>NC_054835.1:52671164-53296164 GCF_018345385.1 Vulpes lagopus
ACCTACTGAAATCACTGTCCCCCTACCCCTGGGCAGCTGGAAAACCATACTGAAGCCTGGGTCCCACTCCTAGCAATTCTGATTTGCATAAACTCAGGTCTGGGTTAAAACAAATTTTTTTTCAAATCCCCCCGCTCCCCATCCCCGGTAAGTCTAATATGCATCAAAATTTAAGGATCATCTGGAGATTCTTTTAAAATCCAAATTCAGTGGCAGCCTGAGATTCTGTATTTCTAATAAGCTCCTGGGCCAGCCCAATGCTGGTGGTCCACAGAACACACTCTGAGTAGCCAGGTCTTAGCAGGGATGCCCTCAAATACCCGCCTTATGTCCCCTTCCCCAGAAACCTCAGGCCAACTGACCCCGCCCCACACACCTCCCCTCCCCATTGCCTCTCCAGTAGGGGACCTGCCCAGCTGACTCTGGATGCCAGATGGTCAGAGACATCACTCACATCCCAAGAGACAGCTGCCTCCCTCAATCCACTTCTGGGCCATCCAGCCCCCAGCCTGAAACATACTCTAAGAAACGGTATGTTTCTGCTCTGTTCCTTAACACGAGCGGGGCTCCTTCCCCTTTGCTTTTTGTGTCCACATGTCCATCCAGGGCAGGCAAGCTGCAGGCCTCCGAGATAGCCGGGGGACCACGGATGCAGCCTCTCCCTGCCCACGGCATGCTGACTCAACATCTGCCATGCAGGGCCCTGTCGTGGCCGCACACCCACCTCCCCGCTGCCCTTCCGTCCTCGGTGTGGACCACAGCAGGCCGAAGAGTGGATGGCACTCCCTCGGAAGCAGGCCAATGGCAGCATGCCACGCCTGGCACCAAACCTCTGAGGGAGGCCAGATCTTGCAACGGGCTACCCACAGCCTGCTCCCAAAGGTTCCTCCCTTCCATCTGTACCTCCCACACCAACTAGGTCCTTCCAGATGTCTCCACGGACGCCTTGAACCAAACACCACCTAGTGGCTCCTGGCCCAACCACCTCCAGCCAAGATGGAAGGGGCTGGTGCTCCCGGATACCTTCAACTGGGGATCATAAGGCCCAGCAGGTGAGGCCACAAGAAGACATCAGGCTGGAACACGTCCAGTGCCACACCAACCCACCCACTGCCTCTCCAGCAAGTGCACCACCTACGCTGTCACTCATGCAGGCAACAGAAGGTCATGCATCGCAGCAGGGGGTATGATCGGCCAGGGTTGGCCAGGGTAGGGCAGGAAATATAGGTGAGCTCAAATGTGGGCTTTTAACACTTTATAAGTCTTTGGCCAAAGGAAGGGTTGCAGTTTGGGAGAATTCTTGGACCTTCTGAATGAGTCCCGTGTTGTGGGGACGGGGTGGGGGATGACTTCCATCAAGCAGGTCAAGTAGCTGTCAGGAGGCCCACCCGCTGGGTCCCTTTTCCAGGAACGCACCCAAGGCTGACACCCACAGAAGGCAGTGCCCAGGACCCCGATCCAGAAAACACATTCTAATTTCTTATGAAATTAGAAGAAATAAAAGGAGTATAATGTTAATGCCTACATAACAACGAATCCAGCCTTTGTTGTTCATCCTTACACCACTGCCATCACGAATCGCCATTTTTCAGCTTTTGTTTTGGTTTTGGTTTTAATGTTGGAAGGGGCTCGTGAAGGCAAAAGTGCCTAAGGTCACCGCATCTAACCCAGGTCGGAGTTAGACTTCCTTCCAACCTCCAAACTCGCCACCCTTTACGCGGACCCCCTTTGTCGAATGCCCTTGGCGATGCTCAATGCCACTGCTCTTTCCCGGAGACCCGCGCCCCAGCCCAAAGGCCTTGCCCCCAAGCCCCTCCCAGCTCTGTCCCGAGGACTCTGTCCTTAGTCGGTCTGTTCCATGCAGGTGCGCCGGGCCTGCTCCTGACCAGGCCGGCACTCCAGCAGCTCCCACCCCCGCTGTGTGGAAGCAGTTCAGCCTGGCAGGTAGAGCAGGACCTCTGAAGTCCAAACACACACACTCAGCCCCCTGCAGCATAAACACCGAGCATACATCACACCCAGCCCTATAAAAGATAATTACACAATCTGATCTGGCAAATTAGGCCCATAGAACCGTCTAATTCGTACAATGAATTCAAGGGTTGTATCGTCAGGAAAAATTAACCTGGATCTTTATTGGGATTTGCCCCCAGGTCAGGATTAGGGTTTATTTATCTTATTTAATTTTCTTGCTGAGGAAGGGCGGAAAGGCGTTCTCTGCTGCCCACCCCGACTCCTCCCCGCCCCATCCCGCTTTGGCTCTCAGACAAGCGAGCTGCCCAGTGGTCTCTCCCACAAATGAACTCACTCCGGCTAAAATCAAATAAGACACCAACTAGAAGAAGTAGATGGATGGATGGATGGATGGATGGATGGATAGATAGGCAGGCAGTTAATTTCTCACAAAAGAGAAGTTGGGACATCCCAAACCCAAATCAAGGGCTTTATTAGTTGGCACAACTCAGTACAAGTAAACAAAAGAACTGACATGCCCAGATGGCAATTTACCTCCTAATTATTCTGGCCCAACTGTGAAATGTGTACTTGGAGAACGCTCAGATATGCACATTTCCCTAAATACACACACACACTCACTCTCTCTCTCCATCTTCCTCCCACCTCTCCTCCAAGGAGTCTCTTCAGATGAGATGCCTATTAACAGGAGTTGGTGCCCATCTCCTTAGCTCATAAACAGCTAGATCACCAAAGCTGTTACTGGAATGTCAGGACAAGTTGACACCAAGTGAGGATTATCCTTCATCTAACCAAAATAAGCACTGGTGGCTGGGCAGCGGGCTTTTCGCTCCCTCTCTTCCCTCGTGTACCTGTCTGGGGGTTTCCCCTAGGGGAAAAATGCCCTATCCAGACTCCTAAGTCAGCCCCACAAGCAATAAAAGCAGCTCTGGTCAGTACAGGCATATTTAGAGCTCACACCTTCACGGTTACTGCAAGGTCAGGTCTGTCTGAGAAATGAGACGGCGATGAGTACGCAGGCTGAGAGGCACTTCACGGCAGCGTGATCTGCCCAGGAGGTTGTTTCAATGTGCCTATTCCTCCTTTCTTTTCATCTTCTTCTTATTTTTTTTTAAGATTGTATTTATTTAATCATGAGAGACACAGAGAGAGAGGCAGAGACACAGGCAAAGGGAGAAGCAGGCTCCCTGTGGGGAGTCTGATGAGGGACTCGATCCCAGGACTCCAGGATCACCACCGGAGCCAAAGGTAGATGCTCAACCACTGAGCCACTCGGGCGCCCCTGACCTGGCTTTTCCAGGCTTACATGTGGAGCCTATGGTCCTTTTGCTCTTTGATCAAAGTGGCATGGGGAAGTACGGTATATGGACAACCCCAAAAATATATATACAGGTGAGTGTGTGTGTGCACGCGTAGCCATGTATATATGTGTGTGTACACTCCAGGACAAAATGACTTTATGGGAAAACAAACCAGTTCTAAACAGCAGCCTTTGACTTCAAACAGCACAAATGTCGCTTTCTTGCAACGAATCCATCAGGGTTCCAGGTGACCCCAGTTAGGAGTAGAGGGAAGGGGCCCCGGAATGTGCAAATTGATCGTCAGCTGGCTTACAGTCTTTGTAAAGACTTCTAGCTGAGTCTCAGATTCTGGTTTCCAAAAGGTTGAAGGTTGTTAAAGGTTAAACATCCATTGGGGGCCGACTCTATTAAGGAGACTTGGAAGAAGGGCGGAAACGGCAAAGCGTCCCTCCTCCTGAACAGTGACTATGCTGACCCAGGCTTCATCCTGCAGAAGTGCCCATCCCGGGTGTGGGCAGTGAGCACAGAGGATGGATGAGAGGATGTCAAGTAGCGAGCAAAGGGCTGCGGATGGACGAGAGAGTCTGGGTCACATGCTTACAGGTCCTGGGGTCAGGGAGTCTAAGACTAAAATTCTAGTTTGCCGCAACATCAACTCCCTGTGCCATCCTGGACCCCTTCCTGGGTGTCCACTTTCTCATCAGCAAAATGGGAGCAGCAATCGTGACCATTTTGTGTCGCTAGAAAGCCTTCCACATCTGATAGCCATGATCGTTCCTGTTCTTTTTTTTTTTTTAAGATTTTATTTTTTTAAATAAAAAATAAATCTTTTTTTAAAGATTTATAAGATTTTTAAGATTTTATTTTTTAAATAAAAAATAAATGGTTTTTAAAAATATTTTATTTATTTATTTTTTTATTTGACAAAAAGAAAGAGAGCGAGCACAAGCAGGGGAAGAGGGAGAAGCAGGCTCCCCACTGAGCAGGGAGCCCAACGCGGGGCTCGATCCCAGGACCCAGGGATCACGACCTGAGCCGAAGGCAGACGCTTACCGATTGAGCCACCCCGGCGCCCCTCATTCCTATTATTTCTAGGTGAGGTTATAAACTAGGATTATGCTTGTCTGTGTTTCACACATTGGTTAACTGGTGGTAAATTAAACCACGCGTTCAACTGCATGGCATATTTCCTGGTCAGTGGTAAGTAACTGTGTTAACTGCTAGTTGTGCAAAAATAAATGGATTACAGGATTGCATAGTTTACAAAAATGAACTTGGAAGGAGTCAGCAAAAGGTTAACCATTGTCATTTCTGTGTCGTGAGTTTATGGGCAATTTGTTTTATTTCTACATGTCTAACGTGAAAAGGCATTGTTCGGTGAGGGGAAAAAGAAATCCCCCTTGGTATTATTAAAAAAAAATACAAATGAAACGGACATTCATCATCTTAAGTGAGAAGTAAAACTATAAATGCAATTTAGAAACCAGTCAAAATACAAGTTGCAGGATTGCTTGTGAAATCAGAAATAGATATTGCAGGCTTGCCCCAAAGTCGGGGTTCGAGGTGAGATCTCGCAGGGGTGCGCTGGGGGGGCCTCCTGTGTGATCCGCAGCCCCGGGGTGAGTTGCATCCAGGTGGCAAGTGCAGGTGATTTCGGAGGCCGCCGCCGTGGACGTCACTGACGGGAGAGCAGCGCTTTGCACGGAAGCGTACAGTCACTACAGGCTTGAACTGTACACTTGACCACGAATCCTAGCCCAGCTGACACGCCGCAGGCCAGACGGTTCACAGACCTGCTCCGTGGCATTGTCCAAATACCTGTGCCATTACAGACAGAGGGCTCTGATGACACCAGCCGTTTTGGTTCAGGACCTGCGGCCCCGTGCACTTCCTGGAGCCTGTTACATAACCCCTGGCTGGAAACAGAGGCCAAGCTCCATGGAGACAGCCGAGGCCACGCCAGCACTCAGGGGCCTGCTGCTCCGTGACAGCATGGAATGGGGAGAGTGGATCCGAGCCTGAGAACCAGGATCCTCATGGGCCTCGTTCGGGTGCCCAGGCTCAGGAGCTCCCTCCTCCCCTCCTCCTCCTCCTGGGTCCCGTTAACCTCAGGTCTAGAACGTCCTCATGACATAAGGAAAAGTCACTTGTTGAGTGTTTACTGTGTCCCAGCCCTTTATGTGTGTTCCCGGACTTCATTCCTTCACCTTGTGCGACATCTCACCCTGTTATTACCCCTCCGTGCGCTAAAAAGCTCCACGCTCTTTTGGTGCCTCAGGGCCTTTGCACTCACTGTTTCCTCAGCCTGGAACACTTTAACTTCCAGGGCCTCGCCTCAGACTGCGCCCTTCTTAGGGAGGCTGTCCATGATGACCCTGTGACACAGGCCACCCAAGCAGTACACGCCACTGTGCTCTTCACAGCACTTAACCTCATCTGAAATGATTGCATGTGTTTATTTATTTTCAGCTTGTGTCTCTGTGCTCAGAGAGCGTATCTGGTTCTCCACCGTATGATCGGCATCCATGGTAGGATGCGGCCCTCTTTCGGTTAAATAAACGAGTGAACATTAGCATCCCTGTGCGGAAGATGAGATCACTGACGTACGGAAGGATTTAAAACTAGCTCAAGGTCCCAAGGCTAGTAAATAGTTGAGTCCACATTTGTACCAAGCTCCTCTGGCTCTAGGGGTAAAGCTGCCTGCCTTCTGCTGCTGCTGTAAACCCCCTACCCGGGCCTCCTGCCTTTCAGCTTGCCTGATCTGGCCCCTTCTGTCTCCCTCTCCCAGGTTATGATTCTGAAATATCGATCACGTCTGCCAAACTCTGCTCAGCAGCCGTCAGCGGCTCCCTACTGCCTTCTCCGCACAGACCAAACCCACCCAGCTGAAATCAGAGGCCACCTACGCTCCATCCTCCTCCTCTCTCCCCGGCCTTGTTTGTAGGACTTCCCTACTGTTACCTAATCTTTGCTCCCCACACCTGCAAGGCCTCCTTCGCTCTGCCTCTCCCTAACACCTTCCCTTTAGGCCCAGCCCAGGTACCACCTCCTCCGAGAAGCCACCTGACTTTCCAGCCCTCACTAGTGGCTGGCACTTGAGCCATGATATTACTGCCCACCTCCCCCCAACACACAGACACACACATGTGCACCAAACACGACAACAGAGGGGAGAGGTTGAGATCTTCAATTCCTCTAGGATGGGCAATGTGCCTCCTGTGTTTGGATCCCAAGAGCCCAGGAAAGTGCACGAAACCCTAATGAGAGGAGCTCTGCTGCCACGAGCCACCCTCCAGCCCACGGTGCTCCAGGGGTAGGTAGCTGGCCGTGACAATAGCAAAGCTCTCTCCTGACTGCCAAGCCAGAGCAGCTATAGCTGCTGCTCTTGGAGGCTCCTGACTCCTCAGGTCTTTCTCAAAAAACAACCCACCTCCACCTGGAGCTACTAACATTGGTGCTACTCTGACCACTCTCCTGGGTCTTGCCTTCTGTAACAGGAGCCTACAGACAGAGCCCAACCCAGTGTGCTTGAAAGAAGGAAAGAAGAGGAAAAAAAAAAAAAAGAAAAAGAAAAGGAAAGGAAAGGAAAAGGGGAGGGGAGGGGAAGGGAAGGGAAAGGAAAGGGAAGGGAAGGAAAAAAGAAAAAGGAAAAGGAAAGAAAAGAAAAGAGAAAAGAGAAAAGAAAAAAGAAAAAAGAAAAAAAAAGAAAAAAAAAGAAAAAAGAAAAAAAAAAAAAAAGAAAAAAGAAAAGAAAAGAAAAGAAAAGAGAAAAGAAAAGTTTACAAGCCCATGAGGTTTTTCTCTTTTGAAACCACATGTTTGCCCCCCGGGGGCCACCTTCTGCAAAAGGTGTCAGTACCCCCTCCCGAGCCTGAGCACCAAGGTGGAGCATCCCTCGCCAGCAGGGCTCACACGTCCCCGTGGCTAAGTGCCTGCCAAGGGCTGACCCGCAGAGGTGTGCGGCCCCCGGGCCCTCACCCTCCCGCCAAGCCTTGGCCTCCATTTGCGTCGGTTTCACCGTGTTTAATGGAAAATAAAATGCTCAACTCAAAAACACTTTTCCAATGATATTTTAAGGGAAAATGAGATCACAGAAAATCAGGGAGGTAAGTTTAAATGGTGTAACCCCCAAGCCACATTTTTTTTTTCAAAGAATCCCCTGAGAGGCTTGTTCAGCAGATTTGGGGTGGGGGTTCCTACCTAGGGGAGACCCTAGAGGCCACCTGGGCAGCAGCAACGCTCATGGTGCCCTGAAAGGCCACGATACGACCTGAACCCACGTCACCCTCATGGCAAACAGCCTCCTCCCCTCTGAGGCCCAAGTGGACTCCCAGGTCCCTTAGGTTTGCGAAAGCTGCCGACGGCCCCCTTGCCAGCCGGGTCAACACTGAGCCTCTGCCAGAGATACCAAATGTTTCCTAAACCCACCCCGAGCCCAGCTCACTGAGCTATGAATAGTTATTAACATTAACTCGGGGCATTAATTAAAAAACGTTCAGCCAGGCAAATTCTCATACTTTTAAAAAGTCATTTGGGTAATCGCCTTTCCATGCCACAAACTTTCCAAACGACTGACAGGTTGACATTTCATAATGTTGTTTGTTTTAATCAAGAAGAGGGAAAGAGCCGGTGCGGTTCCCCAGTTCAGTTTTCAGGTGCCTTGATTTATTGATTGGCAAATCCCGCCCCCCCCCACTTAATAGCTGTACAGGGTGGCTGGGGGAGAAAGAGGCTCCCACCTCCCTGGGCTGGTGTCTGGGCTGGTGAAGAGGGAAGTGCCCCCGGGCATTGCCACGGCTTCTTCCATCCTCCTCCCCTCTCCCAACACCCGGCGACCGGCTTCCCCTGGGCCAAACTGTGGGACCTCCCAAAGTCTGCACCCAGCTGCGTACCACCCCATCCATGTGCCCCCTCTCTACTGGAGGAGGGGTACTTCCTATACAAATATCCATTGGTGGGGGGTGGGGGGGCGCCTATTTCAGCAAACTTAGGAGTCAGGGGGCAGTGGGGACCAGGCTCTTAAACCCTCAAACTTCTTTCTCAAGACAGCAGAACCCAGAACCAGGTTGGACCACATGACTTTGAGCCCCACCTCCACCGTTTACTAAGTCTTGGGCACCTCTGTGCCTTAGGTTCTCATCCGTCAGCGACTGGTGTAATAAGTGTAACACCCACCTATAAGGTTGTGTGGAAGGTTATATAAGTATTAGTAGAGCGGGGCGCCTGGGTGGCTCAGTAGGTTAAGCGCCCGCCTCTTGGTTTTAGTTTGGGTCCTGATCTCAGGGTCATGGGATCGAGCCCTGCATCAGGCTCTGCGCTCACCGGGGAGGGGGGACGGGGGGGGGGGGAGTCTGCTTGAGATTCTCTCTCCCCCCACCCCCCCATCCCTTCCCGACTTGAGCTCGCTCTGTCTCTACAATAAACACATCTTTAAAAACAAAATTGATAGGTAAAGCACTTACAGCAGCATTTGGGTAAATGCTCTATGTTTAAAAGCCTATCAGAAAGGGAGACAGAACATGAAAGACTCCTAACTCTGGGAAACGAAGTAGGGGTGGTGGAAGGGGAGGTGGGCGGGGGGTGGGGGTGACTGGGTGGCGGGCACTGAGGGGGGCACTTGACGGGATGAGCACTGGGTGTTATTCTGTATGTTGACAAATTGAACACCAATAAAAAATAAATTTATTAAAAAATAATAATAATAAAAAATAAAAGCCTTCCCTCCTCCCGAACACACGCGGGTAAGGGCCCCAGCATTTCTGCGACAACAGAGTTGAGGTTGCCCTGGCTGACAGGAGCACCGAGGGCTGGGCTCGCCCATTCCCCCACCCCACACACCCCAGTTTCCTGTTTCTGGGGGGACCACCGAGGCCCCTCCAGGGCCCAGCAAGCTCCCAGGCACCAAGTGTGACAGCCGCTGCTCCTTCTGGGAACGGGAGGCACTCCACTTTCCGTCTGACACCGTAAGCCTGCCCACGCTAGAGTCTCTTATGGAAAGACAAATAAGCTTTCCCGGGAGTCTGTCCGGAGCACTGCAGGCTCCCTCTTCGGGCGCCCCCATGTCCAAGGGCAGGAAGGCGACACATGGCCAAGCTGGGGCGAGAGGCATGAGGTTCATGTGGAGGTGCACGCTCACCACCCAGCCCTTCCTCGGGACCCCAGCATGACCTGCCCGCCTGATGGACACAGACAGCAGCTGTCACCCTCAAGCAAGGGGGGGTTTTCTTAAGGAAAAGCCTTCTAGCCACCCCAGAACAACAAAACACACGACGCGGGCAGGCGCGGACCTTCTCTAAAATCACTGCACACCACTCAGGCGTTTCCACGTCAGTGGAGCACCTACGGCATGCCAGGCATTACAACTCTAGGCACCAGGAAGGTGAGGCAGAGGAGGCAGGTGCCAGGCTCCCCAGAGCAGAGGAGCTAGTAGGAAAGAGGATTTCCAAAACAACGGATACGTGTGATCTGTATTATGTGTGTGTCTATTATATATTACAACAAGCACGTCATTCGTACGTATGCACGTGTGTATACACACAGTGGCGAGGAGCTGGGGGACAAGGTGGCTCCCACCTCCTGGGGTTGGCAGGATGGGGGCATCTGGGCCGAGGAGTAGGAAAATGGCTATGGGGGGGAGGGTTAACTTGGTTTAGTGGAAAGGAGGGTGGTAGACATTTTTACGTAGGAATTGTAAGTCTGGCACTTTCTACCTGTACCATCTTGGGTGCCAGGGTTTGTGATACTTTTTTGAGCATCAGTAAAAAGCACGTAATGCACAGACACCCTGACGCAGGCGGGCAGGCAGGCAGTAGATGATCAATTAAATGCCAAGGGAGAGAAAGCAAGACAGCTTGGCAAAGGTGGTGTGCGAATGAGGCCGTCGGGAGGTACTTGGCTGTGTCCAAAGTCAGACGAGCAAGCGAGAGGCCCTCGCGGGAGCCTGGTGGCAGCACAGCCCCGACCCCACATTTATGCCGTTTTATCATCCCCATCGGCAAAATCTGGGCCATCCTTCCTCCTCCTTCCTGTCTCCCGGGGATGTCTGGGGACACATGAGACCCAAGCTGGGGCAAAGAGTAGGGTAAGAGATCTGTGATTTCAGAAGAAAGGCAAGCCAGGAGCTGAAAGGATGATTATTTTACCCGTGGAAGCCATGTGTGGGCAATGGTTGTGGTTTCTTTGGGTTTATCAGGAAATCCTAACAGAAAAGAGGTTACTTAACCGAGACCAGGAAAGAATGTGCAGATATTTTAAAATGCTAAACAGAATTCCTAAACCCCCTCAACATGACGCCTCCTTTTCCAGGCTTGGTGGAGTTTAAAGCCTTGAGCTGTAACCAGGGACTGGATGGATCACAAGGCTGTTGAACTTGGCTCCCCGGTCCCATGGCAACCAAGCCCCTCAGGAGGAGGCAGCCTAGGGACCCGGCCTGGCTTCTCATACCATGTGGACACCACTGGCTTCTGTCTGGAGTACGTTCTTCAGAGACAGTTACTAAAACTGAGAGGCAGAGGTCATTCAAGGCTTCCAATGAGACCCAGGACCTGTCGGGACTGGGCTGAACCTGCTAGCCCATCGACAGACACGATTAACCCTGGAGGAAGGCTGGAGGGGCGGGGACGGTGGGCTGGGGAGAGATGGAGGGTAAACTGGGAGAGGTCCGATCTCCTGCCAAAAGGCTCAGAAACCCGCAAGCACAAAGCCAAAGAGCCTACTGGGGAGCAGTGATTCGCGCATGATGGTATGTGTACAAAGGAGCACAGAATAAACACGTCTTGCAGGCAACGGCTCAGAGTCTGATGCAGAAACTCGACAAAAGCCAACTCTACAGGACACACAATGCATATGGATACAGGCTGTCGAACCATGCAGTACACCAGGACACGAGCAAGCCGAGTCTTACTAACTTATGGAGGTGAAGGGTCAAGCACATAACTGGGGAGAGACTGGGTATGCCCACGGCCTTAGATGTTTCAGAAAGAACTAGATAGAATGACATTTGCACAGACATCAACACAGGCTTTAGCACCAGTGGCTTCCAGTATTGCTTGGTGGACGTTCATCTCCTCCTACCTAGCTGTGCCCCTCAACTCTCTCATGGCTCCTGAAAATTTCTAGCTGGGTCTGTATTATAAGGATTCAGTGGAGCTGTCTTACCAGGACGGATGCCCCTTGAAGGCACAGTCTGTAAGCCAACTTATCTTTCTGCACCGTTGGGTTAATGTAAAACCCTTCAGAGTTCCACCTTAAGCCACCCCCCTTCCCCTAACTTCCACCATTGAGGATCGGGATGGAGATCACTCTACTGTTCTGCGTGTAGGAAGATGTAGGGGAGTCCAGTTCTGCCACAATCTCAGTCCAGGCTATTTCCAATGAATAACAGGCAAAATTTAACACTACGTGGTCAAGAGATGGTTGGAGAACCGGAGGTTGTAACTTGCACCACCAAGTAGCTTAGAAGCCTCATAAGTTAAGAGAAGATAATGTCTTCCAACCCTTCTTTGATCGAGTACAAGAGCCGCTGGTTAGTTTTGAAAACAGATGGCATTTGGAGTCAAGTGGAAGAGGCAGCAGGGAGCAAGGGGGAAACAGAAGAGGAGAGGCAAGAAGGCTTCCCCCAGAGCAGGGTTCTCAACCTCAGCACTAGAGACTTCTAGGGCTGGATCATTCTTGGTGGTGGAGACTGTCCTGTGCATTACAGGATACGGGATGTTGAGCAGCTTCCCTGACATCACCCATGAGATGCCAGTAGCAACCCGCCACCCTCCATTGTGAAAACCAACTGTCTCCAGACCACTGCCAGGTGCCCCCCGGGGGGGGGGGAAGCCGATGCAGAATCGCCCCTGGTGGAGAACCATTGGACTCCAGTCAGGTTGGCTACAAGTCAGCAAAGGGATCTGAAGGCTATGTAGGGGTCTCTGTTCCTTCAAGTTCTCATCCACAAGAAGAGGACACTGGACTCTACCAGTGTTTCCCACGCTAGGAGGCACCTCCTCGTGGTACCTGAGTTAACCATTGGCCACACTCAGACATGGCATCAAACAGCGCTGAGCCACGCAGAAGTGCTCTTCCATTTTTTGGTCTCTTTTCTTACTGATCACAACAGGAGAAGTGTCTCCATTTGGTGCTTTAAGCAATACCTCTGCAACCCTGACTATAAGAGGAGAGAGCAACTCTCAGGTACAGAGACTCGGGAAAGCCACAAAATCTCAATCTTTCATGATTTCACTATTTTCTATTTCCGTCCAGTTAGCCTCCTCATTCCATTTACGATAGTGACGCAGATTTTTCCCCTTAATGCATGTTTACTTAAATAAACTATGAAACCACATAGAAAAATATTAAGGGGGGATCCCTGGGTGGCGCAGGGGTTTGGCGCCTGCCTTTGGCCCAGGGCGCGATCCTGGAGACCCGGGATCGAATCCCACGTCGGGCTCCCGGTGCATGGAGCCTGCTTCTCCTTCTGCCTGTGTCTCTGCCTCTCTCTCTCTCTCTCTCTCTGTGACTATCATAAATAAATAAATAAATAAATAAATAAATAAATAAATAAATAAATAAAATAAAAATATTAAGGGAATCACAGCACATGTGCCGGGATAGCAAAAATCACAGAAGTCTTAGGAAGCGCTGTGAAGATTAATGTCGCCCTTCCGCCATCGATTTCTCACTTCCCACTGGACGTCTTCTTGGATGCCTCATACAAACCTCAAGATGGGAGGTGAGATTACTAACTTGGAAACTCCTGGTTCCAAGTTCCTGCAATAGTTCTGTTGTAAAGGTGGGTCATTTGTCATCTGTCATAGGTCGAATTGTGCCCCACGCTAAACAAACTCCTATGTTCAAGCCCTCATCTTCAATACTTCACGATGTGATCTTATTTGGAAAGAAGGTTTGTGGGAGAGGTAATCAGTTAAGATGACATCATACTGGGGATCCCTGGGTGGCTCAGCGGTTTGGCACCTGCCTTTGGCCCAGGGCGCGATCCTGGAGTTCCGGGATCGAGTCCCATGTCGGGCTCCCGGCATGGAGCCTGCTTCTCCCTCCTCCTGTGTCTCTGCCTCTCTCTCTCTCTCTCTATGTCTATCATAAATAAATAAATCTTTTTTAAAAAAAAGATGACATCATACTGAAGTAAGGTGGGTCCCCAACATGGTATGACCGGTGTCTTTATAAAAAGGGGAAATCTGAATACAGACATACACACAGGGTGAACAGCATGCGAAGGTCAAGGCAGAGATGGGGTGATGCTTCAACACACCAAGGGACACCCAAGATTCCAGCAAACCCCCAGAAGGCCAGAGAGAGTCATGGAACAGATTTCATCCAAAGCCCTCAGGAAGAACCAATCTTCCAGTGTCCAGAGCCATGACACAATAAATCCCTGTTGTGTAAGCCACTTTATTGGCAGTACTTTTTGTTATATTGGCCCTAGCAAACTCGTACATCCTCATGAATTAATTTGCTACTTTGGTGACTGTATTTTTTTTAATTTATTTATTTTTTATTGGAGTTCAATTTGCCAACATATAGCATAACACCCAGTGCTCATCCCGTCAAGTGCCCCCCTCAGTGCCCGTCACCCAGTCACCCCCACCCTCCCGCCCACCTCCCTTTCTACCACCCCTTGTTCGTTTCCCAGAGTTAGGAGTCTACTGGACATTTAAACAAGAGTTAATACCTATTGGTGACTGTATTTTGCACTCCTGAATCTCCTTGCAGGGTAGGAAATGCGATGCAGACACCCTTACTGAAGAATTTATGTTCATTCAGGGAGGGTCACGGATGGCAAAGGCAGGCCATAAGAACAAAACAACCCCCCACACACCATCAGTGTTTATATACATCTTAAATGCCTGCTCTACACGTACATCTCCACAAACTGTCTAAATTCGCTATTTTCTCATTGTGTTCTCTTCTCTGGTTGTCTACAAGGTCAGTCTCTAGCTGTGAAATGTGGGTGCCCAGCTTCTGCACAGAGGGAGGCCCCAGAGTGGAGGCAAGGCAGGGCCGACAACGCAGGTTGCTGAACACAGGTGTTATCACCTAGACCTCAGAGCCTGTAGGATTTGCACTGTTCCCCCTAAAAATATGTTCTGGCCTCCCGTGCAAACATCCATACCAACTGGGCCTTTCAACCAGAAGGCTCTGGCTACCTCCGCGTGCTTAGAGCAGGTTCCAAAGTTCCAATATGCAGGCATTTGAGAATTCAGGACCAAAAGCAGACTTTCAACTCAAAAGGATGCTCCGGTGAGTGACAAAGAGCACAGAGCATCTTGAGCCCTTCTGCAGGAAGCATCAACCCACCACGTTCACATAATGAGCAGCCTTGTAGACGACCAGGGCTACCTCTCATGAGCCAACAGTGGAAGCAACTAGAGATTCACCTTTTAACTAACATCAAACCAGAATTCTCAGGCACAGAGACTTGGGAAAGCCATAAAATCTCAATCTTTAGATACCTGGGACTTGTAGATACCTGCCAAGTGGCCAGGAGACTAAAGCTCCATCTTTTTGGTTCAGAAAAATGCCCCTATGTGTATTCACCTCTGCAACAGACAACAGCAACAACAAAAACACAGAACTCATGACCCCGCTTGCATTTTTTTCCCATCTAAAATAAATATACCATCATCCCATATCTCTGATCTCATCTGTAGTTTGAGAGATGGATAAGGAGTTCTGAAAATAAAATAGCAATCCTTTCTTCTCCCTTTCCTGGGGGTAGCTAAGTATAAAGCAGAGCCAACAGAAGCGTAGGAAGCCAGAAAGCACAACTGCCCAGATGCAGCCGCGCACATCATTCCACCAGCTTCCACCCCAGAGGTATCAGCCCCGAGAGCGATTGGGCCTCGACGGTGCATCAGATGCTGGGAGCTGAGGCTTCGTCCCTCATAGAGCTGACACAGCCTCGGCCCGTGTCCCCTGCCTATATCCCAGGCAGGGACACCGGTCACGAGCCAGGAAACACGAGCACTCAATTACAAATCATGAAGCTTCTGTGAAAAAGAACAGAATGACAGGGGGGTGGGAAGCAAGGTACGGTGACGGCAAAGGCCCCTCTCGGGGACTGACATGACACCTGAAGGATGAGACTAAGTTAGTCATGGGAGCTAACACGGGGGGCCGCCGCCTGTGGCTGCACCCCACTCCCAGCGGTTTCTGCAGAGCGTGGAAACTCTGGAACAGTTAAAGCAAAAAAAAAATAACTAGACTTGAGAGAACACAAGACCCGTGGGCTACAGGTCAGGGGAACACTTGTTTGCAAAGTGCAGACATGACCTCAAGGTAAGGTAAGAAGCTCAGAGAGCCCTTGAGAGCGGTGCCTCATTCTAGCACCTACCACTGAAGCGAGTAGCACGACCAACATGTTTTAAAGGAACTGAGCAGGATCCGGAGATTCTTACCCCGTCGGGTCCCCAGGGTTCTGGGAAGGCATTGATGAGGGCCTCCAGCACGGCCACTCAACATTTTGTATCATCCTGCGGGAAGCTAGGTAAAATGAAGTGAAAAGAAAGGAAAAGCTTCCTGATTCCTCATCCCTCGTTGGGATAACCCCCAAGGCAAGCCTGGAAAATCCCTAGGCTGCTGGGTCACTGGGGCTCAAAGTTCTCCTCTTCCCGATCCCACCCGCCCATGGAAAAGTACTAGCGTCTCACCGGCTGGGTTTCTTCCAGGGGTCCCTACTGGAGACACGTCTATGCCTCCTCCCCACCCCCAAGCCCCTACCCTACAGGGAAATCCCACCACACTGGGTTGAGCCCCAGCCTCCCTCCCTGGCCTGGAACAACCCTGCCCAAATAACCAAGCAGTCGAGTGTGGCCAGGGGCCAGGAAAAATGCCTTGAAAAGCAGTGAGCTCTTCAGATCCGACGGCTCCGCAGCTTGGCTGGGACGCCTCCCCGTGTGGAAAACCAACGAACGTGAAGATCTGGTGGGGTGATGAGGAAAGGGGGGCCGGCCTGAGAGCAGAGGGGGTCCAGCGCCACGGGACACACGGTGATGGCGAAGGGGGCGTGTTCTGAGTGAATGGAAAGCTCTAGAACATGGGAAGGCAGAGGTGTGTTGGGGGGTGGGGGACACACGGGTGGACACTAGGACCTCCGTGCTGCTTTTCATGAGATGACACACCTGACTGGCCGGGGCACACCTGGCCGCCGGGGCAGGCCAAGCTCTCCAACAGTCGCTCACTGTTCCCTGAGCGCAGAGGCCTGGCAGTCGCCCTCCTCACAGACAGGGGGGCTTTTCTCCTCGGCGGGCCCCGCCCTCCCAGGCACAGACTCCCTCCGTCCGAGGGTTTCGTCCAAGCCCCAGGCTCTGACCACAAAAAGTGCCCTTTTCTTTGGCGGCCTTACCTCAGACGTGAGGTGCTGGAGAGCCAAGCCGCCTGCTAAAAGGACATCCCCAGCACATTTCTTTCTAGTCAGAGGGTCGGTGGCCGGTGGCCATAGACAGCCCGTGCTCCCCCCCAACCCTGGGCTCGGTCCCCCACCCTGGGGCTCCCCACCCTGGGGCCCCCCCAGAGCGGCTCCCTCACTTCCTGCTCTATTGACGGCCAAAGGGTAGTTGCCCGAAGGAGCTCTGGGGAGCTCCAGGCTGACCCAGAGCAAGTGGGCAAACCTCTGGTGACAGCCAAAGCCTCGGCTCACTCGTGCTGCTGCACCCACCCCAGTGTTTCTGGAAAAAAATGCAAAAAGTAATGGCAACAGGGCCCCTGGGTGGCTCAGGAGTTGAGCGTCTGCCTTTGGCTCAGGTGATCCCGGGGTCCTGGGGTCGAGCCCCTCATCAGACTCCCTGCAGGGAGCCTGCTTCTCCCTATGCCTGTGTCTCTGCCTCTCTCTGTGTGTCTCCCATGAATAAATAAATAAAATTTTTTTAAAAAGTAACGGTGACACCCTTCTCCCCTGTGAGCCTCCCACCAGAACATTCCAATGTGCTCCTGGCGAGGGAGTGCGGGGGGAAGGGGGTTTTCCACCCTAACGGTGGGATGGAGGGACACTCTTCACGGGAGCTGAGTGGATGTCTTCTTTAAAAAAAAATTTTTTTTTTTTTTTTTGGTCACACAAAACCCAGTTGTGAAAGGAAACGAAAATGCCAGCCCTGTTTGACAGACATCAGATTTATGATCATTTTTTAAAGCCTCAAGTACGTCACAAGAATTGGCCCACCCACTGTACTGCCCCAACTGTAAACAGGGCCCGCTGCCCGGTGCCTGTCTCCCCCCCTATCGGATCTGTGGTCCCCCACCTCTGGACAGCCCTTGTTTCCCTCCCTCGGTCTCTGGTGGGTTAGAGACGCCTGGCTGTATGGAGACGAGGAGTGCCCCGTGGAGCTCTGCGGGCTAAACCCCTAAGACAAACACGGCCCGCTCACGCCTGCCCCGTCTGCAGGCAGCCCGCAGATGCTAATAAACACGGTTGAGGTTTATGGTCTGCCCATCGATTTCTCCATCCATCTCCTACCCGACAAGTCAGGAGATCTTTTATTCCCCCCTGCTCTTAGCGTACGAACTCAGTAAACTGTTGTCAGGCTTGGCGATACGTTTATGAATTTTGGCCTCCAGATGTGGCTGGAAATAAAAGTAAACACAGGGCATGAACAACTGCATTTCAGGTTTGTGCCCTGCGAGGCTGAGTCTGCAGAACTGGGGCCTGGAGAGACTCGTGTGCCCTTTTCAACGAGACACCAGGAGATAGGTAGCTTTCCTAAAGGTAGGGATGCTATTCTGGGCAGGAGGGGGATGCCAAGGTCATCGGGAAATGTGAGGGCAAGGACTGGAATGCAGGGATTTGGCCCCTTATCCAGAGTCACTCATAATCCGGCCCCTGCACCGCTGGCCCCGGGGGGAAGGGGTGGTCACAGCTGTGTTCTCCAACAACTCCAAGTAGGACGCAAACCTGGTGGGTGGGGGAAAGGCTTCAGATTGGCAAGAATTCTAAAAATCCCTATTATGCGATCTACTTTGCTGGTATCATTTATCCAGAAAGAAGAGACACAGAGGTGTTCAGAAAAGAGGCAAAGGGGTCAAGCGTAAGCGGACAGGTCTGTCTATTCCAACCATGAACCAATAGGTTTTATTTGAGTTTGCGGGTCAAGAATAGTAGTGGGGCTAGGGAGCCTTTAAATCAGAAGGTCAGCTCACCCATCCCTAGTGAGAAGAAGCAGAGAGAAAGTAACACGCACCTCTGAAAAACGCAATGTGTTCTAAGTTGGCATTTCTTCTGCTTTTTCGTTAGAGGAGAAAAAAGGGGCGGGGGAGACAGAGTGCTAGGCATAGCATTTGGCTGAAGTGGAATACCGCATGTCTTTTTGGAGTGTATTTGTTTTAGCAAAGTAATAAAACAAAAATTCATAAGGCAAAGGTTTTCTTGGTAACAATTCAGTGGAAATATTTGTGAAGTCGTGACCAACTGCACATACTGAAGATGTTCCCCCTGGAAATGGCTTGGCGAGGTGACAGGCTGGGCATGTGGACTAACGAGGGGGCAGCGGTCACTACAATCCACCTTTGTTCAGTTCCAGGGAAGAGGCTAATAATTCATCTCCAAACATCGAGTAACGGACCAACATCTGCATGAAAACTGGATCCAGTAAGCCAGCGAGAATGGTTGCTCTGGGAGAGGTCGTTAGCTCCACGCGTGGCACTTGCGTGGTTTGGGTTGTACCTATCTGGAGTTTATATCTTGTTTTGTTCTTGAAGACGAACCTGAAAAATCTAGTCCTTGGATGAGAAATCACAGAATCATTGAATTACGTCCTCAGGAAGATTCGCGAAAGGTCAACTATGAATTCTCTGCCCCTGTACTTCGATGTCGGGGGTGGGAGGGGGGCACAATGCATGCAGCAAGCTGGTTGGCTCAGTGCACAGCCCTGAAGTGTGCTCTGACATTCTTTTGGAACTACGTGTTGAGATATAAAGATGGGAGATCTTTAGGTTGTACCTAAGAATCAAGATTTCTGGATAGTTTCGAAAAATGAGAAGATCCGCAGCCCCATACGTGTATTCCTACACGGGAACAGTAGCCACCTGAGAAGCAGCTGGGTGTGTGCCCGCCAGCATACTGTAATCTATACTAGGCCAAAGCACCAGCCTTTTTCACTCACTTGGGTTACCTCTGTGGTCCCTGTAGGCATTTGAATTTATAATTCCTGGTCAAAAAGCATCTCCACTAGACACTTCTCTTGATCTCTTTCATGGCACTGTCAAGGATGGATTTTGATCCACTCAGCCCTCCTACCTACGTAGAAATAACATAGTGGAGTATAAAGGGGATCAAAGATAAGAGAAGATCAATGACTGGCCCTCTTGGATTTCTTGGTGCAAGCCAGTAGAACTTTTAGTGCTATGATACTGCAAGGTCTCTAACCATGAAGTGCTTTGAGCAGGTGTGTCTTTGTGCATTATAGATGCTACTTAACTGCAGCATGAAAGGACCCAAGAAAGCATCCAACAGACACAAGTCACCCCTGTCTCTCTCTCTCCCTGACATTTGAGTTACTGCCATGGGCGGATCACAGTATTAATGTGTTCTCAAGGGGGCACAATCTCTTCAGGGGGCTACAATACAATAAATGTGTTTGTATAAGGACCCAGGAACCAATGGGAAGGAGCTCCCACTGGCCAAATCCGGGACATTTTGAGCACCAAATAATTAAGTAAAGTAGCAAATTACAAACCACTCAAGAGGGGGATCCCTGGCTGGCTCGGCGGTTTGGCTCCTGCCTTCGGTCCAGGGCATGATCCTGGAGTCCCAGGATCGAGTCCCACATCAGGCTCCCTGCATGGAGCCTGCTTCTCCCTCTGCCTGTGTCTCTGCCTCTCTCTGTGTGTGTCTCTCATGAATAAATAAATAAAATCTTTAAAACAAAATGAAAAAAAAAAAACCCACTGCAGAGCTAGGTATTCATGAGTCCATGCCGAGAGTGAACAGACTCATTTGTTTATTATATAAATAAATAGGGAAGCAGGTTGGACTCTTGCTAATAGTACAACGCCAAGAACCAAATGATAAATGTTGAGGGAGCATTGGAGGTGGAAAATTATTTGCAACCATCATGGTAAAGACTGGATGAAGCAAGAATCATCACTGGATGCTAATTTTTAGGAGGAAATGTAGATGAGGATCTCTGCAGGGCTTTAAAGTATCTCCCCAACAGACTGTTTATTAATTGCAAGGAAGAATAAAAACACAGTAATGATATACACTGGCAAAATCAAGACGACACCTTACATGGGCGGTCAAAATTAACATCACCAGTCCCAGACAGATGGACATTGGGTACCTCTAGACGTGTCACGCTATGAAAGACACCATACTACCTATCCAGTAGTCCCACAACATACAACCTCAGTCTAACCACAAGGAAACTTCATGTACAAAATGAATTTTCCATTAACGAAATGGGGAAGGGGGGGGGCTGTACTCTTCAAAAATGCCCATCTCATAAAAAACAACGGCTGTGGGAATGTTCCAGAATAAAGGGAGCTGAGGACACATGACACCTCCATGCAGTATCTGACTCTAGACTGCATTCAGCACCAGAGGGAAATGGTTATCTACGATCAGAACAATTGATAAAACCAGGACATGGGTGGAGAGTACACAAAAGTACCACGACAGTATACAATTTTGAAGGTGGTCTCTAAAATATGGCTATGTACGAGGATATCCCTCTCCTTAGGAAACGCACATCCGTGTATTTAGAAGTAAAGGCCCAGGATGGATATAACTTACCATCAGGTGCTTTAGGGAAAAAAAAAAAATACAGAGAGAGATAGAGCAAACGATAAAGCAAATAGGGTAAAATGTTAAAAACAGGTGAGTCTGGGTAAAGGGCGTAGGAGTGCCTCATCCTATTTTTAGAATGTTTGAATTTTTTCCACACTCAAAGTTTAGAATTATGTTAAGCACGCGCATGGGTATGCGTATAAAAACAAGACAGCATGCAAGCATCCTTTAAGCTCAAATCTGTGGGACAAGCCACGCAGAGCAGAGGAGTGAACACCAACTGGCAAAGTCGGGAAGGTTTAATGTGGTTCTTACAGACAGGTAGCTCTCGGAGTTCAAAAGGTGGGGCTTTCCAGACAAAGGTTAACAGTAGGCGCCAAGATCTAGCGACTGGAACCTAAGTGTCTGCCTGGGGTGGGAAGGAATATTTCCCCAAATGGGCTCTAATGCTGGAAAGACTGTGAGCCAATGGAAGACCAGGATGGCAGCTTAAGGAGCTCACCTTTAGGATCAAGAGTAGGGTGGGAGCAGGGGGTGGCATATGCAAAAAGGTGCACAACCTACTGGTGAGCAGGACAGACTGGAGAGGCGGGCACTTGGCCAGGAAAACCAGGTGGGGGCCACTGTCAAAGTCAAAGAGGTTGGTGGTCACCTAATGGCCATAAAATTGAGGTCAGCGTCCCACAAGATGAAGGCACAGGACGCATTGTTAAAAGATTGACAACATCAGGCCTCACACAAACAGGTTGTGTTTTTCGAATACTTAGTAGATAAGATATTGAGTCATTACTTGGCCAACAGGAGTCTGAAAATACCTAATAGTAATGCGGGTCTTCACACTGGAGAGGGTGAGGAGCTCTGGGGATAAGGTGTCAAGCTCCCATCCAGGGCGGGTCCTCGGAGGACGGGGCAGGGTGGTGGTGGTGGGGGGGGCAGGGGGAAAGAGGAAGGGTGGATCAAAAGGGCTGTACAAGTTTGGGGAACAATAACCTTGCGTTTAATTATAACACATTTGTTAAAGACGGCAGCGGGGAGCGCACTCCCAGGAAGTGCAGAGAGGAACAAGCCGTAATAAACCCTTGTTTTTACAGAGCCAACGTCGCAGGTATATATTAAAACGGTAGTGACCAGCGGAATGCCAGCCAAAAGGCAAAAAAGATAATAAAACTTAATGTGGAGGTCCAGACAAATTATTTTACCCCAACGAGAAAGAAACCCAAGGCAGAGGCCAGCCTGGGGGCAAGGACACCTCGGACATCCAAAGTAACGCCCTTGAGGAGGTAGGTATAAAAAGAGATACACAGAGTGGACATTTGAAGAAAAATCCAGGCTACAGATGCAAGTTTCAGAGCTGGTGGTTTTTGCTTTTTTTTTTTTTTTTTTTTTTTATGAGGGGTGTGACCACAACCCTGGCAGCAGATTGGACTCTAGAATAGAAACCTGGGGCTGACGCTCAATCCCTGTGAGCAGAGGCGGGATGGGGGGACCCTGTGGGTGGTCAGCGTGGAACAGGCCAGAGCGCACACAGGAAGAACTGAGAAAAAGGCCACTGGGTCTGAAGTGGTTTGGAGGGAATCACGCAAAGAGTGGGAAAAGCCGGAGTGGGATTTCCAAGAGGAAGGGATGGGTGAGATGTTGCAATCACATACGGGCCTCCCAGACATCTCTACCTCTCTGCATACCGCGGGGCAGAAAAGGGGCACCTGGGTGGCTCAGGGGTTGAGCGTCTGCCTTTGGCTCAGGGCGTGATCCCGGGGTCCCAGGATGGAGTCCCGCATAGGGCTCCCCGCAGGGAGCCTGCTCCTCCCTCTGCCTATGTCTCTGCCTCTCTGTGTCTCTCATGAATAAATAAAATATTAGAAAAAAGGAAAACGGAGAGGGAAGAAGTGGCTATGTCCAAGAACACCTTTCAGCTCAGAAAGGGGACGTGTTGGCGGAGCCGGTGGGAGACAGAATGAATGGGCTGGAAAGGGTCAAGGTGAGGAGGCGGCCCGGACACACCTGAGAGGCAGTGCTTCTGAGCTCTCTCATCCGTATTTGCAATCTGGGGGAGGAAGGGGTTAAGCAGGACAAGGGGAAAGGAGCAGAGAAGTGGGGAGGGGAGAGAGAGGCAGGAAGAGCCTGTGTATAGTGGAGAGCACATGAGGAGACCAGGCGATGGGCCCTGATAGGGGTATTTTTTTTTTAAATCCCATTGGGAGTCCCCTCCCTTGTCTTCCTCCCATTCTACCTGTGTATCATTTACCCCGTTTAGTTAGAAACCATGGCAACAGGAAGCATGAAGAAATGACTGAAATGCTAGGAGGACATCGTGCCTCGTGGGGCCATACTTCTGTTTTCTGGGGGAACTGGATCCTTTTAGCAACAAAGAGTGAGATGTCAAGCAGGCTGCTGCTGACTGTCCCACAGCGGATCTGACCTTTACGGGACAGACAAGCCGGCCGCAGCGGGTGGACCAGGCACAGCCAAAGCCCAGGTTCCCAGTATCAGCCCAGCTCTGGGGACTCTGAGGCTAGGAGACTCCTTTCCTGGCTCACTCTCAGGCTCCCAGGGTCACCGCAGCCCTGCTCTCTTGCGCGGTCCTCCTTCGCATCCTACAAGTCATGAGCGATCCACTTCATCAAAGGATGTAGGAGAAACCTGGTCGAGAGTCTGCTGCTGCTCTGGGGTCTTAGCGAGTAGCTCCTTGCTCTGCATCCTTATCCCCACCTCTACTCAGTGCTTCGAGGCCCCAAAATCACAGAACAAGGTGCTACAGATTGAATATTGTACCTCCCCCCCCCAATATTCGTATGCTGAAACCCGAAGCCCCAGTGTCATGGGATTTGAGGACGGGGTGCAGGCCCCATGATGGCATTGGAGCCCTTATGAGAGGAGACGTGAAAGAGCTTGCTTTCTTCACCCCGAACCCCCCTCATGATGGGAGAACGAAGCAGCCACCTATAAGCCATGAAGAGAACCTTCACCAAGAACCTGACGACGCCGGTGCCCTGATCTTGGACTGCCCAGCCTCCGGAACCCTGAGAAATGAGTGTCGTTTGAGCCACCAGTCTATGGAGGTTTTGTCATAGCAGCTGGAGCTGACTACGACAAAAAGTAAAGGTTGTAAGACGAACACACAACTGTGAGCCGAGGGCTGGGGGGTGTCCACTCTTCCGCCCACACGATGTGACGCAGCCCATCACATCGGAAGCCTGATGCCAGCCACACGGGAGCGTCTGTGCCACAAAAAGTACACTCAGCCCGAAGCTGGTGGCATGTCCAACATAAACAAAGTCGGTCCCACCCTCCAGCTCTGACTCCATATACATTTTCTGGATTTATTTTGCCCTGTGCAGAGGACCCCGGCACCTCCGAGTGGATCATCTCCCCAGGAGACCCCGAAACCCCGGGAGATCCATGGGCAGGATTAAATACTTCTTCTTTTTTTTTTTAAAGATTTTATTTATTTCTTCATGAAAGACAGAGAGAGAGGCAGAGACACAGGCAGAGGGAGAAGCAGGCCCCATGCAGGGAGCCCGATGTGGGACTCGATCCCAGGACCCCAGGATCATGCCCTGAGCCAAAAGCGGATGGATGCTCAACCACTGAGCCACCCAGGTGCCCTTAAATACCTCCTGAATACTCTAGATTTTTACCTTTTTTTTTTTTTTTTTTAGCCCTTAGGAAATAATATGAAATGGTTGCCCTTGCCCTGTAGCCTGCCTTTCAAGCTGGCCTTACTGCCTCTCCCTGACACCTCACCTTGGCTCCCCTCCTGGCCAGGTCCAGGAGTGTCTGGGATGAGCGCAAAGGAAATACCCCAGCGCCCACAGGCACCCAGAGGCTGCGTGCACCATGGTGGTCCCTGTCGGAGCGGTCACGGCCCGCGGCCAGACACCCTCGGTCCTTAGGGCTCGGGCCCCGCCGACCACAGCCGCCTTCAAACACAGGCTTTGAAAAGAAGCATTGCTTCGGCTCCACCCCTACCACCATCCTGGGAGACAGGGTCTGCAAGGAAAATATTTTCTTAAAGTAACTCCCTGGTTTTGGAGGGGGTTTACCTGCCATAGGGGAGTTATTTATTATTATTATTATTATTATCATCATTATTATTATTAAAGAAAAACATTTAGCTGCCCCTGTAAGAGCAGCTTACTGAGAGTTGGGGAAAAGAAATCTCTCTCTCTCTCTCTTTCTCTCTCTCCAGACCCGCCTGAATTTGAGGTTTGGCTCCAACACGAGGACGGGGCCCGGCCAAGAGAAAGGTGTGGCTCGCTGAAGGACATGTCCAGGAGGCCAGCAACCGTGAACTTGAATCCCAGCTCTAACCTCGCCTAACTCCCAGCCCGGACAGCCGGTGACTCACTTCATCTCTCCTGCCCTGGTGGCAGCATCCAGTAAAAACGTGGGGCTCCTGACCTCACTGGGGAACAGGGAGATTAGCTCATGTTTATAAAGCGCTTTGAAGATGAAAAAGCCCGTGCCTAAAGGGGGCTATTATTATTATAACTACCTGTGAAAAAAAAGAATGGGAATCTAGGTCTAATAATGATCAGCTCCTAGTACCCATGGAGCCAGAAATGCAGGGAGCAGATCCTTGTGGGCAAGTACTCTGGGCAGCTTATACTCAGGTCCGAGGCACCGAGGCAGCAGTTCCCAAAGTTTGGGATGGGGAACACCATGGGGGGTGTCGGGCAGACAGCACAACCCAGCGCCCGACTGCAGAGGAAGGAAGCAACTCCCTTTACTTTCTCTTTGAATCCTGCTGCTGGCACTTAAGGAGACAGGGTCAGTTCCAGGCAGCCAGGTCTGTGACATCTCTCCACGTGCTCACATCCCTTCATCCTAAAGAGAAAGATAACCTCAAGGCCAGACGCGTGGTGGACAAGGCCATCCCCCTGGAATTTACACACCAGGTTTTGATTTCACTGTGCTCGTTATTTTTATATTTACTCTGTACGGGAAGTCGTCATGGGTTCACTACATTTCATCTTAAAATAGTGTTTCTTTAACCCAGAGTTTGTCAACCTTGGCCACTGGCACCGTCGGGCTGGATAATTCTTTGCCGTGGGGGCTGTTGTGCACATCACAGGACACTTACCAGCACTCCCGGCCTCGTCTACCCACTAGATGCCAGTAGCATCGCTCTGCCCCAGTGCGGGCGACCAAAACTATCCCCAGACATTATCCAATGTATGTGTTCACCCCGAACCCCCCTCATGATGGGAGAACGAAGCAGCCACCCCGAAGTACCCCCCCCCCCGCCCACTCCACCCCATTGAGAATCACAGTTTTTAGTTCGATTCACTGAAAAAAATAAAAAAAATAAAACAAACCCAACAGATTTAATTAGACAAAGACTGAGCTAACGTTGCTGCAGTGTAGGAAACCCTGTCACAGAGAAGCAGCTGACTGATGGGCAGGAGTTTCAACCGCTTCTGGAAGTCACAAACAGGAATGTTTAGAAACCATTTTCATTCCAGGACTTTCCGAGGGGTCATGTCCCGGTTATCAGATCTCCAGAACTCAGTGGACACCTGCTTGTCGTGACTGGCCTAGCCGCCTAGAAGCCAGAGAAAGGACAGGATCGGGGCAGTCATTGGGAAACATGGGTGGAGCCCATCCAGGAGGCTCAGAGGCCCCAGAAGGGCCTTAGGAGATCCCCTTGTGCTTTCTTTCAATGGAGGAGCTGCAACCTGGGACGAAAGGCTCTGCGAGGTGTCCCAGGACAGATTCAGTGAGTAATGACACAGGCCTAGAGCGCAAGGCGTCCTGCACTGTTCACTCTCCCCAGCACCGCACCGTGCACGGCCATCCGCAGGGCGAAAGAAAACATCACCGCCCTCATACTCACGATATGAGGCAAAGGGCTTATAAATAAATGGGCTGCTTTCAATGTTGAAAAAAATCAGTAGCAGTGAAGCTTATATAAATAAAATAATTAAAAACCCTGCCCTGGCGGCCACCCAACAGGCACGAGGAAAGCCGCTGGCCTCACCACCCATGGCCCCGGCACCCACTGGGTTCCCTGGCGTGGCCATCTCCTGGCTTTCCCCGGGACGTTTTCCTTCCATGTCTCTCTCTCCTCTGTGGCATTTGCATTCCTCACCTCCTTCTCCTGAGATCACAAGGAAGTTAAAGGGCCAAACTTCCTGGTTCATGCAAAGTTAAGGCTGTCAGTTGCACAGACAGCAGGAAAAAAAAAAAAAAAAAAAATCTAATGGCGAAAATCTGGTGTCAGCTCTCCCGAAATACTTCTCTGTCTCAGAGGTCATCGGCACCAGGCACCAAAAACAAAGTCACAGCTCACAAGAGGAGCTTCTGTGAACCATCGGCAGAAAGGACCCGAGGGAAACGTGGACAGCAGGCTCTCCCAGCACGTGAGCCTGGTCTCGCCGGGCTTCACCTGCAGCCTACTGGAAGGAGCCCCTTGGGGACTATGCTCTGTGCATTCCCGAGGCCAGCCTGGGGACACAGATTTTCTTCCTCCCGTTGTTCAGGGGAGGAACCTGAAGGCCACGCATCCACATTATCTACTTGGTGATTCAGAGAACCAAATCAATGGAGGCCAGTGACAGATATCAATGTGGCAACTTGCAATGGTCATACGGTCAATGGGCTAGCCTATCGATCCATAAATCAATATTCATGCAGCCTGAGAGCCAGGAGCCAGCCCTCCAAGGACCAGCTGGACACACAGGCCTGGTCTGATCCCTGAGACGCTTGCATCGCAGCATCCACTTACTGGGGTGCCACAGGGCGATGTGGGATCTGTTGCCAAAGGAATGGCACGGTCACTAAATGTAGTGAAGTCAAGAGGAGAGTCTCTGGGGACCGAGGAAGAGCTGGGTCTGGAATGGTAAGCAAAGCACAGGCCTGCAGAGAGGACCGAGGCCAGGCATTGCTGGCAGGAGGACGGGTGTCGGCAAAGGCCACTAGGTAAGAACACGTAATTCTGGGCCTTTGTCCGTGTTTTCTGCAACCACGCCATGAAGCTGCTCAGCTTGACGCCATCAGCTGCATCCAGAAAGCTCTCCGTGGTCTCTTAAGCACGATACATCCTCTCCAAGAACAAAAGAAAAAAAAAATGGTACCTGAACTCGTTTCTCTTCAGCTTTAGAATGTAAATGATTTAAATGATTTTTTTTTTAAGTGCTGCATTTCTACTTTGCTTAGAAGAGCGTAAGAGGAAATGTCATATCTTCATTCAAAAAGCACCTCTTTTAAGTGCCAGTGCTTTGCAAGGCCCTGGGGATAGAAAGAATGGATCCCACTCTCAGGAAGCTTTCGGTCCGGATTGGGAGATGTGGAGGGAAGGTGAGAAATAAAGAGATTTTTTAAAGCCTGTACCATGGATAAGTCATAGGTCTGAGGTTAAGAAGATCACTGTCTCCCACCCCCAACATGCATTAGCCCTTCTTGGCTCTCCCAAGTGTTTGCACACACACGGTCCCTTTTGATAATGCCCACAAATCCCTCCGAATGAACCAGTGGTTTATTATCTCCCCAGAAACAGCCCAAAGAAGCCACATTTGCCCCCAAGAGAATCAACAGCCCTGGTGGCAGGACGTATGGCAGGATGAGGCAGGTTTTATAACATGATTTAAATCTCCTGTCCGCAGTTTTACGTTCCCTTGTTCATCCTAATAAAAAAAAAAAAAAAAAAAAAGAAAGAAAGAAAGAAAGAAAAGCATCTCCATCCCTGGAATCTCATGCAGGTAAACCCAGTGACACGGGAAGGAGGCTTATTGAAGAGCTGGGTCTTGTGCCGAAGAGTTGGGGACAGCTTAGGCACCCATCGCCAGAAGAGTAGACGCACAGAGTGGTGCATGCACCTTGCACTTTGCTCCTGCCTAGATCAGGAGTTGGCAAACTGTCAAAGGCCAGACGCCCACCAGGCCACCTCTGCCACAACTACTTAACCCTGCTGCAGTGGAGGAAGCAGCCACAGATAATACATAAACACATGAGAGTGGCTGAGTCCCAATAAAACCCTATTTACAAAAACAAGTGGCTGTGAGTTTTGGCCTGAGGGCCATCATCTGCTGACCACTGGCCTAGAACATTCTCCGCCCCCCAGATACCTGCCTGGTCTCTGTTCAAAGGTTATCTCCTAAGGCTTTCCTGGCCACCCTCGCCAATACCCGCCATCGCTCTATCCCTTTATCCCTCTCTTATTTTTTTTCATAGCATTTATCACTTCTGGGTCCATTGGCTGATCTGTTAGTAATCCTGTTTTCCCTCCAATGATGCCAAGATTTTTTTCTTTTTTTTTTTTTTTTTTTTTTTGTGTGTGTGTGCCTGGCGCCTGGCACTTAGTAGGCGCTCAGTGACTATCTGTTGGATGAATGAAAGAGCAGCTGCCCCGTCCGTCAGCCCAGGTCACCCAACACTGCATGTGTCTCATACTTTAGGATCCGGGACGACTCAGAGGTCAGCCAGGTTACCAGACCACCTCCCTGCCCCGAGGGAGGCTGCATGCTAAACCACCTTGCACAGATCTCTGGGTTGTTTTTTTTTTTTTTTTTTTTTTTTTTTTTTTTTTTTTCCCCTCTTTCAAGAATCTCCAGAGAAACCAGACAGTGAAATGCTGGTTGGTAGCAATCCCAGGTCACTGCTCTGTGCCACCGCTGAGAAGATCCCGTAAGCCAACAGCATTTTCTCTTAGAACCTGCCAACCCCTTCAGAACATTCCACAGAGGGCTCTAAGAGCGAGCAGGGCAAAGAAAGCAATTTGGGATGGCTCATCCTTGCAGCCACCAGAAGCCAGCCTCACGGCTCTTCCGGAGACAGAGCAAATACATTTGTTTCAGCCGAGAATAAAATCCACCTCTCTTCACCCACCTACCGTGGGTCCTCACTTCCTAAACCCCAAACCGGTTTCTCGGTGCTGACATAGTGAAACCTGCCTTCCTAAAACCTCGAGGCTTCTCAGGAAGCCAAAACCTCCACCATCGCACAGCCTGGAAGACTCTGCAGAGCAGATTATAATCCCCGGCCTCCCTCCCCGCCTTGTGACTCATGGCCCAGCTAATCTCCACTGACAGATTATGGATCTACTGTTCTGTTTCTCCCAAGGGCAGAGGGAGACCAGACAGGCCTGCGGTGGCAGGAGGAAAACTATCCCACCTAATCCACGGACGAACCCAGATGAAGCTTTTGCCTGCAGTGTAGTCTGGTGGAACTTCAGCCCGTGGCGCTTCCCCGGGCGCCGGGCCCCCTCGTTTTCCTACCTCCCTGTCCCCTGGACATGACCTGGGGGAGCCTTGGGCAGCCTCCAGGTCCCTCCCTGCTGGGTCTCAGGGGAAGAGTCTGCGGTCATACTTTCTGTCCAACCGGTTCGGTCCCTTATTTTTGTTTTAAGGAGGATTATCGCCATGGTAATGTCCAGGTGACAATGACAGCGACAGGAGGGGGGAAGAAACCCACCTGTTCAACTCTAATCGCACCGAGTGTCAGGAAGCAACCAGCCTCAGGAAATGACAAAACTGACCGGTGTTTCGTACCTGTCACAAGACAGAATGAACTAGGGAACAGCTGAGCGGGGGCCGACAGGCAGCCCTCCACGAAGGAAGCGCTGTCCCGTCCGGCATCCCCAGAAGCTCTGCAAATCACCCCGTCGCCAGGATCGCCTGCCACACGGTGTCATGTGCAGGAAGGAAAGAGAAAGCAAAGTGATTAGAGGAAAGGGAAAGTGGTTTTCAAATATGATTCAGATAACAACGCTCCAGGATGCAAGGAGAGCCACGGCCCGTGGGCCGCAGGTGCACACAGCGCCGGTCGTGTCTATATTTGCTGTGCCCATGGCGTGGCCATTCTATCTGGGCCCCTACCGGCAGTGGGTGGGGCGAACAAACCCCAACCCGGTTCCTGGGTATCAGCTTTGCATCCACAAACGTCCTCTCTGCTTCTGAAGAACTGGGAAGCCACTCAAGCGACACCCACTCACCAAGAACACCAGGAAGTTAGGAATTCACTAGAACTTGTCACTGTCTGTGCTAGGATGCACCCCCATAGGTACCCGCAGGGGCCAGCACACAGAGTCATGAAATAATGAGCCCACAAATATGGACTGGAAACTGCTGCTTATTATTTTTAAGGGAATTTTGTTTTGTTTCCAGTAAGAATCCTATGCTAGGGTGTGCTGTAGACCGGCTACGCGGCATGCAGTATGGGGATGGGTGGGCTTCCCCAGGCAAATCACATCCCCGATTCACACGCCACGCCACCGACCATCACTGGAACCCCATCTCAACGCCCTCTGATTTCTCATTTATTTGTTAAGAAGGCATACACTAGACTTGTCCTCTTCATGGCTCTGTTATCTATGAGACCCTCTATTTTAAAGGTTTTTATGTTTTTGCTACCCAAGAAGGCAGGAACAAGCCAAGGGCTTTTCAGTAGGAGAGCATCGTAGGTGAGGAGAATGAAGGTTCTGCAAAAATATAAAAGAGTGGGAGCACCTGGGTGGCTCAGGTGGTTAAGCGTCTGCCTTTGGCTCGGGTCATGATCCTGGGGTCCTAGGATCGGGTCCCACGTCAGGCTCCCCGCTCAGTGGGCAGTCTGCTTCTCCCTCTCCTCCCTGCTCGTGCTCTCTCTCTCCCTCTATCTCTGTCTGTCTCTCAAATAAATAAGTAAAATATTTTAAAAATATGAAAGAATGGTTTTATATAGGAGCAAGGATGGGTCACAGTGCAAAGGGACAGGCTATATATATGGCGTCTCATAGTTTGGTTTGCTCCGGGTGCGTATCAGGTTCGCAAGACAAAGTACAGTGGTGTGAGGCTGCTGTGAGCTCTGTTCCTTCTCTATCAACCATCAACGCAGTAAGGAGGCCTGATGAGCCAATTCCTATGGAAAAACTTGCGGAGCTCTCAGGCTGGGAGAAAATAAGCAGCCTGCACAGGGCTGGCCTTGCCTTTCTGAAATCAATTAAAGGTGGCCAATCCCTCTAACCACACGAGTGGAGTGTGCATGCCAAATGAGGAGACATCATGGTCGAACAGGGAATGTTTCGTGCAAATCATGGGTCTCGAGCATGGTTTGGGGGAGGGAAAGTCTAGGAGAAAAATGCTGGGATGGCTACAGGCGGGCGGGCGGGCTATTCATCAGAGCCACCTCCCCCATGATTGTGCAGATGAGGGTTCTCACCACCCTCGACGGCCACAGAGTCGAAAGCTAATAACGAGGTCCCAGAACGGACGAGACATGTCCTTTAAAACACGCACACACACGCACACACACATACACAAGGCAGTGCAGAGCCCCATCTCTTTGGCCTGGGAGTCTTCAGGCTGAGGATCTGGGTGTTACTCATGGGAACAAGTTCTCTGAGGCCACACGTGGCTGAAACTGCCCTCCCAGTGACGACATCACGTCTCCCAGACACTGGCTCCCTTGGGAATAGGCGAGCAGAGAGCCACCGCTGGGGTGATTCATAAGCTGAGCTCTCAGCCCGCTCACCCATGGATCTGCAGCTTCCATTACTCAGCTTCCCCTGGAGCCCATCCCCGTGGCCGGGGTCAGGGCTGCCAGGGGCTGTTCCTGCCCAACCATGGTGCGGGGGTGGGGGGGGCATCCATCCACCTGGGGCAGCCTCTGCTCCATCCCTGCCTTCTCTCCTCCATCAGACTGGGATCCCCCAGGGAACCTGTGTGCAACTTCTCCTCCACACCACAGACTATTTGGTATTTGGGAATTAAAACTTGATCCTGGCTTTTTTTTTTTTTTTTTTTTTAAACAGACACCATGCTTAGCTCTTAAATTGGGGCAAGGGGTAGGACTGAACAGAGGGCTGCTGTACCTGCATTCTTCTTTTTCTTCTTCTTCTTTTTTTAAAAAAGATTTTATTTATCCATTCATGAGAGACACAGAGAGAGAGAGGCAGAGACACAGGCAGAGGGAGGAGCAGGCTCTCCGCAGGGAGCCCTATGAGGGACTCTATTTCAGAAACCTGGGACCATGACCTGAGTCAAAGGCAGATGCTGAACCACTGAGCCACCCAGATGCTTTTGCACCTGGTTTCTTGATAAAAACTGCAAAATAGGGATCCCTGGGTGGCGCAGCGGTTTGGCACCTGCCTTTGGCCCAGGGCGCGATCCTGGAGACCCAGGATCGAATCCCACGTCGGGCTCCTGGTGCATGGAGCCTGCTTCTCCCTCTGCCTATGTCTCTGCCTCTCTCTCTCTGTGTGTGACTATCATAAATAAATAAAAATTTTAAAAAAAACTGCAAAATATATTCTTCTCAGGACTGTCATAATGCACTCAGAAAACCAATGAAATGTAAGATGTAATTGTATATTTTAATCACAATGTTTAGAAACAACTTGTGTGAGTTTCCTGATGCTTCTCCCAATGTGCTAATAAAGACCCTTGGCCCCTTGTGTCCTCCTCAAGGGTTGGGTTCCCTCCTGAATCTGTGCCCTCTAAACTGCAATTCTAAGAACCCAAATAAATGCTTCTGTTTTATTTCAGTTCTGCCTCTTTTTCTCGGCCGACAAGACCCGAGCACACATAACTGGTCCTGTGAGGAGTGGGGATAGGGGTCACGGTGGACACAGAGAGAAAGGCATGAAAACAACACTCCCTCAGTTGAAAAATTCGAAGCTCAGCTGCAAGGTCACCTTTTTAAAATCACCAATGACACTCTACTCAGTTTACTCTTTTCAACCACAGCCTCTAAGCTTTGCCTCTTCTGGGATTTGTCATTTTGTACATTGGAGGGTCCCAGCTGCCATAAATCCTCTCAAGAACAAGGTAGGGGGAAGCAGACGATAAACACGCACATATGCACGACACGTAGAATAAAACGAGCTCCCCCAAGCCACGTTCTGTTTTCACAAGTGGACCCCACTTGTAAGAAAGGATGGTGCTCTCTGTCCCATCCCTCCCCCACTGGAACTGTCCCACTCAACAACCTGGGATTTTCTCTCTTTAAGGGGACTTTAGAACACATGGCTCTGCAAACACTGGCAGCCCACGATCCTGCAACTCAGAGCTTATTTCTGAAACTATGTCCTAAACATCACTGTAGGATTTCCAAAACGCCAACCCCATTTTCTCTTCCCTTAAGTATAACGTAGCAGAGCATTTATCAACTTTTCTGATTATTAGTGGGCTTTCCTCCAAAGTGCATGCAGCCCTCTAATTGTTGCTCTGAGTGCCTACACCTACCCGCCCTGTTTAAATAATCAGGAATCTAGAACAAGGGTTGGCAAATTTTCTGCAAAGGGCCAGACAGTAAATATTTCCCATTTGTGGGCTATATGCTCTCCACACTGAGATTTATATTTTGTGTCATTTTTACGTGTTTGAGTCTTAGCTCATGACGTGCACATAAACAGGTGGCAGGTTGGTCTGGGCCCAGGCAAAAGGAAACCCTCTGTGAATTCTTTCTTTGGAAAACAAATATAATAATAATGATAGTAACTGTGAACATTTATTAAGTGCTGATTAAACAGAAGGACCCAACAAAGAAAGGTGCTTTTTATTCTGGCTGGTATTAGCACCCCAGGTAGGTAGGGTTGGGTGGATTGGGAACCTAAGTCTTACGAGAAGACAAGGAGCAGGCCAAGTTCATGCAGCAAGGATGTTCACCTATGAAATCTGACTCCAGACAGAGATGAGGAGGTGCTTGTTCGGCGTCCTTAAACGACAGAATATATTAAGGAGGACGTGGTGAGATGCCAGCTGCCTGGGGCTTTGTAGGGCCAGTTCAGAAAAGCCTCCCATCAAAGCCACCACTGGTGGGGGGAGACAACCATCTCCTTCCTGCACCAGTTCCCTCTCAAACATTCTCCCAAGGGAAACAGAGCTGGAAGGGACTCTGAGAATCAGCCAGCACCGAGGCGAGGGATATGGGTGGTGCATTTTACGAACTTAGTGCCCCCTTGCCCGGTGGGCCATAGAAAGGAGTACAGTGAAGGGCAAACTGCAAGGACACGAGCCGATCTCAGCTCATCATGTTCAGCTCCGCGGGCTGCACTGGCTCACTGGCTCCAGTGCTCCTACCCTGGGATCCCCAGAAGTAGGCTTTGCCCACACGCAATTCCCCACAAGAGGCCTCCGCCTTGCACACACTCCGGGCTCCCAAGCATTCCCTGTTCGTGCCAGCCTCCACCTTCTAAGCTGGCTGCAGCACAGCCTCCGCGCTGAGCCTCCCCCCTGCTGCCACCCAGACAGAGTTCCCTTCCAAAGGGGGTGGGAGCAGGGAAGAGAGCTGGGTGGCGGCTCTCCGGTCCTCTCAGGGCCGTTGCCCGACTTCTCCTCCAACCCCGGGCACTGAGGCACATCTGGGTGCAAGAGCACACTCCCTCCCTGGCTGCCTGCGATCCCACCACACCCGGTGGGAAGCCGCGGATCCTGCATAGAAACCGACCCAAAGCCAGAGACCAGCGGGCTGCTGGAGCAGAGCTGGGCCCTGTAGACACGCGCTCCGGTTCGCTAATCCCCGGGACTCCGGGAGAAAGGAGGCCGGACCCGCCCGGGCGCTCCAACAGGCCGGCGGGGCGGGAGGCAGGCGGCTCATTATGTAAAACGCTTGGCTCCTTCCTCTTTCTCTGCATCCTGCTAGCAATTTTGTATCCGGTTTGGGAATTCCAGGAACATCTGCGATTGTCTTTTGCCCAACCACACATGTGCAAGCCGAAGGGCTCAATCATGTTCCTACCTGCCGGTGCCCTGTCATTAGCCGTGAACTGTGCAGGGAAACATATCAAACCCCGGGCCAGCAACCACACCTGCCGGTCCTACCTCCCTGCCTCGTCCCGCCCAGGCCCGACGCGGTGACACTAAGTCCCCTTTCCGTGGAGAGAAACACCAGGGCTCAGAGGGCTTGTTTGAACAGCCAGAGTCCTCTGGCCAAACAGACGGGACATTTTTAACAGAGCACTCCCCACCCCTCCTCCCCAGGCCTCCGCTGGCACGTTAGCTTTTGTGTGGCAAGGTCAGGGCAGGCCAGGTGGGAACGGGCGAGGTGCAACTGAGTTCAAGAAGAGGCATCAGCTGGGGTTAGCTCTCTTTCGGGGAGCACCGAGGGCCCCTGCTCAGATCCGAAAGTGACTCTCAGGGCTATGAGCACCCAAAATACAAGCAACGGTCATCTCGGGCGTTGGCTACTTCTCTTTGCTCTTTGGGCCTCAATCTGTAAAATGGGGTAGAAACGGGGCCCTGCGTGGTTTCATGAACTCAATGCACGTAATGCATTTGGAAGCGCAGGTGGCCCAGAGTTCACACACCACCAAGGATTGCAAGTATGTGTTATTATTACCGGTCCTCATCCCGACCAGGAAGCCCTGTTCTTCCTCGGCCACCCTGCACGCTCTTGGCTTTCTCCTGTGTCCCCAGCCTCCATCCACCTCTATGGCCAGCAGGTCCTCCAGGATTCCACCCTCACCTGTCCTCTCCATCATCTCCCTGTGCTCCCACCACGGGCCTGCCCCAGACAACATCTTTCCTGGGTGGAGATGCATGCCACCAGTCTCCCCAGTGTCCCTGGGCCCCACTGCATCCTCTGCTCTACTCCCTTCAAAATTCCTCTGTCCACGCGCTTGGCTGCTGCCATGGGTCATTTGCTAGGCTCCAAAAGAAATGACACTCCACATGTGCATTTATTCCTGCCATTATCTGATACAGAGAAGGAGCCCAGCAAATGTTTAAATAAATAAAGTGCTACCTTGGGCCTCTCTTCCTAACTCTGAATTCCCATCTCCACTGGCCAAGTAGACACCTTCCCACGTACAACATGCAGGCAGTTCCAGAAACTCATTGTAACCCCTCCTGTGTTCTCTATCTCGGCTTCCTTGTTACACCCAGATCTGAGCACACGGGAGACACCCAATAAATGCAAATTCAATAACTTGGGAAATAAACCCATTAGATTAGGGTTGGGCTTATATTTTTGACATCGTCTTGGATGCATCCCTGTCTCCCCCACAACCCTTCAGTCCCCACGTTGTCAATACCACCCATCGCCAAGGTCGCCTGCTCCATGGCCTCCTTTCTCCACCGCTGCTGACACTCTGTGCCTAGTTCCACATGCCAGTGGCCAGCTCTTTGCTCAATGACCATCCCTCCCCTCATCCTGCTGCCAGGGGGCAGGTTAGGTCAATCTCCAGCTCAAAAGCCCTCCTGGTTCTGCAAACCTCCAGCCCTTGCTGTTGAGATCCTCCTACGTATTGACCCCATCTCCTCTACTCAATTCCTCCAGCCTCACCCAACTACTGGGAAGCCCTGGCCAGACCCACCTGGCCCCATTTCCACCTGAAACAGTCATCTCTGCCATCCCCACTCCAGCTCTGCTGTACAAGCCAGCGATCCTCCGCAGCCTCCTTAGAGCTTTTATTCTTCTCTGACAACTTTCTAGATCTCTCTTAGACCCTCCTGCCAACCTCGGTCTTCCACTGAGGTCACTTGGATTGCTAATCTACTGTGCACATGGTCCGCCATGCGTTTATACTGGTCTGCTGGCCCCGTGAAGATGGGAACCAGATCGTACATATCTGGGCCTAGAAGAAACACTTGGACCACAGCAGCCACTCATATATTGTGAGCATAAATGTTTATGAGGATATATAAATATGCTTTTCTTTTTCTCATGTGGCAACCGCTAGACTAGGCTCTGAGCACCTTACGGGTGACCACCTGGCAGGCAGTGAGTTTCACATATGCTTATGGCAAGTAGATATCACACCTCTGAACGATCTGCCATAAGAGCCTGGGGAAGGATGGAAAACCCATATCTGTCTTTCCCAAGCCCCTGGTCCCCTTCAGCTGCCACAGTCGACAATTCCATATATTTGACTTTTATGCAAGATTTTGTTTGCACAAAGGGATAAGTGGCTACATTCTTTTTTCCCCAAAAGAACTACTACTATACTTCAGACAGTTCACCTTACATAAGAGAAGAGTGAGGCCTAGAGAAGGGAGTTGACTTGCCCAAGGATACACAGCTGCTGGTGTGGGGAGGGTAGATCTGCCTCCACATTGGCCAACACACCTCCAACCGCCAAGTTAAGTCCACATTTGAGAGGGTCCTTGCAGCACGCCAACGGCCACCCCAACTGCATCCACGGTTCCCATCATCCACTTCATTTCCTCCAGTGGGTAACTCAAGGCTTCCAGTAAGAGGGAATCTCAAACTCAGGAGCAGGTGCAACACAGAAATGAGTCAAGCTGGCTGAGCATCACGAATGAATAGGAGGTTGGAGGAGCTGTGATGGCCCCAGGTAGGTGGTGGCACTTTGCAGCTCCCAGAGTCTGCAGCCAAAGGAGAATACTGGCTCCGTCCTCAAATGCCTCACTTATCCTAGGAAAGCCAGAGATCCAAAATGTCACATGGAATAATACCCACAACTTAAGTATCAGCAACTGCCTCAAACCTTTGTAGCAACAAGGTAGAAATAAAGAAAAAAATAAAAAAACAACCACACCCATACCCGGGTTTCTGGGGCCATAGATCGAGGTTGGTGCATTCTGACTCTTAAGAACACCCTTCAGGTGGAAAGACTCGTTAGCATGATGAAGGGAAGCAAGGTCTGAGACCCTGAGGTCATAACAAACTTTGGGTCTGAAAGTAAAACATTTAGTATGAAATGTAACTTTGAAAAGTGAAGAAATTTCAAAATCCCATTCTTGTGTCCATGATGCCCGCACAGCGGCTGGGGATATCGGGCTTCTGGAGAAAACGGACAGTAGAAACAAACCAGCCATGTTTTTCTAATAAAGCTCTTAAAATGTTCCCCTAAAGTAACTGCAGTTCTGATTTTGGAGTAATAATGCAGCAATAAATTAAGGAGAGGAGCCCCAGTGGCTTGCAGCTCGAGGTGGTTCTCGGATGGAACATCCTAAAATTCTGACAGACATAAGCGGGAGAGACGACCCCTGGCTATCAGAGCCAGGGCATCCCCCACTTTCCTCTGCATCCCGTCCATAAAACAAGGTGATTTACGGAGACACAGAGAGGGACCTTCACTTCCCCTCTGCAGAATTTATTTCTCTTTAATGGCTTGTCATGCCTCCCCTGCCTTCTAATCTCTTCCCCTCCGTGTGCGCTCACCCTCTCCCGCCTCTGCTCCCTCCTCCTCCAGGGGACAGTGGGGGTGTCAGGGTGGCCAAGTGCTACTGGCCCAACAAAATGGTTCAAGAGCAAAAGGGGGATGCCTGGGTGGCTCCGTGGTTGAGCGTCTGCCTTCCGCTCAGGTTGTGATCCCAGGGTCCTGGGATCGAGTCCCATATCAGGCTCCCCGCAGGAAGCCTGCTTCTCCCTCTGCCTATGTCTCTGCCTCTCTCTGTGTCTCTCGTGAATAAATAAATAAAATCTTTAAAAAATAAAGTAAAAAGAACAAAAGGGACAGGCTGAGTGGGCAGGAAAGGAGGTGGCCCCAGCCTGAAAGAGGCTGGCCTTGCAGATGTGGGTTTTCCTAGGCTCCCACCTGGCTTTTATGGGGGAAAGAACTTATTAAAGTGAATAATCCTGCCTTTAGTGAAAAATTGGCATGTAGCAGACAGTGGGGGGGGGGGGATGGGGGAGGGGGTGCATTGATCCCCGTTAAGGGAGACACAAATATTTCTGCTCCTTGCACACACAGCTCCAGGACTGATGGGGACCAGGATCTGTAATCACACTACCATTGTGATGACTTCAAATTCCTCCCCTGGCTTGCTGCCACCCGATCCTCATCTTTTCTAAAAAGAGAGTTGGAACAAATCATCTTAAGATTTGTGTGGAATCAGAAAAGACCCCGAATAGCCAGGGGAATATTAAAAAAGAAAACCAGAGCTGCGGGAATCACAATGCCAGATTTCAGGTTGTACTACAAAGCTGTGGTCATCAAGACAGTGTGGTGCTGGCACAAAAACAGACACATAGATCAATGGAACAGAATAGAGAACCCAGAAGTGGCCCCTCAACTCTATGGTCAACTAATATTTGACAAAGCAGGAAAGACTATCCACTGGAAAAAAGACAGTCTCTTCAGTAAATGGTGCTGGGAAAATTGGACAGCCACGTGCAGGAGAATGAAACTAGACCATTCTCTTACACCAGACACAAAGATAAACTCAAAATGGATGAAAGATCTAAATGTGAGACAAGATTCCATCAAAATCCTAGAGGGGAACACAGGCAACACCCTTTTTGAACTTGGCCACAGCATAGATACATCTATGAAGGCAAGAGAAACAAAAGCAAAAATGAATTGTTGGGACTTAAGATAAAAAGCTTCTGCACAGCAAAAGAAACAGTCCACAAAACTAAAAGACAACCTACAGAATGGGAGAAGACATTTGCAAATGACCTATCAGATAAAGGTCCAGTATCCAAGATCTATAAAGAACTTATTAAACTCAACAGCAAAGTAACAATCCAATCATGAAATGGGCAAAAGGCATGAACAGAAATCTCACAGAGGAAGACATGGACATGGCCAACATGCACATGAGAAAATGCTCCACATCACTGGCCATCAGGGAAATACAAATCAAAACCACAATGAGATCCCACCTCACACCAGTGAGAATGGGGAAAATTCACAAGACAGGAAACAACACATGTTGGAGAGGATGCGGAGAAAGGGGAACCCTCTTGCACTGTTGGTGGGAATGTGAACTGGTGCAGCCACTCTGGAAAACTGTGTGGAGGTTCCTCAAAGAGTTAAAAATAGACCTGCCCTACGACCCAGCAATTGCACTACTGGGGATTTACCCCAAAGATACAGATGCAGTGAAACGGCAGGACACCTGCACCCCGATGTTTCTAGCAGCAATGGCCACAATAGCCAAACTGTGGAAGGAGCCTCGGTGTCCATCGAAAGATGATGGATGAAGAAGCTGTGGTCTATGTATACAATGGAATATTCCTCAGCCATTAGAAACGACAAATACCCACCATTTGCTTCGACATGGATGGAACTGGAGGGTATTATGCTGAGTGAAATAAGTCAATCAGAGAAGGACAAACATTATATGGTCTCATTCATTTGGGGAATATTAAAAAATAGTGAAGGGGAATAAAGGGGAAAGGAGAGAAAACGAGTGAAAATACCAGTGAGGGAGACAGAACATGAGAGACTCCTAACTCTGGGAAATGAACAAGGGGTGGTGGAAGGGGAGGTGGGCGGGGGGTGGGGGTGAATGGGTGATGGGCACCGAGGGGGGCACTTGACGGGTTGAGCACTGGGTGTTATGCTATATGTTGGCAAATAGAACTCCAATTAAAAAAAATAAAAATTAAATTCAATAAATAAATAAACAAATAAAGCGACTGCCCTGAACCCAGGAGGCCAGAGGTGACAAAGGGAAGGGAGGTCTTAGGAGTTACACATCTGCCAATAAAGGCCCCTGTCTGAGACCCTGAGAAGGTCTCCACTGGGGGAGAGTAAAAAAAATCTCCCAGTCCAGGTAATTAGACCCTTGTCTGTTATACGTCACAAAGTTCCTTCACTGACATTGGTTCATTTGATCCTTGCAGGACTTGCTGAAGCAGGAACTGAGGCCCAGAGAGACCAGATGCCTTGCCCCAGGTCACACAGCTAGCTAGTATCAGACCCTCTCGGCCCAAGTCTGGAATTTTCCCTCCGTAAGTACACCCACCAAAAGTTGTCTGGGGGGCAGGCCAAAAAAAAAAAAAAAGAAGAAGCAAATATTCACAATTAAAATTAAAAATCTACAGGTCAAATCGATTTTTGCAAAGCCCAACTCTGATGACCACTGGGACAGAAGCCAGGTATCTGGCTAAGTCATATTTTTTCTTTTCAACAACAGGATCCCAGCATCACAGATTTACATCCTTTCCCTTCCCTGCAGGCCCTGAACACCTTTCCATCTTCCCACAGCCACACAAGGAGGGGAGAGGTGGGCAGGAGAATGTCAGGCATGACGAACTCCAGACTTCCCGGGACTCGGTGGGTGACCCTCTGCATAAACTCCCCAGCGGCCAGGTTGACCAAATGGCTCCTCTGGGAGGGGTTTTCTCCAGGTGGGGCCAACATGAAGTCCCGGTGGCACAGTGGTCTTCAGGGTCCAGATCCCCCCAGATGCTCAGCAAGATGTGTCTCCACGGACAGAGTCCTGGTGTTTCCACACCTGGACCCAGGACATACCCTGGTGACAGACACGGAAGACACTTGACCAAGTGGCCTGAAAATGGAATGCATGTTTCTGAAGGGCCCATGCCTACGGCAGCTGTGACAATCTCACGGAACCAGTGATGGTTTGGAGGAAGATGAATTCCAGACCAGGTGCCTGGCACAAAGGCTCCACCTGCCCTGAGAACACAGCACGGCTGGCCAGCCCACACCACAGGCTTGGTAGACCAGGAGGTTGATCTCTTTTCTTTTTTTTCTTTCTTGCTTTTCCCCTTTCTCCACAGGGACCTCCAAGTCTATGTTGCTGGCTGGCTCTGACCCTGCTAAGAGCAGTGGGAAGAACGGAGTGCTTGCCTTGCCTGATCCACATAGGCACCTTCCCTGCAACATCAGGGGAGTCTGGGTCATGATCCTGGCAGTAGAGACGGGTTCTGAGCTGGATTTCACCAGGGCTTTGCTCACATGCAGAGAAAGGCCTGGGGCAGAATGAAAGAGACCCTTACTGAGAAAGCATAATCCCCTCCCTTAAAGTTGTGACACTTGGTTGGGGTGACAGCTCCCATTCCCCACCTCCTCTGTCTACCAGGGCCACCCACCCTTCCTTCAGGCATCCAGGTCTTATTGTCTGGACCCAGATCTTATTGTCAGCTGGCTGCCCACGATGTCCTAGAAGGTGTCAGCTGATCAGCAAGGTAGTAATTCAGTCACTTATATGCCTAAGTGTAGCCAGCTCCTCCCAGGGGCTTTTGCAGGTTAAAAGGTTATTTTGAGGACAGCAGTCTTTACAGTTTAAGGAAAGATATTTTGACATGGGGTCTCCCAACCTCGGCACTACTGACTGCCATTTTAGGTTGGATAATTCTTCATTGTACACTGTGGGGTGTTGAGCAACACTAGATGCTCAGGCCCCGACCCACTAGATGCCAGGGAGTGCCCCCTCCCCTCTAATGTCTCCAAACGTTGCCAAGATCCCCTGCGGGAGGGGCACCTGTGTAGCTCAGTGGTTGAGCATCTGCCGTTGGCTCAGGTCATGATCCTGGGGTCCTGGGATTGAGTCCCATACGGGGCTCCCCACAGGGAGCCTGCTTCTCCCTCTACCTAGGTCTCTGCCTCTCTCTGTGTGTCTCTCATGAATAAATAAATAAAATCTTTTAAAAAATCCCCGGGGCAGGGGGGCAGATGGCCTCTGATTGAGACCACTGACATAATGGTGGTGGCAAGGGGGACCAGGGCCCCATTAGATCATACCACCTGGGCAGCTGCCCAATCAGGCTTACCTATAAAAATCTGACTACAGGGCATTTTAGAAACCTCAAGGTGGTACCAGCAGAGAGGAGGAAATGGCCTTCCACATCAGAAGAAAAAGCTAGGGCAAAATGGACTTCCCAGAGCGCTCCATCTTCGTCTGGGGCAGGGGGATGAGACACTGGACTGAGGGCTGAGAGGAGACCTTTCCAAGAAGCCAAGGGCCCCTTATAAAATCCCCACCTCATAAAGGAGATGACTTGTCCACCATCATTCACTCTCCTCTTCCCGTTTGTATAGGAGGGAAGAGACATCTAGAAAGGCCTAGGCTGGTTTTTATTTACCTGGGCAGGTGTCTGTTTGGCTCCTGAAATGATCCTGGAAGCTGGAGCCCAGCTAGGATCCTGATAAATATTCAGAGAAGACAGGAGAAGAAAGGGCGGAGTTGGGGGGGGCAGGCTCCCGGCTCACTGAGAAGACCCAGTCGTGCCATGCGTGAATTAGACGGCCCGGCACAATGCGGGGCCCTTTTTTGTGTGCTCGTTGGTTTGAAACAAAAGGGAACAGAGTCGGCTACAAAGGGGTCAGGGGGAGAGTGACAACCAGTGGATTCCTGTGAGCGGACCTTGTTTGCAGGAGACGGAGGCGCTACAGGGACCGGCGCTTACCAAGACAGACAGGAGTGTCTGTGGATAAAATCTGTCCACACATGTCTTTAAATTCATTTTTTTTAATTCCTGTTTACGGAGAATGGTTTATTTCCCAAATTTAACCACTTAAACTTCCTCTCCAGACCTGCATTGTCCAGGACAGGCGCCACCAGTCGATGGGCACTGGAAACGTGACAAGTCCAGACTGAAATGTGCCGCAGGGTAAAATACACACCAGATTTCCTAGACTTTGCATGAAAGAAATAAAGAAAGTAGTAAAAACCAAAAAAAAAAAAAAAGCCAAAACACAACCCAAAATAAAATACAGTAGAGTATCTCACTAATAGATTTCTTGTATATCAATTGCATACTGAAATGATAAAATTGGGGATATACTGGGTTATAGAAAATAGATGATCAAAATCAACTTCTTCTGTTTCCTCGTCCTCTTTTAAAAGTGGTTACTAGAGGGATCCCTGGGTGGCTCAGCGGTTTAGCGCCTGCCTTTGGCCCAGGGCGCGATCCTGGAGACCCGGGATCGAATCCCACGTCGGGCTCCCGGTGCATGGAGCCTGCTTCTCCCTCTGCCTGTGTCTCTGCCTCTCTCTCTCTCTCTGTGACTATCATAAATAAATAAAAATAAATAAATAAATAAATAAATAAATAAATAAATAAATAAATAAATAAAAGTGGTTACTAGAAAGTTTAAGATTACATATGCAGCTTGGGTTTTACTTCTACAGGACAATGCTGCTCTAGGCTAATGGTTCTCAGTTTCCCGTCTCTCTCACTCCTACCCTACCCCCTTCCCTTCCTCGCAGAGCTGCCTCAGATTATCTGCATCCTTTTAAAGAGTCTATCAATCTTAATTCATTTGCCAAAGACATTCAAGATGTCTTCTGCATGTAAAGCCCTAAGCTGGGATGTGTGGGGGACCCCAAAATGAATCAGACTCTTGGAGAGGAGGCCAAGGCTCTGAAGGGCCTGGCTTAGCCCTTTAAGAAGTGAGGTCGAGACAGCCAGCTCTGGGAACCCACCAAGACAGAAACTGCAAACGCCCTTCCCTTCTAGGCTTGGCCGCCATGCTGGATCGGTTCCATGTGGGCAGCTGGTGAAGCTTAGTTTTCACCTTCAACACACAAGTGGCTTTTCTGGTTCTTTTCTCTCCCTGCCGACACCAACCCTGCCACCAGTCGTCTCTCTCTCTATGCCACAGCCTTCTTTTTCCCTTCCTCATTCTGACACAGAGATTGTGCATCCTGGAGAAAAGAAGCTGTCTTTGAGGGCATTGGGTTGTAGCTCCTTGTCCCCTTTCCCTGGCTGAGGAAGGGCATTCGGCATCCCAACCTGTTGCATGGACTCTGGAGGCTAATTTTCACCAAGAAGGTCTAAGTGAAATAGACCAGTGATCAGTACCATCACCCATAGAGGAGTTCTCACCGGGAGCAATTCTGACCCCTCTAGGAGGCATGTGGCACTGTCTGGAGTCATTCTTGATTGTCATAACTGGTGAGGGGGACGCTGCCGGCGCCTGGTGGGCACAGTCTAAGGGATGCTGCTAACCATCCTAGGACACAGAAGAGAATTATCTGGCCCAAAATGTCAACCGTGTTGAGGCTGAGACACTCCGATCTAGAATATGGAGGAGGCCAGCATTCCCCACTACCATCGCCAAGCCAGAGCTTGCTCTGATCTCTGGCATCAGCGAGCATCCATCCTCCCTCAACACCACCTTCCAACAAACACACCTGGGAGTAGATCCAGGAAAACCTGAAGGATCAGGGCAAGAAGAACAACTGGGAGAAGAAAAACAGTACAAACATGATTAAATAAATTAGCTCCGCTAATTACCGAGGTTCTAACTTAGCACCTGGAGCAACAGCTGGGCTTGCAGAGAATTGAGCAAACCTCATCCCCAACTCAGGCAGACTCTGGGCATTATCGACTTGCTCCTCCCTGCCTTCCTCTGGCAAAAGATGGGACTGAGAAAAGACCAAGCGATAGTCTTCGAGCAGAGTGGCCGCCCTCTGGAGGTGGGTTCGATGCCACAGCCGCCTCTGGCACACCTGCACACCCCAGCATGGACATTCCCGGAAGAGTCGGTTGCTCAATGCAATAAAATCTCCTCCTAGGCTGAGGTCCCAGCTTCCCAAGCTGCTGACTGCTGCAACTTACCCAGTCTCCTGCCTCCATGAGTATTGTTCACCTCTATGCTTGAGAAATGTCTGCACAGAATGCTACTGCCTCCCTCCCAGCCTCTGCTCTAACTACTACTCTGCTCTGTCCTCTGGGCCTGACAGTAGTATCTCCATCCTGGAAGAACTGTTACTTGTTCTACAAGGTACTCCCATGAAGACCCACAGCCCCGTGTCATACTGCTGCGTGCTGCGATTGCCCCCTGGATAGTAAAATCTAACTAGGTGCCCACTGAGCATGGCAGACTCACTAGGCCTCCCAGAGGCTCCACATCACGGCAACTGTAGTAGCCAGACACTGTTGCATTGTGCGTGTCTCCAGTGCCCCGAGCTGCTTCCTCCCCATCACCACTGAAACGCAGCTGCATTGCAACCACGCAGCTTGCTGGTAAGAAGCACTGGGACTCCAGTCAGGGGCTATGTTTAATTTTGATTTAAAAGCTTCTGTTGGAGGGATTTTCCCAGATTGCACACTTTACTGGGTTGAATGATGGCCCCCAAAAGATCTGCCCACATCTTCACCCTCAGAATCTATGTGTATGTACTTATGTGGGGAAAAGGTCTTCACAGATGGAATTATGTTACAGATCTCGTCATTGGATTATCCCGGTAGGCATTAAATGCAATGACAGGTGTCCTTACAAGAGAAAAGAAGAGGAAAAGAGACATGCTGAAGAGAAGAACATGTGGAGATGGAGGCAGAGATTGGAGCAGTGCTGTCCCAAGCCAAGGAAAGCCTGTGGCCAGCTAACGCTGCAAGAGGCAATGGAAGATGCTTCCCTAGAGCCTTCAGGCGGGGCATGGCCTTGCTGACACCTTGCTTTTGGACTTCTGGCCTCAGAACCGTGGAAGAATAAATTCCTGCTGTTTTGTCCAGTTGGTGGCAATTTGCCCTAGCAGCCCTAGGAAATGACCATATAACCAACCCCACCTCTCGTCAACCACGTTGCCCACGCATATGGCTTATTTAGCACAAAACGTAGCACTCTGGGCTTGAGTTGTGAGTTCAGTCATTCACACTTTTATTAGACATCCACTCTGCCCAAATGGCACCTCCTGGGGGTTTCCAGAAAAACGCCATGAAAATGGTCCTTCCTGAACCTTCCACGTATCCCTCTCTCATTTCTTGCCCTGCTTTCTTTTCCTCTACATCCCTTACTTTTCATTATCAATTCATTTATCTACTTGGATATCATCCAAGTGATATCCTTATAGATTCATTTATCTACTTGGATATCATCTGTCTGCCCCATTTGAATATATGCTTCCTAAGGGCAGATGATTGTTCTACTTATTTACCATTAAGACTCCAGCAAGGAGAATGCCTAGCATGTAGGTTCTTAAAACTTGTGGGTGGGATGAATAATGCCATAGTCCTTATCTTCAAAAGAAGAGAATGTCTAGAATGTTCTACTATATTTTAATTCCAGAGCACTGTTGGCAAACAGAAAGGCCTCCTGTACCCTCCCTTCGGGCTACTGTGGACTTTTACACATATCACACTGGTTCCATGAGTTAGAAATCCATCATGATTTAGCTTTGGAAAAAATGGGATTTTTCTCCGAAGGGAAATTCCTATGCTCCTGTTGGCTAAAGCACATCGCCTAAAATGCCCCTAAATTTTTAATGAGTGACCATGCTTTGTTTTTTGCATCCCCCACTGCTAGCATTTTCTTCGAGACATACAAGTGGCAATGCACAGGGAGTGATGATGTGGGATGCCTCAATACACAGAGGTCATGCTGACTGGAAGGCCAGTGCTCCCCTGGGTAGTCAGTGGCTCCAAGTAGGTGGTTGCCACCAAGGCTTGCCATGTGCCTGGCACACCTGAGGACATTCATGACACTGAAGTCACACAGAGAAGATCCGCTGGACCTCTGCTTTAGGAACTCTAAAATCCAAGGACCCTCCGTGTAAACAAACTATAGCATTGCTCAACAGGTAGCTGTAGTTCTAGTTTAGCCCAGATGAGTGAAGAGGATCTTTAATAACTGGAAAGCTCTGGTCTCTCTGTAAGGTATCAATGAGGCCCTCCCTATTCACTTTTTTCGAGACATTCGTTCTGCTAGTAACATCATGGAGTTTTTTTCAGGGCAGGATAGTAAGCAAACAGAAGTCATCAGGGTTTTGATGCAGGGGGGCATTAATAGGAAGGAAAAAATAAAAACTGGAACAACAGGGGAATTTGAAAATTTAAAAAAAAAAATTTGTCCTTCCAAACAAAGCCAAAAATATTATTAGTACATCCATCTGCATTCCTGTGGGATGCTTGCAAGACCAGTTAGGATAGTGGCTCTTGGGACACCTGGGTGGCTCAGCGGTTGAGCGTCTGCCTTTGGCTCAGGGCGCAATCCTGGAGACCTGGGATCAAGTCCCACATCAGGCTCCCTGCCGGGAGCCTGCTTCTCCCTCTGCCTACGTCCCTGCCTCTCTCTCTGAGTCTCTTATGAATAAATAAATAAAATCTTAAAAAAAAAAAAAAAAGTGAAAGAGGGGGCTCTTTCACTTAAGCTTTCCATCAAAAATGGCCCATCCACTATTTTGTTCCTCTGGCCCAAGGACCATGTTAGGAAAGGAATTCTACCATCAAAGGACAGAGAAGACCTCAATGTGCCAGAATAAGAAAGCTGATTAAAATGGTTGCAGATTTACACTGCAACTAACTTAAAAAAAAAAAAAAAAAAAAAAAAAAAAAGGAAGAAAACCAACCACTTGTCAAGTTTTGGTGAAGTATCAAAGAAGAATATCTACAATTATCTAAAAAGGCTATGAATATACTTTTCCTTTCTTGTAATACATATCTGAGTGCAGCTGTATTTTCTACACGAACGCCACAGCAACACGTGTGCCTACAGGCTGACTGCAGAAAAAGCTAACAATCCAGCCCGGCAAGACAGAGCTTAGCAGATGCAGGGAAAAAATGCCACTCTTCCCATTTTTTGCTTTGGAAAATGCAGTTATCTTTCATAAAAATATTGTAAGTTTGGAATGCAATGCCTGTACTGTCATTTTTCAATGAATAAACAACTTTTACAAGTGCCTCAGCTTTCATTTCGAATACAGTAAATACCAACAAGCACAAACCAACATACGAAAGTTCTTTGGGCTCTCAAAAGTCTAACAAACAGGGAGTCCGGAGACTAAAATGGGACGACCACAGCTGTCGATGAATATCTCATGATTGCAATGAGGAGGAGGGAAAAATAAAATAGATTACCAAAGACAATGGCAAATACCAGCGATTTTATTTTCTTCTCTCGGTTCTTCCTCTATTTCTAATTTTCTGTGACTACGCAGTGCACATCACACGGAGCTTTACTCCAGCTCGTGTGTGCGATACTGTCTCCAAAATGCAAAGAACAATATCTGGAGCCTACCTCGGGCTTAGGTCCAGAGTAACGGTTCCTAAAACGAAATTTATATTCTTCTGGGACAAGGGGGCAGCGATCCAGTTCACAAAAACCGGTAATAGCAATATCAGGTCGTTTCGACGAAAATGGGGTTTTTTTGTTGTTGTTGTTTTAGAGCCACAGGAAAAAAGTAGCAAAGTCCTAACACCGTGAACCCAGGCTGGGCGTGGGGGTTTCTACTTCAAAAAGAAGGGGGAGAGCCAAAGCTGAATTTGTTTACCCTCTGCCGACAGGGAAAATAATCCCAAATAGCCACCGCTCCCGTATCATTAGAAGACGCTGGGAGAATAACTTTAAAAAGAGACCTGCCTGGTCTTTGGTCACCTGGCTCTCCCTGGGTGGCCTTTTTTGAGCAACCAGCTCGGGGACATTGGTGTTTCTGTGGCCGCGGCAAGAAGCTAATGAGCATTCCCAGGGGAGCAGTGAGAAGCAGCATGCGAAAGGCCAAGGTGGTTGGTTCTGAAGAATTTCTGGAACGGGCATCCTGGAATTCCGAAGCTCCGGGGCCTCTCCAGCTACCGAGTCTCCTCCGTGGAGAACCTCCAGAAGCCCCGTTTGGGAAAGCGCTGCTGCGGACTTGCAAGCAGCCGGGGCATCCAGCCCCGCTTCCCGCAGGCCCAGCGCCGCCCCCCCCCCGCCCCCGGGGCTCGTCCCTGGTCCAGACCCAAGGCACACAGACCCCTTCTGCGGTCCTGGATGCCACCTCTCCGGGCTCCTCGGGCAGGTCCACGTGGCTCCTCGGGCTGCATAATTAGCGGGCCTCGGGCCGCCACCCCGGGCTGCCGAGTCCCAAACTGCAGCCCCGGAGCCCCCTCCTACCGGCGCCACTCCTGTCGCCACGCTGCACACATCCCCACCCCTCGTGTCCCCCCCCCGGGGTGCCCCACCTCGCCAACTGTGGGTCCCCGCACAGCAGCCCCAGAGCCGCCACCGCCACCCTCACACCGACACGTTCCCTAATCCGCTGGCAAACGCAGAGCGAGTCTACAAAGCCCTGCTGTCACCACCTCGGAGCCAAACTTAGTCTCAACCCATTTAGAGACTTTTCAAAGCGACGGTGGGAATAAGGAGGAGGCGAGCGCGGCACCTCCTGCCGATCTCTCATCTGGATTCCGTCCCCTCCAGCTCATTCCCTCTTTCTGCTCCCACCCCCACCCCCTGCAGAAATCACGGACCCCATCACGGGAGAAGGGAAGGTCTTAAGAGGTCCTTTATTTCTCCCTCCTGCCTTGGGGCAGGGCCGGCCTCAAAAGAAACGTGCAAAATCGCCGTCTGTCTCTAAAAGGCTGAGGCCACGGCCAACCCCCTTTTATACACGTACCTGGGGCATGAATGCAGAGTCAAGCTCATACCCCTGCGCTTGACAAGCAACACGAAACACACAGCAAAACACTGTAACTGTCTCCAGGCCAACGGGGGACAGTCCCCTGGGCCACCACGGCCACCCCCCCTCCCCACCCAAGCCAGCGTGAAACCCTCTTCCCATGAGCCTGGAAAAGGCAAGAGTGAACACACCGGTTGATGAGTTTTCCATTGTAAAGAATAGGGACCCGAGAAGCACACCCGTTCTTTGTGTTCTAAAGTTTACTTTCAGCTTCAGCAAGCGAAAGGATTTTTTTTTTAATATAATAAAAAAAAAAGTTATATGACTTTAATTAAATGCACTTATTAAAAGGGTGAAATATTTGGAGAGGCTGTTTTTGTGCTGGAGGCACATTTTCCAGCGTGCTGTAGAGCGTCTGCATCCGTCCGCTCGAGGCAATTTTTAATGCACAAATAAATCCGCACCTGACGTGCTGACAGATTATTATGCCGTGTGGCAGCCAACAAAAGTAAACACAGGGGCAAGTTTTAACCTCTTGTAGTCACAGAGCTTTCCCTGCTGGGCCCGGCTCAGGTGTACAGGACTTGCTGGCAGAGGCCTGGCTTCCAGAGAGGCATCTTCCTGCCCCGGAGCCCGTCCTGTCCCCGGAGACAGGCTGCTCGGGGTGTGGCGGGAGCAGAAGGACAGGAGGCAACCGAGGGAGGGGATGGAGAGGAAGACTGGCAACACGTGGTGCTCCCCTACACCCTGTGTCCTTTCCATCCTGTTTATCCTGCGGCCCTAAGATCCCCAGGATGCTGCACAGCAGGCTGGTCAGTGATCCTCCAGCGCGCGCTGCACGTCCCCCTCCGGCCAGCAGCCCTGGCTCTGCATCTGCATCTCCCAGCTTTGCCCAAAATGCAAGAGTCAGGACAGTTACTAGAGAGCTAATGAGGAAACCGGGGCAGTTTCCATACTCTGGAACCCTAACTTATGGAAGCGCCACTTAAAATTAGCATATGGTGAAAGGGATTTCCTGAAATGACACTTAGAGACGTGCTCACCTTCTGTTGCTCTGCTTAGATGGGACAGATGGAGTGACCGTCCCAGGAACCCACACTTTGCCATGACCAGAGGTCTGGGTTGCGTTTGGCCGGCCCGTGCCACGTGGCTCAGCGGGCTCATCGGTCCTGCGTCCCATCTTTGAGCTACTTTGCTCCCCACCAGGGCTTTTAGGACAGTTCCTAGGGAGCTAAAGAGGAACCGCGCAGTTTCCTCATCTGTAATAACAGAACTGTCGGGTGAGGGGGTGCACAGGATGGAGGTGCCCTCTCCCAGTTCCTCAGGCTCTCCATCCCGCCTCTAACCTGGTGGCTGAGCTCAGAGCAGGCCGCCTGCATCTGTAAGTCATCGCTATTGTTACTATAATTTATTGGGTGTTTACTACAAACCATACCCCCACTAAGTGCTCTAATGCATTATCTCATTTTATCTCCGAACCCTCCAGGGTCTGGATCACTAACTCATTCATTATTACCGCCGATCTGAACAGCTTCCTCACTGCTCCTCCTCTCCACGATCTTACTATCCTCATGCTTGTGAGGAAGACCAGGTTTTCCCCCCTTCCAGTGAATCCATAACAAAAAACACAAGTACAAAGAGGGAACCATATTAACCTTTAACAATCCTGAGCATTTCTTTTTAAGGATTTATTTTGAGAGAGAGAGAGAGACCACAAGCAGGAGAAACAGAGGGGGTAGGAGAGAATCTCAAACAGACTCTGTGCTGAGTGTGGAGCTCAACGCGGGGCTCGATCTCATGACCTTGAGATCACGACCGGAGCTCAAAGCAAGAGTCGGAACGTGCCACCCAGGCACCCACTGCCCCCCACCCCCCGCCCAGCACACGTATTTTAAATATAGAGGAGCTCAGCTATGACTGCTGAAAAAATACTTTATTTCCTCTGCGGATAAGTTTGGGGATACATCGATTTATTTTTAAAACAATAGAAAGGCTTGGGCACCATGAAATGTGATCAGATAAACACAGAAAATTCCTGCAGTGGGCGGAAGGCTTCATGAAGCAGGTGTCAAGAGATCCAGCTGGACATTAGCAGGCAGATCGTCACGCTGGTGGACATGCATCAATCTCCCGGGTTTGGGGGATGCCCCACTTCATGAAGCAGAGAGCTCGGTGCTGCTACTGAGCCGAGGACGTAGGTCCTTCTCTTCCCGGTCTCTCTTGCATCCAGGGCAAGAGCAACAGGCGTAGGTTCCCCTCATCACTCACACCCGCGGCCTGACCTTGAGCATGAAGCAGTAACACAAAGCAGTGGAAGTCCTGAGAGACCCAGTCCAGTGCGGAGGGTCAGCCTCCTGTGCCTGGCGTCAGTGTCGTAGCCTGTGATGGACACGCCCAGCAGTAGAAGGGACGCTGTCATCAGACCAGCCGTGCAGCATTTGAGACCTGTTCCCGGATACAGAGCCTCCAAACCTGGGTTCTCTCCCTTCACGGAGGTGCTGAGCTAATGCAATCTGCTTTTCATAAATGCTCGTTTCGGCTTAACTTAGCCAGAGGTCATCTCTGTTGCTTGCAAGCAAGAACTGTGATGGAGACAGGGTTCTGTGCAAGCATCCTAGCATTGGTACTTGGAAGTGACAACACCGTGTCTCTTAAATTGGGCTTTTTCCTCTTTTTGTGTCTTGCTTTTATTAGTTTTAACTTTTTATTGCAATAAAAAAAATGCAGTAGAAAAAAAAAGTACATTTCCTGAGAGTACAGCTCACTGAATTTTCGCAAAGTAAACACACCCATGTAACCGGTACTCACGCGGAGAAACCACGATCGCCACCAGCACTCCCCGGGGGCCCGCCTTCCTGTTGTCATCACAACCAAACAAGGACAATCACTACCCTGACTGCTGCCACCGCAGATTGCCCGTGTTTGGACTTTATGCCAATGAAGTAATACGGTGTGTGTAGTCTTAACCTCTCACTCAGCATCTCGCTTAGGAGATGCATCTTTCCTGTCGTGTGTAGCTGCAGCTCATTCATTTTCACTGCTGTATACTATTCCACTGAATGACTATACCACAGTCTGTTTACCCATTCTACTTTTTTTCTTAAGATTTTATTTATTTATTCATGAGAGACACACAGGGAGAGAGAGAGAGAGAGAGAGAGAGAGAGAGAGAGAGGCAGAGACACAGGCAGAGGGAGGGAGCTCCCCTGCAGGGAGCCTGATGTGGGACTTGATCACAGGACCCCAGGATCACGCCCTGGGCCGAAGGAAGGCGCTCAACCGCTGAGCCACCCAGGCATCCCTATGCATTCTACTCCTGACAGACATTTGGGTGCTTTGTAATTTGGGGCTATTCCAGATAAGGCTGCTGTGAACATTCTAGTACATATCTTTTCACAGAAAATGTGAACATATTTTTACCGAGTTAAAGATCAATGTATATAAAGTGTGTATACACACATATACGTGTGTGTGTGTGTGTGTGTTCCACTTTGGTGAACGCTGTCAAATAGTTTTCTAAAGTGGCAGAGGGAGAGGTAGAAGCAGGCTCCCCATTGAGCATGGAGCCCAATTCGGGACTCGATTCCAGGACCCCAGGATCATGGCCTGAGCCAAAGGCGGTTGCTTAACCAACTGAGCCACCTGGGTGTCCCTAAAATGATTTTTAATTAAACTTCCAGAACAATTTTTGCCCCCAAGATATAAGACACTGGGGAAGAATGAGATGAGTAAGAATGATGACGGAAAAAAAAAAAAATCGTACAGTAATGATTTCCCTCTTCCTGAATGATCCCTCTGCAGATGTAGGAGTAAAGTCTTGGTATTTAGCACGCTGCCACTCGGCTTGACCTGGGTTAAGTGACCGCTGACAGGTCATCGTGAAAGTCAAGGGCACAGCTGGAACAAGACTTCTGAACTCACGGCCTTTTGACCCAGCAGCGCAGACTCGCATTCCTGCCAGCACCACTGGCCCCAGGAAACCTGCAGCCGACTGGTATCACCACTTCCCCCTGCATCTGAGAGGAGACGGCTTGCATTTGGCCTGCGATTCCGGGCCTCAACGCCTACGGGGCCAGCAGGAACTTCAATCAGGCCACGAGGGCCAGGCATGGTGGGGATCGGGTCAGGAGTGGCGGGGATTTGAATAAATTGAGAGCGAATGTCCAGTCTTAAAGGAACATTTATTACTCAGTGTGCTGATTTCTGCCATATGGGAAAGAAGACCCCACTGCTGCCAGATTTTCAAGGGAAGCTGGAAAACTGGATTTTTTTTTTTTTTTTTTTTTAGGAGACACTGCAATTTGTAATGTTGGTAACTAACTTTAAAAACACACACATACACACAAAGCAGCCCTGAACACCGTCAGCCCAACAAGACACATCTAGCAATCCGATCTGGGCCGAGAACCAGCTCTGGATGGGACCGTCTCTGACTTAGGTGGACTCAGCACAGCACGTTCACAAGGAGTGGCCTTCAAGGGGCAGCACAGAGTGACCCAAATGGAAATAACGGACCGTGACGGCTCTCCAGAGAGGCACAGAGAAGCACCAAATTCCTTCTCTCGTCTGTGGACGGGCTCCCCCCTTATCCACGACCCTTTCTGTTGCCCTGATTAAGGCCACATTAAACCTAAAACCCCGACCGTCATGAACACCTCGGACAAGGTGCCTCCCACCTGAAGGCGGTGAGCTCTCTGTGCTCTCCCCTCTACATCTGGCAGCGAGGTGTCGTGTAATTACTGCAGGTCGCCGGCTCTGCCCCCGGGCCTCATTGCACTTGGCAGGATCCATCTGAATTGACTACATCTGGTGAAGTTAAGCACAACCCGACAAACAGTTCATCCACGCCAGGAGTCACCGATGAGAAGACATGCGCACTTTCTGCATATCAGACCTACTTGCCCCTTAGCACAACCTCAACCTCAACACTTGGGTGAGTCCCCCCAAGCTGCCAACAACAGTGTTTAGGAAGCAGGTCACTGACCTCTTCTGTTCTATCTCTCCCCTACCCCTCCTGACCGCGGAGCACCTGAGCACCGACACCATCTCCCCGCCTCTGTCCTCCTTCCCTTTCCCCGACGGCCCTCATTAAATGCATCTCATGCACACACATCCGTTCACCAATTCTAAGAGTGAACAGGTGGAAACGATCTAGCAACAAACATGGGAATAAATCTGCCCGTTTACTCTCTCCTGGCCTCAGCACCCACCTTCTAGATCTTCGTCAGGCAGGCACACTGTCGGTGCTCAATAAATACCCGTCGAACGTCCCGTATAAGTGGCAGAGTCTCACATGTGCAAACAGCTGCTGTGGAATGACACGAGCACCTTCCAAGGATGCATAATCTCACCACACCCCATAGGCAGGCTGAGACAGGTGTCCCCAGACAAGGGAACAGAGGTACCTGGGCAGCGGGCAGGTGGAGAGGCGAGAGGCAGGGCCTGTTCCAGATCGTAAGCCTCCAAAACCCTACTTCCCAAGTGGCTCTGATGATTATCCAATAAGCTAATAACCTAAGTGCTCAATAAACATTAACGACGTACCAGACCCTTTACATCATGAGCTAAGGGAATTCCTCCAGCAGCCCTATAAGACTCGACTGAAGAGCCCTAGGAAGGTGAAGAGCTTGCCCAAGGAAATCAATTGAGTTTGTCTCAGAGGTTCTTAAGCAGGGAAATCTGGTGAAACACGGTGTGGGGACATCTCGGGTTGTCACAATTCATGGTAGGCAGGTGGCAGGGATGCTGAATTTCTGCATCCGGCAGGACTTCCCCACCTGAATGCTAACAGCACTTCTCAGGCGAGAAACACTGTTGGGTTTTTTTTGTTTTGTTTTGTTTTTTAGCAAAGGCAGAGCCAGTATCTGAACTGGGGCAAGTCGACCTCGAGAGCCCCTGCTGATCTCACTACTTCATTCTGCAGCTTCAAAGACGTTCTTTAAGCCACGTGGCCTACTTCCCCCTGCAATGACTGGTGGCCCCGTGGCCAACATCTTATGGTAACTTCAGCATGTAGAGAACAGATCTTGATCTAGGAGGAAAAGTGCATCTCTCCAACAGAGAAAAGATATTCAAGACGTATTCCGTACGGGGGCTATAGCTCAGAAGGTAGTGCTATGGGAAAGTGCTTTATTTTACTATTATTATTATTATTTTTTAAGATCAAGGCATTGCTGCAAAGGCTGCAATGACATAGAAGAGAGAGGGGTAGAGAATATGAAGCAGACCATGAGTAACACCAAACAACGGTTAGCAATCACATATGTTCCGAGATCGGAATACCTTGAGAGACTCTTTGTGACTCAAGCCTTCGGAGAAGGCATCACAAAGAAAGCAGGACTTCAATCAGGCTTCAGAGGTGGAACTGATTCCAATCAGCACAAAAGGAGGAAAGAGGAAGAGCAGAACAAAGGCAAGGGTGCAGAAGTGGGATCCCAGGGTCCCCAGGTTGAGGGGCACACAGGAGGGAGCACGCTGGATGAATCGTAGGATTCATTTATTCAGAGCAGAAAGGGGTGGGGGACCGAAAAAGGTGGTTTGCATGGGATTGGGGGAAGATTTCAACTATACCCAAGGAATTCCAATCAGTCTTGTAGGACATAGGAGGCCACCAGAGGCCGAGTGCAGGAGAGATGAAAGTGGTCATTTCAGGACAGGACACGCTGGACAAGAGCGGGTGAGGCGAGGGGTCAGTTAGAAGTCCTCCCAATAAATCCACCAGGACCAAGAGCCTCCGTAGGTGGTACAAACAGAAATCAGCCGACGAGACCTACCAATTCCTCCTGGGTACCCATTCTGTGCTCAGTTGGACAGGAAACCATGTCGGGAGGCTGAGAGAAAAGAAAGGGTTGAATTTCACTTTTTATTTTATTTTTTAAAAAGATTTTATTTATTTGACAGAGAGAGAGAGAGAGAGCACAAGTAGACAGAGGGAGAGGGAGCAGCAGACTCCATGCTGAGCAGATGTGGGGCTCGACCCCAGGACCCTGAGACCCCAGCCGAAAGCAGACACTTAACGGACTGAGCCACCCAGGCGCCCCCCACTTCTTATTTTATAATCCCATAACCAGAAGAATGATGGCACGACTGCTAATTAAAAACAAAAACCAACAAAAAACACATTGAGGAAGAGGAGTTTAGCTATCGTATCTTCCAGGTAGAAATGTCAAGGGAACAGTAAAAGCTAATTGGAGAGTCACCGCTGTGGTTCAGAGACAATCTCTGATTGTCATTCTCAGATGCAAAATGAGAGTTTTCCCATCAGACGGCTTTCGGGAGACCAGCGTCCGCGACTTCCATGCTAACCGTGAGGTTGGGGGCTTGCACCTTAACGCTATGCTCCTGTTGAGGCCCCTAGCCCTGAATTTAGGCTGGCCCTGAGACTTGCTTTAACCAACATAATGTGTCAGAAGTAATGCTGTGCTGCTGGTTCCAGGCCGAAGTCCTAAGAAGATCCGTTACCCTACTGGAGGGATTATGTGGAGAGACCACGCGGAGAAAGAGAAGCCCTGAAATGATAAAGAAACAGAGGAAGGCCCAGTGTCCCAGGATCCCGGGGTCCCCACCTGAGCTCAGCCGCGGCCCACTCTCCAGCTGAATGAAGCTTCCTGAGTAACCACCACCGACCAGACAAGCCGAAGAACTGCCCGGCCAAGCCCAGCTCAGATTCCAGAATCACTGACAAATAAAAGAGCTGCCGTTGCTGCTTTAAGTCACTAAGGTTTGGGGTGGTTTGTTACGCGGCAATAGGTAGCCACACCGGAGTGCCCCGCTGGTGCACGCGAAGCTCCGTGGTGCATGCTTAAGGTGCACGCTTATCGTGAGTGATGCAAAGCGTGAACCTCAACAGTGACACAGAATCACAGCCATCTACAAGCTACTGGTACCCAGGCTTTGCATATACTTGGCACCTGTGTACGCATTTGTAAGATGGATGCGTAGCAATCAGTCCGATTTTAATAGATGCTAGAGAAGCAGGTCCAAAGCTTACTTATTCCTGCAAACCTTCCTAGGAACTCGTAGCCTGCAACGTCAGGAAATGTTCTCCCCAATCCGCCTGTCGTCCCCGAGGCTCCTGAAGCCTGTTTCCTCTTACCCATTTGGATGGATAACAGCTGGTCACTGTCCCTACGTCCACCGACGTGGCCCCGTCCTCGGCTTAACCGAGTTCTCTTTTCATCAAGAAAGAAGGCTAACTGCATTTTGGCTTCCGCAAACTGATTTTCTGAACCCTTTCTGGGGCGGCACTGTTTAACAAGAAAGATCCTGGGGCTCTTGTGGAAATGCAGTTTCTGCTTCAGGAGGCTCTGGGCTGGGGCCTGAGAGTCTGCATTTTTAGCAAGTCCCAACTAGATACCACCGCTGGCGATCCAAGGGCCACACTTTGCATGGCCCTCTCGTGTGGTAGAGGAGGAGAATGAAGTACAGAGAGGAGGTTCTATTTCTATCAGCAACTTGAGGCCCCCAGTCCAGACTGCACGTTCCCCAGGGAAGTGTTAGCTGGAAACCAGTGTGAGCCATCAGGGCAGGCCTTTCCTCGCCACAGAACACTGGTCTGGAAGCAGGTACTCCCTGGCCACCTAAGGAAAACCCTGATGCATTGGAATCAGACCCAGAGCTTGTGAAATGCAGATCCTCAGGCTTTCCCGCTAGAGACTGACTCAGGGACTCTGGCACGGGGCTCCGGAAACTCCATGGGAGATTCTGATGCCAAACTGAGTTGGGGATTATTCATCCAGACTACTTGTGAGGCGGCGACCCCCAGAAAGTAAGACACAAAATGATTTGCTAGCCAATGCTTATTAGGGGGCTTCTATGTTCCAGGCACTGTTCTTTTTTTCCTTTTTTTTTTTTTTTTTTAGATTTTTTATTTATTCATGAGAGACACACAGAGAGAGGCAGAGACACAAGCAGAAGCAGAAGCAGGGTCCCTGTGGAAAGCCTGATGTGGGACTCAATCCCCTGAGGATCATGACCTGAGCCAAAGGCAGACACCCAACCGCTGAGCCACCCAGGTGTCCCCCCACCCCAGGCACTGTTCTGATCTAAGTCGACACCGAATGATCCAACCCCACCACAAGTCTATCTAGGAAGTACTATCGTTCTTCCCATTTTACAGAGGGTAAAACGAAGGCTTGGAGCAGCTGTGTAACACGGCAAAAGCCACTCTCTTAGCAAAGGGGCTGAGCCAGGATTAGAACCCAAGTCCTTAACTCAAGTCTACATCGTAACCACCATGCTCCAGTCCTCTGATCTACAGCAAAAGTAAGCTCCTTGAAAAAAAAAAAAAAAAACAACCAAGGGTAAAAAAACGTTTGATCAAGTGGGAACTGTCTCCTCCACGGAGAAGTCACACACCACTAGCGCTCAAGAGTATCAACACGTGTTCCTCGCGAGAGGAATGGTAGGAGATGATCTGAATCCAATGTGGTAAATCCTGAGTTAAAAGCAAACTAAAGAGATTTCTTCCTGTAGAGCTTCCCCGGCAACCGTGAGCACATTAATATCCAAGGGTGGAAGGCGCCTGTTGCGACACTCTCCAGACGTATCGACCACAGAATCCCTTTGTCCAAGAGCATCTCGAGGTAGGATGAGGATGCCAGGGACACCGCCTCCCCCCCTTTGGGGACCGTGGGCCCAGAACGGTGCTTTTCAGAGTGTAGCACGCAGGGGAAGCACCTGGACACCTTGTTAAAATAAAAGGCAGGTTCTCATTCACCAGGTCTGGGTGGGGCCCGAGAGTCTGCATTTCTAGCAAGCTCCCAGCTGATGCTGAGGCTGAATCACACTTGCCCCGAACAAGACCTGGAACAGGACGCTGGCTGGCTCTGCTCTGCGCTGCCTCCGCAGACAAGCCTTACTCCATCCAGCTTATCCGCCCCATGAGGACACTCCTGATGGCAGATTTCTAGAGGGCCCGGCCACTGTGTGTCTCCCCAAATCCTACACGTGGAACTGGTCCACCCGCTGCAAGTTTCACCACGGCCCCTGGGGTTAAGGGGGGGGTCCAGACTTTCTAGAGAGGCATCTGCCCCAGGGTCTGCACCCCAGCAGCCCTCCTCCCTGTCTGTCCACACACATCACACCCCTGGCCCGGCCTCACGGAGAGCCCTCCTTCTGCAGGTGAGGTCCACTTGTCAGGGAGCTCACTCCCCCGCTGCCCCCAGGGCTGCTGGGGTCCCGCTGCAGGGAAGGGGAGAGGAGGTAAAAGGAGGATAAGCAGAGAGCGAGGAGGCCCCGTGAGGTCTTGTGACCGACTGGGCCTCCTGGTGCCGCCGAGGTGGCAGTGCCAACGCGCACTGCTGAAATCCTTGGCCTGGCTCCGAAGCAAACTCCCAATCCAAACAGGCCCTAGTGTGCCTCCGAACAGACTGTGTAAATAAGGGGGGGGTGGGGAGGGAGGGGAAAAAAAAAACCCCAACTGGCCACAGATCCCGCTTTCAAACACGTTGAAACAAAATAATCCCTCTCACTCCCTCCTGCTCCCTCTTTTTTTTTTTTTTAATTTTTTTTTTATTTTTTAAATTTCCACTGGTGCCGAGGCCTCAGTGGAGCCTGGCTGGCGGCGTGTTAGAGCCTGCAGCCTACCTGTCCTGCATAGGAATGAAGCCTGGAGGAGTTACATGATATGCCCGCGCTGCAGGCCCAAGGACTACAGCTACCACATTCAGAGTCCAGGAAACAGAGAAAAAGCTGTTCTCGGAGCTCCGCTGGGAAGGGACCTGGAGGGGAGGGGGGGGTCAGGGGGGTGGGGGTGTGCAAGTCAGCAGGGGGAGCGAGCTGCATGAGAGCCAGTCCCATTAACCTGGCTTTGACCAGGGTGGCCCTGCCTCCAAACTGCAGACCCCCAAAGCAGGGAACGGACCCCACAGAACGGAGCTGGCAATACAAAGCCCTTGAGAAGGAGCTCATCCAGGCCAGCCTCTCCCTCCCCAAGGGCTCTCTGAACTCCCAAGTGTGTGCACAGACAAGGGGGCAACTTGCTTGTGGTTTGTTGCTGGTTTTGTATTCGGTTTTGAACTTTCTAATGGCAGGGCGGGGCGGGAGGAGCGGGAGGGGGGCCGGAGGGGGGGGCATGAGTCATCTTGCAGATGAGAACCCATCTCCCCCTCTCTGCAAGTTGAAACAATTGAGTTGTCTCTCCTGGTTCTTGCCAACGTCTCTTACTCAATCTTGGATCAAAAGGGCGGTGGGGAGGGAGGCCGGGAACGGGAATCCAGACAGTTCTGTGCCTCTGACATCAGGCCCAGCTGTTGGAAGCGCGCTGAGGATATGTGACCCAGAAGGGGAGCCGGGACCGGCTTGGCAAAGTGGGTGAAGAACACTGCAGAGGGCGACCCAGATCTGGGGGAGCCAGAGGGGACCGTCCCGTCCTAGGGGGAAGGGGCGGCCTCCGGGGTGACCTCTCTGGGTCACAGCCACTCACCATGTCCCTCCTCACTCGTGTTCTTAGAATCAGGGCTGGGACTGTATCCTGGGCTGGGACTGTATCCTGTGCAAGGCTAATCGCCTGTAGGCATTTCACTGCGATTATTTACAATCGTCGCTACTCAGAAGAGACGAGACTCAGCCGGGTGAGCCCAATAGCCTGCGGCTCGGCAGGAAGAGAAGTCTAGGTCCCACGTCCAAGAATATCAGCAAATCCTCATGAAGCATCCGTTGTTGTAACGCAATTGAAAAAGCCCTGGTTTGAGGAGCCCGTCTGACACGACCCAGGTCTGCGGGCAGAGCCAACGCCACGCCCATTGTGGGATCCAGGCTGCCTTTTCAAAATGAAAAAAGGGGGAAAAAAAATCCCTTACACATGAATCTCCATTTACCATGTGTTCATTTGGCGTGTTCGTTTGGTCTGCACTCGTAGACTCTGCGCCGAACACAGAGGAGAGCCCAGAAAAATCAGACAGGACGATCCCAGCTTTTAAGGCGTGTCTGCCTTTTGCTAGGGGGAGAGCCCAGTGACCCACCAGAGCGCGGTGGCTCTTGTCGCTTCCGAGGTGCACCTGTGAACATAAGGAGACTACGAGCGGGCCCTCCCGGCGTGGCATTCTGCACCGGGCACATGCTGAGGGCCTTCTAGGCAGGGGTTCCGGGCCCCACAACTGCCTTGTGAGGTGGAAACCCCTACTATCCCATTGCACAGGGGAGCACATGGAGGCTCTGAGGCTCAGCCCACATGCAGGGTCACAGGGGTGGCAGGTGACGGTGTGCGGCTGAAGGCGCTTCCTTCCCGTGACCTCTCACAGCACCGGAAGTCAAGGTGCTCCGGGACAGAGCTCCAGAGGAATAGGCAGCAGGCCTTACGTGCCTCCACACCACCCTCGGCTTCTGGGTTAGCACCGGGAACAGGAGATCCTGAGACCGTGTTTGCTGAATACATGGATAAAAACTTGCAATGGGGTAGGGGGGCACCTGGGTGGCTCAGTGGTTGAGCATCTGCCTTTGCCTCAGGTCGTGATCCCAGGGTCCTGGGATCGAGTCCCACATCAGGCTCCCCACAGGAGCTTATATCTGTGCTTCTCTCTCTGTCTCTCTCATGAATAAATAAAATCGAAAAAAAAAAAAAACTTGTAAAAGGGAAAAGGCTACTCTATCCCTTTATTCAGATATTTATTGAGCATCTACTATGTGTCTCTCCCTTGGCCGTACATGGAGATCCAGCTGAGCTGAGAATGCTCAGGTCTTGGGTTCGGTCTGGTGACAAGGGTGCTGCTAGAGCCTCAGGAACAAGCTGTGCCTGCACAAATCCCCAAGGGGGGCCTACTGGGCTTCCCAGCACTGGGAATCTGGTAGAGACGCACGCCCTACCGTGAGGGTAGGGGAGAGAACGGATCTACAAGAGAGACAGGAAGACAGAATCAGAAAGCTCTAATTTGCTAAGAGAAAGGAAGGCTCCTGAGGTCCCCAGAGGTCAAACCAGAGGTAAGCTGGCTCATCGTGCTTCTTCGTGGAAGGCTCCTTCTTCCCACCATGACAGCCTGCTCTGTGTCCAAGCAGAGGTGATACCCCTAACACACAGTGAGGACACAAGGTCCATCCGCCCACCCACCCACCAAAATGGCTAAGCCGCTCAAGAGTGACCGCCCTGCATGCAAAAGAGAGGAGAAGCCACTGGAACGTTTGCAGGCAGTCGCTGGGAGTGCAAAAGCATGCAGGGTGCGTAGGGAAGAGGGCTGATGGTTTCTTACAGAACCAAACTGGTAGCTATGCTATGACCCCGCAATTCTACTCCTACTAGTGACTTCCCCGAGAGGAAGACGTGTGTCCGCAAGAAGCCGTGTTCAAGAAAGTCCACAGCAACTTAATTCAGTGCAGCCAGAAACTGGAATCGAGGCAGGTGCCCATGGATAGGACAGTGGATAAACCATGGGTTAGTCAGTCAGCAGAGCCATGTGCAGCAGCAGAGGCACCAAGCCTAGGTGCTCAAATGGGACGAATCTCAGAAACGTCATGTGGAGTCCAAGAGTTGTCACACGATGGAATACCTATATAGGGCCTGACTCCGGCAAAACTAATCCAGACAGAAAAATAAAATCAGAAGAACTGATTAGTGCCACTATTATGGCTCTATCTATGGGGGTGGGGACGGACTTTGGCAAAGGCCACGTGGGAACGCGCTGGGCGCCGGGAGCATCCACACCCTGGGGACACTCGAGGTGTGTGCAGCACCGTACACGCCGATGGTGCCTTCGAGGAAGCAGAAGGCCCGCAACCAATTACTGGCTTCTAGTTCAAGATACGCAAGCGGTGCTCTGGGAGGGAACTGACGTCTGCAGCTTACTCTGAATGGATCAAAGCAAAGGGGACAGAGAAACGCGTGGACATCAGGCTGGCTGTGTGATAAACTGAGTCCGGCAGAGGTCAATCACGGAATCGGGGTGGTGGGCATGTGGGCGCTCGCTGCAAAATGCTTTCGATTTTTATGTATGTTTATAAATTTCCACAATAAAATAGGGGGTGTGTGGGGGGGTAAAACTGGAAGGCCACCCCGAAACTGCTCCATGTGACCAGCAAGCGGACCTGGTGGGTTTTCAGAGCTGTGGGCACAGACCCTTACAGATTCAGGAGGCTCCGGAGAGAGAGGAGGGGAGCAGAAAGCTTCCGAGGGCTCAGGGCTGGACCCAGGGCCTCCCAAGGCAGAGCTTCACTCTACACAGTCCGGGTCAGGACCAGCCACGGCGGCCTGGGGCTGCAGTCACCCCGTGCAAGGCGCAATTTCCTGTTCCTCGGGATGAAGCACCTCTTGGACTTGGAATTCCTCACCCTAAATAGCGTTAGGGTGAGTTACGTGTAAAATGAATCAGAAACAAATGGATTAAGTTTCTCAGCACACATAGGGGCTTCAAGAACAAAACAGAAAGGGAGCGGGGTCTCTGTTTCCACCCGTGCACAAAACCACCGTTCGGGAGAAATACTTGATTGACTCGCTGATCGCAGTCCGGTACACCAAGGGCTTCTGGGGGCCTCCCCCCCTTTAATATGCAAACGACTGTGAAAAATATTTCTCCTCCTGGAAAGCAGAGGGGAAAGGAAATGCTTTGAAGCCCTCCTGGTTATTTAGTTATTTTTTTCAAAGGTAAGGCGGTATATTTTTATCCAGTATTAAATAAACATTTTTGAAATGGTATGTTCAAAGCGCTCAAGCCTCTGATGTTGGTTTGGGATGTTTTTTGTTTTGTGTTGTGGGGGCCGAGGGAGGATGGTGCTGCTCTCTTGCCAAATGTTCTAGAATCATGGAACATTAGACCCAGGAAGCCTGAGTGGCCAGGATGCTATTGCAGAGGAGACGGCAGCTCCGACGGGCTCTGGGGACCCGGCTCGAGAGGTAAGCAGTGACCCGGCGTGGTGGACGCCAGTGGTGGCCCTGGCTTCTGGGGCCATGTGCAGAGCGTTCTAGTCTCCGCAGGGAACCGCCAGCTCTGGCTCTGAGCTGACGATCCTGGGGCCACCCTTCCTGGACATGTGAGTTTATAGGAATTGGTCTCCGCTAGGAATGATGGCAATGGCCATCTCCCCGGAGACACGCAGAGACTCCACTAGTGCTTAGAGGTAAGGTAGGGTGAGGACATGGGAAGTCAATGAACCTTTATGAGAGAGTCGGGGCTCAGGAAAACAAAATCACACCTCTGAAGGATTTTTCTCAACTGGCCTAATTTAGACACAACATATACAAACACAACCCACAAAGATTATTTGGGCACAGAGCACGGGACAGTGGGATGGGAAGCATAATCATGGTCCTCAAATACTTAATGTTTGAGTAACAGCCCATAAATTCTTACTAAGTGAATTAACAAATAAATATAACGCACACTCGTCTATCACAGAAGTGGTAACGATTAGCATATAATCTTTCAGAAGGGATAGATTAGAGTAAAAAGCAGCCAACGCCATCAGCCATCAGGCGCAGGGTCCCCTAGGGGACTGTGGCCTCCACTGCTAGTAACACTGTATGGACTTGGCTAGCTTTTGCCCATGGCCTTAAGAGAACAGAGTTATTAACCCCATTTTCTAGATTTAAGAAAACATTTTTTCAAAAAAGAGCAAAGGCTGTGCTCCGGGTCATGACATATCTTGCCTGCCTGGCTGTGCCCAGAAGAGTGAACTAGGGGCACCTGGGTGGCCTTAGTTGGTTGGGCGTCTAAGTCTCAGTCTTGGCTCAGGTCGTGATCTCAAGGTCATGAGATGGAGTCCAGCATCAGGCAGGGAGTCTGCTTGAGATTCACTCCCTCTCCCTCTGCCCCTTCCTGGCCCTGCATGAGTGCATGTGTGTGTACTCTCTCTCTCTCTCTCTCACTCTCCCTCTTTCTCTCTCTAAAATAATAAATAAATCTTAAAAAAAAAAAAAAGAGTGAACTAAAACCCTTACCCCAAAGTCTAATGGAGAGAGAGAGAGAGAGAGAGAGGCAATAATGCCAAAACAATAACAACAAAATTATATTGTGTTCTACTTTCTTTCCCCAAAGGGAATAAGCTTCCCTGATTTTTTTTTTGACATAAAATAATTCTCATCACAAAGTAGAAAATTAAAATCACCTATAATCACAGCACTCAGAGGTAATCTGTTCATCTTGTGTTAAAAATCCTTCCAAAAATTTTAAGTGTGCTGTTACGCTTTAAAAAACAAACAAAAACAACCTTTCATTTGGAGTGATACTAGATTCATAGACAAGTTGCAAAGATAGTACAGAGTTCCTGTAGGCCCTTCACGCAGGAAAGAGCAAACGTCATGGGTATTTTATGTAACTACGGCACGTATGTCAAAACTAAGAAATTCAAAAAAAAAAAAAAAACTAAGAAATTCACATGGACATAATACTGTGAACTATGGCTTTCATGTCGGTTATCCCAGTTTTTCAACTGTCTTTGTTCTGTTTCAGGATCTAGTCTGGTGCACCACGCTGTAGAGCTCAGAGTTTGCAAACAGATTGTTTTCACTGAACAGCACGCATCATGACGTATTTCGAAGTCAACAAAGAGAAATCTATAGCATTATTTTCAGTAGCTTCCTAGCACGTATTCCACTCAACGGAGGGCCGATCCCCCTCCTCTCAAAGGCTACTCCCATTTGCTTTTGGTTTCTTGCTGTTCCATAAATGCAAAAGCGCAAACCCATGCTGGGCATGTCTGATAATGGCCTCAGAATAAATTTCTAGAAGTGCACAGAGAGGGTGTCAAGGAGCGTGTCCTTCAAGGTGTTTCATCCATGTCGCCACACTCTCCTGCAGAAAGCCTGAGCCCATATGCCTTATCACCTTGTCACTTTAAATTCATTTGGACAATAAAAGATTCTTCTACACCCTACAGAGAAAACCATGGGACTGGAAAGAGTTAATGGACCCTCGGGATAGGCATTCCCCGCTCACACCGAAAACCAGACTCATCATTTCAAAGAGCCACTCAGAAATTAAACCTTCATTCCCTTTGGCTCAAGCTACTCCCACTCTCCCCTCTCCGGGTCTGACAGAGAGAGGGATCTTGGGATCTTTGGCATTTCAATCATGGAATTGCTTTTGGGGTGCAGGGGCAACCCCCACCGGGTTTAATTTCCTTCTCATCTCTCTGTAGTGTCTACAGGAGCTCCTGAAGCAAAGCCTGAGCAGGCCTGGGTAGTAATGCATGCAACAGGAAGGACAAAAGGATTTGGTAGTCAGCAAAGCTGTATGCCTTGTATTTTATTTTTATTTTTATTTTTTTAACGGTGAAAGAAATAGGGGGAGGGGTGGAGATTGCAAAATGGCCTGCATATCTAGCCCCGGCTGGGCTCTCAGTGAGCTGGACCAGGAACCTGCCCAGCATGCTAACTGGAGCCATCGTCTCCCTTTCCAAAAGAAGCCCATATTTTATTTTGAGACTCCTGTTCTTTGATGCAAAAACACTTTGTCCTCATGCTTTGCACTGTAAAATGTTATATATTTGAGAAGCCTGGAAAAGAGGGTGGCAGGGAAGGTTTAGAGAAACGGAGCCAGACCCCATGCTGGGGAATTCTTAAGTGCCATCCTGGCCTGCAAAAAAAGAAAAAAAAAAAGAAAGAAAGAAAAAGAAAAAACAAGCTACTGGTCAGAGGGAATGCTCTTCCATGCCAAGCTCAGCTTGAATTAATACACAACACAACCTCTTAAAGGGGGGAACGCTGCTTTCAACTCAGAGCTTCTTCGCCTCAACGCAACTGATTCCAAACGACAGGAAGTTCAGAATATTCTGGGAGGAAAAGGGGCTGCAACATGAGATACTTTCTTCCCCCCAATGTTTGCAATCTTGTCGCTCTGCTCAAGGCCACACCTTCAGGTCAGGAGGGATCAAGTCTTTGCGGCAAAGGATGCCAGTTCATTTCCCCGAGAACAATGCCCAAGGTCTCCCGCTTGTCAGCTCCCTGGGGCCTCTGTGGTCTGGTTGTGTGGCTGCTAAAACCCATTTCGCTTTTGAATTCTGCCCAGAAACTACAGGAGAATCTTCCCAGGGAAGAGAAAAATCTAATTGGTTACAGGGATGTAGAAGCTGCCCAGAAGAAACCACCCCTTCCCACCCACCCTTCCGTACAGGGTCCCCTGGCTGTTAGGGAGGTGAGGTGGGATCTGGTTGCAAGGAAGGAGAAAACAAAAAACAAAAAACAAAAAACAGGCTTTAAGATGAAGACACTTTCCCTTGTTAGCTGATAAAATACTATAGTAATTCAATAGGAGCAGGGAAGCGCACAGAGACCTAAGCCTTCAAAGCCAAGGCCCCATCATCCAGTGTGTGTCTTCCAGGGTGAATGAAGCCAACACGTTACTGCTAAGGGAGGCTTGTCTGGCCAATTTGGAAATCTCTGACATTAGGTGACTCAACCTATCAACCTTACATTAAAACCCAAGCCACGACAAGATCAGGCCTTGGATTTCTAACTGCCTGGGTATACATACGTGTGCCTTATCACGGAGCTGTGAAGTGACCGCACGTTAACCAGGGCCCTGAGCTGTAAGCAATACCCCCTCAGTGTTGTGTGTGTTTGTTTTCTTTTAATTGTGAAGAGTTATGCATGCTCTGCAAGCACAAACTGTAAAGAGGGAGGATCCACGGACAGACCTTCGTACTGTAAATAAAACATGCTGCTGGAATCAAATAAAACTTGCAGCAAATTAGGCCTGACATTTAGGAATAACCAGGGTGTTACTGTGCTACATACAACTCCAGCATAAAAGACAAACCTCCTACAGAGGTAACTCAAAGTCAGCTCTGGTGTGGCACTGCGGGGGGGGGGGGGGGTGCGTTGCGGAGGGCAGGAGGGGGTTAGGAACTGGGGAGAGCAGAGAACTCGCTCTAAGTCCCTCTAGAGACTGGATTACAGAGGCTTTAGCCAGGACTCCAGCTCGGGCAGCCTGGATTCAGAATGCCACCCTGGGGGCTGTGTCACAGGATAAACAAAACCACATGACTCCTCTCAGGGTTTTGATTCCAGCCTCAGTAGGTGGCATGCTGAAGCCCACAGAGTTGGCCAGGGAGCGCCTGCTGGAAGGAAGGGGGTGGAGGACCTCAGAGGTCCCCTCCTACCCCAAGTCACCAGGTCAGAGAACCCGGCTGGGCCGGGGGGGGGGGGGGGGGGGGGGAGTGTAATCCAAGGTCATCAGGGCCCTTCCTCCTTTAAAGATGCTTTAAAGTTGCTTTCATATCACCTGTAACCCCTCCAAGTCTGTATGCCCTTGCCTCTAAAGCAAGCGTCTGTAGGGACTCTAGAACGTCTTCAGGACCTCAGAACTTGGTCTGGTTGTTCCATCCAGTGTACGGTTGACTTTCCTAGCCGGGATCAATCACAGGAGTGTGTGGGGTTATATATATGGACACGGGCTTCCAGAAAACCCACCCCTGTCTCCCTTCACCTACTCTCAGGTTCCACTGCTCCCCACCACCCTCACCCTGCCTGGCCTTGAGGAAGATGCGCCACTTCCCATATCCCAGCACAGAAAAATCAGATGGCAATGTGGAACACAGGCCCCTTCAGGAGAGGAAATACAGGGGCAGCCAGAAGCCATCAAGTGGCAGCAGTGTTCAGCGCTCCCTGCATCCAGGCAGAGGGGAACAAGGAAGAAAGTGAAGTTGGGGGCAGGGGTCCTAATCCCAAGGCTGACTCCCTAGGCTGTCCCTGCCTCTCGACCCTTCCAGATGACAAGAGGAGTGATCTAACTCTGGGGTCCCTCTCATCAGCCCCCCTCACTGGGCCTACCCAGAGGTGGGCAGTGAGAGAGACAGAAGGGAAAGCCACAGCACCCCTGGATTGGCCACCTGAGCCTCTGGGCTACAGCAAAGAGCTGGTGCGAAGATCACAGCTAAGCCCCCCACGCCTGTCTCTTAAGAGGGAGGTAAACTGGGCCACCCGTGCTCAGAGGGCCTGACTCCACCTGTGCCCAGCCTAGGCAGGAGCTGGGGTCCACCACATGGCAGAAAGGCTGACTGCGGGGGCTCCGGGATCATTCATTTACTCTGGAAGATTCTGATACACTCAGACCCTCTCCCTTCCCTCATCCTGCCCGATTCCAGAGAAACCCCAGAGTGCTGCTGCTACTCTAGGCGGGGTCTCTTTAAGCAGCCACTGCCAACGCTGTGGGGGATTCATGGTGACTCAGCCCTGGCCCCGGAGAAGCTGGAGCCACTATCGCTCAGCCAGGATATGGCTGCAAGCCCACGAGCTGCTGCGAGGAGACAAAGCCATTCTCTGGAGCCTTCTAAAGCACCCTCCCTTCAGTTTGACAGGCATATTGCAGCCCCAGCCACGCTCCCCAAGTGGACATTCAAAGGCTGGCTGTGGTCTCTTGATGGCTTGAAGGCAAGACAATCGCCTGCCTCGGCCCCAGAAGGAAAGGCAGGCAGCCGCTGGGAAAGGCAGACGGGGGTCTCCGCTTCTGGGCCCCCTCTTGTTTAAGGCAGCTCATCTGAGCGTGGATGGAGTTCTGCTTGTTTTCTCCTCAAGAGGCAGGGCCGGGGAAGGAACCAGCAAAGCGAGGGTAGGGAGCCTAGCACAAAGGTGGCCCCAGAAAGCTCAGGAGCCCCGCTCAGATGGCGACTGGCCTCTTTCCACCCGTTTCCAAGCAACACAACACGAAATCCACTGGAACGTCATCACCGAGCCGGTGAACTGGAAGGCACCGGGGGTCACTGGGGCTCACACCCCCACAGCACAGCGCCTAGGGGGCTCAGACACGGGGAGAAGAAGACACAGCCTCTGCCCAGAACCCAGCGGCCCAGGAAGCTCCTTTTACAGCTAATGAAGAAAATGAGGTCCAGTCTCTCGAAGGCAAGATGAGGTGATGGCCTGAGCCCCAGGCCTGCCCTTCCCATTTCATGGATCCCTGATGTGAGTGGTTTCGGGGCCTCCAGGTAAGCACTCACAGCCAGGGTCAGCCTCAGGAAGCCGGGGCAAGTCTACCTGAACCCAACCTGCTGACATACACGCTACGTCCTCCAGCTCAGCTCTCCACTTACTATCTTCCTTAAGATGCCAGGGCAAATGCCCAGCAATTGTAGCTCATTTCTCCCCCAAGACAGAAATTCCCTTCGCCAGTCTTTATCGGTCTCCCCAGGACCACTTTCTAATTAGATCTGAAATAATTTCATCCCACGGGCTGGGCATCAAGCACTACCCTCCCAGTTGTGCAAATCTGCATGCGTACACGAGTCACGGTGCTCCCAACCAGATCTCAGGGATATTTTAGGAAAGGCGACTTGCATTAAAAATGAAAATCCAGGGGCGCCTGGGTGGCTCAGTAGTTGAGCGTCTGCCTTTGGCTCAAGGCGTGATCCCAGGGTCCTGGGATGAAGTCCCGCATCGGGCTCCTTGCATGGTATCTGCTTCTCCCTCTGCCTGTGTTTCTGGCTCTCTTTGTGTCTCTCATGAATAAATAAAGTAAAAGATTAAAAAAAAAAAAATAGAAAATCCACTGAACAGCAAAGAGAGGTGACGTCAATTGGATCTCAATAAATCTGCGTTTATTGAGATAAACCTGAGTTTAGAAAAGGTCTACAGAATAAATAAATAAATAAATAAATAAATACTAACTAAATAAATAAATAAATAAATAAATAATAAAATAAAAAAAAAAAGAAAAGAAAAGGTCTACAGGTTCATCCTTCCTAGAGAAAAAAATGAACACACATACACATACAATTAGGGAGAAAATAAGAAGGAAATCAAGTACCTCTTTGCTTGATTGAAATGTGAATGAAAAATCAAAAGCTCCCAAGAAAGCCTTCTGAGGAGCCTGCAGCTAGAAACCCTGACCTATTTCTGCTCAGGTCTCCTGAAAGGCCCACGGAGCGCCAGCCAAGAATCAGGTGCCGTGCAAGGAGCATCCACGCCCTCTGCTCCTATCACAAGACACACACACAGGCTGAGGGCAAATGATTCACAGACGTGGGACCAAACCAAGAGGTTTCACAACAGCCAAGAAACAGAACCACCAATGCGCCCGCCGACATCCCCGCAGCCTGCCTCGCACAGTCACCTAGTAGGTGTTCAAGAAACTTCACAGGATTCCACCGGCCCCGTGTCAGGCTGCCATGTGAGGGACCGGGCACTCGGGCAGCATCTCGACTCTCCCACACTTCCCGCAGGCCCTCCGTGTCACGTGTGATTAATGAGCGCCATGTCACCAACGTCCCAGGGGTCAGCCTACTGGAATGGAAACACGAATGAGTCGGGAATGGCCTTAGAATGGGAGGAATTCCAAAAACGGTGAAGCGAGAGAAAAAAAAAAAAAAATGGGGACATTTTGTTTTGTTGCTGACTTGAATAGGAGCAAGGTTTTCTCCTTGTCACAGGCCAAGCCATGACCCGAGTTTAGGGCTTTTCAGAATCCTGAAAACCGACAAACGCACCCAATTAAGTGCTGCCCCAAAGCCCTGTGCACTTTCTAGAAGCCGCCAGAAGTCTAGAATGGCAAAGGTTGATGTGGGGTGGGGTACTGATTAATTTATCCTGGATTTTATTAACAATAACCAATTACTGTACATGTCCTAAATGTCAGGCACTGGGATCCCTGGGTGGCGCAGCGGTTTGGCGCCTTGCCTTTGGCCCAGGGCGCGATCCTGGAGACCCGGGATCGAATCCCACATCGGGCTCCCGGTGCATGGAGCCTGCTTCTCCCTCTGCCTGTGTCTCTGCCTCTCTCTCTCTCTGTGACTATCATAAATAAATTAAAAATAAAAAAATAAAAAATAAAAAAAAAATAAATGTCAGGCACTACACTCGCTGTAAAGTGATTTATGGCCAGTGCCGCATGCAATCACCATGTAATCATCACAGCCCCAAAGGAAAGGCACTGTCATCCCTATTTTACAGGTGGAAAAACTGAGCTCATGCGGCTAAGAGATGACATAGGGAAGACGCACATGCCCGGCTGACGCTGAAGCCCGTTCCCCTGACTGATGAAAAGCTGGGGCTCTTCCGTGCAATGTCCTGAGCTCACTGCCCCGAGAGGGAACTGGTCCCAGGACCCATCGGATTCCTGATCCAGAGGATGAAAGGAGAGTAGCACTTGGCCGGGATGGCGAGGATGGAGGCTGCTCCAGAGAGGTCCCCGTTTGCACAGGCTTCTCCATGCCCCGGGCGAGCTCTGGACTCGCCTCGGCCCAGCCACACAGAGAGGGAAGGCCCCGTGGCCTCACTAAAAGTCCCAGCGCCACCCCCCCCAAGTAGACAGCGAACAGCCTCTGGTGGGAAGGCCCCGGGATGGAGAGATCAGAGGCTCGAGCCGGCCACGAACAGGACCCAGAGGTTTCCCAGCAATTGTCCCACTGTCCCTTGGAGCAGTCCCCCCACCCTGAGCGGAAGACAAAAGTCAATCTCCAGGACCTTGAGAACCTCAGGCTAGGGGAAGGAGCCAGCCACAAAAGGCCACGGATTGTGTGACCCTCTTTCCACGAAACCTGCAACAGCAACGGGAAAGGAGATGAGCGGTAGCCAGGGGCTCCTGGTGGGAGGGAGGCGTGGAGAATGACTACCTAACAGGTACGGGGTTTCCTTCTGGGGAAGGGGTGGGGTGGGTTCCACAAGTTCTGGAACTAGATGGTGGTGAGGGTTGCACAACTCTGTGAACGAATGCGCCTGATGCCACTGAGCTGTGAATTTATTCACCACAGCAGGAGACCAAACCATGGGGGCCGGGGATTGGCCTGGAGGAGACTCAGACCTGGATGTTCCCTGAAGCCCCTCAAAGGTATAAACTCGGGGCTCAAGGAGAGGCTGGGGCGGACGGAGAGCAGAGGAGGAAGGGGTGCCAGGCCGCCAAGCGGAGGGCTGGCTCGGCTGGGAGGCAACGTGGGGGACCGGGCAGTCTCCCCCAGGCTGGGGCCCACCCGGCGGGCATCCTGGCTCCCTTCTCGGGGCTGGGGGCCCGGTGTCCTTGGTCTGCACCACAGAGTCAACAGCAACCTACCCGCACCGGGCAAACCGGGCAGCGGTAAGTGGCGGAACTCCGACAATATTTAATGACTTCGGGGGGTGGGGAGGCTTTGCAGGGTGGAGGGGCAGCGAGCAAAGGAGCCAGAGAGCAAGCAGGCCACTCCAGGGGAAATTCCAGGGGGGGGAGATAAAAGGGGGCTGTAAAGCAATTTTGACAGGTTAACAGACAGGTAATATTCCAACGGTGTTTACTTAACCAGGCTAGCGCTCCATGCGGCAGCGATTAAGCCGAGGCACGGGAGCCTCAGCAACCAAGGGCTTCAGAGAAACAAAGATCTAGTCAGAGAAAACCAAATAACGGCCAGTCAGATGCTGGGCCTCCCCCCGCCCCAGCTCGGAAGCCACGGGAGATGCTTCCTGGAGATCAATCTGGAGAGATAGCATCCAGCGGGATGTGCTGCAGGGGCTGCCACCCGGGGCAGAGGGCCTGGCTTCTGACGCCTCCGTGGAAAGGGCGGGGCGCAGGCGACGGGGCCCAGATGCCTGTCCTCCCTCCCACTTCAAACCAGACCAGTTCTGCAGTCTCCTGGTCCTCGAAAGACAGCTCGCTGGTCCCACCCACTGTCCCAGGGCTGTCAGCCAGCACTGAAACTCAGCCTGGTTCCCAAACCCCAAATACCACCCCCCCCCCAGCCTTCAAAGGCCCCTGCACCTCCTTATCTCCTCACTGCAATCCATGGGGTAAGTTCCCTAACCTCCCTGGGCCTCGATTTCCTCATCTGTCGAATGGGACAGTAGTTTCCCACAAAGCCATGTAACGAATGCATTACTTTATCATCAATCCTGTGTTAATGTAGTTAATGCAAATATTAGTAATGTTTAATACATCATTAAATAACTACGAGGAATCAATAAACAACACAAGGGTTACATGAAGCACACTGCCTAGATCACAGTAGGTACTTGATACATTTTTTTAAAGATTTTATTTATTGATTCGTGAGATACGTAGACAGAGAGGCAGAGACAGAGGCAGAGGGAGAAGCAGGCTCCCTGCAGGGAGCCCGACGTGCGACTCGATCCCGGGTCTCCAGGATCACACCCTGATCCAAAGGCAGACACTCAGCCACTGAGCCACCCAGGGGCCCCTACTCCATACATTTTAGTTCCCTGTTACAACTGCCGATACCACCCACCTGCCCAGATGTCGAATACGGTAGAACAACTAACAGGCTAAAAGGTGCTTTTTTTTTTTTAAACATGTTAAGGTTGTTCTATATTCACTCCTATTCTCATAGAATGGGGAGAAAGCTCCTCGTGGGCACTAGAAGAGGTGTCACCTTGGCTTAGGTACCAGAGTGAGACACCTAAGACACTCTCCGCGCTCTGACCGCTTGGCAACTACGCTGAGCAACTTGATAGGACTCCATGTGCTCTGTTCCTGGGAGGACGTGAAAGTGTTCAAAGCCACTGAACCACCACATCATGGGTGCCAAAATTCTGACTTCATTTCCTACAGGGTTCCCTGGCCTGTGTTACAGGACACTATTTTGAGGTTGGATTATATATTTTCAGGTTATTTGGAAAATCATTGTGGCTTTCAATAATAAAATTCGGAGTGACATCTGTCAGCCCTGATTACCATGAGTCTGCTAAGCGGTGTGTTCTTTCTTTTTCATTTTTAAAAGTGCAATGAAGTAAGTGTTACCTAGAAGGGTTCGTAAGAGTCTTCAGGGTTGTGTATTCAACACTCTCTTTCAAACAGGTCCCAAAGGCGTGTACCAGAGACCGTGCTACAGGCTGGAGGTGGTATGGCCAAGAGTTGAGCTGGAAAACACTGCCAGAACCATGGTGCAGGGATCAGACACCAAAGAACCATAGGGGCATCTGGTCAACCTCTTGCATTTCATCAATGGAGAAACAGAGGCCCCGGGATGGAGAGGCAGGTCTCCCCAAGGTGCATCCAGCACTTTCCAGGTTATCCGTCACTCATTTTGCCTTGTTGCATGACTTTGAGCAGCACCTCAATGAGGTTTGTCTCTTATGGGCCAAGAAATCATCCCACAAAAGGGTTCCTTCACATGAATCTCTGCCCCAGCTCTTATTTTCAGGGTGCAATCAGTATCCCTACTCAGAAAAATGCACCTTTAGGACTCCCTCTACCTATTGATCATGTGAGCTTTACCTAGTCTGGGAAGGGTGGTCTGGGAACAAGCTGTGGCTGTCACCGCTTCAGTCCCAAGGGGAAGGTGCCATTTGCCAAAAGAACTTGGAATGTCTGGGTTCAGATAGTCTCTTTTTGTCAGAGAGCAGGGACCCCTGCACCAAAGATCTACCAAAAGCCATCTGCCCCACGTCACCGGTGTCCCCCCTGCCCCCACCCAAGTATCTATAACCTGTTGATCAACCACCAAGCCCTGAGTATCTATAACCTGTTGATATTCTCCTTTGATAGAGAAAACTACGGAAGCACAGAAAGATTGTTTGCATCCAGGTCTTGAAGTGATAATATCTGTGAGCATCAAGATTGCACTGGACACTCATCCAAAAGAGACAAAGAGGGACACCTGGTGGCTCAGTGGTTGAGTGTCTGCTTTCAGCTCAGGTCACGATGCCAAGGTCCTGGGATCGAGTCCCACATCAGGGTCCCCACAGGGACCCTGCTTCTCCCTCTGCCTATGTCTCCACCTTTCTCTCTCTCTGTCTCTCACGAATCAATCAACAAATTTTTTTCTTTCTTTTTTTTTTTTTTTTTTTTTTTAGGGATCCCCAGGTGGCTCAGCGGTTTGGAGCCTGCCTTCAGCCCAGGGTGTGATCCTGAAGTCCCAGGATCAAATCCCACATCAGGCTCCCTGCAGGGAGCCTGCTTCTCCCTCTGCCTGTGTCTCTGCCTCTCTCTCTCTCTCTGTGTCTCTCATGAATAAATAAACAAAATCTTTAAAATATATTTTTTTTTCAAAAAGGGAGGGGACAAAGAGGTGCTAAGAGTCAAAACAGCTTCTTTCTTGCTTTTTGGTGGAGGGAAAGGGAGAGAAGGGGAGGCTGCATAGTGCAAATTGGCCTCTGAGCATGAAAATAATCTGGAGGTATGATTTCACAGAATCCTCCCTTTTTTCCCCAGAAAAGTTTGATCAACATACACTTAATCTGAAATTTTGTTCACCTCTCTCTCACTGGGATGCTAATTCAGTGCCTAGAAAAAGGAACCCATTGATGATTATTTGATGAAGAGAGGAATGGATTTGGAAGGTAAGCCTTTCAGGGAAGACCAGGAGGTGGATTAGTGCACGTGACCTGAGCACGCATTTCCTTGTACAGATCAAGGGGCTGGAGATGGGCTGGGAGTTCCATTTGAACTGACAGGAAACCCTGTTTAAAAGGTTTCTGGGCTCTGGGACAACTGGGTGGCTCAGTCCTGTTAAGCATCTGCCTTGGGCTCAAGTCATGATCTCAGGGTCCTGGGATCAAGCCACATGTCGGGCTCCCTGCTTGCTCTCTCACTCTCTCTCAAGTAAGTAAATAAAATCTTTTGGGGGAAAAAAAGGGTTTACAGGCTTTGGACCATCCTTCCCTATGAAGACCTCTATGACATGGGAGGAGGGTAGGAATATTCTTCCCATGTGACCAAGGAGAAAACTAGGGAATACAATGAAGAGCCTCCCTAGAGTCTTAAAATGAATTAATAGAAGAACTGGGCCTGGCTTTTGGCTTGTTCACTTTCTTTCTTTTGTATTTTCAATTCCCTTAAAATAGTGCTTTAGTCTCTCTTAAAAAAAAAAATCTATCTATATCTATATATGGATATATATCTTAAACATTACATTAAAAGTTTCCAGACAATACTTATTTAGGGGACAATGACCCCACATGCCACCAGCCTTGCCAATAGCCTACACCTAAGACACGTCACTGTTTGTGGCTTTGAAGCCCATGAAAACAATCCTAGTCATATTTCTATAAATTTAGGAAAGGTGGCTTGCCAAAAGAAGAGAAGTATTAGCCCACACCTCAAAGCATTCTGCGCAACGAACACGGGAAATGAGGAGTTTGAGGGGTTGTTTCCCCCAAAGAGCTCAGCTTCACCCATACATGCTTCTGCTTCTCCATCTGAAACACAGAAGCCACACCTGGAAGCCCCCCAACAAGGTAACAGGTATGTAGTCAAGAATGCAGTAGGTGCTCCATACATGTGCGAATAAGAAGACTGGGTCTGTGATGTCCTTGCATTAAAAACTAGGTTCTAAATATGGTCTGTCGCAGGCAGCCTGGGTGGCTCAGCAGTTTAGCACCGCCTTCGGCCCAGGACGTGATCCTGGAGACCCGGGATCGAGCCCCACGTCGGGCTCCCTGCATGGAGCCTGCTTCTCCCTCTGCCTGTGTCTCTGCCTCTCTCTCCTCTCTGTGTTTCTCATGAATAAATAAATAAATCTTAAATAAATAAATAAATACCCATAAGGGAACATTATTCAGCCCTGAAAAGCAAGGGAATTCTAACACATGCTGCAATGTGGGTAAACCCTGAGGACATTACGCTCGGGGAAATAAGTTAGTCACAAAAGGGCAAATATTGTCTGATTCCATTTAAATGAGGCACTTAGAATAGTCAAATCATAGAGAAACACAGTGGAATGGTGGTTGACGGGGCACTGGGAATGGAGAGCTACTCTTTAACAGGGACAGAGTTTCAGTTTTGCAAGATGGTAAAAATTTTGTGGGTGGACGGTGGTGATGTTTGCACAACAACGTAAACATCCTTAATGGCACCAAATGGCACACATAAAAAGGGTTAAAATGGTTCATTTTATATTAAGTATGTTACCACAACTCTAGGTAAATAAATAGTGAAAAAAAGAATCCTCTAAGCTCAAAGAGAAAGCTACATTTTTCGACCACCTTATTCCCGATAGGGCAAGAAGCAGGAAAGTCCTTCAAAAGACGCCAATTCCAAGTCTTGGTGCTTATACCCCCCCGCGTCTCTAACATCACAAACACGAGACAAGGAGACAACACGCAGGGCACTAACACCCTCCCGGCATCCTGACACTTCTCTCATTTCGTCAACCGATCACCTGCAGCTCACCAGAAAGCAGGCTGCAGAGCTGGACACAAACAGACCCATGAAGCTCAGCAGCGATGGTGGCACATGAATGGTCCCAAGTCCAACAACCTGCCGCTCTTTAAAGGAGCCAGAGGAAAATCAATTAAAAACCAAGAAAGGAGAACAAAACAAGCGAGGACAAGCGACAGAGGTCAGGTAAAGCACTCCGGTGTCCAGGAGGAAGGCTTCCAGCCGGAGAGACGTGGCAACCAGAGTGGAATGAGCTGGAATGGGGCTTCCTCTTGTCCCACAGGGTGGGCAGGAGCTCTCCGCAGAGGACTACAGATCGTCGGCCCCCATGGTCTGCCAAGTGGATCCAAGCAAAAGAAAAATGTGTTTAACCAGAGATCCAGGATCGGAAGGGCCGCCGGCTCTTAAAACCTGGGCCATCAACGCACACAAGGGTTGGTTTTGCCCTTAAAGGAAATAAAATTTATGGTTTGTCAGATAAGTAGAAAGGAAAACCCTCCGGATGGAAACCCAGCCAGATAAAAGTCTACACACGAGCAAAACAGTTTTCTTAAAACAGTGTCTAAATATCTCAGCCAAAGAAAGGTCCTGGGATCCACCAAGATTCATGCGACCTCAAAATGTAGCTCCATTTTAATTTCCTTTAAGACACTTCTCCACAAGAAGCCAATGCTTCTCTCTTTGTTGGCCGGGCTCGTCCGCTGACCGTCGAGCTGTGAGCGTGAGAGCCTTCCTTTCCTCAACAGAACGCTACAATTAACCACGAAATGTTTATCTGTGGGAAGTGGGGAGGGATTGGCAAGACAGCACCTTCCAGATTGCTGGAAATAGTCTGTATCTTGATTTGGATGGTCGTTACGTGGAGGCATGCGTATGTAAAAACTCATTAAGCTCTACATTTCGTATTTGTTTATTTTATATGCGGTATTCTTTAATAAAAGGTCTACGCACAGAGATTTTTTATTTCTTTTTTTTTTTCCCACACACACAGATTTTTTTTTTTAAGCCCCACAGGTTTATTTCACGCCCAACGAGAGCCAAGCTGTTTGTTAGAAAAGGTTCCAATCAACAGTTAACTCATTCTCCCAAGCTCCTACCTCCCCCCTCCCCTGAGCCCCACACTCCTGTTATCCAAGCTGGCTCTACCAACAGGTCACCTGGACGAAGGAAAGTTAATCGAGACCGTAGTCAAGCAGCTTTTTTCCTGTTTGGATGGGTTTTGCAAGGCAGTAGATGGAAGCACATGACAACAGGAACTAGAGATTCTCACCAAACTCTCCCCTAATTCGTGCTGAAATCTGTCACTCAAGAACTGTAACAAAGGTGGTTCTCTTCTTGCGTCATAGGAGGACGTGGCGTACACATTCTCTTCCCAACATGGCAACCTTCCAGGTAGCAAAATCCATACGTATTGTCTCGTTTAGATGATTCACTCATTCAACATATAAGATATATCAGATGCCCGCGATATGACAACTCTTTCTTTCGCAGTATGATTTATCACGCCCCCCTCCCTGAGCTGGCCACCCTCCTCCTAATACATTCCAATTTATAGGACCCCGAAATAACCCACTACCCTTAGAGCTCTGTGCGGCCCAGAATTGTTTGACTGCACTTTTCGTTATCTGGACACTGGGACTCTCTTGATGCTTGATAAAAATATCAGTTTGATATATTAATCATATGACTGACTTCCAAAGAATCACTCCTTCTCCCTTATACAATTGTGTAGGACCTAACATTGCGGAGTTGCGTCTTTGCTGGTTTCAGCCCATGGTTTCTACCCTTTGTGGGCCATTTTTGAACCCAAACATCTGGTGTGACAGCTGTACTCTTAGCCTGGGGCCATCTTTGTCTATGAAAGCTCCAGCCTTACCACCGCCCCCCCAAAAAAAAGGAAAGCTCCAGCCTTCACCCAAGCAACATGCCAGCAGCCACTGCTGATGCCCACATGGTGGAAAACTAGTTCACCCATCTGCACAACTGGGGATGCAAACGCACCTGAGGCTTCTTACCATCCAGAAGCACACCAAAAAGAACCATCGTATTTCCTGAAATCAGGACACTTGGCTGCCTGCCGCATTTCTCAGCCCCGTACAACCGTCGGAAGTGTGAGCAAGGTTCCAGACTCCCTTTCTCCACCTCCATCGCCACCACTCATCCCCCCGACACACAACCAGGAAACTGTTGTCTTGGTCTCATGTACGTTCCTCTTCTGTGTGCCCGGTGGTCTTGCTAACGTTCCTTCGGGGAAATGGAATGCTTTCATTTTATGTAGTGACCATCCTGGTGTGGGTCACGCTCAGCACTTGGCTCAGTACAAGCACGTGTCTGATTCAGATCCAGAGTCCAGCTCTGGGCCTGGGGTTCAGAGTTGGCTCCATAAGCATCTCCACAGAAAGCGATGGGCCCTGGGAAGATGGGGAGCCCGATGCAGGACTTGATCCCAGGACTCCAGGACCACAGCTTGAGTCAAAGGAAGCCAGAAGGCTGGCTCTGGGGTGTAGACACAGAGGTCTCCCTGAGACGGATCCGTCTCATGCCCAGCTCCCTCTGCGATCACCTTTCATCTTGCCTGAACTCACAGGCCCCCCTCTCACGCCCGGCACTCCACTGTCTATGAAAGCTCCAGCCTTTGCCCACTTTCCCGATGTCATCTTGCTTCTGAGTAGCCCTTGCAGTCCGTCTACCTAACCTGGGAGGTGTCCCCCACCCCTTGTCCCCCTCAACTCCATACCCACCTATAGAACACACCTGGACCCACAGAAAGGAAACACAGTACTGCGCTGCCCAGGGGTCCTGGATCTGAGATCCTGCAGAGCTCGCCTCACCTTTCCCTCCACGGTCTCAACTCCCAGGCCGCTCCCTCACAAACCCAATAGCTTCCATTTATTTGATGCGTCTTCAGCTCAGAGCCTCTGATCTGGAGCCTCTTCCCCTCCCCCACCCCGCCCCTGCCTCCCCACCCCCACCCCAAAGCCCTCCTGCCCCAGCAAAGTGTCATGCACTCTCCTTGGCTGGCATTCTCCCGGACAGCTAGGGGAGCAGCGTCCCTCTTGGGTTCACCCCATCTCTGGTGTAGCAACTCTCTTAGAGGTCATGCGCGGCCTGGATCTCTCTGGCAGGGCCCATCTCCCTCCTGTCACCCCCTACCTGTTGTCCCTGCCCCCCTGGCTCACCTGTGTCATCCTCCCTTCTTGGAAGCCCGACCTGGTGCACACCAGCCACCCATCAGCTGGTGCTCCTGTCTGCTCTCACCTCCCGCATGCCATCCTCTGCTCGTCACCCACCGCACCTCCTGGTAACCGTGGCCATCATCCCCCTAACAGCACCCCACCCAGCACCCCTGTCCCGAGTGCTCCGTGATCATTACCCCATTAATCCTCATAAGTGTGTGTGCTAACTATAGTCTGCCCATCGTACAAGTGAAGAAACAGAGAAGCTAAATACCTTGCCTAAAGGTGCACAGCTAATGTCTAGGTCGTACACTTGGAGAGAGTGTTTCAACTTCTCTGACTTACGTAATATTTCATTCATTCAATGGGCATTGACGTTTCTGAAGGAAGGGAAAGGACACCAGATGCATGCAGGCTTTGCACTGTGCCACCCCGGACTATTATCTCGGCCTTGCTTCCATCTGGGGGATGCTGCTTCCACGTGGTGGCCCTCCTGGAGGGCCTGTCTCTGCTTGTAAACTGGGGACAATCTGACCTACCTCCCAGGGTCCTCTGGGTGCTCAGTGAGATAACGCTTCTGAGCCCAGGGCTCAGTACACCATAGGTGCTCAAACAATGCTCTCTAAGTACTACAGCTGCTCACAAAGGCCAGTCCCCAGTGCAGCCCCTCCAACAGGCCTTCTGGTGGCCTCAGAAACCTACAGGTGGGGCAGTCCAGGTGGCTGAGTGGTTTAGCACCGCCTTTGGCCCAGAGCCTGATCCTGGAGACCCGGGATCAAGTCCCACGTCGGGTTCCCTGCGTGGAGCCTGCTTCTCCCTCTGCCTGTGTCTCTGCCTCTCTCTCTCTCTCTCTCATGAATGAATAAATAAAAGTAAAAAAAAAAGAAAAGAAAAGAAAAGAAACCTACAGGTGTCATCCCTAGGAAGATGCACGGCAGAGCGACCGGTCTGTGTTTGAGGCTCATACCATGTTACCTTGGAGCATCAAAGGGGGAGTCATCCTTCCAGTCCATAGAAGGAAAAGACACCCACGGGGAAACAGAGGCCCTGGGAGCCCCCGCACCCTCTGCCAGCCCCTTCCCAGAGCTGCTGTTCCCCCCGGGCTTGGTCTCCTAAGGGGATTTGCATGCCTCATTTACTGCATAAAATAGAGAGTAGCCCTCACGTTTTAGTCAAAGGCGTTCATTTGGCTTTTATTTATAGTCTCGCACATGTTTGCGCACAAACAGATATGCCAGCCAGGAAGCATGGGCTCAGGTGTACACACACACACACACACACACACACCAGGAGCAGCAAGATTCGTGTGTAGATAGGCACCGTTAAAGATAAGTCCATTCATGGTTTCTGCAAAACAAGAAGCTATCAACCCGTGCACTTTCCATTCTAGAAACAACCTTAAAATAAATACCGAGTCAACTTCATCAACTCTCAGAGTCACCCACGGTAGTGGATGTGCACAAACTCCAGCGTGCTTCCTCCTTTGCTCTTTTTTATTATTAAGATTTTATTTATTTATTCATGAGAGACACAGAGAGAGAGGCAGAGACTCGGGCAGAGGGAGATGCAGGCTCCCTGCGAGGATCCCGACGTGGGACTCGATCCCGGGACTCCGGGATCACACCCTGGGCCAAAGGCAGATGCTCAACTGCTGAGCCACCCAGGCGTCCTTCGCTTTGCTCTTACTTAACCTGACAATTTGGAAAGCCTGCCAAACAGCGAAGAGAGTAACAGGTGGCCTCTGATGCCCGAAGGTGCCTGACCCTGGCAGGACGAACCTCCCTCCCCTCGTCTCTTGTCCCTCTGCTATCTGGGAAATGCTGGGTCTGCACGGCCCAACGAGGGACCCAGTGAGACTCGGTGTTCGGATCATCTCACAGGGCTGGGGCTGGGGGACAGAGAAAATATTCCCTAATATTTTTTTTTTTTCTGCTGTGGACCAAGAGGCAGCAGAAGAGATACACCAAGCGGAGGGAGGACGCACATGAGGTTATTCTTTGTACTGGAAAACACGACTCCCCCATTGGCCCAAATCCTGATGCTTCAAAGTAATTCTCTGTCAAGGCATTTGTTTCTTTTTTTCATTTTGATTATCTTGCAGGAGGTGGACTCCCTGGCCATCCTGTTCCTTCGCATTTCCATCTGGCTCCCTTCAAGAGAAAAGGGAGGTCCTCTCCCTTCCACCTACGCAGGCACTTTATGAACAAACAGACAGACAGACAGACAGACAGACAAAGTCCCTTTGCTGGAGCTAATCTGGAGCCCCAAATTGTTAAGAACGAAGCCTGAAACAATGTTGCCGGTTGCGGCCCATAAGTCACCCAAACGGTGGGAAGATTTTTGTTGAGTGGCAGGAGTCAGCTGAAAGAAAAGGAGAATGTTCTCTGGCTACAAGGGTCCCTGCCTTTTAATTAATTAATTTAATAGAGAGGGGAGGTCAGGAAGGAAGCGCCCTTTGCAACTTCTCAGGCGGGGCTGGGGTTTGGGACAAGAGGGCACTGGAAACACACAATGGGTATACTGTGAAATGTGACATTTCACGGGGGAATAGGTTGCAGAATTCCCAGGAATTCTGAGAATCAATAAAGGTGACTTCCAAGAAATAGCCAAGGCTGCAAAGAAATGTCCGGGCCAAGTCGCTAGACATCCTGAGACGATCCCTGCCTGTCGGTGTCTAAAAAATCTCCCAGGAGGCTTTCGATGTTAAAATTCGAAAATCAAAAAAAAAAAAAAAAATTGAAAATCATTTAAAGGAAGAGACGAGACGGTCTTCTGTACCTTGGCTGTGTGTCTCAATTTCAAGCTCCCATCGGATCCACCCACTCTGGCCTGTCCCTGGACCTCAGCACCCTCTGGATAAAGCCCCCCCCCCCCAGCGCCCTCCCATCCCTGAGATACATAGGAACGCTTTCTGAGAGGTTATTAGCCTAACTCAGTGTGCGTGAGAGCACAGAAGGCGTGAGAAGCAATTTAAAAACACATTTCTTTCTAGCGTCCAAGCCCGCCGGTCATCCATAATAATGCCACGTCTCCAAAACTCGGATCCCAGCCACACTTTATCAGCATCGCTCTTGAAAGGGGACCTGTCACGTCCGTCCAAAACAACACACTCTGTGAACATGTTCAAAATACATCCGAAGCGTCACGAAAACAGTACTGATGTCAGGTTCTCCTTTGACAACCGTCATCATAACGTTTCTCATGTTATCACAAAAAAGTATGCTAGGGGTCCAAAACGAAGGAAGAAAAACTCTGACGGGGTGGCTCAGTGGTTGAGCGTCTGCCTTTGGCTCAGGTCATGATCCCAGGGTCCTGGGATCGAGTCCCACGTTGGGTTCCCTTCGAGGAGCCTGCTTCTCCCTCTGCCTATGTCTCTGCCTCTCTCTGTGTGCCTCTCATGAATAAATAAATTAAAAATCTTCAAAAAGAAAAAAAAAAAACCTCAGACAAGTGCTGAAGAGGGAAGGGATGATGTTATTTTAATAGCAGAAAGATGGTAAAAGCAGACCTTTCTTTAGAGCATTACTTCCTAGGACTGCGCTCTGCACTTTACCTGCACTATTGCGTGTTCTCGTCCCCAAAGCCGAAGCTCGGGCGTTCCTATTATTCCCCTCACTATCCCTTAACCTCTCTTCTAAGCCCCGGGGCCTCTGCACACGCTGTTCCCTCTGCCTGGAATGCCCTTCCCCTACTCAGTTCCTCCATCCAACACTCGTGGAACACTCTCGCCCTTTAGAGCCCATTGAACAAAACTCCCTGACCGCGTCTTCCCGCTGACCGCGTCCCACATGGCCGGGCGGACCCCCAGGAGCCCCACACTTCCCTCCCCAGCCACTGACCACACACCACTTTCTGGCCCACAGGTCTGCCTACCGACTATCTGAGCCCTGCCCTCGAGGGCACGTATCTGCATGCATCTCTGTAGCCCGGGCACACAGCACCTGCCAGGCCGATAGTGCAGGCCCAACAAATATTTGTTGAATAAATTAACAAATGAATAAATTCCTCCCGTGGAGATCTGCGGATAAGAGGTTTTCTTTCTCAAACACAAAGCAGGTATCCAAACTCATTCCAGGTGCGGATGTTTACAAGTGTCAGACCTGCACCCCCGCCCCGGGGCAGTCTGCGGGGATGGTGCTGGGCCATGAGTTGCTCAAGCAGAGGCTCCGCTGACAAGCTAGCTCGCCCCGGCAAACAACTGCTCTGCCTTCCACTCGCGCTTACTTGCAGTCTGCAGAAGGTGACCTCTACTACGTGAAGGCTGAAGGAGCTCGGGGAGAGGCAGGCCGGGGTGCAGGCCCACGGGGATTCACCCGAGGCTTGAGTCCGAAGCCCAAGCAAGGTCATCTTGGCTTCTCCGTCCCTCGCTCCGAGGAGAAGAGAGGCTCCACAAGCAGGAGAACCCCGGGCAGGTGAAGTCAGCCCCCGGGACCCGAGGCAGCAGGCGGGGAGGAAGGCAGCGAACTCTTCCTGCTTGCGACATCCAGGGATGAATGGACTCAGGTATGTGCACATGGCTGTCACCACGAGGCAGGTCAGTGGGTTGTGTCTTAGACACCTTCCGGCTTGCAGATCCCATGGGGAAGCAGAAACCCCAGAGGGGTCTGACCACAGCACGTAGCTGTCCGGCTGGTTTTTGAACAACTGCCAGACAGCAAAGATCAGATCTCAGAAGACAACCACATGCTCCTCTGTCATCATTGCCCAGAGGGCTAGCTGACACTTCCCCCTTCCTCAGCATCCCCAGGGAGCAGGGCCGTGGGCTGCCGTGTCAGTCCCACGGGGCATTTCTAGCTGCAGCAGGCTCTCAAGGGGGTCAAGTCGAGCATATGAGCCCTTCCGGTGGGGGGGGGGGGCAAACCCCTGCCTCTGGCCCCCAGTGTCACCTGGCGCTGAGCAGGAAGGGCACTTTCTCTCTGGAGAGGCAGACAGATGAGAATCAGGTTCTCAGTTCTGCCCGAAACAAGCTGTGTGACCTCAGGCCAGTTGCTTAACTTCTCTGAATATGCTTCTGCATTCACACGATGGCCCGGAATTGTGAAAGGTCTCAGATAACCCATGCAAAACACCATCTGGGCACAGCACCCGGGCAATAAACACAAGCTATTGCTTATGGGATTTACATCGAGTGTTTGACTCTAAGCCCCAGGAGGGCAGCCTCTCACTGTTTCTATGAAGTACCGTTCTGGGCATCACACGCGGCATTACTGGAATACCCTGCATCACTGACACACACCTGCTGTCAGGGGTGCCCAGGGGTCTCCGGGAAAGGCCCGCGAGAGGCTCCTGCTGACACAACAGCAGCCTCAGCCTCACCACCCGAGAACAATAGGAAATGGCAACATCCCCCCAGGACCACGTCCCTCACACCTCCCCAAATTAGCACCGGTGGGGGGGTCATTTTTAGAGCTAAAAGAAAGGCCAGGGGCTCCAACCTGGCAGTTAAGTCCTCAGGCCAGCCACCAGCATCGTAATGATGAAAGCAGTGATGGTCCCCACTGAGCAGAGTCACCTGTGAGAACATCAGGGGAATGTGGGGACCCCCCCAACCCCGATGTGCACTTTCAGGGTGGGACCTGGGGGGATGCAAGGGGCCATCTCCATCTGCCACCTGTGGCTCTCACAGGCTGTGACCACCTCCCATCTCAACTGGAGATGAATTGTGTTAACAACCCGTGTGTGTGTGTGTGTGTGTGTGTGTGTGTGTGTGTGTGCGCGCACGTGCGTGTGCTCTAAAACTGAGCTCTCTCCCACGCTTTGTCACACAGGATGGAGAGACCCCTCAGACAGCAAGTCCTAGGGAGAAAAGCACAGTCCGGCTGGCCAGCTCTAGAAAGGAAACAGCTCTCTCACCGGGTCTATCAGAAAGTCCCTCCCCAAAGACACCTGGCCCAGCAGAAAGTAAATAACGTCACCCTGGCCGAGTCGGGTCCCCACGTTTGCCATGTGCCTGCCTTCTCTCTTGCCTTCCAACGGGCAGCAGTCCTTCATCGCCACCATCATCCGTGCCACGGCTGGGCCTGAAGGCACGCGTGCTCCCTCCACCAGAGACACTGCTTCAAGTGATACCCACTGGCACTCAGGTGTCACCGCAGGTACTACCCTGGCGGGCCAGCCCCTGAGAGTCAAATGGAAGGACCTTTTCTTCTTTGAAGGGTCTGAAGGGTCGATGTTTCTGGACTTTCTGGATAAGAAAACCACAGCAGCGAGGACACAAGAGGCACGTAGGCAGGGGAGCCCCAGAAGGCACCCCAGGCCTTTTATCCTGCCCTAGAAGGGTTGCTCTGCTGCCCTGCTTCTCCCCACCTGCCCCCTGTGCTCCCCCACCCCACCCCTGCCTGCCTTCTGGGGTGATGCTCCGTCTCCCAGCATCGCCCCTACCTGATGCCTTGGGTCACGCCATCTGGCTCCGGTGCTCTTTCCACCTGTAGGGCAGAGGATTCCCCACCTACTCAAGTGCATGTTCTCACACACACACACACACACACACACACACACACACACACATGCATCCTCAAAGGTTTGATCTTCCTTAGTGGAAATGAGATACGGCGGGGACGTTTTTCATGTCTTATGACCACAATCGTGCACATCCACTACCGAATACGCTGCTCCTTTCTTTATTCAAAGCTCCAGGGTGGTTTCTTGTGGAGTTTCGGAAAAAGGAAGTGGATCCCATGACTTCTGGAGGAAGAAACCCACAAAGCTCCAAACCCGAGGTCCTTGGCAAGGGGTGGGATGAGCCGCCATCTGACTGGCTGCCTGCCACGCCAGAGCACACAGGAAGGGGCCATAAGGGGAGAGTGGTGTTGGGGAGGCGGCAGGAGAGGGGGCACAGCCACCAGGCAAAAGGTGTCAGGGTCGAGCTCGGAGGCTCCAGGGCCTGGCATCTGGGGGACTGTGGGCACAGTGACAATGGCCTGTCTGGGTGTCAGGTCCCCACCACAGGGACCATGATAACACGTACGTTGTTGGGGTCTTGTGAGGATTAACACAGCGTGTGGCTCATGGGAGGCATCTGGTAACTACCAGCTTTTAAGAAGGGATTCTCCAGGGGCGCCTGGGTGGCTCAGTGGTTGAGTGTCTGCCTTCAGCTCAGGATATGATCCCAGGGTCCTGGGATCGAGTCCTGCATCGGGCTCGCTGCATGGAGCCTGCTTCTCCCTCTGCCTGTGTCTCTGCCTCTCTCTGTGTATCTCTCATGCATAAATAAATAAAATCTTTGAAGAAAAAAAAAAAAAAGAAAGTGTTCTCCATTACTTCAGCTGTCCTCACATCAAACCTATGGATTGGTCGATGTTTCTGGACTTTCTAGATAAGAAAACCAAAGCCAAGAGCGTTGTGGGATTTCTCCCTGCCCCTGGAACACAAAGCTAGAGATAGGCCAAGCTGGGGTGTGAGTTCTGGTCAGTGTGGCTGTGGGATGCTGTGCCCCCACCACCCCCATCACCCTGTCCTGCTCCAGGGCCACCGCAGGCATAGGGGGCCTCAGTGCCATCCGGGCCATCACGGCTCTGATGATCACAGTGCTCTGTTTCCTCTGTCCCTGTCCCCTGTGGTTTCTTCCCTGCATCCTGAGAAACCACAGGACCCATCGTGCCTCCAGGGGCAGCCAGGCAGGGTGGCATAGAGGAGCAAGAGCAGGGGGAAAACAAAAAGAAAAAAAGAAAAAGAAAAGAGAGAGAGAGAAGACAAAATGAAATTTCACTTCTCCTGGAGCTAAGTGCCCTGCTGCCCTCAAAGCAGGGAACCAAGGGGTGCCAGCTCCAGCCTTTTCCTGCCCCTGTGTTTTGCTGCTGCTCTAGGTGGGATGCACAGGCCGGTCGGCTCGGCAGTCTTGCTGCTGCCCCCGCCTGGGAGAGGAAGCCCGACCTGGGACAAGCAGCCCGACACCCCCTGCAACACACACACACACACACACACACACACGCATGCATGCACAGGCACGCACACACAGGCCTCCTGCCTCTGCCCAGGATTTTCCAAAGGGACAAGGGCCTGAATCGGTGACCCCTGAGCCCCGCCCCTCGGTCCCCAGACCCGGGCAGCCTGGAGAAGCTGTGGCTACACACCAGACCCCAGAGGTTCTGCAAGGCAAGCTCAAAGCCTGGAGGCCTGGTCACCCCACTCTGGGGGCTCTAAGAGCTGCTGAGTTAAGTGGGGGCAGCTCGCTTTGCAAGTCGAAACGGGGTAAGTCGGGCCTTCACCAAGTGCCACATCCCCTGGCTTTGCCCCCCTGGAAGCCACACTTCCATCACCCTCCTCCAACCGTCTGAATCACGGCTTCAGGGAGATCTTCTCGCACAGACATCTAGCTGAGAGTCATGTGCACAGAAAAGCTTCAAAAGTCGACCTGCTTGAGTTCAGCTTTCAAAAAAAGCCGGCTTGCCAAGGGGGGAAATAAAAAAAAAATTTTTAAAAATTAAAAAATTTAAAAAAACGTACTTGGTGTATTACATTAAAAAGCAGGCAATCAAACCCGGGAATCTATGGATCCAATTGGGGGGATTAGGGAAGGCAGATCCGTGCGATTGACAATATAGCTGAGAATAAGATACTGAAATAGAAGTCCGTTTGGGGTGAAAAATCATGAAAGCTTTCTATTTCTTCCTCCGTGTTTTTCACGATTTTATAAAAGTGCCACTGCAGCATGTTTGGAGTCAGATAAAAAGTCCACTTTTAAAAAGCTTCCTTTCTTCTTAATTTTTTCGCTTTGCATTCCACGCTAGACAGCTCGCTTGAACTTTATATTCAAACACCTTTCTCTCCCAAGCACCAGCCCTAAGAAGGATTTTTTTTTTTTTCTCCTTCCTTGGAGCAAAATCAGAGCCACAGAAAAGCTTGAAAAGAGGAAATAGGCCAGCCCGGCCATTTCTTCCTTCCATTCCTCCACCCCAAATCAGAGCAGAGATTAAATGAAATTATAGTTCTTGAGCAGGCCCCGGGGCTTGGGGCAAGGGACCCGGTGAAGAGCTATTAGTGAGACCGCAGAAACGTGGTGCAAGGAGGCAGGTAAACAAAACAAGAAAAAAAATGAAACATGGTTTAAGGAGAATAAAAAGCCCGGGGTGAGCTGGATCGTCTCTGCCTGGCCGGGGCCTGGGCCTGGGCACCCAGGCCGGAGCTTCTTGCCTTGCGGGACGGGAGTGGGGCGGCTCTGGGCCGGGCCTGGGGTCGGCACTGGGAGCCCGAAGAGCCACCCGCCCCGCCGCCTGCCGCCCGGTGGAGCCACAGCTCCATCAAGCGGCCTCCCGGGGAACGACCACATGGGGGCCCGGAAAGAGGTCCCCGACGGGCCCTGGGGGAGGGTCTGGAGCGCGGGCCCTGGGGGAGGGTCTGGAGCGCGGTGGCCCGGGCCTGCCAAGCTGTCACTCCAGGCCCCGCAGGCAGGAGCCCGCAGACGGACACCAGCTGTCGGGGCGCGCTCCACACCCGGGGCCGGCCAGGAACCGGCTGCCCTGAGGATGCTCGGGGGCTGCGTCTGCAATCGCAGACCTACCCTCTTCTCCAGAAACTGGCTCCAAGTGACAAAGGATTGTTTCCCCCAGAGCGGTGGGGCCCAAGGAAAGGGGGAGATCTGATGGGCAGCAGGGCTGCCGGTCACACCCCTGCGGGTGGCGCAGAGGCACACAACCACAGTGAGGAGGGCCTGTGCGACGGGCCACTTGGTACATGTGATCCCAGAGAGTGGGCTTGGATGGTCGCCCACCGCCCTGCAAGGGCCACATGTCTCCTGCGACACACGTGTGTGCCTCCCAGGACAGGATCTGATGCTCCCAAACAAATCATGGGGGAACGCAAGAGGCCCTCCATCCACGGACCGCAGCAGGACCCCAACACAGGAAAATTACAAATCCTGAGAACACCAACCAGGGAAATACATTTTTTTTAAAGATTGATTGATTGATTGATTTATAAGAGAGAGAGGCAGAGACACAGGCGGAGGGAGAAGCCGGCTGTATGCTGGGAGCCCGACATGGGACTCAATCCCGGGACTCCAGAATCACACCCTGGGCCAAAGGCAGGCACTAAACCGCGGAGCCACCCAGGGATCCCCCAGGAAATACATTTTAACAAGAATATTCTATAACAGGAAATCAGAGCAAAGGCACGGAGTGTTTGCTACGTGCGAGTGATGGCGCTAATTCCGTTACACACATTATCTTATTAAACCTTGCAAACCCCCCAAGGGGATGAGCACGTTCGTGATTTTTGTTTTACAGAAAAGGAAGCACGCAGAGGTTCGATGACTTGCCCAAGGTCTGCGGCGGGTGAGTGGCAAAGCCTCGCTCGCCTGGATCTCAGAGGCCGGAGCCCCACTCCCTTGCTTATTGCCTCCTGAACCCCCTCTTTCCACCCAGCCCCCGTCTCCCAGGGGTGGATTCAGGTTTTGTGGGACCTGAAGCTTGCACCGTGTTCTGGAGGGCGGGGCAGCGCCTTTAACAGAAATAATGAGGTTTAAAATACACATAAGACGAGAGACACATAGTTCGGTGTAGGGCGTAGAGGGCCCAAGCAGGTGAGGGGCTGCTGCTTCACCACCTCCAGGGTAGGTCCCCTCTGCTCCCCCCACCTCCCCTGCAACTCTGCATCCCTGCCTCCCGGCCACTGCTCTGGCTTCTGCAATCGACCGCCACACCCCACCTGTCCCTCAAAGCGCTTTGACTCGAGATGGCCAGTGACACCCCAACTGCCAAGTACGAGGAGTGCTCTGCCGCCCCACCCCCTGGAAGAACTGTACCCCTGGCCTTTCCCCTCCTACACACCCCCTTCTCCTCCGGCATCCTGGACACTACATTCTGGTTTCCCTCTCAACGTCGCCCACTGTTTCTCTACGTTCCTCCCTGGTGGAGCTCCTGTCACCTGCTCCTTCCACACCAGGTGAGCCTGACAGAGGAAAGAGCACAAGCTCTGAGAGAGCCAGACCCAGGAGGCTTTGACCCCCTCGTCCCCACGTAGGAGCTGTGTGGCCATCAGCAAGTCACCCTCTCTGAGCCCATTTTCTGTTCTGTATAATTGGGATGAAACGCCGTAAGTTATTTAAAAGATCAGATGACATCATATATGCAGAGTGCTTAGTAGGATGCCCGGCGCATGGCCGGGCTCCATGGTCACTGAGGGCCAGTGCCACCCCGAGGGCCAGTCCCTCTCTCTGTCCAAGGAGCTAGATGACCAGTTCCAGGGCCTGCAGAGTCGCCTCATCCATGCTCCCCCTGAGGATCTCGTCCTGCTGCGAGTGCGCGTGCCACCGCCCTCAAGCCTGTGGCCTCCCCCTGCAGATTTCTGAATGGCACAGGTGTCACTGCATGGAGACAAGAAGTCTAGGCTCCATCCTGGACCCACCTTCCACTGCACCCACAATGTCCCTGGCATTCATCAACCGTGCCGAAGATGTCTCCCATCAGCCGCGCCCTCCTCTCTGGTGGGTGCCCAGGTCCTCCTGGTCTTGCCCAGACCTCTGCACAGCCTCCTACGTGATCTGCATTCCCACGGCCCCCGCCTCTGCGCCGCCCCCAACCCACCTGCCTCCCCAGGAGGGCGAGCTTCCTCAAACACATTTCAGATCATGCTGTTTCTCTACTTGAGTGAGATGCACTGTCTTCCCTCCTCCACCAGGGTAAGGGCCAACCCAGCCACAAAGCCCAGGATTATCGGACTCCTGTCGCCCCTGTGCCTGCCTCATTGCCCCCCAAGACCCCCTGCACGACGACGATTCCCTCAGACATCCCAAACTGTCTGCATTTCCCAAACATGGCACCATGTGCCTCTCCGCTCTGTGCCTGTGCACACTCGATTCCACCGCCTGGAAGCCTCACCCCTTTTCTCTGCCAACTACCGTCGGAGCCTGGTGCAAATGTCACCCACTCCTGGAAGCCCTCCAGGATGCCTCCTCAAAAAAAAAACTAGACCAACTCCCTCTGTATCCTGCGCATGCCCCAATCACAGCACTATTCGAACCCTACAACATGAGTATTTATTTCCTGCTTCCCGGGCTACGCGGTGAGCTTTCTGAGAGCAGTGAGATCTTGAAAGGCAAGAGAATGCAGTGGTCAGAAGGGTGAGTTCTGGACCCAGACACCCTGGGGACAAATTACAGCACCTCTCAGTGCCTCCGCTCTGTCATCTGTATCATGGGATAAGGGTGGGTCCCCCTCAGAGTAGGGGTGGGGGATAAACTGGCGTAGGAAGACCTCACATAGGCCAGCAGTGACCAGGAACAGCAGACCATGAGCCCCACACGTCATTTAAAATGTTCTAGCAGCCACTTTTAAGGGCTCAAAAGAGGGGCGGCCTGAGTGGCTCAGTCAGTTGAGTGTCTGCCTTTGGCTCAGGTCATGATCACGTCCTGGGATGGACCCGGTGTAGGGCTCCCTGCTCAGCGGGGAGCCTGCTTCTCCATCTCTCTCTGCTCCTTCCCCCCCCAATTCGTGCTCGCTCACTCTCTCTCGCCCACTCTCTCTCTCAAATAAATAAATAAAGCCTCAACATAAAAAAGAAAAAGCTCAAAAGCAGCAGCCGAGGTTAATTTTAATAATGTTCATTTAACCCAGATACAACGGTATCTCACATCTTATCATCTCAATATGAAATCAGTATTTTAAAAATTATTCATGAGCTACGATGCTCTTTTTTTCATGTGACTCTTTGAAATCCAGCGTGCGTTTTTGCACTGAGACCACCTCTCGATTCGCATGTGCAGCTCCTGCCTGATGCCCTGGGCAGCGTCCTCCGGGTGGCTCCCCTGGGAAAGGACGCTGGTAGCCTGTGCCTAGTCTCCCCCAGACTGCACACACACCCGCTTCCCTTGGCTGGTTTTGCTTTCTCTCCTTTCACTGAAATCATGCGTAGCTGTGAGTGCAGCTCTATGGTGAGTCCTGCGAGTTCCAGTGAACCACTGGAAAGGGAGTGAGGGGTGCCTGGGTGGCTCGGTCGGTTAAGTGGCTGCCTGCAGCTCAGGGCATGATCCCAGGGTCCTGGAATCGAGCCCTGCATTGGGCTTCCTGCTCAGGGGGGAGCCTGCTTCTCCCTCTCCCTCAACTCATGTTCCTGCTTGCTCTGTCTCTGTCTCTCTCAAATAAATCTTAAAAAAAAAAAAAGGAAGGAAGGAAGGAAGGAAGGAAGGAAGGGAGGAAGGGAGGAAGTAAGGAAATAAAGAAGAAAAGAAAGAAAGAAAGAAAGAAAGAAAGAAAGAAAGAAAGAAAGAAAGAAAGAAATGGCAAGGGGAAGGGAAAGGGAAAGGGAAAGGGAAAAGGAAAGGGAAAGGGAATGGGAAGGGAAGGGAAGGGAGAAGGGAAAGGAAGTGAAGGGGAGGGAAGGGAAGGGAAGGGAAGGGGAAGGGAAGGGAAGGGAAGGGAAGGGAAGGGGAGGGGAAACCAGGGGTGGTCTAGGGGTCCTGGACTCAGCTCCCCTGCCAATGTCCGGGTACCATGTTCACCAGGCAACCACCCAACCCCCAGTGCAGCATCCCAGGGACCCTGACTTTGGGGGAGAATCTGCACAAAGGAGTCTCCCCCTTTTAAGTGAATAGACAAGAATCCTTCTCTCTTCCTTGGTCACTGCAGATTTAGATAGTTTTCCTTGCGTGTCCAGAGTCCAAGCAGCCTACAAGTGCGCGCAACGTGAAACACAGAGCATAATTCAGCGGTCGTGGCAAAGTCACTTGCAACACTCACTCACTCAGTACCTCCTAAACGCCAAGCACACGAGTCCCTTCCTTCATCAAAAAACAGACAACTGGCTGATACAGTGTTCAGCTCTTAAAATTGCCTTATCTTCTACGATGTCGTAATAGAGTTGCTGTGTCACAGGGACCTTCCACGAGTTCCTCGGCGAGGACCAACCCTAAGGCCATGTGGACCTTCTCTGGGTATTCTCGAATTTGACAGTTCTAGACTTTCAGGGCCGGGGCCACCTCAAAGGCTATGATGCACTTACGGGGCTGCATTCTGAAGCTGGTACACACACTTCTGGCTCTCAGGGCCATCTCTGTCATTTAAAATAATTATTTTATTTTATTTTTTAATTTATGATAGTCATACAGAGAGAGAGAGAGAGGCAGAGACACAGGCAGAGGGAGAAGCAGGCTCCATGCACCGGGAGCCCGACATGGGATTCGATCCCGGGTCTCCAGGATCGCACCCTGGGCCAAAGGCAGGCACCAAACCGCTGCGCCACCCAGGGATCCCTAAAAAAATTATTTTAAAAAAACATTTTAATTGTATCTTATCACTGTGTTGGTTACATAAAGGTAAGCCAGGTTGGCTGCATTACCACATATAATGTGCTATATTCACTTTTCTTCTGATTTTGAAAGAAATTGAAATATTTTTGTGGCCCTTGTAAAGCATCATGAGCCCTGAGCACCAGGCCTCTTGCACCTACGGGATGCACTAGGCCTGCCCAGGTAAGGCCCTTCCCGGGTGGGGGACCCTCAGGTTGTCATCTGTGAGTCAGGTTTTTACAGATGGAAAAATGTACGTATTTCAACCTGCGTCCTCTTGCTTTCCCACCACACGGGAAGCCACAATCCTACCGACATCCTGCGAGTCATACAGGAGCCCCGTGAGGTCACGACCCAGTCCTTCAGGCCAATACACTCAGGTGAGGCAGCAGTGGGTCACATCCCCCCATCCCTGAAGCCTGCAGGTGGACTCCTCACATCTGGGTTGTTCACGAGGATGGCGTTTCCGTGCTGGTCTGCAAAGCCAGTGGGTCCCTCCTGCCTCTGTGCGCTCCCCAGAGCTGATGCAGAGCAGAACCACAACGCACACCATCGGGTGCAATAATCCAATTAATATCTGCCTCCCCCACCAGCACGAGCTGAGCATGAGACACGATTCCACTTTTATTCATCTCTGCTTCCCAAGGCCCAGCCCACCATTCAGGAAGGAAATGAAATATTTACTACATATTGATTATAAATGCTCCCTAATTACCTTTCTTTTTTTTTTTATTTTTATTTATTTATTTATTTTATTTATGATAGTCACAGAGAGAGAGAAAGAGAGGCAGAGACATAGGCAGAGGGAGAAGCAGACTCCATGCACCGGGAGCCCTGACGTGGGATTCGATCCCGGGTCTCCAGGATCGCGCCCTGGGCCAAAGGCAGGCGCTAAGCCGCTGTGCCACCCAGGGATCCCCCCTAATTACCTTTCTACGTGAAGATGTGATAAGTGAACGGAAAGGATTTTAGCATTACGGTGCCATCAGCCAAAATTCCTATCATTCCTCTCCAAGACACACACGGCAGTCTATTTTACACCTGAGGTCTCTCAGTACATCCTGTCCAAAATATGTTTATTACGTGGCAAACGCTAATTACTCTTATTTTAAAGCATACAAAAGGAGAGCATTTACTGTCTACTAGCTGTGCGGGATTCCGTGAACGCAGGCGCCAAGAACGCAGCCCCGAGGCTGTGGCTTCCATGGTGCTGCTCCTTCTCTCACGCTCTCTCCTGCTCCCTTAGCCAGCTGCCACAGTGTGACCGGACCTATTCAGAGGCCTGTGTGACAAGGACCCAGGGCCCTCCCTCTAACAGCTCATAACGAACCAAATCTGGCCGACAACCTTCGAGTGAGCTGGGGAGTAGATCCCGCCCCACTTGAGCCTTCAGATGGCTGCAGCCCCGGTCACTACCCTGACTGCAACCTCCGGAGTCACCCTGGGTCAGAGGACACAGCTGCACCACACCCAGATTCCTGCCCCATAGACACCTGAGAGGACACGTGTTGTTTCGAGCTGCAAAGTCTGGGGTGACTTGTTACTCAGCCGCGAGGTTACGAATACAAGTAAGTACCGCGAACAGTGCCTGGCACATATGAGCCACTTGGATATTTGCTGAGTGAGTAAAGAGAAAGAAAATTAGATGCGAAGGTGATGACTTATGACCTCGACTCTCTTTTAGAGGAAGGCGGTTAACAATTGTAGAAATACGGAACTCTGCACAGATCTGGACAACCCCCAACAGGACGGCCAGCCTGCCTGGTTGCTACTGTCCTGGTTACGGTTTCACACTGCTGCGTGGCGACAGCAGCCTCTGCCCAATTCCCTCACCTCTCCTCATCCCCAACCCACCCTCACAGACCGGGTGCTGGTTTATCTTCCCCAAAACCCCTTGTCCAAAGCCTTCCTGGTGCCTCCCAATACCAGCATCATCAAGGCAAAACTGTCACTCAGCAAGGAAGCCCCTCCCAATGCTGCCCTCACCGCCCTCCTCCCCGCACTGCCCAGCAGTGTCTAAAGCGTAAAATTCTACGTTGTGCACCAAGTCTTCTGCCACAACCTACTGTATACAATTGAATAAATTATAAGTCTACTATATACCCACGGAGCCCACTTACCATGGAAATCTGACTCTTTTCCTTGGGCTGGCAAGCCCACTCCCACCCCCACTCCCACACTGACCCTCACCCTTCGGTCCATAAAGTTAAGCAGGGCACCCCGTAGGCTGCGCCTGACACTCCCCCCAGCTAGTGATCGTCCCTCTGCTCTTTGCAATCTGGCCCCCTTGCTCAGAATGGCCTAAATGAACATATTTTTATGGGCATCGAACCAGGACACCCTCTAAACTGCTCTCCACCTCCTCATTTAAGTCTTTCCTGCTGGAAGAACAAATTCCTTGGTGAGGCCTGAGAGGCGACACCACATCACCTTGGTCAGTACTGGCCCTTCCACTGTTAGCCAAACCCTAGCAGGACCTTCCCTCACACTGCTTGCCCTAAACACCTTCCCGATCACCTCAACCCTAGGCCTCCAGTGTCGCCCCTAGATAAGTAGTCTTGGGGGATGCCTAGAGGACCATCCCTAACATCCATGTCCCTAACCCCACTGCACACGCAAAGGTCCCCGTTGAAATACACCAGCAGGCTGTGACTTGATTTCCCCTCTCATCAACCCCATAGAAGCTCCATACCTATTGGCTCCTCCTTCATCTCCCCACTGAGAGAGGTCAGTCCCTTCTCTCCAGCAAATTCCTAGTGTATTTTACATGCCATGTCTGTGACTATGTCGGCTTTAGCCCAACCATCCCATAAGCTCCTGGGGAGCTTGGAATCCCTTTCCAACTCCTAAAGCCCCTGCCTCATCCAGTTCTTCCCTCACCCCCTCAGATCCACCTAACAGCATTTCCTCCTTTCACACTCACCTGCACGTGTGGGTGTGCACACGCACACACATGCACACCTATGCACACAGGCCCCATGCTGTTTCTTTCCCACAACTTATGAGCCAATCATGAAGGACATTAGCATATGCCCATGTGTGTTTAGTAGAAGGGAGATTTTAGCTACAGGAAAATAACAGGGCTCGGGGCGGGGGGAAACACCTCTGTGTAAGTGACCCAAGGGATGGTCACAGGAGGTACCTCCCAAGAACCTTGAAAACAATCAAGAAGAAATGTTTCTGGTGAAGTCAAACTCATGAAATCAGCAGATGAAGAGAAAAGACAGTCCTCTCTATGAGTGGGATTACGACACCTGGTGGGTCACACGGATGCATCTAAAGAAGGCACCAGGGATCCCTGGGTGGCGCAGCGGTTTGACGCCTGCCTTTGGCCCAGGGCGCGATCCTGGAGACCCGGGATCGAATCCCACATCGGGCTCCCGGTGCATGGAGCCTGCTTCTCTCTCTGCCTGTGTCTCTGCCTCTCCCTATTTCTCTCTCTCCCTGTGACTATCATAAATAAATAAAAATTAAAAAAATATTTTAAAGAAGGCACCACGTGGAAGCGGTGGCCTTCAGACCACAAATCAGACACACGCAATCACACATATATGCACACAGCCCACACATGCACACGTCTACACACCCGGCAAGTATGCACACACATATACCTGCACCCATACAAACTCACACATGCATGCACCCGTCCCCATACTTGTGTACACGCCCCACGTGCATGCAGGCTGGCACACGTGTGCACACCTGCACGCTCAAGCACTCATACTCAAAGCACATGCGTACACATTCGCACATGTGCACGCACACACTCATATACCTGCACTCATGCACATATACTCATGCCACATATACAGGGACACACCCATGTGCACACTTCAATGCATATGCCTGTACATCCCCTGCACACATGCTATCACCAAAACACACCTGCGCACACGTGTACTCGTGCTCTACATACACACACACACACACACACACACACACAGCTGCTCTGTGCACACATCCCTACCCTTACGTACACTTACCCCTGGTTCAAAGAGTTGACTGAAGCAGTGCCTGGCCAGCTCCACCCAACGACAATGAGGCGGACTCCTGGACAGATTTCACCTCCCGCTAACCGCTAGGCCCAAGTTCACCAGGCAACAACAGCCTGAAAAATAAGGTGGCCCCTCAGATGCCTTGAAACCAGGAAGCGGGTGGCCATAGCAGGGGCTCCAAGAATTCCAACACCTGAGAAAGGATGGCTCCTACCTTCAGAGATGCCTCAACAGCCTATGCACCCAGCTGTCCTATTTCCTCCAGGCACCTGGTCATCTCCGAACCTGCGGAGCCAGGAGCCAGGAGCCTAATCCCTAGACCCTGAAGAATCGCAAGGCCTCCGACCCCCTCTGCATCTCCCTCACCACCACCCCCTGGTGTCACCCCGGCCTCTCAGCCGAGACCACCACTTAATGCTAGGGTACTGGAGGGTCAGGGAGAAGGACAAGGGGAAGGGGGAGAGGTGGCCCACACTTATCCGAGGTCAGCAGCACCCGCAAGGTGCCACTGTGGGTACCATGGAAACTGTTCAGGCTGAAATGTGATAAATGAGTGACGGTCCAGATCCAGTCCTACTGCGGTTCGAGTGTGACGGTGCAGGGGCCCCGAGCAGTTTGACCTATTGGCCTTCTGCCTTTGCGGGTGACAGAGCTGCAGCAGGGCGGTCACCCACCCGGAGGCACACTCGGTCAGAGCAGCACCAGGATTTCTGCATGCCCTGCAGCCTCCCCCAAATGACATGGCCAACCACTGCAGGGGCCCCGCGCCGCCTGCCACCAACAGACCCCCATACAAAACCTATTTCTCATTTTACCAAACAACCCCACAAGTCCAAATCCAGGTGGCAATTAGCCATACACATTACCGTGAGTTTTTTAAAAATACGGCACTACACTAAAGAAATGCTAAAGAAGCGTATTCACCCAAAATCCTAAAACCAGAGCTCGGAAAGAGTTAATCCATGATCAAGACAAGGAAAAATGCATTTCAAGAGGCATTCATGAGCCCATACTGGTCTAAAAATAAACAACCCAACAGATATAATAATGGGAGGGGGAGGACAAAATTCTCTTAGAGAAGATTTCCAAACAATAAATGCAGGTACTTCCCCCTCCAGGAAACGAGCTGGCTTCCCCTCCTGCGGAGCGTGGGCTGAACGTGGTGACTCTCCTCTCATGGACAGAGTGTGGGAGGGAAAAAGAGCAAAAGCGCAGCCGAGGCACCTGGCCGAGCCGCCTTATCGAGGGATGAACATCAGTGTCTCCAGGGAGAAATCACACTGATATCACGTACCCCTGATGGGAAGCAAGGAGAACACTGCACCTCTGTGCTACTCTGTCCCAGACCCCAGTCTATTGTTTAAAAAAAAAAAAAAAATGGTTGAGCCAAAATCGAAGGACATTCTTCAAAACGCATGACCGGCACTCTCCAGAATCGTCAAGGTCATTCGAAACTGCCCAGACCGGAGAAGGCTAAATGCAGTGTGGGATTCCAGACTGGATCCTCCCCCAGAAAAGGGTTATTGGGGCAGCCCGGGTGGCTCAGCGGTTTGGTGCTGCCTGCAGCCCAAGGCCTGATCCTGGAGACCTGGGATCGAGTCCCACGTCGGGCTCCCTGCATGGAGCCTGCTTCTCCCTCTGTCTGTGTCTCTCATGAATAAATAAATAAAATAAAATCTTAAAAAAAAAAGGAAAGAAAGAAAAGGGTTATCGGTGAAGAAACGAAGGAAATGCAGATCAAGTCTGTAGTTCAGGTGCTGGCACTGCACGGATGTTAATCTCTTAGTTTGAGGACTACCCCAGGGTTACGGAAGATGTTACGAGAACTCTCTGTACTAACTTTTCAAATTCCCCGGGAAACCCAGAATCATTACAGGACGATTAAAAAGTTTATTTTAAACACTCTACTTGATCCGACAGGTGGATAACTGGCCCAAACCATTATCCACCCTACTCCCCACCCCCGGAATGATACAGTAGGATGGGGTCAGCAAGCTGTATACGCACAGCTTCACTGGCCCCAGGTCCACGGGCCATCACGAAAGGCAGCTGAACAGCTACTCTGTGCCAGGCAGTTTATTTCCTCTAATTCCCAAAGCACGTCGAGCACCAGCTTGCCTATAAATGGGAACCGGGCGGTGGGGGAAGTTAAGGGACCTGACCTCCAGGTCACAGGGCGCTCAGGGGTGCCTCGGATCCAGGGCTGGCCCTGAAGCACCGGCTGTCTTCCGTGAGCCTCCTGGCCCCTTTCAAGACCGGAACCATAGAAGACCGCCCCCTCGCCCTATCAGAGCCCTCGAGGTCCTCTTGTAGGAGATGAGCCCCCGCTGGAAGGGGTCCTGGTCAGACAAGTTCCTCCCGTCCCAAACATCCCGGCTATTTCAAGAGCCGATACAGAGCAGAACCACTAGGTGGCGACAGACCCCACCCATGTCAAGGAGAAGTGTGCAGGTGAGGACAGAGGCCACCCCTAGCTCAGACTCTGTTCTTTGCCTGAGACTTCCCAAGAGCCAAGCTTCTTAGAGGCCACTCAGTGCACCCCCCTCACCCCTGAGATGACCTGTAGGCTCACCCTTCAGAGTCAGGGCTAGCAGAGCTCATCTCGACAAGCGTGCTAACCATCCCCACTGTGGGGAGCCGAGCTCCTGGCCCCCATCTTTTAAACCTCAGAGCTCCAAAAAAAAACAAACAACAACAACAAAAAAAAACCTCAGAGCTCCAGACAGACAACCCGACAGCCTGGGCTTGAACCTCAGCTCGGCCACTCCCTATATGCATGACCCCAGAGTCCCTGGCTTAGCGGAGGGCCTCGCCTTCCTCACCCAGCTCCTGGATCTAGTGATGCACAGCAACTATTAAGTAAGTTAACAGGTGGGGGGAGCCTGGGTGGTGCAGTCGGGGAAGCATCTGACTCTTGGCTTCGGCTCAGGTCATGACCTCAGGGTCGTGAGATCGAGCCCCATGTTGGGTTCTGTGCTCAGTGGAGAGTCTGTTTGGGATTTCTCTCCCTCTCACTCTGCCCCTCCTGCTTGTGTGCTGTTTCTCTCTCTCCCAGATAAATAAATCTTAAAAAAAAAAAAAATAGGTTAACAGGTGAAAGTCATTTAAACCAGTGCTTCAGAAATGTCTGCCAATTTTTGGTGGTGGTTTCTCCCTCTCGACGGGGTATGCCTACCCACCCCCCTCAACCCTCAACCCCTATTCCGTTATACGGAGAGGATATGATCTTACTGTGGTAACCGTGGAAGGAGCCCTAATGGACACCTGCCCCGGTGTGTATCCAGTTCCAAGAACTGAGGACTCTCTTTGTGGGAGATTATCTTGACCTCTAACCAGTTTCGAAGAACCCACATGGTGGACCATCCCCTTATGCAGGGAGGTCGTTGGGCAGCCTGCATCGTGAGGGAGACACCGGGAGTCTGCATGGCAAACTTGCTTTACTGAGAGGTGGGGTTTTGCTTCCGTTTCTGAAAAGGTCAAGGTGAATGTTTAGGAACAACAGCTTTAAAGCTTTTTCTAGGCTCTGGGGGCACTGGGGTGGCTCAGTAGGTTGGGCATCTGCCTTCAGCTCGGGTCACAATCCCAGGGCCTGGGATCGAGCCCTGCATCGGGCTCCCTGCTCAGAGGGGAGTCTGCTTCTCCCTCTCCCTCTCCCCCTCCCCTCGCTCTTTCTCAAATAAATAAGTCTTTTTAAAAAATAAATTAATTAAATGAAATAAATTTTTTTTCTAGGCTAAAATACGACAGCCTGTAGCCAAACCTTGGCACTCGAGCTTGTAACTCCTGTTACTCGTGTGTGCAACAGCTTTCTGGTGACGGTCAAGCTGCAGCACAGCAGAGACAAGGCCTCCCGTTCTCGTGAGTCCCTCCATCCCTGCATCTTCACATGAAGGTGGCAGCCCCATCTCAGCAGGGCCCTCTGCTTTAACACCCGCATGGAAGAGCCACCCTCCTGGGCCTGACAGTGCAGAGCTTTAAAAGCTTGTGCCAGTGAATAGTCACCAAAAAGCCTGCTGCCTGCAAGCGTTCATGGAAATATGTGGATTGACCTGTTCCCAGTAGGATCCCTAGACGGGCAGCATGAGCATCGCAGGAGCTTATTAGAAATGCAGATCCCCGGGCCCCACCCAAGAACTACCGCATCAGAAACTCTGGGGGCGGAAGCAGAGATCTGTGTTCTAACAGCGCTCACGTGGCCCAGATGCACTTAGGCTGGAGAACCCCCACTCTGGATATCCAAGAGCATCCTTGGTTACACCGGGCTGGCCCTGCACCGTCCCGCCTTCCTCCGAGTCACAGACCTGCTCTCTGATGCTTACAGCATAGGCCTCCGTGGAGAGATGTGACAGGAGATGACCCAGACGTACCCTGAAGTTCCAAAGTCTCTGTAAGAATATGGTGTTTTGGGGGGCGGGGGGAGCCCAGAGGGCCCGGGCATCTCTACCAAAGCACGTAGACAATGTCATCTACCGAGAATTGACTGATCTAGAAAGCTCTAGACTACCCTAGACCATATCCATGCCACATTTAGGGATTAGAGCAGACCGCTTTATCCTAGCTTTGTTCAGTTTCATCTTATTTTTTTCTACCTTTATTTGCCTTACTTATAAAAATAAGGTTGCAAACAAACTGCCTTACGTTCATTTGGCGACAAGGCCAAGCGCACTAAGCCTGCTGAACATTCTGCAAAGACCCACAATGTCTTTAAAGCACCGTCCAAGCCGGGGGGAGAAAAGGCAGCTGGGATTTTCAGGTCTTCAGCCCCAGCCTCCAGTTGGTACCATGTGGAGAAGCGCCTGCGATACTCTCGATACCCTCGTCTACGCACTAGAGGGCACCCTTGCCCTAGAGTCGGGCTGGCCCCACCAGGCCCTGGGCAGGCTCCAGGGGCCGAAACAGCGCAGTAAGAAAAAGACCCACTTCAGACCCCAGAACCATCTGAGCTGCAAGGTGCTGCGAGATGCAGGCCCCTCTCAGCCTGGCTCAGTAAGCAGGGACCTGGGGACACCAGGAGCTGCAAACCCGGGGCACTCGCTCTGCATTTGTAGAGATTCCCACGCTTGCCGAGTGCTATGAGGATAAAAAAAGACGGTACCGCTGAACATCTGAGATCACATCACTTGACAGAACATTCTCCCACACACACAGACATGCACAGGTGCTCACCACCTCGTGACAGCAGCCCCAGCCCCCTGGGTGGCTAGTTCCATCACCCCACTTGCAGATGAGGAGTGTAAATCCTCAAAGTGCAAAGTGACTTGCACAACCTGATGTCTGGGCCCATTGCTGGCCGAGCCTGGGGAGGTGTCACCCGGCCAGGGTGGTTTTCATGTTAGCACAGCACCTCCCCAAAGGCAAACATGAGCCCGTTCTCAGGAGCGCCGGCCTCAGTGACCCGGAGCTGGGATAAACCTGGGGTGAGTGTGGCTGATGGAGCCCAGGGCGCGTCCCCAGGAGCCCTGGCCCATTGCACATAGCGGTGGGGGGAATCACGGCTGGGAGGTCTGCAGCCCCTTTATCTGCCTTAGCTGTTAAGAACCTCATCAGGTTATGCTCCACATTATGTTACATCTGCTGCTGTATCTCACCCTATTACCAAGTGAGGTAGGAATGGGTGTGGGCCTCAGAGCATGTTGCCGGCGGGCCCCGAGGGACATGCCTGCACCCCCCCCCCATCCCGGCATCATCCAGCAGGGTCCTCCCCAGAGGAGTTTGGAAAATACAAGAAAGAGACAAGGCACCTGCCCCAAATCCCCAGAGGCCTGCCCGCCCAGAGGACAAGCGGCCCCTCCGGGTGGTGCTCCTGCCCCAAGGCCGACGGTAGAGCGTGGCCTCCCTGCCACCCAGCCTGACACCCCCGGCACCCCTGACAGTGGTCCCTCCAGGCCAGAACTGCCCTCATACAAATGGCCCAACAAGGAACAGCCACCAACTTGCACAGCCACTTCGCATCAGGATCAAAAACATGGGTTAAATACACAAGCCCCGATTTTTCTCTGTACTTACCCCCTTTCTGTCCTGTCCTAATAAATATTTTATGTCAAAAGCAATCCCCAACAGGGTTTCTGGGCAGACAATGACAATGTGAGCCTTTCCTACATCCACAAGAAGGGGGAGTCTGTTGAAACCTATGTACCACCCCAAGGATACGTCCCCCTTCATCATGAAAGCTGCCTCCGTTCCAGCCCCAGGTGTCTGTGAATTCCTGCCTGGTCCACACGGGCGGCCCGCAGCACACGCTGCCTTGAGATTCCAGCTCCGTCGGTGAGGACACACCATCGTCCCTGCAAGGCGGCAGCCCTGCCTCTCCCTGTGTCCCCCGTGGTGTGTGAATCCAAATGCTGGGAGAAAGGGATCTGGAAATAAGCTTTGCTTTGCGTACATAACTATATTCTCTGCCCCAGGAGAACATCCACCCAGTGAGTGAGCCATGGCTCAGCAGGGCTCGTGCGTGGAGCCACATGAGCATCCCTTCCCAGCCACCACCCTCGGTTGTCCCCCCCCCCCCAGGACGAGAACTGGGCGGGGGGGGGGGCAGGCTCTGTGGCTGAGCCCCAGGGGGGAGCTGTAACCACTCCTTGGGGGACCTTCATCTCGGGGCAAGAGGCCTGGTCATGGTAACTGAGGCCGGGGGCACAGAGGCAGGCCCCGCGGTATTTTTAAGGGCCATGAAAATGTTTTAATTTATTTTAAAATCAGAAGAGATAAAAAAAAGAACACGAACTTTTAGGCTGAAGGAAATGTCTTACTATATAATGTCAATGTGTTTGTATGGAAACCAACACAGCTTTTGGTTCTGTTATACGGTTTTTTGTTTGTTTGTTTGTTTGTTTGTTTTTTTAGGAAGGAAGAGGCCCAGGAAGGCCAAAGCACCTCGGACAGTCTGCATGAGGCCGGGAGCAGCCCCGGAGGTGGCACCCTCACCCCCACCCTATTCCAGGCCCTGGCGATCCTTACCCCGTTTCCTGTCCCCTTCATAGCCGCGGAATCATACAATACATGATCCTTTTGTTTCCAGCTCCTTTCACAGGCATAACGTTTTCAAGACTCAACTACCCTGTAGCATGTCAGGACTTCACTCTTTGTAGGGCTGAGGAACATTCTACTGTTCCCTTCCTTTTATTTTATTTTTTTTTCCTCCCCTTTGTAGGCAGGAGAGCACTCAGATGGGAATGCGAAACCCTCCGTGATGGACACCGTCCAAGCCCACTGGCAAGCCCTCAGCTTGGGACATAGGGACAGGGACACACACAGGTCCTGTCAGCCCCAGGACGGCGGCGTGCACAAAATCAGACGCACGTACATGCACCGCAGGATCCTCCCCTCTGCTCCATTCTCCGGGGCCCAGGAGTCCAGGGCTGATTCAGCACTGACATCAGAGGATTCTAGAAGCAGCATGGCAAGCGGGGACTCCAGGGTCTTGGCCATCAACCCATCTTACTGGCCCTCTAGCAAATGCTGGGGCCTGGGCTTCCTGTTCCCCCTCCTCCATGAGGCCAGGGAGGACCAGCCTTGGGTCCTGGGAGAGGCAGACTCAGGAAGGGGGAGGCAGGAGGGAGCCGAAGGAAGGGGACGGCCTCCCCAGGAGCTGAGGGAGACCAGGGGACAGGCAAGCGGAGGACCCGGCCCTCCTGGGGCTCGGTGTGCAGTGCTGGGAGAGCAAGGGCAGCAACGAGGCTCCACGCTTTGAACACTGCGAGAGCTTTCCCTGCAAGTGAAGGAGGGTGAAGAGAGGGAGAGGGCACGGCCCCGCGACGGACAGCCCCCCAGGCCTCTCTGGCCTCCGCGAAGGCCACTTCCCGTTGACCAGGTCCCACCGCCGCCCCACCTCCCAACGGCGAGGGAGCAGGGGCCACAGCTCTGCTCCTCTTCCCAAACTCACCACAGTTTCAAAGCAACGGGGACAAGGGATCTCAGATTGTCAAGTCAGGAGACTCAAGTCACTGCAGATGCTCTTGTTATTTAAAAAAAAAAAAAAAAGCACAAAAGTACAAAGATGTTCATGACAGCCTTGGGGTGAGAAATGGAAACCCAAAGACCCAGCACTGGGGACATGCTGAGGCAACAATGGTCCACTGACTCAGTGGTCCTCGTGCCATGAAGGATCGTGAACAAGGTACACTGTGACGTGGGTACGTCTGTCGTGTAAAAGTGACGGAAGAATGGAACGGACCCCCCACTGTGGCTCTGTCACATTGCTGTGATACGGAATATCCGGTCGAGCGCGGCAAGGAGACCTCAGACATATTTCATTCCCAGGCCACTGCCAAGGGCTCGAATTTTCTGACACCGTTTCAACGTGTCCCTTGCGAAAATGAACAGTAACAGCCTCCGTGCTCCTGGCTGTCACGTTTACCTCCGTGACGTTTCTCATCACCTCCCCTCCTTTCGGGACAGGACTTCGAAGAGCTCTCCTGGAAGAGAAGCTCGGTCACCCCTACCACAAACGTGGTCGTGTGTATCCACGTGCACGTACACACACACATGCACATGCACACACATGTGCACACGCACTTGCATCCTGCAGGGCCACTTAGCAACTCTCAAGTCAGGGCAGTTGGTGGCACTTGGGGCCAGGCCATCAGCGCTGGGAGCACACAGCAGCTCTTCCCTTTCAAGGGCTGTTTGCTCAAGGCTCAGAGCTGCTGAGCAGGGCAGGGCTACAAACAGAGGAAGACTCTTCGATGCCCAGAAGGAATCCCTGTTTTCCATCCCCTCCCACCCGTGCCCAGTGGTCCTTGGAGGATGGGAAGGCAGGAGGAGAGGGGGAGAGAGGGGTGCAGCCAACATGGGAACATGGACAGAGGGATCCCCCCGGCGACGCGGAGCAAGGCTGAGACTCCAGTTTCTCCTCCAATTGTGAAGATTTCCACCCCCGACCTTGAACCTGGAAATCCACTTACGGGGACTAACAGTCCTTCGGTGGCAGCTGGGTGCCAGGCAGGCCCAAGAACAAAACTGAAGAGTCTCCAGGTATTTCCAGGACGTGTAGCTCGAGAGGAGGAAAAAAAAAGTGGAAAGCAGAGGCCAGGAATGCACCTGCATTTTGCATCCTACGACTGAAATGCCCAGTCTGACCGAAAGGTAAAATGGAGAAAAGGCAGTTTACTGGCCTCGTCTATATGAGACGAAGGCAAAGCTGGTGGTCGTCTGCTGGGTACTGCCATTCAGCAAACCGTGATCCTGGGTTTTTTTGCAGGTATTATTCGGGCGAGGAAACAGAACAAGACGAGAGACGTCAGAACAGGAAAGAGAAAAGGAACACGAGAGGCTACGCTGGAAGGAGGATCAAACCACCTGCTGTGAGATCAGGACTCCCCAGGATGTAACGTGGGCCTGGAACAGGGGCCGGAAAGTACAAGCTGGTGGCAAGGAGGCAGGATGCTGCAGAGAGTGCTGCCAAGTGCCAGGGGGTTCGGAGCAGCGAGTGCTTGGAACACTGGTGGAGAACAGAAGGAAACCCACCGGAGCACCCCCGAGGGATGGCAGTGGGGAAAGCATGGACTGTGTGGCCAGGGGTGCTTGGGGTGGGGGTGGGGGGCTTCCCCAACAGCCCACACCCACCTGGAGGTTGCCACCAGGCATCTACCTCCCTGCTTTCTCCCCCGATGGCAGCAGCCACAGCCCTGCGGCCTCCCTGTGGCATATCTGTAGGCCACCGGCCTCGGAGCAAGGGCTTGGTCACCTGCTCTGGCCACGCTGTGGCTTTGCCCCCTGTCCCCCTCTGGCCAGCCTGCACCCCCATGCCCTGGCTTCTGCATCCACTTCCTCCTAGCCGTTCCGAGCAGCAGCACCCCGGTTGCTCCCCTATCTGGAGCCGGCGCTACTGTCCACCCGGCCTCAAGCTGTCCACCTTGTATATTCCCTTCCTTGCCCCTCGGGGAGCCTCCGAGAACCAGACACCCCAGAACGCGCTGGCTGAATGAGTAAATGGCTCCTCTCTGTCTCCCTGCCTCCTTGGATTGGGGCTGGGGAGGGAGGGAGGGAAAACCCTGAAAATACATCTAAATGGGATTTTTTTTTATTTTATTTTATTTATTTTATTTTATTATTTTATTTTATTATTTTATTATTTCTTTTTTATTTTATTTTATTTTATTTTATTTTATTTTATTTTATTTTATTTTTTTACCTTTGCATAGAACAGCCCTGAGAATCAGCCAGGGAAGAGAAAAATCAGCTGCAGCCATGGGGAGCGTCGGAGAGAGGAGGGAATTTGCCAACATCCTCCCAGATGCTCTCTGGGGAGCAGGAGCGAGGCCATGGGAGGGTCAAGTCCTTCCTGGCTGGGAGGAGGGTTGGCACAAGTTCCAATCTTCCACTTGCTTTAATTGCCAGGAAACAGAGCTTCTCCGTCTGTCATTATGACTTAATTAAGCCGAAACCGCCCGGAAGGAGGAAGCCAGGTCCATTAAAGCTGGCTGGCAAGGTGGGGTGTGCAGCTTGGGAGCCCCTGGCGGGAGGCACAGAAGACAGGGCTCAGACCCCCAGGTGGGGCCCCCGTCCCTCCCAGCACACCCCCCAACCGGGTGCATGCTTCTGGTTTACCCGTATTGGGGCCTGCAGTTAAGTCTGGGGACACACACACACGACTCAACGAAAAGTCGGTGGTGGCCCCTTGGCCACTTCTCAGAACCCTCCTGAGTGAAGGAAGCCAGATGTCCTATGACTGCGTGGACACAAGATGCCCCCATTGGGCAAATTTGCAGAGCAGATGACCCAGGGCTGACGGGGAGCAGGAAATCTGGGCCGGTGCAGGGAGGGAGATAGAAATGTCTTGAAACTGCATTGTGGTGATGGTCACACGACTCTACCAATCGACTGAAGTTCACGGAGTCAGACTTTTACAGAGGATGAATTTTACTAGATTTAAGTTATTTCTCGATAAAGCTGTTCTTTTGTTTTAAAGGTTGGTGTCCACGTAGGCGGCTCACGGGAAAGAATGAAGCATCATGTTCGGAGCCACCACCTGCCCCCAGGTGCCCAAGTCCTCCGCTGACGGTCCTGGGATGCACAGACCGCGGGCTCCCAGGTCAGCTGTCTGACCCTGGGTGTGCTTCTGGGTTTTCTCAGCTGTAAAGTGAGGCTAATAATAGTCACCTGCAGGTGTAATGTCACCAGAAGGTGGCATGTCATGCACATGCAAGTGCCACTTCAGTGCTTTTCCTTCCAAGTTAGCAGGTACTTAAAGAGATCTCTGCGGTGTGCCTGGTCCTGTGTCTGATGCTCCGGGAGACGCACAGTCCTGTTAGAGAACGTGCTCTGGATTTTCAAGTTTACCGCCTTGTAGATGCACTAAAAAAGCAACTCAAGGTAGCTGAGAATAAAACCTCGTAACCAAGGTCTAAGGAGTCAGGGCTGAAAAATCCAAAGGTCGAGCCACAGCCTGGAGGGGACGGGTCCTCAGGAGAGGCTCTCAGGGGAGCTGGGGGCCGAGCCGGCTCTGAACAGAGGCCGGAGCCTCAGGGAAGCACACGGCCTTCCAGTCCTGGTTTAAAATCCCCGCTCTGCCCCTCACCAGCCGTGACGGTGGGCAGGACAACACTGAACATCTCAAGCCTCATCAGTAAAACCAGCTGCAGAGTGGAATCCCTCCCAACGTTGATGTCAGGAGCAGTGACGCTGCATGGGCAGAGCCCGGCACGCAGTAGGTACGCAGTTACCATCTGGCATCTGTGCCTTTAAGGAGAGGCAGCATGCGAGGGTCAAGGAGGGGGAGGGAGGAGGCAGGGGGGAGGAGGAGGGAGGAGGGAGAGGGAGGACAAGGAAGAGGAGGGAGAAGAAGGAGGGAGGATGAGGGGGAGGATGGAGGAGGAGGAGGGAGGGAGAGAGGAGGAGGGGGAGGAGGAGGGAAAGAAGGAGGGAAGGGGAGGAGGGAGAGGGAGGAGGTGGAGGGAGAGGAGGGAAAGGAAGAGGAAGGAGGAAGAGGGAGGAGGAAGGAGAAGGAGGACCCCTTAAAACAGTGAAGGAGCCCCCTCTAAGCGGGGCAGACCCCAAAAGATGGGGAAGACAAGACGATTTCCTTCAAGGCACAACGGGTCCCCCTCGGCACTGTCTCAGCCGCTTCATGAGGCGGATGCGTCGTCAGCAATGATGAAAACTGAGGGCGGCCCCCCAGGGTGGGGGCAGCGTGCCCGGCCCAGGGCTTGGGGCCTGCGGGGCTGGGCCAGGAGAAGAGCAGGGGAGAGCCCCTGGAGCGAACCCCGTCCTCCTTGCACCACCGCCGGCCTCTCGGTGACACGGGCAGGGACACGCTGGCTTCTCCGGGCCCTCCGTGAAACACAAAACATACTTATTTAATGATGCAAACTCTCCCGCAAGGTGATCTGCTGACAGGCGGTGGGAACCACACCAGGTGTCTACGAGGGAGCACCGGCCTGTAGGGTCAACGGGGCCCCACGGGCCACCGGGTGACCCTGAGGCAAGTCACTTGACTTTGCTGAGCCTTGGGCTCTGCTGCTGCAAACTGAGGACAAACAAAGCCCTTGCAAGGCTACGCAGCCTGGTGCTTGGAGCACGACGGCTGAGCCCAAGAGCTCGTCTGGGGGGGCCGGCCTGCCCCCCAGTTGGCCTCTCTGCATCTGACCTTGCTCCTCGGTAAAACCCGGATGATGGCTATGCCTTCCCCACGGGGCCACCGTGAGGACCGTGAGCGTGCATGTTTGTGCACCCACGTGTCTGAGCAAGCTTCCACGGGGGCCCATCTGGGCATGGGTGCCCGCGTGCCTCACCGCGAGAGGCGCCTGAACACGGACCGAGCTAGTGTGTTAGCAAGTGCCCCAACCACCCAGGAGTGTCAGCACAGAGAACCGACGGCGCAGAAACTCCTCTCTCAAAGCGGGGTGAACGGGCCCTGGTGTGATGCTGACCCCCTGCCTGCCCCCCGATGTGCCCCCCCGCAAGGAGTGGCTCAGAGCCAAGTGTCCACACCTACCACCAGGATTCTCCATCACGGCTCCTGCGGGCAGGTGGCTGGCAGTCCAGGTGACCCAGCTCCAGGCTCCTGGGGGGCCATGAGGGCTGCCGTCCTGGGAACAAGGCCCCTCAGCAGAGAAGGGGCCGTGCCACTCTCCCTCTCCCCGGGACTACTGCACCTGTGGGCCCCACGAGCTGAGGTCTACAGCCAGGTGGGGGTCTACAAGCCCCTGTGGCTAAAAACCAAGAGGTCGGGGTGCCTGGGTGGCTCAGTGCTTGAGCATCTGCTTTGGCTCAGGGCGTGATCCTGGGGTCCTGGGATCGAGTCCCACATCAGGCTCCCCACAAAGAGTCTGCTTCTCCCTCTGCCCGTGTCTCTGCCTCTTTCTGTGCCTCTCTGTGTCTCTCATGAATAAATAAATCAAAAAGAAAAAAAAAACAACCCCCAAAGCAAGAAGGCATTAGTTAGAAACCAAAGTGAGTCACTGGGTTTGGGAAGACCCGTCCACAGAGGACTGCAGGGCGTCTGCAGAAAAGACGCAGCTGGGCAAGTGCACAGGGCTGGCCATGGAGGGTCCGAGGCGGAAAGCACTCGGGCAGGAAGGTCTCTGCACGGCCCCCTGCCGCCCCCAGACACCCGAGGCGAGGCCAGGTGAAGGGCGCCCCACCCCTTGTCCCCACGTCCCCCAGGGCCTGCCTCCACTGGGAGGGCTTCTCTGCTCGGTCAGACCCCCCTCCCCGCATCAGGCTCAGTGAAGGAAGCAGAACCGCAGCTCACCAGGAGCCCCCAAAGGAAGACAGAGCCCTCTCTCCATCCTCCCTCCCAAACCCCAGGGAGACTCTCATGCGGGATCTTCTCTCGGGCCACCCTCACGGAGCAGAGCAGATGAAGGACCGATTCCCCCAAATCTGGCCCAGAATGCAAACCATCAGGCCAGCCACCCCGCCAACTCCCACGCCGCTGGCCGTCCTCGCAGGGGCCCAGGACCCCGACACAGAGGCTGCAATCCGTCCTGCGCGGGAGTCCTCCTCGCACGCCCTCTCCCTGCCTCCCCGTCCCCCGCTCGCCCTGACCTTCCTAAACAAAGGTGCTTTTCTCCCCTGCTCCTCGGGGTCACCACATTTTCGTCAGACCTGTGCTTGTTTTCTTTCTGCTTGGGCCCATCTTGGCTTGCCTCCCCAGGCACCACCGTCCCCTGGAGACAAACCCCGTATTGTTTTCAGGGACCTAATAAATGACAACACTCCCCCACCCCCTGCCACTTACCCCACCAGCCCGCCCAGCTCCCCCTTTGCCCGGTGAAGCCTGCCTTGTACTACGTGTGGCCCTCCCCGCCGCCCCCTCTCCTACCCCGACGCAAGAACAGGAGGCTTATGTCCAGGGGAGAGCGAAACCTGCCCAGACTAAGGGCACGTCCCAGCCGCGTGTCGTGCCGTGAAAGGTGCAGTCCAGGGAGAGGCCACGGGGGTGGGCAGCTCCAAAACCCAGCCCCCCGTCCTCCGGTTCAGGCCGAGAACCAACGGGAACACACAGACGTGGCCCTTAACAGTGCGGATGATAAAACAGGAGGATGCGCGGTCCATTTTCCAAAACGCACCTCTCGTCACCCAGAAGGCTCCCTCGCCCACTGAAAAAGTCAATGCCAGGAGGGATTAAACTAAGCACGGGCTGACTTTTTTCCTGGTCAAATTGATGAGGTCGACCAGGCATGCTCTGGGAGGGCATGTGGGTGCCCAAGGAAGGTTGATCACCGGTTTTAAAAAAAAAAAAAAGAAAAAAAAAAAGGCTTCTGAGCTGCTTGAGTGTGGGCTGCGTCAAGTGTGCAAGAGCAATGAGCCAGTGACAGACACACGTCATCCTGCTTGAACACAGACCCGCACGTGCGTTGTTCCAAGCCTCCAAAACAATCCCCAGAGCCTCCAGCTTTCCTTGGGTGTGAAAGAAGCCGGAAGGGGACAGCAGCCCCACCACCCTATGCCCTCAACCATGTGTTCTGAGCCCGGACCTCACTCTCGGTGCTGCCTCGTTGACCAAGCACCCAGCAGGGCCGACACAAGAGCTCAGCCACCCAGGAGGCATCTTGACTTCTGATCCAAGTTGACTCTCGTACCCTTCCCTGCCGTTGGCCTGGCTGCCTGGGGCCAATGGGTTCCGGCATTTCCACTGGTGGCAAAGGTCCCACCCTCCTCTGGGCAGGGGTCGAGAGGTGGGATGACATCCTACCAGGGCAAGAGTGACCCGGGTCATGGGGAAATGTGCACGAAGAACCAGGAGACAGGAGAGTCCGTGCGCACACCCAGGCACACAGGGCCACGGGTATGCCCATCGTAAAACATGTGGTTGCCTTATTTCTGGAGCGGGATGGAACTCTGGGACACATCCTGGTTCTCTGCCTACGACATAAGCCAAGGCTCAGAGAGGCACGGCAAGCTCTCCAAGATCTTCCTCCTGGGAGGCGGCAAGCTGATACGGAGACCCTGGGCCCAAGACAACGTGCGCCCTACTTTAGATGGCCCATCTGTAGACGGTGGCACCAAAACCTTGATGCTCTACGTTCCAAAACACTCACCTGGAGGAGATGAGGGCTCGCGTTGAGGCAAAGGTAAAGATATAACCAGGGCACACCCACCAGCGCCGCTGCCCTGCCCGGAGTGACCCCGATCCCCCGGCCCCATCCAGTGCTAGTTGCCACTGTGGTGTGAATGTTCCCTGGAGATTATTCTGGATCCCATGGCTGGTGGCGACTTCAGGCCAGTGATGCTCATTTTCTCCATCCAGTCCTGGGAGCATGGTCCAGGAACACACCAGGGATGCAGAGGCCCACCCTCCGACTGTCCGAGATGGGGCTGTTGCTTCTCCTTCTTCCCCACCCCACCCGTGCCCAGCGCCTGCTTCTGAGACCCACCCAGCCTCCTCTTGCAGGAAGTCCACCTGCAGAGCCCGGAGCTCCTGCTGTCTGTCTGCAGAAGGTCAGGTTCTCACCAAGGTGGCTCCTCCATCACTTTAGTCCCAGCGACCGGGGGCAACTGTCGCCCTCCTGGTTCACACTGTAGGCAGCCTCAGTGGGGAGCCAGTGGCCCATGGGCAAGGCAGGCTCCACCAGACGAGCGGAAGGCCCAGGAACCTCCTGCCCTGGGATGCGGGTCCCCTGATTGCCCCAGCAGCCGTGATCTGTGAACAGGGACCTCACCTGGGCCGCGAAGTCCTGCTGGGAAGGCCTCTCCAGCTGCCGCTGCACCCCGACCCGGCCTCCCGCAGGCACCCACTCCCGGGACGGGCAGACATGAGACACAGGCCACCTGGGAATTTCAGGAGCCAACCCTCCTGCCCTCCCCTCCTCTCACCCCGCCAACCCCCACCACCAGGGTCCACCACCCCAAGGAAAGAAAAAGGAGACAGTCACAGATTTAGGGTTCAGGGGGGTGCTGGGAACAGGGTTAGGGATCCTCTCTCTCAAGACATTCGTGGGGAAGGTTCCTTCTCGACCACAGCTCCCTCCAGCAAGGGTCCTTAACTCAGCTTGTCTGCTGCAGCAGCCAGGTGGGCAGCAGAGGCTCCAGCCTCTCTGCTGTCTCCCCGCTAGGAGGGGGCACCCGTGCGAGACGAGCACTCCGAGGGCACAGGGTACGAGGGGCGCGAGAGGCTCTAATGCACAGCTTCGCTTTGCAGTGCTTAAGGAGCAGCTTTCCAGCCGGAGCCACATAAAGGGAGCGAGGAACAGCAAAACCCAAACCAAAGCCAGGCCAGGAGGCGAGGGCCCGGCGGCACCAGCACCCTCACGCTGCTGACCCTGGCGCCCTCAGCTCCTCCCCTGCACCCCCTTGAGCTGTGTGGGGTCCTCCTGCTGGGCAGCGGGCAGAGGCTCGAGGCGCAGACACCCCCCGCTTGGTGATGGGAGGCCCGGCGCTGTCCTCTCGGCCTTTGTCCCAGGTCTGCAGAGCACTCAGTAGCTGTTCAACTAACAAGACTCCGATTCCAATAACCAATCACGGAAACCTCTGGCTTACGTGACTGAGTGAAAACGTCTCGCCACGCACAACAAAGGCTACGCCTGAGTTATGGCAACGGCCACACGTGAGGGGCCGGGGGTGCCCGCAGACCCCCAGATGGGGTGCATGCACGCAACCTCGCCCAGATGTGCAGGCGCATGCACACACAGCTAGGGCCTGGCCCACCAAGTGCACAAGCGTTGCCCTATCCAAACAGGCTGAAGAAAGAAACCAGGGATTCCTCTTGGCACAACCAAGGCGAATCCGCCCAAGGGTTTCTCGGGGTGCTGCAGGGGACAGCCAAGGTGGTTCCAGCAGAGTCACAGCCCACTGTCCCCTGCTGAGAGTCCCCCTAAAGATAAGCTGATAAGATAATGGCCCTGGAGGCTCTCCACTCCCCCCATCCCAGCCCCACCACAGACCCCTCCTCTGTTTGCTCAGACCCCTGCTCTCAGCACAAAGTCCCTATTGGTCTCCCCGCAGGGGTGAAAATAAAGGGGGTTTTGTCCTTCTCCCCGCGGGTCTGAGTGAGTTTATCTGACGCTGCAGCGGGCTTTGTAAGCTGAGTGTCCCAGGATAAACGCTCCCTTAAGAGTTGCTTGGCTTGGGACAGAGGGACCCTCTCCAGAGGAGAATGGGGAGCTTGTTCCGATGGTCTTTTAATATGGGGGGCGGGGTGTCATGGAGGACAGGCCTCCAGCAGACTCTCACAGAAGGGTCTCTGTCCCGGGGCTACAATGCAGGGAATTCTTAAAGACACAGATGCAGAAAGGAAGAATGATTTTTTTTATTTTTTTTTTCCTCCCCTCCTAGGAGGAGGGGAGGGTGGGGAGGGAGGGAAGGAAGAGGGGGTGTGGCGAGGACTTCTCCCTCCCAGAGCAATTCAGGTTATTACCAGGCAGCTCTGCCTCCAGGACGACAGAAATGCAAGCAGGGGGAGCAACTGCTGCAGAGCAGGATTCTGGTGGCAGGGGGGCTGTGAGCCCTGCAGTGGGGTCGGCCTCCCAAAGCCAGGTTGGGAACCCCCAGCAAACAGGAATCTCATTTTTTTTTTTAAGATTATATTTATTCATGAGAGACACAGAGAGAGAGGCAGAGACACAGGCAGAGGGAGAAGCAGGCTCTATACAGGGAGCCCGATGCGGGACTCGATCTCAGGACCCCAGGATCACACCCGGAGCTGCAAGCAGATGCTCAACCACTAGGCCACCCCAGCGTCCCAGAAATCTTATTTTTACCGAAACGAAGGGCCTCCATTCTGTCGTCGTACTAAAAGGATCAATCCCTCGAAGGCAGTTTGAGTCCAAATGTTGGCTGTGGAAAGCGGGGAGGAAGGACACCCCCAGGCCCTTCAATAAATAAAATTCTCTCCGGCCCAGGGGCAAGGAGGGTAATTTACTCCCCTCGTTGTTGTTGTTGTTGTTGTTTTTTAAATAATAAATTTATTTTTTATTGGTGTTCAACTTGCCAACATACAGAATAACACCCAGTGCTCATCCCTCGTTGTTTATTATGGTCCAAGGTCACCCTAGCTTACGTCTGAAGACATCCCAAACTATCATCACAAGTGATGTTTATAAAGAAGGGCCCACGAGACGGCTGCGTGTTATTTCGTTTATAGTTTCACGGAGCCCTTGTCCAGGAAGCTGTGCGGTCCGTACGGCAGAAAGAGCTGGAGCGACGCGTCCGCCAAGAACAATCGGGCGTTTCTTCTTGCCCACCTTGCTCCCGCGCATCTGCCGAAGGCAGCAGGGGAGACAAGGAGACGCCCTCTATGCCGGGATTAATCAAGGAACCGTCGAGTGTACACTCGAAGGTACACAGGCAGGAGGCTGAGGCCCCAAGATGTGGTAAAACCTGCCCAAAGCCACAAGGCAAATTACTAAAACCAGCCCCCTTGCCGAAGCCACCAATTCTAGGCACAAGGGACGGAAGCATGCAACGGCCGGGGCCACTTGGAGCAGAGACCTGTACCCCCTCCCCAAACCAAGATGCGTACCCATATTTCCAAAGCAACGTGTCTGGGGGGCCTAGCCAGTCCATGGGTGCAGCACCCAGGGCCACACACAAAGGGCAGAGTGGCGTGGGCCTCTGACCTGTCACCTCCCCAAGATATAAACTGCTTATACCGGAGTCGGCCTCAGGCCAGGTGCCGTGAATGGACGCTTCTGATTGTGCCGAAGGAGAAAAATCCACGTATGTGAACCAATCACCGGTACATGTTACACTGTCAGTCATGCAGACATGAGGGGAAGGGAAAGATTGGGTAAAAGCAAAAACAGAGGGATCCCTGGGTGGCGCAGCGGTTTGGCGCCTGCCTTTGGCCCAGGGCGTGATTCTGGAGACCCGGGATCGAATCCCATGTCAGGCTCCCGGTGCATGGAGCCTGCTTCTCCCTCTGCCTGTGTCTCTGCCTCTCTCTCTCTCTCTCTGACTATCATAAATAAAAATTAAAAAAAAAAAAAAAAAAAAAAGCAAAAACAGAGAGTGAGTTTAACCCGAGGAATGACTGGACAGCAATATTGGATTCTAGGGTTCCCCCCCCACCCGCCCGTGAGTGTCACTAAGTACAGGGAGAGGGACACAGCCCCTCGGGAAGGTAGTGGCTAGCAGGCTGCCGGGAAGAGTGAGGGCTGAGTGAGACGAGCCCACTGCAGACCCCAGGAAGGAGGACCATCGAGGGCACCTCACTGCTCCCCAGTGCTGTCTGTCCACTCAGGCCAACAGAGCTCGGGGGGCTGGTTACACTTGCCTGCACGTCCGAGGACACAGGCCACCTTCACACAGTCACCGCACTTACGCCAATGGAAGCCCAATCTTGCGCTTCCCAAATCCTACCCTCTGCAGCCCAAGCTCTGGGCTTCCGAGAAGAGAACCCAGAGTGGACTGGAGCTCTGGACTAGAAAGTGGAATTTTTTTTCTCCCAAGTTATATCCAGCGACATTGGAGCAGAGAGACAACGGCAGCCGAAGCAGACAGAGCTATGAACATGCTCTCTCCATTTCTATAATGTTTACACGGGTTTTTTTTTTTTTTTAGACTTTATTTATTTATTCATGAGAGAGAGAGAGAGAGAGAGGCAGAGACACAGGCAGAGGGAAGAGCAGGCTCCATGCAGGGAGCCCGACGTGGGACTCGATCCCGGGTCTCCAGGATCACACCCTGGGCCAAAGGCGGCGCTAAACCACTGAGCCACCCGGGCTGCCCCTGTTTACACAGGTTTTAAGCCAAGAAGGGGCGAGCAAAGAAGTGGGAGGAAGAATCCAGGATTCAGTCCACGCGATCCGCAAACTAGACACACCTCGACTGCCACCCCTCCCCAACCCCAAGGCCACACAGGCTCCATTCTCCACTTTCCCAATGACATCCTGTGAGCAAAGGACAGAGCGCGTGGTGGCTAACGGGAGCGCGGCCCAGATGGGGCAAGGATCTCTCACCTGCCCTTAAACCCATGCGGAGGTCACGTTGGCCCAGCCCTGGACGACTCTGTCCAGTTTCCAAGCACAACATCAGAAGGGCAGGCCGAGCCGCAGGTGTGGTGTGAAAGCTCAGCTCAGCTTTGAGCTCAAGGAGTAAAGCGCACAGAACACCATCCGGGGGATGAAGCGTCACAACCCTTCAACACAGCATTTCCATCGGAGGCCTCCATCGTGGGCCAGTCTGCCTCCCTGTCCCGCTCAAACGTGTGCACCCAACCTCATAAGGTTCCTCTAGCGAGGATTCTAGACCACCCCTGAATCACCGCTCTAAATGCCAACGATCGCAGGAGATGGAAAATGCGACAGGACTCCCCCTGGGCGGGCCGAGGCCTGAGCATCCCTCCCGGGATTTCAACAACACGGGGACTGATGACGTCGACGCACGCCCGGGACACGGGCATCTCCTAAGTGCACAGACTCAGGACAATACTGGAGGGAATTGCAATGGCTTAAAAACGAAATAGACCTGCGTCCGGATCCCGACTCCACCCTTGCCAGTCGGGAGCTGGTGCGCAATGACTTGTAGCTCTTCCAGCGGGATTTTACACCTGCAGGGAGCAACGGGAGGACGGCAAGACAGGAGGGGGAACGCGAGGAAAGGCCTGGAACCCGGGGAGCAGTTAGTGATCGTGTTTTCCTCAGGGTAACTCTAGGAGATGAACCTTCCCATTAATTTGGTGTAAATTTGTTTTAACCCTTGACTTCACTGAGAAGGGAGAAGGAAACGCTGTTTTAAACTTGCCCGTGGTAAGGAGGAAGAGGGGAAGGATGAATCATCGCTATCGAGATGTTATCAAGTCCATGTGTGACTTTTGGCATTTTCCAAAAGAAGCTGGGACGCAAGCTGGCAGCCAGAAGCCAGGTGGATGGAGTCATGTGCCAACCTGGAAGCAGATCAAGGCTGGGCTCCAGGCGGGTAGGGTGACTTCGGACAAGTGACTTAACTCTTGGGAGTCTCAGCTTGCTAGTCGATTAAATGGGGGCAATACTGAACGAAGCAGCTAGCGCACGTCCTAGGACATGCGTCACTTGAAGACACGACAATCACCCCTCTCCTCCACTGCACCACCCTTCCTAAAGAGGCTATTCACACTCCAGCTTCAGAGCAGAAATAATTTATCGCCATGACAATGAACCTTTTTCCTCACAATAACAAATGAGGCCAGCTGGGAGCACCTGCCAGGACAGCATGGCTGCCTTTAAGAGCTCACACGACCCATGAGCATGAGTCACTGCTCCCCAGACAAAGCCTACCTGTGTAATGTGCGGACAAAGCAAGCAAGGAGGGCCCCCACCTGGAGCTCAACAGCCTGGAGAGCAAAACCATCCCTCTAACACAGAGCCCCCAGAACTGGGCCACAAGCTGGCACCTGTACCTGTGAACACATTGGAGCCGTCTACATCAGTCCACGTGTGTGGCTGCTCCAGGTCGAGCCCTCTGTCTGGTCTGACTGGGTGCTCATTCTCCTCCCCAGGAGCTCAGCGAGAAGCCTGCACAAACCCACTAGCCCCTGTTCCCATCACTGGGCTTTTCACACCAGGAATAGGACAGGATTTGCCTCTGCCAGGTAGGCCAGGAGCAACATCCCTAGTCTGGAGGTGCTCAGAATGGGGGAAGGTGTTTTCTTTCGTTTTAAAGGAATCTCGGGCAAGAGCTGCCATTCCAAGCATCAACTGGCTATGCAGGTAACAGCCCTTTCATGCAGGTAAATGAAAACCCAGCCGTGAGTGATCCCCTGCAAGGCTGGACTTGGAGATCCCAGAGCCAAAGCCCTAGCTCCCTGATGGAGCAAGATGATGTCCCCTGAAAAAAACAGACTCTCGGGTTCAGAGACTCAGGAGGGAAGAACTCATAAGGTTCATCCATTTGCCACCTGTCATTGAGCATTACCATACCTTTCCACCACCCTCCTAGGTCCCTAGCTAGACAGTGGGAAACACAATTAATTCCCTGCCCACCATTCATTCTGGTGGATTATCTACTGGTCCAATTCATTCGTAGCAAATCTGATATTTCTCTGTATCCCGCCCTGCTCCTAAGGCCCTAATTTCTGTCTGCACATCCCAGTGGCTCTGGGGAGGGAAGCTGCCTCGACCCACAGATCAGCTGTGAGGCATGTGACCAAGGACAGCTCATCAGGGCATCCCACCTCTTGGCCAGATGGATCACCTCCCAGGGGTGAGCTCCCACAGGGTCAGCCCTCTGGAAAGCTGCGATCAAGGCATTCTCTTACTCTGGGTCTGTGGAGGGAGGGGTCTGCAAATACTCCTGCCTTTCTGCTTCTACTGGGGAAGTAAAACACAAGAATGAAAAGAATTGAAGAGCACCTAGGTGGCCCAGTGGCTGGGCGTCTGCCTTTGGCTCAGGTCGTGATCCCAGGATCCTGGGATCGAGTCCTGCATCAGGCTCCTTGCAGGGATCCTGCTTCTCCCTCTGCCTGTGTCTCTGCCTCTCTCTGTGTGTCTCTCATGAATAAACACATAAAATCTTGAAAACAGATAAAAAAGGAAAAAAAAGAATTGGAAAAAAAAAAAGAGAGAGAGCACAATCACTCCCCAAATCACCCAAAAGCATAACGCATAGACTCTCCAGTCAAATTAACAACCCAAAACTTGATTATTTAAGCCCATTAGAATTGGTTTCTCTGCGATTTGCAACCAAAATCACTCAACCTTAAAATAGATTCTTTTTTTAATGAATGAGGAATAGAGCCCAGAGGAGCCCGGTGACTCGTATAATGTCACAAAGATGTTGGTGACCGGGCCAGGATGGGACCCCAGGGTTGGGCACGTGTTAAGACCCGAGTCTGAACCACAGCTCCATCCTGCAGAGCTCTGGCGTCTCAAGGACATTGCTTAAAGTCTCTAAACCTTTTAAACCTCCGATGTCAGAGATGATGATGCCCACCCACAAGCAGGCCTATGAGGATGAAGAAAGAGACGCTGGAGCCACCTGCTCCCAGCCTGCAGAAGGTGGGCTTCTCTCTCCTTCCCAACGTAACACTGCTGCTCTGCCAGCCGGCACGGGTTGGCGGCTGTATTTGTTGAACCCTTATCCAGGGAGGCAGAAGGAACAGGGCAAGGGCCTGCTTTAGGGCACAGGTGATATCAAATGGCCATTCTGACCCCCACCCATGAAGGCAGCCACACAGGCATCTTCCCCAAGTCAATGCCCTACAGACAGATGCCAGGATGACCAGGGCAGAGAGAAAGAATCTGGAAACGAGGAAAGGCTTTTAATTCAAGTACAACATGAGGCGGGTGGAGGAGGAGGACAGGATACAAACAGGTCAGTGGAAAGTGACCAGAAAACAATTCCGGGAAAGGCGGAAAAGCCCAGTGGCCAGGGTGGAATTAGAAACTGGGACCATCTCAGCTCTTTGGTTAACCACATTCCTGGTTTCTACTTAAGAAATTTAATTAAAAACCCAAACATCTAAATTTCCCAGCTGGCTTGCCAGGGGCCACGGATGCCCTCAGATTCAGAGAAGCCTCCGCCAGGGTGACCCTGGGGCCACTAGACGTGTCCTGTGTGAGTGAAGTCAGAAGAGGAAGGGGTCACAGGCCGGGGCCGGGGTGGGGCGATGCCATAGGCTGGCACCTCCTCCCTTCTCCTCCCAGAGAGAAGAAAGCCTCCTCCTCGAGCTTGGGACCACCCTGTTCTTTCACCCCATCCACAGGAGTAAGAACTTTGGTTCTTGTTGCTTCGTTTTAAAAAATAAAAAGAAACATCAGAATGAAAAAAAAAAATTGAAATGAACTAGAACCACATTCATGATGCTTCCAGGGACACGAGGCCCCTTTCTGTCTGCAGATACAATCGGTCCCCAGGCCACTAAGACCACTTCCTGCAAACACCTAACCCCCGCTGAGGCTGGATGCACGCTGGGGATGTCCAATAACCAACCGGAAAAGAGTGAGCTTTGGGGGATCACACACAGTTTCAGGAAAAAAACCTGAAGAGGGAGCTGGGCAGCTGGGCATTCTGACCCAGCCTCGAACCAGGGCTCTCCACGGGAGCCGAGACGGAGATCTATCACGGCACCACGGTGCTCCAAAAGAGGTTTCTTAACCCATGTGGCTGTGCAGAAGAGTTTCATAGAAAAGCTAATTTTTTTTTCCCCAAAACAAAACAAAACAAAAAACCACGGCCAGCAAACTTCATATATGAAATCTGGCCACCTAAAGAAGGCTCCCCCTGGAGTTCCCTCCAATGGAGACACCAATCTCCATCTTCCCAGCACCCACCCCCACCCCCATTGTACCAACACTTCCAAAATCCTCCCTGTGCACAGTGTGTGCCAGGTGAGGAGTCAGGGGCTGGCTCCTCTGGGTCAGTGCCCACCTGCGTCACATCCTTCCCTCACCTGTGCCTTGATAACCTCTTCCGTAAAATGGGGAGGACACCTGGCTGTTTCGCCGGGTTGGGGGTGGTACCAGACGCGACAGGGACACAAAACCACTTGGAAAAACTCCCAGGCAAATAATCAGGATGGAAAGAACTCACTAGATCATCAATCCTTTTAATGCACAAAGCTGACTTGGGCCGAGCGCTGCCCACGTAAACCTCACTGCTCCTCATTTCCCCAGGGTGCTTAGCTCCCAGGGAAGATTCTCCCTCGGAGAGAAAAGGAGATCCACAGGCATCCCCGAGTGTAAAACCAGGGTGGGAAACAATCTCACCGTGGGGTCAGCCCGCCTTTATAATTAAAGTGCCACTTCACACTCGGTGGCATGGCTGTGATCAAAAACAAAAGCCAGGGAGTGAGTGGGGAAATCCAAACGTTTCTGCCTCGCTGCTGGTGGAATGTGAAATTCTGCAGCTGTTGTGGAAAACAATCCAATGCTTTCTCAAAAAAAATAAAATAAAATAAAATAAAATAAAAAAAATCACACATGAGATGACCCTAGAGTCCAGCAACCCCACTTCTGGGCATAGGCGCAGAAGACCTGAAAGCGGGGGACACCAACAGGTTATTTGCACACCCATGGTCAGGGCGGCAGTGGTCACAGTGGCCACGAGGCGGAAGCAAATCCAAGTGCCCATTGATGGACGGTGGATAAACAAAATGCGGTCTCTGCACGGTGGAAAGGTATTAGGCTTTAAAATGGAAAAGAACTGGGACACCTGTTACAACATGGGTGAGCCTGGGGGACGTGATGCTCAGTGATGTAAGGCAGACACGGGAAGGACAAATGCTCGGTCCCCGCACTTCCGCAAGGTCCCTATCGATGGAGACACCAGAATGGGGGCCGCTGGGGTGTGAGACAGGGGGACAGGGAGTTGGTGTTGGGAGGGCGGAGAGTCTCGGTCAGGGCTGCTGACCAAGCTCTGGAGACGGATGGATGGTGGCAGGACGGAGAGGCAGCGTGAGCGCCGTTAATCGCACCCATAAGAAATGGTTACCCTGGTAAAATCTGCCACCATAACAAACAAAAGGTGAAAAATGTTTAAATTAGCTAAGGGAGGGGGACGCCTGGGTGGCTCAGTGGTTGAGTGTCTGCCTTCGGCCCAGGACGTGATCCCGGGGTCCCGGGATCAAGTCCCGCATCGGGCTCCCTGCATGGAGCCTGCTTCTCCCTCTGCCTGTGTCTCTGTGTGTCTCATGAATAAATACATAAAATCTTTAAAAAAACCAAAATGAGCTAAGGGAGGAAGGTAGGACAGCCGAAACAGTCATGGTCCCGGGAGCTCCCGAGGCCTTCACCCACACGCTGAAGGTTGGGCCCCGAAGGCCAGGCTCTCGGAGACCCTCCCTTCCACGCCCAAAGCGCCGCAGAACCTTCCTCCGCAAAGTCAGCGCAATCAAGCCGGCTTCCCGCCAACCCGAAGGCCATGGGAGAAGGCGACAAGGGGCTGCGGCCCTGTCCGAGGAGGCGTCCAGCAGGCACTCAGCACCTGCAGAAGTTGGGAGGCAGGGCGTGTGCTGGCGAATGACGGGCCACGGGCCAACGGTGAGGGTAACGGGACAGGACGGTCCCTCGGTGGCTCCAGCCGGGCGCAGGCTGACACTGGGGGATCTCGGGCCAGCGGAGACGCTCCGTCCTGCCCCGTCCCTTTCAGGCTTCCCGGCCAGCCCAAGGAAAGCACAGACCACTCTAAAGTGGGACAAGGTCACCCTGCAGGACATGCAAGGGGGCTGGAGACCACACCACCAGCTCCCCGTAAGGGCCATTTCCCAAACGACGGTGGGGCCTGGGGAGGCGGTGGGCCGGGGGGTTGGCGGGGGGGAAGTTCACAGACCCCAGGGGGAGACTGAAGGTCTGACTCATCTCTGGGGACCCAGAACATTATCATCTGTCCCAACGCAGCCACTTCTGTCTCAACCAACTGCAAAAAAAACACCTGGTTTCGAGATTTCTATGTGAAAACCTGTACCGACAAACCAAATGCGGGAGGAGGCGATGATTCACATCACAAACAGAATGCTTAGACAGAAACCAGCCTTTTCAGCATTCCTGCGCTTGGATGCTTCCTCCAGGCCTTTCGCACGTCACGTGACCGACCACGATTGGTTCCGTACAGACCTTTCTCCAGGTGCAAACCTAGTCCGCAAAGCACACGCTTCTGAACAGGGCGTCTCTAGCCAACGACACGGATCAAAGTGAGCACATTCGTCCAGGACCCTCGTCTTGCTCGTGGAAAGCGAGCTGGGAGCATGTGCCACGTGAAGAACAGGGGGCTACCTGGCCGCGGAGGACCCCGACCAGCTCCGTGGGGACGGTGGACATTGCCTAGGACGACAACGTCCAGAAACAGGAGGAGCAATGGTCTGCGTGGGTCCGACAAACAGAAGCAGCGGGAAGCTGCCTATTGCAGGGCATCTTCTCGCAAACCCGGGGGGAGAGCCTGCAGATCTAAGTCGTCCCCAAAACCCACAACTGTCCATCCTTTATCATCCACCCAAACACGCCATTCCTGTCCTAACCAAGCACAAAGGATACCTGATTGCCAAGACTCAGATTTCAAAAGATGTACCTACAGACCAAATAAGTGCACGTGGGGGCCCCCGGCCTGGTGGAGGTAGGCCTGGAAGGCTTCCTGGAAGAGAGAAAAGATCATTTGGTAGCTGGGTAAGCTTCAGCGGGAGGAAGGGCTCAATGCTGGGTTTTGCTGGCCAAGAAATCAGTCAACAGCCTGATCCTTAAAGTGTCCATCTGTACTGGAATGGCCTGGGGAGCCTGTCAAAAATGCAGACCCCCAGCCCCCACACATACCCAAACAGAGCCTCTAAGGCAGGGGAGGGCAGGATGGCTGCTGAGTGCTCATGAAGAGTACTCCTTCTTCTCAAGTTCCCCAGGCAATCCGTTCTCGTGCAAACCACAACTTGGGGAGACTGGTGGAGCGGCCCAGCGAACAGCCTGGACCGGGCCCACGTCCAGCTAGGGGACAGCAGAGGCTCCTGAGAAGGGAGGGCCCACAAGGAGTCACTGAGGAGAGGGACAAGGCAGGTGTAGACAGAAGAAGCTGTTCCAGAAGTAGAGGCAACATCCCCAGCCCATCTCCCACCAAGACTTCCTGTTATGCTCCTCGCCGAGCTGCCGGGTTACGGAAACCGTCTGGGCCGGTGTGTGTGCACAGGGGATGGTGGGGGGGGGGGGGCAGGGAGGGAGAAGATGAGTATCCTCCAGAGCTCAGGAGGTCTGACAGGAAGGCTGGAAGGGCTTCAAAGAGGAGGAGAAACATCCACGCTAGGCGACCAGACCCCCAACAACACCCCCAAAACTCTCTCTGGACAACTGAAGTCTGTTGTGTGGAGACTCAAGTAACTCAAAACTTCCTGATCCCGAACAAACATCACCTCCACTCGCTCTGGGCAGCCGCCCCCAGCAGGAGGGGACGGCCCTAACTCGAGCGTACGTAGGCTGTTAACGACACTGAGGCTAACGTGGTCTCTGCTGGAGGCGCAGAAGGGCCTCGGCCGTGGGCTTCCTCGCTGAACGCAGGGCCTTCCTTCTCTCATGCAAAGACACTCGGGCCTCCATCCACATCAGCCACTTCCAAAACCCCTTCGGGCTGGCTCTCCGCAGTCCTCTTGGGTGAAAGAAGCCCCCTAAAGAAAAGGGGGATCGCTCCCTGGCCCTTGGGACTGGGCAATCCCCAAAATCCAGTCCGAGGTAAGAGTAGAACCCATTGTTCCTTCAAACCTGCCAAGATAACCAGGAAACACGGCCTCTGCTGGGTCTGCACACTTAGCAGCCCGGCACACCTGCTACCCGGGCCGGCGTGAGTCACCCACACAGGCATTGCACGCCGGACTTGTCAGCAGCGGATTCGGTGCTTGGCGGCTCGCTCTCACGCACACCGGATGTCATCCATCCACCTACCCCTTGGAAGACGTGTCCGGACAGATCAGGCTATAACCCAATTTTTACTCAACGACTCACTCCCAGTGGAGGTGTCGGGGGAAGGAAGGAGGGGTACACAGAGAAGTTTCCTGCCATTCCCGGCGGGGGGTCCCCTTTCCTCTGGGCCCCCGTCGGGTCTCAGCGGCTCTGCTGGCCATAAATAGGGAGGGACGAGGGGCAAGTCAACCTGGGCAAGAAAGTGGAAGAAGTCTCGACTCAAAAACCTTCTCCGGAATAAAGACGCTCTGCTGAGCTGAATAAGGCCTAGTGTTCTCCTGTACAGCACAGCGTCCGCAGTTAACAATACTGCATTGTACACTTAAACATTTGCTAAGAGGGAAGATCTTCTGGTAAGTGTTCTTATCAACAAAATAATAATGATAATAAAGAGGGTGGGAGGGAACTTTTGGAGGCAACGCAGGTTTAGGGCCTAGGCTGTGGTCAGGGTCTCAGGGTGTACGCTCATAACCCATAACCGAGCTCATCAAGTTGTATACGTTAAATTCGCACAGCTTTGTGTAGGTCAATCACACCTCAATAAAATGGTTTAGAAAAAAAAAGAAAAGAGGAAGAAGAGCATCTCCTGAATCCCTCTCAACTCCCACTTTTTTTTTTTTTTTTTTTTGTTACGTCAGAATTTTCTGCAATGCAAGATTCTGAATCGGCTCCTGAGCCCGGTAAAGGACATCAGGGGGACCTTTGGAGAAATCGGAATAAGGCCCAAAGCGGAGTTCAAAGTAGTCTGTGAATGTTAATCCCCTGGCTCAGACCACCTCGCTGTGGGGATGAAAAATGTTAACATTCAGGGAAACGGGGTGAAGAGTATAGGGGAACTCCGTGTACTATTTTTGTGACTTTCCTGTAAATCTAGATCTCTATCAAAATCAAAAGTGAATTCTTTAAAAAAAAAAAAAAAAAAAGGACAGCAGTTTTAATGCAGCCGCCTACTAAATGTTCACCTGTGGCCTTGCTGAAATAATTTACAAGGTAGTCGTGGACGCAAAGCATAAGTTACTCTCATGCCAATGTTGGCCTCAGGAAAACCGAAATGAACGAAACACTGCATTTACTCAGCAAGTGTCTTCCCAGAGCCCACTGTCTTCTGGCTCCCAGGTGCCAGAAGGTGTGTGACGGATTAAGTGGGGATCTCTTCCTCCAAGCCCAGCTCCGAAATGTCCACCCAGAGGGGAATTTCTCCAGCTTCAGACATGACTCTGACTTAAAGCAAAGACAGTGATTTCTGGTAATTTTCCAAAGGAAATAATCCAAAGGGTGGACAAAGCTTTGTGTAGAAAAGATGCTCACCGAGGCTCTACTTCTAAGGATAAACATCTAGAAATACCTTCGTGTCCAACAAGAGGGGAATTGTCAGATTAGGATTTGATGCCGGCAGAGGAATACAGCCATTACCTGGGGAACTGTTCAAGCAAAATCGAGAGGAAAAAAGCAGTAAACAAAGTGTATACACTGCAGGGCTTCAGCAATGAGGAAATGCATCAAACTGCCAGCACTACTCGGAACTGGGTATTTTTTTCCGGCTTTTTACACTTCTTTTGTGGTTTTCTTTTACATTTCAAAGATTTTTTTTTTAATGTATTCACTTGAGAGAGAGAGAGAGAGAGAAAGGCAGACAGAGCCCCAGCAGGGGGAGAGGCAGAGGAATAGGGAGAAGCAGACCCCACACTGAGCAGGGAGCCCGATGTGGGGCTCGATCCCAGGACCCCGAGATCATGACCTGAGCTGAAGGCAGACCCTTCACCGACGGAGCCACCCAAGCCCTCCAAAGAAGAGAGAGAACACGGAATACTTTTAAAATCGAGTGAGGTGCAGAGGTGGAGCTGTGCGTGAATGGCGGGACAGTTTAATATTTCCTCTCTGGGGGCGGCGGGGGGCTGCCAGGGGGAGAGGGTGGGTATAAAGGCCACAGGAAAAGCTGCTGCGCCAACCTGAGCATTTCCAGGGACCTGGGTGCAGCCAGAGGCACAGGCTCCGGGGGGGAGGGGACAGTACTAACACAGACCACCTCTTCTCCTCCTGCGGTGCCTGGCCCTCCCTCCTTCCCCCCGCCCCCAGCAGGTGCTCACTGGAGGCACAGCACCTGAGAACACCCCCAGGGAGGCCCCCTCAACAGCTTCCAGAAGTTGTCTTTGCAGGAGGGACTTCTGGGCTGGAAATGGATCATCACGGACAGGCTGCCAAGGTGGGGGTGGGGGGGGCGGGGGAGTGAATCCCACATCTGGGAAAGCATCACCAGGAAGCTCATCTTGGGGGGGGGAGGAAGGGGGGTGTCCTGGAGTTGAGCCCTAGTGGCAAGGAGGGAGAAGGTAAAGGAGACCCCCGCTTCTCTGCACATCAAGACGGACTAGCTCAGTCATTCATTCAACAAACATCCATTGGGTCGCCCACTCAGTGACAGGCACGGGAGCTGCCCCATACCGTGGCCTGGGCGGCCCACACAAAAGGACGAGGAGAGGATGCAGCTATAGATTAAGAACTGGTTTGCTTTTAGCTCAGGGCTCAAGACTAAGCCCCCTCCCCACGCTGACCTGGAACCCGGTGCATGCACGGTGGACGGTGGACGCGGTGCCCCGGGATCCTGCCGTCTCCCATCCTTCGGGAAGCCTTGCCCACAGCACCCTGGGTGGGTGGCCCTGCAGTAAAGCCGCTCACCCAAGGCCCGGCCACAGGGACCTCGGGAGACGCCACAGCCCCCGCAGTCTGGGTCGGCGAGGCCGCAGCGCTCTCTCCCGGGGTAACGGGCCCGGGGCGGCCACGAGGGCGGAGGTTAGGGCGACGGGCCCCCCCACCCCCATCCCGGCGGAGGGTCTGCCCCGCGGGGGGCCGCCCGGAGGGAGGCCGAGGGGATGTCTCTGCGGAGATGTCAGTGCCAGAGCAGAAATTTCCGTGCAAACCCCAAGAGCTCCAGAAAGCGGCGCGGGGGGTGGGGGTGGGGGTGGGGGTGGGGGTGGGGGTGGAGGCGGGGAGAGAGGAGCGCACCCAGACCCCCTCCCTCGAAACGCAGGAACACTTACCTGCCAGGTATGCGCCCCGACTGCCAGGTGGGAGGAAGCAAGCCCAGGATGCAGACGAGGTCGCGGGGGTGGGGGTCGTCCGAGCCCGGCTGATGCACACCAAGTAATCCACGTTAGGGGGTCCGGAGCCCCTCGCCCCATTCCCCGCACTTTCCACCCGAGGCCAGCCCCGGGCTGCGCGCTCCGGCCGCGCGGAGATGGCGGGAGCTCGCCGCGGGGGTCCCCAAGCGCCGGGGTCTCCCCGGCCCCGGGGTGAGCGCCCCCCGCGCCCCGGAGCTCCAGGGCGTGCAGCCCGGACGCCGCGCCTCGCCCTCCTTTGCTGCGCATCGCCAGCGCGAGCCCCGAGGTCCCCGCCGGCATCTCCTCTGCAAGCCCGGGACAGCGCCCAGGGCAGCTCGGCCCGCGGCCCCGGGCTCGTAGGGGCGCGGGGCCGGGGAGGCGGAGGGAGAAGCGCGGAGCGGCGGGCGGGCGGGCGGGCACCTCCTCCGGGGTCCGGCAGCTCCGCGCGCGCCCGCGCCGCCTCCGCGCTCTGCCGGCCGCCGGGCCATTCGGCCTTTATATACCAGCCGGCCCGGGGGCGGGGCCTGGGCGGGGCGTGGGCGTGGTGTGGGCGTGGCCTGAGCGGGGCCGCCAGGGAGCCGCACTGCTTCCTGGGAATTGTAGTTCCCTCCACCCCATCCCAGCTAATGCACAACAGCTGTAGGCATGATTGCGGCTCGCCCGCAACAGCTGTGCCCCCTTGCGCCCTCCCTTCGCAGGTAAGGCTGGGATTCCCGCCTCGCCTCGCTGTCAACTCCGTTAGATCTAGGCTGGTCCTTGATGCACAAAGTGGGGGGGACCTCAAGCCCCCTAAACGCCTCCCGCGATGAGAAGCCTGGAGTCAAACCGAGCTAAGGTTGCAGTCCCAGCCTGCCATGAACCGCCCGTGTGACCTTCAAGGAAGCGTGTGACCTGCAAGGCTGCAGAAACTGAAGCCTGATCAAGAGCATGGCAGCTCCTCGGATTCTTCATCTGACGCACAGGATATTAGAGTTTGCTTCCACCGGGTTGTAGAGGGAGGTGACCCCTGCACTACGCGGCCTGATCTCTCCACCTCTAACACGAACTGTAATTTTCTAACGCTTGTTAAGTGCTGGGCAATTTTGGTTTCGGGGTTCCGCTCCTGCAAACCAAATGCCACCTTGGGACCCTCCTAGAATAAAATTCTGGAGCTGCCATGGCCTTCATCAGGCTTCAGTTTCTGCAGCCTTCTCCTGGTGTATGGGACACCTGAGCAGCTGCACACCCTGAGAGCCAAAGGGGGGAGTCTTCCCTCAAGGAGCGCACAGTCAAGTGAGAGGCGACAGCGACATCGCAGTAACTATGTGGACACTCAAGGGGCTGTATGGACCAGGGCACCTTACTGTGCATGGGGGGGGGCATCCGCCAAGGCAGCCAGGGGGCTGGTGTCTGAGTGGAGTCTGGAAGGAATGGGTAGGAAGTAGCCAAAGAGACACGCAAAACACGAAACAACAAAGGCAGGCAGACAGCTGGCTGTGCGGAGAAACTGTGAGGGTATAAAAGAAGGAAACGGGGAGGGAGACTCACTGCAGAGGAGGGGAAGGGTCTTGTATTAATTTCCTAGGGCTGCTGTACAAACTGGGTGGCTTAGAGTGACAGATGTTTATCATCTCAGAGTCCTGGAGGATTGTTACAGTTTTGCATACGTGGGTTCCTATCCACACACATACCTCCCTGCTCCCTCGGCTAAGAGGATGTAGAGACAATGACCCCCCAGCAGTAATGAGCATTAGATCCGTGGTTTGTTTCTCATACCGCTGTCCAATAAGAGGAACCAGGGCTCCTCAGAGAAATGGCTGGTTTTAGGATTGGGGTGGGAAATATACAAGGTGAGCCTGGAGCATCTGGAGTGCCAGAAAGTAAGAGAGCATGAGCACACACACACACACACACACACACACGTGCACATGTATACACACACACCCTCACATACAAGGATAAGGGTGCATCAAAGGGATACAGAATCCACCTGAAGGTATTCCTATAATATCCAAAGTTGGGAAACAATCTGAGTAACAAAATAAGTACAGTAGCAGTGGATTTTAACCCAAAGTAAAAAAAAATAAATGTTCATGAATCTATCTTGATATAGATAATTGAATAACTAAATATATGAGGGGAAAATAAACAAATCTGTGCTGAAGAATTCCAAAAATTTATGCAGGTATTTTTGCCCTCAAGGAAGTAGAGCATAACTTTCCACCCTAGTGTAGGCTCCCATAGTGACTTCCTTTCTTTCTTTCTTTCTTTTTTTTTTTTTTTGTCACCCCCACCCTTTCAAGAGTAAAGTATGGATGGGGGGAGTGGTTGTCAACTCCTCATCATCTAATCAAGAGTAGAATTCTAACAAGGGACAATCTACAAAATACCTGATCAGGACGCCTCAAAAATGTCAAGGCCATCAAAAAAAAAAAAAGTAAAGATCATCAAAAACAGGGAAAGTCTGAGGAAGTGTCACAGCCCAGAGGAGCCTAAGGAGACATCCTGGCCCAGAAAAAAGGATATTAGATCAAAACTAAGAAAATCTGAATAAAGTGTAGAGTTCATTCAATAATGTATCAATATTGAGTCACTAATCGTTACAAGTACTCCACATTAATTAAAGATGTTAATAGGGGGACTGGGTGTGAGGTATATGGAACTCCTGGTATTATTTTTGTTCTGGAAGTCTATTCTAAAACTGAGACATGGGGATCCCTGGGTGATTCAGCGGTTTGGCGCCTGCCTTTGGCCCAGGGTGCGATCCTGGAGTCCCGGGATCAAGTCCCACATCAGGCTCCCTGCATGGAGCCTGCTTCTCCCTCCTCCTGTGTCTCTGCCTCTCTCTCTCTCTCTCTCTCTCTCTCTCATAAATAAATAATAAAATAAATCTTAAAACAGACATTATTCAAAAAGTTAAAAAAATATTTTATTTTTGTAATAGATTTTATTTATTTGACAGAGAGAGCACAAGCAGTATTAACCTCATGTTAGAGACAAAAGCAAAGCTGGGAACAGTTAGACAACTTGCTTAATGTCACAGAGCAAACAACAGAGTCTGGACTCGAACCCAGAGTTCTCTCAGAGACATCTCCACTTTCTCCACAGTGCCAGACGGTCTGTCTATAAATCCCTCTGCAGCAGGACTGAATCCTCTCACTCTTGTGCCAGCTGCACTAGGGTTCATTTCAGGAAGAGCGGGTGCTCTGCACAAGCTGGTATAAGAATGTGGCTGAGGGATACCTGGGTGGCTCAGGGGTTGAGCATCTGCCTTGGGCTCAGGGTGTGATCCCCAAGTCCCAGGATCAAGTCCCACATCGTGCTCCCTGCGTGGAGCCTGCTTCTCCCTCTTCCTGTGTCTCTGCCTCTCTCTCTCTCTCTGTGTGTGTGTGACTATCATAAGTAAAAATTAAAAAAAAAAAAAACTTAAAAAAAAAAAAAGGAATGTGGCTGAATGGGTACAAAGCACCCAGCACGGCCTTGACCATCACAGGCGCTCCATGAGTGTTAGCCTTTGGTGAGTCTATTTGTCCTCCTGTCCTTCCTTCTGTCCTCCCCACCCCCATCCCGCCCACGCTCTTCCATCACCCATTCTACTCTTCCTTGTTGAAAGGAGATGCTGTCTAAGGTCAGTGCAGGACAGAGGACCAGCGTGGTGATGGTGGGACCTGGCTTGGGACAGGAGCGCTCAGAGCTGGTCACCTTGTCTCCAGCAATGATCGTACATAAAATGTGGTAACCGGGCACTGGTCTTCAGGTCCTGCCTTTGGGAAAGTCCAAGTTCCACTGTTCTATCTGTTAAAAAGGGAACACCTGTGGAGGAGGAGGTGAGTTCTGAGGCAAAAACATCAGGTTAAATGTGGGGGATCTGAGCCAGATGAGATCCTAGGCTCAGAGCCCAGCTTTGTCACCATCTGGCTGAGGGACTGGAGCTGGGTACCTACCGATGGGTCTGTGCCTCAGTGTCATCACCTGCAGAGAAGGGCTAATTCAGTGGGGATGTTTCAAGGCACAGATGAGTTAGAGCCTAGAACACACACGTGACAGTGGCCGCCACAAAGCAAGTGCTCAGTAAATAAATACTGACTCTACACAGGCAATAACAGGACCATCGGGAAGCTTCAAGAAGATCCTGTACGTGAAAGGAGTCCGTCAAACACAACCTTAGGGCAATAGAAGGAGGTATTATTGGCATCGTAATTATTCCCACCACGTGCAAATCCCGAAGAGGGCACACAGATAAATGAGACCTAATCCCGGCCCTCGGAAAGTTTACGGTTGAGACCGCTCTGTCTCCAACAGTAGCCACGAGCCCGCCTGTGCCTACTTAAATTCAAAGGAATGAAAAGTAAATCAACCTTAAAATTCAGTTCCTCGGTTGCACCAGCCAGTAGCCACAGGTGCTCAGCAGCAACAGGTGGCTAGTGGCTCATATCCTGGGCGCCATATACAGAACATTTGCATCAGGGCCGAAAGTTCTACTGGACAGAGCTGCAGCATCAGGACCACGCAGACGCTTGCCTCAAAATTCAGAATCTCCGGCTGCACCCCAAGCATCAGCACCTGTATCGTCTGATGTCCATTTAAAGATTCTTTTTGGTTTTGCAATAATCCTCCATGCATACACAATCCTACTTTAAAGAATTAAAAGGCTTGGCCGGGCTGCTGATCTTAAATGAATGGGACAATACCGTACATCTTGTTCTGCAATATTCTTTTTTCTTCTTAGCAATACGTTTTGGAGAGCCTTCCTACGTTTAGCAGTTCAAGGGAGACGTAGCATTCAGAACTAGTTTGTCATGAAGGAAATTCAACAACCTCCAAGACTGACCCTGATGGCCCACACCGCATGCACCCAGATCACAGACTATGCATCTCGACAAGCTAAAAGACACAGATGCACCTGGTGCCCATGTCCAAAAATTTCAAAGCAGGGATTGCACAAGGAAAAGAGCCAAAGGCACCGGGGCATGTTTGAGAAGTGACAGCGCGTATCTGTGAGCTCTAATTATGAAACCCGGCTTCCTGGGGTTTCTATCCTTCGTAGAGACACTTAAATAGCTAAGAGACAGGCAAACTCAAATGGATTTCTGGAGGGAAGAATGCTAGCGCTGAATGGAAGCGAGTGCGCCCAAACCACCAGGATGTTTCAGAAAGGATCAGCCAACCAGGCCATTCCATCTCTGGACAACTCCAAGTGTGTGGGTGTGGTCACATGTGCAACCATGTGAGGTGTCATCAGAGCCCACACCGCTCTCTCCATGTCCCAGGACTGTCATCTTCTCCTCCTTGGCTTTGGAACAGGCTCAGTTCTCAATAATAAATGATTCTTAAAAATTTCATTGTCGCCAAGCATTTCCACATTGAATGCTCTGATCAGGGCTGTCTTACAGATGACACACAAGGTAACCTAACCTACTTGGGCCTGACCCACCACCTTCCTACCTCCATCCTCTGGGCTTTCTCAGGCAGACTCAGCCCCTCTTCTGCCTCTGGGGAGCTCGTAGAGGCCTTCCTAGAAGTTTCTTGAAATCCCTCCCTCCCTTGGCTTCTGCAGTAATGTGCCAGGCACCATGTTGGTGCTGTTCACTAACTACACTGCCACCCTGACCCCCTAAACATGGGGCGGGTGCCAGGCTCTGGTGCCAAGCTGCCCACTCATCTCTCTCCTTGGGGGCCTTCTCTCTCACACCCAGTCTCACCCACTGGGAGTTTTGGCTCGACTCTGGCTGCCTCCCACCTGCCTGCTGGATGTCTCCATCTCAGGCTGCCTGAGAACAAGCACCTTTACCCACATACCGTCCATGCCTCACCCAACAGAACCTCATCGCCAGTGGACAATTCTAGCAAGTGACTGCTTCCTGCCTCAGCCAGCTGCGGTCGTGTTTCCTCTTTGCTGATGCTCTTGGGGCTTGCTCAGCTCCTTGTAGGAACATCTCAAACGTGTCCTCCAAGGACACCCCTCAAGCAATGAGGGAAAGAAGGAAGTCATTGGATAATCCTTTGATGTGGCGATTCTGAAGTTTACCCAGTTGCTCAGGGCTTCTCCAGAAAGATTCAGCCCTGTTATTCCCACAGCGTAACTTCTCATTAACCCACCATTTATTGCCTGTTCTCCCTTCTATTCACTCCCCCCAATCCTTCACTTGTGCTTCCAAAGATAAACTCTCAATGACTAACACCCAACTATGGATCAATGACTTACACCCAACTATGTATCTACTCTGAGAAGAATCCAAAATAAGACCCCACCCACAAATTGGTTTGCATTTTGGGGCTCTTGATTTACACCTATGATTTTCTATGTCTCCCAGACAACAGGGTTGAAATCCCCGAATCCTTTATTCTTTTGCTCTATTCCTTCTACCTCTCTGAGTCTTTCTGATTCACCCTTTGACGTATCTTTAATTCCATTTTTCCATTATTCCCACCATAGTTCAGGCCCTTTTAGCCTCCCTCCTTGATGAATCCCCATTGCTCAGCCCATCCCATCTGCCAGGAATGCTCCTCAGATTTTGCCAGATTTATCCTTAAGGGCTCCTTTATGCCATGCTTGGTGCCAGGTTCTGTCCTTCAAGGCTCCTCTGGGATGGTCTTCCCTGCCACCCCATTCCAACAATAGTTCTCTTCTCTGCGCTTTCTTTACATCCATTCATTTGACATTGGCAGTATGTTCTCTTTCAGCACTGGTTACTTACACATGTATATTTTTTGTTCCTCTGATAAATTTTAAGGACCTTAGTGTCAAGGACTATGGACATAGGCTTAAAAAGGAAAAAAACAACTCCTTAATAGGGCCTCAGCCAACATTGGCTGGTTTCATTGCCCAGCTTACGTTGCTATAACAAAGTAAATGCAGGTAAATGGTGAACAAACTTAACTCATCTCACACACTATCCTGAATTCCCAGAAGTCCTGTCCACAAAGCTCTACCCAAAAGCTTGATATTACAGCAAGCTGCCCAAATGGATAGAATTAATCCCCCTGCATCTGCATGCTGGCATTATCCTATCCATCAATATTTCTGCGGGTCGATGGCATCATGAGGGGGTTAAAGTTGGTGATGTTACCACATAGGAAAAGGATAGTGTCTGCCCTAGAAGTGCTAGGAAGAGTGGGAGTCGATAGCCTTCTGCCTCTGGACTGAACAACAGTGACCATTCATTTCTTCTTTGCTTCATTCAACAAACATCTATCTGGCACCAAGCAAGCAGTGGCCCTATGCTAGCCACTGGGGGAGGAGTTACAAAGCTGGCACTCAAGACCCTTATCCTCATGGGGGAGACAGATAATAAAAAAACTGAACAACCAAATGAAATAACTGCAGATCACAATGTGAAATAAACAAAGGAAGAAAGAAAAAGTATAGGAAAAGAGGCTGTCACAGCAGAAAAAGGTCTGACATGGAGAGGCTTCTCTAAGGACAAGTCACAAAACTGATCAAAACTTGACCACGACTGACACACGCAGACACCTACGTCTGAGGCAGTGGTGTGAGCAAAGGGGGTAGTCGGAGAAGGCTTCCTGGGGGAGGCAGGCCTGGGCTTGGGCTTTAAAAGTAGACAGAGGGGCACCTGGGCGGCTCAGTCAGTTAAACGTCTGACTCTTGATTTTGGCTCAGGTCATGATCTCAGGGTCGTGAGATCAAGCCACGCATCGGGCTCTGCATGGAGTCTGCTTGTCCTTCTCCTCCCACCCCACCAGCTCACTCGAATGGCTCTTTCTCTAAAATAAATTTTTTAAATCTAAAAAAAAATTTTAAAATTAAAAAAATAAAAGCAGACAGAGAAGCTTGTTGAAAGGATGACCTGGAGACAAAGGCAAGGAGGTGCTTGCTGGGGGAGGAGGAAGGGAAGCTTGGCTATGCTCCCTAGAGCACTCTGTCAGAACCGGTCCGATACCGTCTCAAGTCCGGGTGAAATGTGGCAGCCAGCTGTCCCCGATGTCACCCACGGATGGCAGAAAGCTGCTCAACCAAGAACCCACATTGTCCCCCTGAGATTGCAGGTGGCTTCAGAAAGCCCCAGACGCCCAGGCATGCCAGCCTACGGTGACGGAAGGCCCAGGATGGGACAGTTAGACTACACCTTTTCCCTTTCACAGAACTAGCAAAACCAAACAGGCATCTGTGCAGGGGTGTACGGTTGTGTGCAGGGGACACAGAGCCTGGGGCGTGCCCAGGGCTCCTCCCCAGGGTGAGCAGCAGGAAGCCCTACCCAGATTTTGCAAGAAGCTTTGTAATGCAAATACTCTCCAAGACACCGTCCAGGCATTCACCTGAGATGCCCTCTCTTTCTCTCCCGGGTCATTTCTTCCATCCCAGGGAGCGGGTCAGATGGGTGGGAGATGTGATCGAGCAGTGCTGGGAAAATGCTCAGCCCCACCCCACCCCTCCTACCCCCCAGTAAGGGGGAGGCGTGCCCCTTGCAACACTGAGGCTTTGTTTGCACTGAGGTTCTGAAATCAGCCTCCTCACTTACCTCATCCAACACTGAAAGCTCTGTCCCTTCCTTCTCCTTCACTGGGGAGCGGGTGGGAAGAGAGGGGCAGAAAGAAGGAGTAGCTAATAATGGCCAACATGCATATCTAAGCCTGCCCTTCCCACCCATCAGTGTCCCCCACCTACAGATGAGAAAATTGGCTCATTCTGTACAATCTGTTGATTTTCCCTTGACAACCCCTGCCTCTCTGCTTGCCGGAAGTCAGACCACCCGAAGGAATGGCTGTCCAGTGAAGAAATAGTTCTGGGCCTACCCTTAATGAACAGAGTCTGCGTTTCCTACAGGAAAATGGGGGCCAGCCTTGTGTACAGGTTGCTGATGAGGCCAGAAGCCACCAGGATTTTTCACAGGCTCCAGAGGAAAGGCCCACGTGATAGAATAACAAACCATCACATTTTAATTCCTTTATTCAACTAAATGGCTATTGAGAGCTTCCACATCAATGTAGACATTCCTGAGGAATTGGTCCATTGCTTCATTTTACATATTTGGCAAGTGAGGCCCAGAGAAGACAAGCAACTCCTCTAGGACACACAGCAAAGCAGCTGCAGGTGAGGAAACGGGGCATTCAGAGACATAGTGACCTGTCCCCGGTCACACAGATGATGAGTGGGAAAGCCAGGTCCTGAGGAGTAGGGAGGGGTCTCATCCGACGCTTTTCACCACTTACTTGAAGCCACTTTGGAAGTTCAACATGTCAACAGCAGTATTTTCAAATGGAATGTGTGACTCTTTAATAATTATTTTATCTGGCAAATTGACCTTTAACCTACCTATTTTCAAAAAACATCTGAGAAATAGGATATTGAAGTAGACCTATAACAAGAGATTGAATTAGGAATAAAAAAACAATATCTCACACAAAGTAAAGCTGGCTTCACAGGTGAAAGCTGACAAACATTTAAATCTTCACAAACAATTAATTCTTCACAAACTCTCCCAAAAAATAGAATAAGAGGGATCACCTCCCAACTCATTCTTTGAAGCCAGTATTACCTAATGCCCAGTTACACCCAGGACTGCCTGGTTACGAAGACAAAAAAAAAAAAAAAATTAGAGACCAATATCCCTCGGGAATATGGGAAAGCATGGGAAAATGCTTGCAAACCAAATTCAGCAACATGTAAAATGATCGTATACCGTGGCCACGTGAGATTTTACCCCAGGAAGGAAAAGTTGATTTAACATAAGGAAATTAATCCACACAATTCACTATATATGACTTGAAAAAACAGCAAGACAAAACTATCTGATCATCTCAGTTGACACAGAAAAAGCATTTAACAAAATCTAAAAGTTTTTCCTCATAAAAACATGCAGCCAACTAGGAATGCAAGGGACTTCTCCAGCCTGATCAACGCCATCTATGAAAAAACCACAGCTGAGAGCATCCTTCATGGTAAAAGACTAGATGTGGTCTGGTCAGGAACAAGACAAGGATGTCTCCTCTCACGCCCTGTTCTCAACATCATGCTGGGGGCTGTAGTCACAACAACTAGGCAAGAGAACAAAGGCATCCAGATTGGAAAGGAAGTAGTTAAACTACCTGTATTAAAGTTGACATGATAAAAACACGTGTTGGCAAGGATATGGAGAAACTAGAACACTCAGACACCACCGGTGGAACCGTAAAATGTTGCAATCACTTTGGAAACAACCTGGCAATCTTCCCATGATTACACGTATTGTGCCCATATGACCCTGCCATTCCACTACTAGGTATCTGCCCGAGAGAAGTGAAAACGTATGTCCACACAAATACTCATTGCAGTCGTAACAGCAAGAAGCAGAAACAACCCAAATATCCATCAACAGATGAACGGATCGACAAAATATGATATATTTGTACAATGGAATATTAGTCAGCAATGAAAAGCAATGCAGTTTTGATACATGGTACAACATAGAGGAACGCTGAAATACACTAAGCAAAGAAGTCACACGCAAAGGCCACTCGTTGCGTGATCCCATTTGTATGAAATGTCCCCAGCAAGCAAATCCATAGAGACAAAAAGTAGGTTGGTGATGGCCAGGAGCTCAGGGGAGACAGAGAACCAAGGGGAGAAGGGAAGCACAAGTCCTCCCTGGAGAATGAGAACACTACATCTGAGTGATGGCCTGGTTGCCTTCTGGCATTCCCTCTGAACCTAGCAGATGAAGGCACATTTGGGAGACGCTGCAATTTCACTGGTCACCTAAAGCGGCAATGCCGTAAAACCAGTATCACTGAAAATAGTTAAAATAGTTGGAATCCATATTTAATGGCAAACTGTGAGACCCGGAAATTTCTAGTACAAGCCAGGAGCTGAGAAGTCAGCCTGCCCTCCACTCCTGGCCACCTGAGTCCTCTCCATTGAGGTGCACTTGATTTCACGTAAATCACGTGTTACATTTCTGGGCCACCACGTGACTTCTGGCTAGGCATTCAGAGCTCACCAATAAAATGAAAGGGTGGGACAACATTCTTTCCTGATCTGAAATGTGTCGCGTCAATCGCCAGGCACAGCGATCTTGGAACCATGCCAGCGGCCAGCCTCAGGACAAAGGTGATGCTGGGGCTGGGAGGACCCAGGTCCCTGACGACATCATTGATCCACCAAATCGACTAGTCCTGGAGCCCATCCTACCTCTGGACTTCTTGCTATGTGACGTCATACGAGTCCTCACTGTTTATCCTTACAGGTTATGGCAGGATTTGTGTCACTTGCACAGAAGCCATCCTTGACTAATGACTGGTCATGTTGACTAGACCAAGCTGAAGTCTGGACACATGGCCTACTCTGGTATTGACTCTGCTGCGTGATCTTCAAGAAGTCACTCAACCTTTCTGGACCTGTTAACTCCATCTCAAACGTGGGGATGATTTTTCCCATCCGTCCTTATTTTGTAAGACGACTCTGAAAACCGATGAGATGCAAAGGGTCTACAGAAACCTGAGTGGTGCTGGGATTAACAGATCACAGTGTCTTCCCTCTTCGATCTTAAACCCTAAGAGGCTTTGCAACACCATTTTGCAAACGTGACATCATTCAAGCTCACGTCAACACTTTGAGGTGACAGTACCGTTATTTCCATTTTTGTAGATAAGGAGACAAGGTCAGGCGTGTTGAGTGACTTGCCCAAGGTCACATAAGCTGAGGCTTGAACCTGTGTGATCTCATTTATGGACCATTATCATACACCCTCAATCACTACCCTATCAAATAACTAAGGTCCATCCGTCAGCAATCAGAAAATAACGACACTGCCAATTACCTGATTTATTTATTTGCTTAACTGATAGCTTCTGTCAATTAAATGGTGAATATGCCCAATGGTGTTTGTGGAACCTAGAAAAGTCCCATAATGTTGATTACTTTACTTCTAAAAACAATTACTATTCGACAATGCCTGTGATGAACATGTATTTGCCTAGTACCTCCCTTCTTCGAGAAGACTCCTCTTCCTACCACATGGACAAAGCAGATCGGCAATGAGAAAAAAGCTCACGTGCAGAGAAAAGCAGTTGCACCATGTTCTGCACATAGACTATTTCCTTTCCAAGCTGCCCTTTGATATTTCCTTCTTTTGTTTGTTTTTGTTTGTTTGTTTGTTTGTTTGTTTTTTGCCACAAATCCTTCCAGTACATTCTCCCTTGGGCCCATGCTAGTTCCATTTGGGTGTCTACCACTTTCAATAGAAAAGGCCATGAACTCCCAAACACGTGCAAAGAGGTCGTGACAAGGCAGCCACGGCAACCCCCAAGGCAGGAGAGCACACATCGCATGATGTGCACACACGCATTTTAAAATAGACTGATACCCAGAGGCTATCTTCCAGCTAGAAATTTGCTCAGTTTTAGTAGTTTTAATAAACTTGAATAAAAAAGCAAATGCTCCTGTGCAGAATTCCTTTCTGCTTAGGTAATGCTGGTTCCACTCTAGGTGGGCTCTAGCATAGCAAAGAGCATCTGCCCCAGCGCAGTGGGAAAGAAGGCTCAGAAGTCATAGCTTTGACTTAAAACGGTAACTCATCTCTGTGTTAAGAAGCAGCTTTGAAGTTTCCTGGGGAAGTTGGGAACAGACACAGTATGAGAGAGAAGAATCTAGAAATGTTGAAAAGCAAAAGATCAAGAGTCGATCCTTCATGTTCAGAATGATGGACGAGTCCTAGAAAATCTGTGAATCATTTCAGCTCGTAGAGCTTTTCTCAACTGTAATGATTATTTGTCCATTTCTTAGAAGGTCTTTCTGATTAGGAATATCATCTGTGAGGAAGAGACGAGATGGGTTCGACGTGGCCCTGACTCTAGTTTTTGTATTACTCAGGGTCCTGATAGGATACAAATGGCCCATCCCAACTGTAGGGTTGAAGAGAGTTTAAGGCAGGGACTGGGCACAGGGGGATAGGTAAGGTTCAGGGAAACCAACGAGGGAGAGTACAGGGCCTCAGCACCAGCCAGTGATGACGCCTGACCTCCCACTAAGCCAGAGGGGACAAGGGCTGGGGGAGCAATTGTTTCCAGAATCTAAAGAGGGCAGCTACAGAGGGAGACCCACCTGCTGAGAACTGCGGCTACTCCCCTCTTACCGTCCGTCTCTTGCCTGTTGTTCCACTGGCTGAATGCAGCTGGAATCCAGAGGCCATGAGAACCCATTGGTGCCATCCAGATAGGGCAGCTCCTGGGGCAGGAGCAGGATGGGGAAGGGTGGGGACAAGATGGTGACAGGCCAAGGGAAGAGATCTAGCCCTGTATTTGTCTCCCCCACCCCGCCATTGGGGAAGCGTTAGAGTGGATAGCTAGCGAGAGATCACAGCCCTGACTTCCCGTCCAAGCTCTGGAGCTCCATTTCCAACTGGCTATTGGGCACGTGCTCTTTGGTGTCCTGCTGGCCTCTCACACCCAACGCATCCAAACCACACAGCTCCTTGGTTGCTCCTCGGTTCTGATCCTTCGCTGGACCTCCCAATTTGTTACATTTCTCCAGCTCCGTCCCCCTGGTCACCCAAGCTAAGAGCTCAGCGCCCCTCCATGCCATGGTCTCCATGGTTCCTAACCTCCCACCATCTTACCACTCACCATCTTGCCCACCCTTTCATTTCCATCTTGAAGGATCCTCTTCTTTTTTATTTTTTTTTAAGATTTTTATTTATTTATTTATTCATGAGAGACACAGCGAGAGAGAGAGGCAGAGACACAGGCAGAGGGAGAAGCAGGCTCCACGCAAGGAACAAAGTGTGGGACTCGATCCCGAGACTCCAGGATCACACCCTGAGCCGAAGGCAGACGCTCAATCGCTGAGCCACCCAGGGGTCCCGGAGGATCCCTTTCTAACTGGTTTCCACGTGGCTAATGTCCTCCTCTTTAAATGCATCTTACACACCGTGGCCTCATTAATTAAAACCCAACGTGGACCTTGATTCATCTGCCCACGACTTAACCGACCCAGCCCCAACTTGTTCTCCAAATATGCTCCACGCCTGCCTGCCTCAATTTCTCTGCTAAAACTTTTCCTTTGCCTGGAGGAGGGACTACCCTTCGTCTTTACTTCCTGGAGCCTAGCCTCCCAAATATTTTGATCTTTTCCCTCCTCTGCTCTCCTGGGATATTTTATTTGTACCCCTCTTAGGGCATATAACTCATTCAACTCCATATCACCCTAATCCATGGACATGAGTTCTTTCCTCTTTTCCTTACCACTTTGTAAACTTGAGGGCAAGAATCATGCCCTATTCATTTCAATAGTTGTCCTTAGTACCTAGCCAAGCGGCTGGCTTGCTGTAGATATTTAATACCAGCACATTGAATGAACGGACAGGACTATCACTTGGGAGGTTTTCCAAAGGCCAACGGGGCAATGTATTTCTTGGTCTGTCTCTCTGGTCTCCACAATACCACGAATCAAGTAGAGCCCTAATGAGCCCCACGTCGATTGTGGCACATATGACTAATCCCATAATATACTTGAACTGCTTTATGAAAGCGCTTCTCAAACAGCTTTATAGCAGAGCCAGGCACCCAAGGTTGGGAAGAGATATCTAGAGGTTTATTGGATCATTAAATGAACCGGAGGACAATGGGCATTGTGTTCAGCAACCCAGCCAGAGGGAGACCCAGGGCACCTGAACCATCCCCACGGTGAAAAAAATCAGCCCTCGGGCTTCATGTCATCTACGACTCACCAGAAGGCGCCCCGCAAGGTTCAGATGAGGCAGCGGGAAGAGTCTGAGAGCCCCACGCCCACGATGGGGGGTGGAGGTGGGAGGAGGACCGGGATGGGGGGGGAGGAGAGAAGAGGGGAATTGTCAAAAGTGCCGTGATTTAGTGTCTGTCTCTTTCTTCCTCCTTCCCTGCCTCCCTCCCATCACCCTGCCTCCTGCACAAGGAGCTATTGAGAAGGGACAGAACAAACGCTCCCTTATGCGGCTCCCGCGGCGTCTCCGGGTTTGTCCGAGACAGCTGCCTGCAGCACGCTATGGTTACTCATTACCCGGGTTCCCAGGCAGGAAGGGGAGCGAACTTAATAGACCTGAACCAACACCCACCCCCCCCCTGCACCGCCGCGCCCCCCCCCCCCCCCCCCCCCCCCGCTCAAATACTCCAGCCGTAAATAAATAAATAAGTCAGGTGTACCAGGACTTGGGCACGGGTCGGGGAGGGAGGCCGCGGCCGGGATGGAGGGGAAAAAACAAACAAGAGTTTCCAAAGGGGGAGGAGGAGGGGGAGGAGGGGGAGGAGGAGGGGGAGGAGGAGGAAGGCAGACGCCCTTTGGAGAAAGGACAGAGGGGCACTTGTGCTGCTGCCTGCCCTCGCCTGCAGGGCTGCCTCGGGTCTCAGCTGGCCACTCGCGGGCCTTGCAGAGAATGAGGACTTTGAGCGAAGAGAAAAGAAAGCCCCGTTTCGCCAGCTGCCATGCCCAGCCTTCCGAAGCGCGCTTGCTTCTTGAAATCACCGACTGCTCCCACATTTGCTAGTGGTAGAGGCTCGGGGAGGAGGGGGCACGGGTTTTGCTGTACCCCCGGCCCTCCAAGCAAAGGCTTCGTCCTCCGCCACCACGGTGCCCGGTGCACAGACGGGGAGGGCAGGGATGGATGGGGAGGGTGAAGGGCTAAGAGGCAGGACAACTGTGGGCATGAAGACAGTCGTACCCCACCCCCCCCAATTTAAATACATTGATACCACTGGTTCTCTTTTTAACTTTTTTTTTTTATTTATTATTTATGATAGTCACAGAGAGAGAGAGAGAGAGAGAGAGAGAGAGAGGCAGAGAGAGAAGCAGGCTCCATTCACCGGGAGCCCGACGTGGGATGCGATCCCGGGTCTCCAGGATCGCGCCCTGGGCCAAAGGCAGGCGCCAAACCGCTGCGCCACCCAGGGATCCCAATACCACTGGTTCTCAAGAGGGGTGGTCTCTCTCCCCGCCTTGCCCAGGGCATGTTGGGCCATGACTGGAGATATTTTTTGTTGTCACCCCTGGCAAGGGGTGGGGGGGACGTGGTCCTGGCATCCAGAGGGTAGAGGCCAGGATGCTGCTAAACACCCTACAACACAAAACAGCCTTCCCCGAGACAGGATGATCCAGCCCCACGTCACGATGCTGAAGCTGAGAAATCCTACTATAAATCTAAACATCTCAGAGCCCGGTCCCCAGCCATGGCCATCAGTCAGCCCACCGGCCCATAACAGTTCCATAAGTCCTCCCCCCACCCCGCCCCACCCTCGTTCTTCCAGGGTGGATGAGGGAGGAAGATCCTAGAACTGCACCTGACGGTAATGCACTGGTCTCCTTTTGAGTGATTCTGGGAACAGGACCACGGAGCCAACACAACCGCCACCAAGGAGGAGAGGAGGTACATCCATCATAGTGGCATTCGTCTGTCACCACCTGATCATTTAACAGACTCACTGAGTCATTTCAGGACTGGTGTGGCCGCCTATCACTTTGTCTCAGAGTCTCTGCCAACTCTGGGGGCTCGTGAGGCTGCGTTTGGGGTTATTTTTTTTTCCTACTGAATTTGTTGCTCCCTAGCCAAACAATCTTGCACATGACTCTCACCCTCCCTGGGCCTCAATTTAATAAAGTCAGCGTGGGCAAGGATGGTCCCCAGTCACCGTCTCGAGACCACTGCAAAGTTTAATGAGCTCTTTCTGGAGTTTAAAGTGCTCCCAGCAGACCTCCTACAAAGATGAAGCCTGACCCAATTACTGTGGCCAAGTGTGCAGTAAGCATGGACAACTTCAAGGGCCAGTATGAGATTTGTTTTCCAGTGTGGCTGTGGCAACCAAATGTTGGTGGTCCAGCACAACCCTCGGCATATTCCAGGAAGACCATCCTACCCCCTGCCCCGGGGTAGACCACCTGCTGCTGCCGGGCCAATGCCTCCGGTGCCCCCACATCACTTCCTCAGAGGTGTGCATGTGCGACATGTGCGTTCATTGTGTGCCATCTGGGTAATGTGCGCGCGTGCGTGTGATATGCGTGTGCGTATCTGTGTTGCATATGTGCGTGTGATGTGTGTGTATGTGCCACGGATGATAAATGTCAGGACATAGAGGACCAAGGAAGACTCCACAGATAAGACCGTCCTGAAACATCTCTGATGGGTAGCTTTGGGGATCTGGGATATTTGGAACCTTGAAAAGTCTGGCCTGAGTTCAGTTCCTCTCTCTGCTACTTTGGAGCCATGTGAACTTAGGCAAGGTGTTAACTCCTGTCGGATTCCATTTCCTCACCTCTATAAAGGGACAATAAAATCTCCTACCCTGTGGGTTATAGGAATTAGTGAATGTGGGTGAAGTCCCTGGGGCTGGGCTCGTAGCAAGCACTCCGTAGAGGGCAAATGCTCTGATTATCAGTGTTTCAGGAGAGAAGCCCTTCCTAGAGTCTAACCTACTGCTGGCTACTCCCTTCTCTGCATTCCCCCTGGGTTGCTCCCCATCTCTGCCTGACACAGTCCTCTCTGACTCCAGTTGTCTCTCAGTGGAGGTGTCAGACCTCCACACGGCAGCTGGGGCATCTGGTCTACCTGGCCCCTGCTCAAAGGAACTAGGGTAAGCTGATGACCAACCTGCCACCTCCGGGGCCCCAAAGCCTTCCTGGATGGCCCATCAGATTACAAAGAGCCTGGCTGGAGCTTCCTCCCATAGGCCTACAGCTGACGCCTGCTTCCTAGCTCCCCCAGATGCCTGATGACGACTTATTGCTACCATAAAGCAATGACGGGCCACTATCACCATTCAATCAGCCCCACCTGCCCTTCACCACCGGTTTGTCAAAGCCACCCCGCCCTTCCTCATTGTTAGCTCTCCGCTTGCTTATCTGCTGCTGGAGACAGAAGTCTCTGGTTTAATTGTGGCAAATTAATTATTGAACTCCACAGTCTGCTCCTCCCCACGCACACGACAATAACTCCCATTCAAGGCCGAAGTGGAGTCCATGGTCATCATAGACTAGCTAGGGGGAGCTCGTTCAGTCGCAGCCCCGAGGGGGCTCGGGAAACTCTTCCCCCATGAAGCCTCTCTGTTCCAACCCTTCTGTTCCAGATACCTCCATGCAGGAGCGACTCTGTAACAACACAGGCTGCATTAAACTCTTGCTTTGCAGATCAATCGCTGATATTGCCACAGAACTCACCAGTTTACTTCTGGGGATCTGCATAAGCTTCTGAGTCTGGTTCAGAGCAGGTGCTTAATCTGTGTTGAACTGATGAGTGAACACAGATGACCATCCTCTCCAGCTCCTCAGGTATTGAATGATGGTTGATATATTCAAAATAACCTACATAACTCACTGCATATACCTGGTAGGCATTGTTTCTAGCACTTTTTCCTCCTAACCCTGAGGTGGGTATTGTGGCCATTAATTTCTATTTCCCGATGAGGAAACTAGGGACTTTTTTTAATAAAGAGGTTAAGTCGCTTGCCCAAGAGCCTGGTGAGTAGCAAACCAGCATTCAAACCCAGAGTTCACACACCTACATGTCATCTCCTCCTGCTTCCTCTGTGGATATTGTTAACTCTTCCTGTAATAGTGACACCAGCACCCCAGAGTCCACCCCCCAGCTTAACTAAGCTCTAAAGAGCTTGACCAAAACCACTGCCAGTCTTTGTGCAATCTTCCCAGCTGTCCTCCTTCCTCCTCCCCAGATGGACAAATACACCAAATTCTGTTTATTATTCCCTTTATTTTCATCACAGTTTTAACACATATGTGCAGATCCCTAAACAACATGATGCTCAGTTTTATTGTTGAACCTTATTAAAATGGTATTATGTTCCTTGGAGTCTGCTGCTTTGCTACCCTAAAGTCATGAACATAGTTTCTGAGATTTTTCTTCTCTGCTCCTCTACTTTTTTATGCTTTTCTTTGCTCTAGCACTCCTGGGTTTAATCTATGCTGTCTCGATTTATATTTAAGGATATATTGTTTGCAAAGCTTTATGGTTCATAAAAATAGCTCCTCATCCATCTTTTCTTTTGGGCATGTAACCCTTACCTCCTCCTTTTTTTTTTTCCTCCTCCTTTTTCTAGCAATGTACAAGGCTCCCTACAATGAAGACCCCACAGTGAAGAAGGGACCCCTGGGAGAAGGGGACCCAGGCTGACACAGGGTTTCTGGGCACTTTGGGTAGGTTGGGAATATCACTGGGCACCCAGGTCAATATTGCTTGGATGTTTCGTGGCCTGTGAGATGACAGACAGCACAGGATTACAATGTGGTTAAGACAGGCCTTTGAAGCCAGCCTCGCTTGGGCTGAATCTCCCTGTATTAATATGTTATTGACATAATAGAGTTACGAACAATGGAATGCTATTGTCTTACAATAAGAGGCGTTTATTTGCACATTTGTTGTCCTGCAGGTTGACTGGTTCTGCCAATCTGGGATGGACTCAACTGGGCAACTTGACCTCAGGTTGCCTTTTGGCTGAACTTGAAGCCTAGGCTGTGAGTTAATAGTTATCTACTGTTGCCTAAAACACTGCCCCACAACTCAATGGCTTAAAACAACAATTTCTTTTTGATGACGATTCTTCAGGCTGGCTGGGCAGATCTACTGATCTTTTTTTTTTTTTTAAGATTTTTATTTATTTATTCATGAGTGACAGAGAGAGAGAGAGAGAGGCAGAGACAGGCAGAGGGAGAAGCAGGCTCCCCACTGAGCAGGGAGCCTGATGCAGGACTCAGTCCCAGGACCCCAGGATCATGACCTGAGCAGATGCTCAACCACTGAGCCACTCAGACACTCAGATCTTCCTTGGGCTCACTCTTGTGTCTAGGGCCCAAGGTGGTCTCATTCACACGTCCAGCAATGGATGCTTGTGATCCTCTGGGGATCACTGGTTCTCTTTCACGTGGCTTAATTCTTCAGTAAGCTAGACTGAGGTCTTCACTACATTGTGGGCTTACAGTTCCAAAAGAGTGAGAGTCCCAGTGAGTAAAGTCTCTCAAGGGCTCTGGAATCCAAACATCTGTCACTTTGGCCATATTCTCCTGGTCAAAGCAAGTCACTGGTGCCCCGGTTCAGGTTCCAGGCAGGCAGGGCAGCAGAAAGAGGCTCCCCCTCTTGATGACACAAAATGGCAACTTCACATTACAGAGGAGCATGGATTCAGGGTGGCGTGATTCCTTTGATGGGACAAGGCAGAGAGTTAAGTATCAGCAGGATCTACCACGGTGGGGTTCAGATCCACTCCGCTTGTGTTCTTCTCTGGAGCTGTGACTGAAGGGCCAGTAGAGACCTGGGATGCGCTCTTCTTGAGGTAGACCACAGGAAACCAAACCAAGCCAAACCAAGCCTCCTGATCCTGGCATGGTTGCTAACATTCCACCGGCTAAGGCAAGCGATATGGCCAAGGCCAACATCCACGGTGCAGGAATAGTGGGAAGGGGTGGGGGAGTATACATAAACTAAACAATAATACATGCTATGATAGGCCTTTGGCAACGTACAATATTTAGTTCTTGCCTTAAAAATACAGGGTAATTCCTCCTCTAGAGAGTTTTTTCAGGCAAAGAGACTAATTCATTTGGTTTGCCTGGGACTCTCCTGGTTTTACTTTTTTTTTTTTTTTTTTAAGATTTTATTTATTTATTGAGAGAGAGAGTATGCACTTGCAGGAGCCAGGGCGGGAGGGGCAGAGGGAGAGAGAGAAACAGACACTCCGCTGAGCAGGAAGCCTGATGCAGGGCTCAATCCCAGGACCCCAGGATCACGACCTGAGCCACCCAGGTGCCCCTCACTTTCTCTCTTTACGAAGTACCTCTTCTCCTCTCGAGGGCCGTTTATGAAGGCCAGGGAGCAAGGACCTCAGGAGGGAAGGGTTTAGGAGGTATGGAGTACGGGAGAAGTAGGGCAGTTGGAGATTATTAATGGAGAGAGATTGTCCCACCAGCTGTGCATGTAGCTGCTGAAAAGTTGCTTTTCATTCCCAGGAAGTGTGGATAATCATTATCCTCTTAATACCTAGTTGGGGGTTGTTGGGAGGCTTGAGGGGGTCATTAAGGTTGTTAGTCCCAAAACCGTCCTATAGGACCGCGGGAAGTCCTGGGATAATGGGACTTTCAGTGCTAAAACCAGAAGAGTCCTGGTGCACCTGGCTTAGTCGGTTGAGCATCTGCCTTTGGCTCAGGTCGTGACCAGATGCAGATTCCCAGGTTCCTGCATACCCCAATCCCCACCCCCTTGCTCATTGGATGGGTCTGGAACAGGCCCTGGGCATCTATATTTTTAATAAGCTCCACCCCCCCCCCAGGTGGTCCAGCCACTTCCCATCTGCGGCCAGATCCCTGAGATTCATTCCAGTCCCACGACCGGGAGCCTCCAGATGCACTGCCTGAATTGACTCCCTGGTGCTTTTTGAAAGAAGCTGGACGCAGCTCTCTATTCCTGGCTTTTTGATGGGGATTTGGGCCTAACAGGCCTTCAGTCTCCAAGGAACGTTCCACAGGGGGGCCTCCTGTCGTGCACGTGGACCACCTTATTGCTGCAGGCACATGGGCACTAGAAGCAGCGTGCGCTCGGCAAGGTCTGTTATTACAGGAGCCTGTAAACCCCCAGGGGACACGCAGACACGTCTGCACGGCCACCACCTGCTGGAACTAAGGGATAGGAGGTTTCTGCGAGGGTGCCCGTACCTGCATTCGGAGCACACGGTCCCGAGGAGGTGGTTAGAAGTGCAGTTGGACACTGTCACCTTTTAACATTCCAGCAGTGGCCATTTCTCTGCCCAGACCTGAAAAGTGTTCCCAGGCCGTGGAGTGGCTTCCTGCGCCTCTCCACTGCCCTGCTGCTGCTCTATTCACTCTCCCTGGGCCGCAGCACGCTGCTGCTCGGCCGCCTCTGCCTCCCTGTCTGACCACTTCTCCAGTCTTGCATACGCAGAAGGTGCCAGAGGCAATGCTCTGAGAACAGCACCCAGCACGCGCGGGAAGCACCAGGTGAGCACCGGCGTCCGTTCAGCCTCTGATCACCCCGGGCACACCTCCTGCTGACCTCAGGCTCACCTGGGCCTTCCACGCGGCGCCCCCGCCCACCTTCCTCACCCACTCTGCGCCCCTGCCGTTCCCAGCTCTGTGGGGTCTGGCACTGTTTTATTGCCAGCCCATTTCCCGGCTACACAAAGGGGGCCTTTGTTGCAGATCCTTCCAGATGTTGAGTATTTGGAAGGTGTTTGTCCTCTAGGTGCCCCCTGAAGGGTCCAGGACAGGAGTTCGGGAGTGGCAATCCCGGGCCTCAGGAGCTGGGACTCGCTGAGAGAACTGGAGAAAATCATGAGTGCTTTTTAGTATCATTTTCCCCGACCCTATCAGTTGGGTCCCAATCAGCCCACTTGCCACTTCACCTTTGTGCCCACCCGCTTCTCTCTGCTGTGGGTGTGCCCTTCTGTCGACTGAGCTGGGCCACCTGCCTGCCTTATTTGAGCCAACAACCATGAGAAGCATACGCTGCTGTGGGCTGAACTGTGCCCCTAAAATTCACGTGTTGAAGCCTTAACCCCCAGTGTGACTATATTTGGAAATAGGGCTTTCAGGGAGGTGATTAAGGTTTAGTGAGGTCATGGGGCAATGTCTTCATCCAATAGGATTGGTGGCCTTATAAGAAGATGGAGAGATGGAGATTTTGTGCTCTTGCACTCCCTCCCCCGCCCCCCCCCCTCTCTCTGCCATATAAGCACCAGAGAAAAGGTGCACCACACTGGCACCCTGACCTCAGGCTTCCAGCCTCCAGAACTGTGGAAGGTAAATGTCTGTTGTTTAAGCACCGTTCCCCGCAGTCTATGGTATTTTGTTACAACAGCCTGAAGTGACTAAGGCATAAGGCAAGAATTATGACTCACTCTCAAGCGCGACCATAGCTTCAAGAAAACAGGTGACTTTTAAATGACAGCACATAACCTGGTGTTCTGATTACGAATTCAGTGCTTTTCCGTGACAATATGCCTCCTTTTTAAAATTATTTCTTGAAAAAGAAATAACATATCGTCTCTTTTGGAGGTTCACCTGCGAGGTGGTGACCGGATAATAAGTAATGGTGCCTCCTGGCTCTAGGCAGCTCTCCTGTCCACCTTCCCCCTGATTCTGGGGAAGTCAGGAAGCAGATTTGTAAACACACAGATTGAGGCCCAGAGAGGTTGGACAGCTTGCTGCAGGTCACACAGCAGGCAAGTCGGAGGGAGGGCTGGACTGCGATCTGGCTCCAGTGGGCCAGCACAGGGCCCTTTTCTGGAGGTGTGAAGTTATGGAAGGGTGGGAAGTCCATTGGCGGGGTTCAACTATTCCCAGCCAAGCCTGACCGTGCTCCAATAATGAGCAGACCATGCCACACTCGCTGGGCATCCTCTTTCTTGACTCCTGGGGACCCCACCTAGTTATAGGCTACCCCCTCTGCTTCCATACATTAGCCCCCGTCTTTCCTGTGTTACTCTCTGCTCCACACTGGCCTGCGAAGTCCTTGTTCCTCAGCACCAGGTGCCCCCTTTACTCTGGACCTCAGTTTCTCTCTCTCTCTCTCTTTCTCTGTCTCTCTCTCTCTCTTTCTCTATTTTTCAAATTTATTGATTTATTCATGAGAGACACAGCCAGAGGGAGAAGCAGGCTCCCTGCGGGGAGCCCGATGCAGGACTGGATCCCGGGATCCCAGCATCACGCTCTGATCCAAAGGCAGCCGCTCAACCACTGAGCCACCCAGGCATCCCTATGGGTGACTTTTTTTTTTAAATAATAAATGTATTTTTTATTGGTGTTCAATTTGCCAACATACAGAATAACACCCAGTGCTCATCCCGTCAAGTGCCCCCCCTCAGTGCCCGTCACCCACTCACCCCCACCCCCCGCCCTCCTCCCCTTCCACCACCCCTAGTTCGTTTCCCAGAATTAGGAGTCTCTCATGTTCTGTCTTCCTTTCTGATATTTCCCACACATTTCTTCTCCCTTCCCTTATATTCCCTTTCACTATTATTTATATTCCCCAAATGAATGAGAACATACACTGTTTGTCCTTCTCCGATTGACTTACTTCACTCAGTATAATACCCTCCAGTTCCATCCCCGTTGAAGCAAATGGTGGGTATTTGTCGTTTCTAATGGCTGAGGAATATTCCATTGTATAGATGAATGGATAAAGAAGATGTGGTTTATGTATGTATATGGGTGACTTTTAAATGCCTATTCAAGTGCAAAACCATTGGTCCCATCATGGCCCAGCCTCCAGTAACGCAGCACTTACTAATCGAAGGCATAGGGAGCTTCATTTGATTCTTAGACACGTCGAAGGCTGCTCATTTCTCAACATTCACAAAGTCCTTCCCAACTTTCATTTTTTACACCTACTCTTACCTTCGTAAGCCTCCTTCCCCTGTACATTTATGGAGCGCGAACTATGTGCAGCGCGAGCTCAGCGCACACCACCTGCCTTCACATTCAGGGAATTCCTCCGAGCTCCCTTGGGATGGAGAGAACCAGGAGAGAACCAGGAGAGAACCAGGAGGAAGGAGGCCCTAGGAAAAGGGCACCGCGGAGAGGAGAGCAGACATCCCCAGGCACCTGGCTCCGGGGAAGCAGTGAGCTGACTCCTTGGCGTGTCCTGGTCATTTTTGTACAACCAGAGCACGGACAGTCATCAAGACTCAGAACTGCCATGCTTGGAAAAGCAAAATTCCACTCTTGTTTTTCTAGACTTCCTTGTGGCCAGAATTGGCCATTTCACGTATTTCTGACAGAGGAGATGTTACAGGAAGACTGCTTCTAGGAAATCCTGGGCTTTCCTACCAAAAAGGAGGGATGCTGGTGGTGTGGACCTCCCCTCTCTTCTTCCAGCCTTGGATAGTGTATTCATTTCCAAAGGCTGCCAGAAAAAATTACCAGAAACTCAGCAGCTTAAGCCAACAGAAACTTAAGTCTCTCATGGTTCAGAAGCCGGAAGTTCAAACTCAGGGTGTCAGCAGGGACACATTCCTCCCGAAAGCTCTAGGGGAGAATCCTTCCTTGCCAATTCCAGCTCCTGGTGGCTCCCGACATCCCCTGGCTCGTGGCAGCATCACTCCCAACTTCCGCCTTCTGTCTTCGCGTGGCCTCACTCTATCTCTGTGTCCTCCTTTGTCATTGGATTTAGGGCCTGCTCTCAGCAAGTATCATCTCATATTGATCGTAACCTCAGAGTTATATTTGCAAAGACCCAGAAAGGTCAAGTTCTATGGTTGTGAGTAGACGTGAATTTTGGAGAAATGCTATTCAACCCACTACAGACAGGGACGTGATTTGCGGGGCTGCAGCAGCCACTTCGTGGCACTGAAGTGCAAACGTGAGGATAAAACCAAAAAGCACAAACAAGCTGAGGATGGCAGGGCAGAAAAATAACACCCTAAATGTTAAGATATGATTCTGAGAGCAGAGTCAGGTCTAGGAAAAGCCGACAGGATAAGGGCAGAGTGGGTCAGAGCGGTGCACGTTGCCTGTGGAGTCACACAGACCTGGGATTAGATTCCAGGCCACAGTCACTTTCAGGAGGGAAACCCAGGCAGCTTATCTGACCTCTCTAAACTTTACCGAAGCTCTCTGAAAGCCTGATTTGAGGAATACAAAGACAATGCACAAACCCTGCAAGCACTCAATAGTTCTCTCACTTCCTATTTTCCCCCAAGAACAGCAACTTTGCCTCAGGTTTATATCTCCAGTGGGTGGCATATCCTATGCAATGAACTAAGAGCTGTGAGCCCAAACTGACCAACCAAACATTGGCTGTGTCAGAGGCTGCTCTTTAATATTTTGGGGTTTCAGTTCCTACCAGTGACGTGTAGAGACTCACTGCCAGGTTACTGGGGTACGGTATGGGGATACAGAAAAAAAAATCAGAAATACTTCCAGTAAAACATGGTAGACTGAGCACGCGTGATTCCTTCTACTCCTTCCTGAAACCATGGAAACGATAGCAAGTGCAGCCCCTTCCCCATGGGAGACTGACAATTTAGTTTCCAGAAAAACTGACCCAGAGAGTCCAGACATGGGCACTGCAGACAAGGGCAAAGAGGGGAGCAGAGTCAGGACTATCAGAGCGATCCCTCTACCTGACCCTTCCGAACATTCGCGACCGACTGACAACGCCCTTGACAAGAAGCGTCCAGATTCCTCTACGGTGCCTCAATCATCCTGAGAGAAAAGACCTACACATAGTGGCAGTGGAAGTTTCATGGTGAAAAGTCTAGTCTCTGCCCAAATGCCCTTCAGAGGGGTTGACCAGCCGTCCGGTCCCATCCATATGGTCCTACCCACCTCCATCCCCACATATAGAGCTTTCGGTGAGACACCACCAGACGTTGGGGGAAACTCCCAAGGAGGGCAGACAGAGATCAAAACACCAAAATGGGGGAGGGAGAGGAGAAGGAAAGCCAGGGTAAACTGAGGCAGGGAGCGGAAGAAAACAAAAACATAATAAGACCTACTAATCCTTTCATTATCACCCTGGATGATAGAAGAAAGCACTGGAGTGACAGAAGAAAGTATTGCATCCAAGAAGCTGAGAAGAGGAGGCCACCAGAAGAATTATCATGGCAATCTGAGCTCTCAGAAATGAATAATGGGATCGTTGAAGAAAGAGGTGGAACTGGAAGATAATGTTGAGTGACAGAGACAGAGAAGGGCGTGGGTAAATACAGGAGGGGTGATGAGAAAGAGGATCGCGCCAGGAGTTTCAAGATCCACCACATAAGATTTCCAAGAGAGAAACAGAAAAAAAAATTGAGGGGACGAAACGGTGAGACAGATCATTTGAGACAATGGACACATGTTTCCTGGGTTGGAAGTTTTGTGTCAGGGACCCCACGTGATGGATGAGACCGGATCCACACCAATATCCGGTGTCACACAATTGCAACCCACTGGGAATGAAAAGGAGACCTTCCAAGGAGGGAGGGAGGAGGGGAAGAAGGGAGGCAGAGAGATCACACGTGAAGGACCAGAAATCTCAATAGTGCTGAACTACTGTAAAGCAGGTAAGGGAGCACCAGCAGGGCTGACTTGCTTCTGGAGGCTTCGGGGGACAATCCACCTGCCTGCCCCTTGCTGCTGGCAGCTGCCTGAATTCCTCGGCTCACGGCCCCTTCTATCCAGAAAGCCTGCAACGAGTCTTTCTCAACACCCCACTCCTGCCTCCTCCCTCCATCTTCCGCTCATGCAGACCCTTGTATTGATGCTGGGCCCCATCCCGATAATCCAGGGTGATCTCCCCATCCCAAGGTCAGCAGACGAGTCGCCCTCATTCCAGGGGCGCCCTTGGTTCCCCTGGGCCTGAATTAGGAGATGCTCGCAGGTTCTGGGGACCAGAACTCAGACATCTCTGCCTACGACACTAGGCATTGTGTGTTCTGGACAGAGCCGAGGCCCCTCTGAGAGAAGAGGAAGGCAGGCCTGTGCTGGGCGTTAGGGGCTGGAGCGGCAGGGGGACTAGGGTCCCCAGGGGCCAGGCTGGGTCTCCAGCACACTTCAAGTTACGTTGAGAAGCGGACCCTTATTTGGTTAAGACCCCGCAGGGAGGCCTGTAGCTTGAACCCAGCGTGAGGCGAAGGCAACTTTCACTTCGCAAGGTAAGAAGTCAGTAGATAGTATCTGAAACCAAAACAGGGAGAAGTGCCAGGACAAGCATGGTATTGGGAAATCGGAGGTAAATATCAAAAGAAACATATAATTGGAACTGAAGAAGGTGTTCAAGGGGAGCAGATTCAGAGTTGAGGAAGCAAAGCGCAGAGCGTGAGGACGGGCTCACTGCGCGCGTTAGCGTGCTGTTTGATTTATTAAGCGTTATTTACCTTGTACTCAATACACTAACATTTTAATTTTTTTAAAAGACAGCGAAAATGGTTTTACCCATTTCTGGCAACCACGCAGAAGGTTCCAGGAAGGGGATCCCTGGGTGGCTCAGAGGTCTAGCGCCTGCCTTCGGCCCAGGGTGTGATCCTAGAGTCCCAGGATCGAGGCCCGGGATCTGGTCCCATATTGGGCTCCCTGCATGGAGCCTGCTTCTGCCTCTGCCTGCATCTCTGCCTCTCTCTCTCTCTCTCTCTCTCTATGTCTCTCATGAAAAAATAAATAAAATCTTTAAAAAAAACAAAAAAGGCTTCAGGAAGATACCTGCCCGGGTGCTGCCCCAGCTGGGGTGGGTCCTGGCTGGAAGGGTTTCCTGGGAGAATGGATGGTCCCTCTGGTTGCCACTGAGAGCTCGGCCGGGAGATGCCCTCTGAGCCTGGTCAGCAGCGTCTAGACGGACGAGCCTCCCCCTCGACGATGCCCAGTGCCCTACCGCTGCCCCTCGAGCTAGAAAGGGCAGGGAGTCAGGACAGGACCCAGCGTTTCCCGTCCCTACAAGATGCCACCTTTAGGTGCAGAGCTCAGGAGAGCAAGCTAAGAGAGGAAAAGCCCGGGGCTGGTTTCCAGGGAAGGGACAGTGACCACAGCCATTCCCCTACGCACATCTGCTTCTCTCCGCCTGGCCCTGGGGAACACAGCCAAAATCTTAATCACCCAGCGTCGCTCTGGCACGCTGAGTGTGTGATACACCTGTCTCCACCGTCAGGCAAATGAGTGGGCTCACAGGCAGAGGCCTGCCCTGCCAAACAATGCTCTCCTTTGTCCCCGCCCAGAGCTCAGGCTTCGCGAGGAAGCCAAATCCATCAGCACTTGTCAGGGCCCTTGACGAACACAATGCGAGTTATGATCCACATTCTCCAGCAAAGCCCCAGGCTGCCAGCAGGCAGCTCTCACTGACACGCAAAGTGTCAGTCAACCCAAAAGCCCCCCGGGAGGGTGGGGGTGAGGGACCCGGGGAGGGGCAGGGCTATGGCTCCCATCCCCAGAAGCCAACCGGGGCCAGAGAAGGTGCCCCTGAAACTCTGACACATCCTTTCTCTAAAGCAGCCCAGCGAGAGCCGCAGTATGAAAAGTTACTTTTCAAATAAATAAATAAATAATAAATAAATAAGAAGAAGAAAGAAAGAAAGAAGAAAGAAAGAAAGAAAAGAAAGAAAGAAAGAAAGAAAGAAAGAAGAAGAAGAAGAAGAAAGAAAGAAAGAAAGAAAGAAAGAAAGAAAGAAGAAGAAGAAAGAAAGAAAGAAAGAAAGAAAGAGAAAGAAGAAAGAAAGAAAGAAAGAAAGAAAGAAAGAAAGAAGAAAGAAAGAAAGAAAGAAAGAAAGAAAAGTTACTCTTCCAGGTGAGCAGAGGGTTCTTCGAGGTACTTTAACAAACACGATGAGCCACTGTGTCGTGTATGTCCCCAGCCTATGTGCCTGGCAGTTAAAAAACAACAACAACAACGACAAAACTCTGTCTGGAAAGAGGGAAAATAAGAAGTACAAATTTCCAGAGGAGAGTCCCTACAAATGCAACACCAACCAGGAAGGTGTGCCGCTGTCCTTTGTAGCCGGAGAGGGGGCAGGCTCTATAGAAGTCGGGGGGGGGGGGACTTTGTGGTCTAGAGAATCTGCAAGGAGCCTGCATGGATGCTCTCCGCACTAAGATGTGTGTTTCTCGACAAGTCCTGCCAACCATTCTTGGCTGTCTTGTTCTGTTCGGTCACCCCCCGCCCTACCCACTCGGGCCACAGGACGGCTCGCCACTTGGCCAGGAACATGCAAGCATTTTCCTCCAGCAAACAACTGTTGCACTGCAGACTCCTAGCTGGGCTCTGGCACTCAGCACAGAGGGAGGGGACAGGCAAGGAGGGTGTGTCCAAACCTGCTGTCCCTCTGGGGTGGGGTCATTGGCACAAGCTGCCCAGGCCATGGGGGCAAGGCAAGTTCAGAGTTACGATGAGTGAGGATTGAGCCCTGCTCCCTGGATCTCTCTCATTCCCTGTGCTTACCCCACAGGCTTATGTAGGGAAAGGAAAGGAGCTGATGAATGAGTTTTGAGAAAAGCACAAATTCCTTTAGAAATATAAGGTGTTCGAGCTAAATAACATCAGGTAAGATTTTATTGCTTTTGGCCAAAGGCTACCACTCAATTTAAAGGGAGGGGAGAGGGCAGCCCGGGTGGCTCAGCGGTTTAGCGCTGCCTTCAGCTCAGGTCGTGATCCTGGAGACCCGGGATCGAGTCCCACGTCGGGCTCCCTGCATGGAGCCTGCTTCTCCCTCTGCCTGTGTCTCTGCCTCTCTCTCTCAATCCTCTCTGTGTGTTCTCATGAATAAATAGAATTTAAAAAAAAAAAAAGGAGGGAAGACAGTATGTGCAGTATTTTAAAGCAAATTATATAATGTCACTCTTGGGGGGATATGATAATGGTATCGGGGTCATGTATAAAAAATAAATGCTTTCCTTTTTGAGATACACATTGACCTATGTATAAATAAAATGACACAAACATATGGGATTTTCTTTTCCTCAAAATGAGGAGGAGGAGGGAGGCGAAGGGGGCCAGACTGGTTGGTCGTTGCCGGAACAGAAACACTATTCTGTGTACGTGAAGGGTAGGCCCAAAATTCTCCGTAATAAAATTTGAACAAAAACAACTTGTAAAGATCAAAAACACAGAAGAAAGAGTAAATCTGCCAACGTAAGACTTCCATATGCGTCGTAAAGCGGATGATCAGATCTGGCCTTGCTTTGAAATTACAGGGGCTAAAGTAGACTTGGTTTTCTTGTGTCTGTTGTTGTTGTTTGTTTTGTTTTTAAGCAGACAGTAGAAAGGTGAGTAAGCTCCTGCGGTGTTGGACAGTAAACCACTCATCATTTATGGCGGGACTCCAGAGCAACATCTAGTGACTTTTGCTCCCCCAAAGACTTCTGCTGTAGCACCAGATTATGTCACAGCGGAGATCAGAAGGACTGAGGCACTTCCTAAACACAGGACGCCTCTGGTCCAAGCTGCAGACGTGGCTCAGAAGGAGACCGTCACAAAGACTTAGGAGCAGGAGGAAGGGCAGATTGGCCAGGTATAACGGCGGCAGCACCCCACGTAGTCATCTAGCCCCCCCACCCCCAGGTCAAGCATCCCACCTAGTCTGAAGGACACTGGTGCCCTCTCTGCGGGCGTCCGTGAGTTCCATCCTGGTGCTCTACTCAACCCGATGCTATCCAGTGACTCTCTTCCTCTTGTTATTTGTGTTCTTAGTGGGTTGTGCTGGTGCAGATTAAGATCGAGGGAATAACAAAAATCACCAGTCCACTCCCTGGGTCGTCACAGTCCCATCCAAGCGCACAGGTGCTCTCTCTCCCTCCGACTGGCAAGATCCTACTCTCTACCACTCCCATGTGCTTGGGAGTGGACTCTTCCCTAATCAAGCCTCCAGACGTATCATACCCCGGGCTGGCTCGATTCCTCTTCACACCTGCCAGCAAAATCTCTAGGAGGAGTGGTGCTAACCAATTCACGGGGACCCGGCGACACAGAAAGGCGATGACCCCGCAAAAAAAGCAAGGCATTGGGTGCTTATGGGTCAGAGCCCCAGGAGCCAAACAGGTGGGACCAGCCTCCCCCATCAATGAAAGTGGGGGAGCAAACGTGAGCGAAGCGGGTCCCTCGGTGGGAGGAGCCTGTGTGTGGGTGGCAGTGGCAGCCCTGGGCACAGAAGGCGGTATTCCCGAGGCAGCCCGGTGCCCTACTTGTTCGCTGCACTTTTCCAAACCACAAAGCCCTGCTTGGAGCTCCCCTGCCAAGGCTGATCGCAATCTGCCAGGCTATCAGCACTGTCATCTTCCATGGACATGCAGTCGGTGCTGTGAATTCTCAAGGAGCTGCCAGCACGAGTCCCGCACAGCCATCACATCTGGCCATCCAGGGCTAGGGTAGCACTTGTCCCCAACGGTGCCGATCAGCCCAGTCTCCAGCCCCGTTCACCCTGCCCCTCTCCTCCAGCCGCACCACGACCCAAGCCCTACCATGAGGTTAAACCACCCACCCATCTTCACCCTTGTGTTTCACAGCTGGGAAACGAGTGTTCAGAAGGACAGAGCCCATTGGAGAAATGGCTCTAACCCTGATGGCTGCACCATCCATCCAAGCCTGTCGCTGCGGCTGGTGCTTGGGTCTACCGAGAGCCGAGAGACTTGGCCCTCTGCCTGGTGGAGCAGGGAAGATGATGGGGGAAACTGGCAACAGGATTTTTCTGCTTTGGAAAAAGACCTTTTCAGCACCTGCCAACCTGATAGGTTTGCCAAGAGTTTTCCATTTGCCAAGAATTCTACATTAAACAAACACACACGCCTACATCACCCCTCCTCCTAAGGACGCATAACCTATTGGGTAAAGAAACAGCCCCAGGAAGGAGGACTAGTACAGGCTCACGAACCCTTCTAGCTTCTGGAGCAGTGTCCATTTTAATCTCTGCCAGATGACCCAGAAGTCTATGCACCTCACATCTTCCTTACGTTAAGGGGTTCCAGAGCAAGAAAGTTAGGGTTTGGTTCTGAGCTACAAGGTTTTTGTTGGTGTCGTTGTTTTTATTATACAAATCTATCCACACAAGTTATGAATGTACAGATATATTCATTAAACAATCCTTGGGACACTGCTAGGTCTATAGGCTCTTATAGGTCTGGGAGTAGACTGGTTTTTGGTTATCGTCCCTGTGTCTCTCTCTTCCTTCCCTCTTGCCTGCAAAGCACAGCCAATGGCTGGAGACACAGGTGACCACCACCACGAAATATGTAACAGGAGCTGATCTGTAAAAGTTTCTTGACCAAACTGAAGACAGTGACTAAAATTCAGGTGTCCCTGCCTCTTCCCAGGTCTGCCTGAAAACTATCACCTTGACTCTGAAGCATGTGTACTTCTCTGCTAAGGAGAGAAGATGGGGTAGGAGGGAATAGACTTGCAGATGCTCCTTCCCAAGCACTCAGCATCCTCAGTTCCTGTCCATGGGTCATGTAAAGAAGCCAAGAGCTGGCCACAGCTCTGGCCCACAGTTCTAGAGGATTAGCTCATGGATGTTCTTCCGTGAGGGCAGAAGAATCCGGATCCCCAGAGATCACGTGGTACAGTCCTTTTCTGCAAGAGGGGACCCTTGACTCCAGTCTCTCCACTACTCATCCAACCCTTACAGGTTTTCACTGAAACACTCTGAAGTGTACGTGCAAGAGCGAGAATAAAGTCATATCCCACTCACACGAGGTTTGCTGTGTCATGCTTACCCTGATTGGTGAAAAGAAAAAAGAAAAAAAAAAAAAAAGACTGTGAACCTATGAAATCAACTTGTGTGACCTGGGTTTATGAGCTCCGAGAACAAGACGAAGGTGATAGGATGTCGCTCCTGTGATTCTGCTGCGTTTGTATACGGACTCCTCTTGCTAGCAAACTCATCCAGAGGCTGGTTTGATGAAGTAAGCAGTCATGTTGGGAAAGTCCATGTTCCAAGAAATGGTGAGCGGCCTCTAGAAGCCACAGGGGGCCCCTAGGAGCTAGGGAAAGTCAGCAAGGAGCTGGGCCCCAGTCCCACAATTCAACCACTCCCATGTGCTTGGAAGTGGACCCTTCCCTAATCAAGCCTCCAGAGAATACAACCTAGCCAACACCTTGACTACAGCCTTGTGAGACCCTGAGCAGAGGGTCAGTTAAACCACGTCCAGACTCCTGCCCAGAGAAATTGGAACAAAAGGGTGTGTTGCTTTAAGCCACATGTTGGTGGTAGTTATACAGCACCAGAGAACTAACACAGTGACCGTCTCCCACCAAGTTAGTAAATATGACCAGTGACACATGGAAGAAATCTATAAATTCATGAACCATCTTTTTTCTTTTAACCTATATTACAGGCTTGTTAGTAAATGACTAATTTTATATTCCCCATAATTTCACATAGTAAGTTCGATCAGCATTTTCATCGAAAAAGTAGAAAGGGAGGGACGCCTGGGTGGCTCAACGGTTGAGCATCTGCCTTCGGTCCCAGGTGTGATCCCGGGATCCGGGATGGAGTCCCGCATCGGGCTCCCTGCGACGAGCTTTCTTCTCCCTCTGCCTGTGTCTCTGCCTCTCTCTCTGTCTTTCATGAATAAATAAATAAATAAATAAATAAATAAATAAATAAATAAATAAAATAAATCTTTTTTTAAAAAAACGAAAGAAAAAGCAGAAAGGGAGTAGGTTCCTGTTCAAGAGAAAGTTTGAGGAAATATAAACCTAAGTACTAATCTTAAAACAGCTGATAGATCTTTTGATGGGACACCCTCCAGGGTGTGGTAGTGACCAGTGTTGACCGCAGATCCAAGTGCATATCCAACCCTAAAGCTAAAAGGCAAGGTCGGAGAAGGGGGTACACCTCCAACACCATTACTGCACACCTGGAAAGCAGGACTCGACTTTGGCTAAGAGTCTCCCCTCTCTTGGCATGATCCCTCCCCAGGCTTATCCTACTTTTTCCTTCTTTCCTGCCACATCCTGGATTTCTTGGAGGTCATGGCTTGCCCTCAGTTGAAGGGAGTTAAGCCTGGCCTTAAACCCCGGGGCTGGGTCCTCACCAACTCCAAACACCCTAGACTCATACCCCTGCCTGCTAGACAAGGAGGCCACCGAAAGACTGGTTAACCTTGTGGCTCATAGTTTCCCAAAGAGTGGTGACCACATCAGAGGAGATCCTACACAACTTCCAGTCTAAACTTTTAATCTGGGGAAGAATCAAGGGGTGCTGGGATACAGGTCCCAAGGTTTACCCTGTGCCAAAGGAATCTTATGCCTTTCCCTGGCATAATCCAGCTGTTCTGTTTACTCATCCATCCACCTATGTCTTTCATGTGTTGGAACAGAGAGCATAGCAGGTGCATAGCACCACAGAGGTGCCCTAAGGATGCGTGGGGATCCTGAGGCTGGGTGGCCCCAACAGACGCTGCACAGATCTTAGTGACAGCTCTTGGGGACAGATGGTGACCACGCAGGACCCTTTTGCTATCAAGTCGCTGGCAAAGCCCAGGCAGTGTCAAGCAGAGGAGAACTACAAAGGAAGAGGGTTGAGTAGGATCCAAAAGAAGGCTTAGGGTTGCTGTTGCGGTCAGCGCTCGCTGGTTGCCCAGGGCCAGCCTTCCTCTGGCTTCTTCTGGCGGGAAGAAGGAAATGCTCCCTCCAGGTGTAGTTCTTTCTGCTCCAGGGCAGAGAAGCACAATTTTGAGTAGTGGTCCTCCTGCCTGTGAACACAGCCGCCGCTCCTCGTCCCAGCTGCAGGGCTGGGCTGTGTTAGGAAGATGATCACAGGGTGAACTCACTAGATAAAATTCCAGATGTTCTGGAACCTCTAAAATCCCGTAGCCCTGGGTGTGAAATCCCCAGCTCGGGGTGTATGTACACGGTGGACCTACCTTAAAGTCAGCGAAGCCTGGAGTGCAGGGCCGCTGGTCTCGGGTGCCCCTTCCAAAGCCCTGTGCCTAATTGTGTGTTTGTCCTTTTATTTTCCCCAAAGAGCGCTCCTCATATCTTATAAACTGCGGATCCCCCAAATCCGAGTCCTCCCCTGCAAGGGACAAGCCTGCAGACACAGCAAGGGGTCCTGGGAAGCCAGCGGTCCCTTCAGTCCCTTTGCTGGAGTGAGGATGGCCTCGCTGTGATGGTTCCTGGCAGGTGGGGAGGGGCAGGGCCCAGCACATCCCGGGAGCCCCGCCCCCGTCCCCCGTGCAGGTAAGCACCTGCCAGGCACCCCGGGGCGGGCCCAGCAGGCTCCCGGTGACCCAGCGCTGCACCAGCTCGGGGAACGTGTGCCCACGCAGGCAGCCCAGCCTCACCTGGCCCGGCGGGTGGCTGGCACCTGCGGGCCAGGCGGCTGACCAGGGCACGTGGCCAGGGGGAGAGCACCTGAGAGCTGGGGAAACCATGCCACAGGGCTCGACTCGGGCTTGCAGGTAAAACCTGGTGGAACTGTATACACTGAAGGTCTGTGCCTTTGTTATATGTAATCATACCTCCGTTTAGAAGGAAGGGGGGTGGGGAGAAGAACCCCTGGGCTCCCATGTGCTTCTCACTTTCGCAGATTCGACTACTTATTAGAGCGTGGAGGGGTGCAGAATGTTGCACCTGGAAAGCTTTAGGGAGCAGGGTCTGGGAAGTCACTTTCTGCCTCCTCAGGGCAAAGGAGAACCAATCCTGCCACTACTTATCACCACCTTAGGGAGAAAGAGTAAGGCCTCCTGGACCTCACCTTTCTTGTCAGCAAAGAGGGGTAATCGTATGGAAGTTGAGCTTTAAAGGAGGTGATGAGGGGGATCCCTGGGTGGCTCAGTGGTTGAGCATATGCCTTTGGCTCAGGTTGTGATCCTGGGGTCCTGGGATCGAGTCTAACCACGGGCTCCCTGCAGGGAACCTGCTTTCCCTTTGTCTCTGTCTCTGCCTCTCTCATGAATAAATAAATAAAATCTTTTTTTAAAAGGAGGTAATGAGGATGCATAGCACCCTGTCTGGCCCACAGTCTTCACCTAAAGGGATTTTGGTCCTTCCCTCAGAACAGCAGGCTGAGAATGTCTTTGATAGGTCGCCAGAGAGACCCAGAAGGTAAGACCTAACCCCATCTCTCAATTACAGTCACCTGGAAAGAAGGGCCCATCAAAAGCAAAGCCTTCAGGGAAACAGCCATCAGTCAAGGATATAGGACTGAGGGGCAGTCTGGTCAAGCAGTGCTAGCAGCTTAGAGAAAACACACCTGTAACCAGTCCTGAAATATTAGCTCAAGGAAAAGACTGAAACCTAGAGATATCTTACCCTCTTACTTCTTGGGTCCATAAGGCTGAGAAAAGTAGAAAAACAAATGCAAAATTTGACCCCGATGATTGGCTGAATGTCTGTACTAGTAAAATTAGAGGTGTTCTGTAGAAAGGAATGGTCAAGAAGCAGTAGGACTCAGAAAAGCAAAACAGAGATATATGGGAGGATTTGAAAACCTTGGGATTTTCTGAATTCTAAATCCTCAAAGAGCCTCCTTTGTCAGCTGAAACAACCCCCTTCCTCCAGTCTTCTGAAACACTTCTTGAAGACACTGTCATTGCTGTGCATGAAAGAGTCACCCTCCAAGAGAAACCCAATTCTCCTCATGCACTAGTCTGTATGGTCTCCAGAAATGATCAGAGTTATAGCCCAGTATGTCCCCAAAGGAAGGGAAAAGGCAAACTCAAGCCGAGGAGAATAAGGATTTGAAACCAACATAATTTTAGGATTTTTTTTCTAATTTTAGTGACAAACTGGCGGGGGTGGGGGGGAATATGTGTGGGAATAGATTTTTAGGGTGCTCAACAACGGAGGGAAGAATATAATTCTGAATTAGTCTGAATTTATTGACATATAATTGTTACAGAGATTCTGGGTTTACTATGCCACCATGAGAAGCATAGGACTCAAGGTGATTATCCCTAAAGTACTGAGTGTCATGTGTGACGCAAGCTGTCCATTATATGTAGGTTATCTAACACGCTCATAAAACACCATTACCAATTGGAAATGGTTTATATGGGACTGGGCCCTGCCCCCTGGGTCCTGGGGATACTCCAGGGACACCCCCAGATTACTTAGTTGAAGATTACTTTGGACCTCTTCCATTGTGGAAAAGGCAGAGATTTTGCCCCGCCGGAACAAGCTCACATATCTGGATTTGGAATTGCTTCCTTGTGTAGCCTATCATTGTGGCATTCTATGTGACACTGCTTCTGACCAAGGAATTTGCTTCCCAGTAAAAGAGGGACGGCAATGGGTGGATACCCTTGTGATTTGAGCCTATCACTCAGGTGCAGTAATTTGTTTTGAACTGTGACTTGGATTATTGAAGATGGGTTTCAAGACTGGCTCTGAGACAGTATCTAATGAAGCTTAAAGGACATTGTCCTTTTAGACAAGTGTTCAGAACCAACCATCAATAATATGTGGGGCAGCTTCTCCCATAGCAAGACTAAGCAGGTCTGGAAGACGGGGGAGTGGGGATGATGCCTGCTCCATTTAATCAAACGACTCACTCTCCTCACCTGTAGACCCCGCCGGTTTAGAGGTGTTGAATCCAAGAAAGGACTGCTCCGCTATTGGGGCAGCCAGCCATTGGGGTAGCTCCCTTTGGAAAGGGGAAGTATGAAATTTCAATTGCATGAGGGAGAGCTCCATTGCCTAAGCAGAACGTTTTGTTTAAGAGTGAACAGAGAAATCAGAGTGGATGTGGATGTGGAACAGCAAAAGAGTGAGGTTATAATAAACAATATTTTTTTCCTTCTTTTGGGTCTCCACTATCTGAACTCATTCCAAAATTTGAAAATCCATTATTTTATGAGTCTTATGGGAGGCATGAGCAGCGAGTTCATAGACACAGGACATAAGCTCTGCCAGCTTAGATGTTACTGCCCAGAACTTTGCATGTGGGACCAGGAAAAAAGAATCAGGGTCAGTTTACAGTCCATCCCCATGGTGGTGGTGGTAGAACCAAGGAGCATCAAGTAGTGGTTATGCATCGGGGGACTGTGGCACCCAAACCAAGCTGTATTTGAGATGTGATTGGCCATGGTCCTAGGCCTCTAGCTTTCTTGTATCCAACCCATTTTCAAGATTGTTTCTCCTACAGATCTTGTGAGGTCCCAATAGGCTTCTGTTAAACTCCTGTACAAGTTAGCTAGAGTTGGGTTGGTTGTTTGGAATCATGAATCTAAGTAGCCTATCTCATCTGGGCTCTTTCCTTTGCTTCTACTCACAGTAGGTAGGGGAGATGTTACGATGAACTTTAATTAGCTCTTATATTATCAACCCTGGAAAGAAACAGCTCGGAGAAGGACTGAACACGGCTCATCCACAACAATATCCCCTTTATTGATATTAATCACAGTTATGAGGTCTTGTCCATCAGAAAGTTTGCATTATGTAGAACTACATACAAAGACATAAAAATACACGTATACCAACCACCAAACCAGTTAATTTCAACCAATCAAAACCTCTGAATGTATCTTCAATTTTGTTCATCAGTGCTTCAGAAGAACATACACAGACCCAGCCTAAGGTTGGCTGTGGGGGTCTTAGAGCATTCACAGAGCAGGGTATTTATTCACCCTTGGAAGCAATTCAACATGTAAACTCAGAGGGCAGGCATTGATAACCCAACACCTGAAAGCTGGCTCTTGGGCTGCCTGCCTTGCTGGCGGAGCCCACTCAAGGTCCCATATGCTCCTTTGACCAATGAGGAGGGCAGGCCTTACCTATGTTTGAAGCAGACAGATTATATCACCCCTGTTGGAGAAACTACGTGTAGGAAGGAGCAGATTGGCTTGTAGACTACTTAAGTCATCCTTTAGAGTCACTTCAGGATGATGACTTGGCTAAGATTTACCCTACAAGGAGAATGCTAAAGAAAAAACCAAACCAACCAAACAAACAAAACCTCTCTTTTTCTTCCTACCCCTTCTCCCTTCTTCATCCTAAACTGTCAGGCCAAACTCCAGGAAAGCCTGCAGCAGCTTAAACATTCAAGGTCAGGTTACAGGTCACATAGTCAATAGGGAAGGACCTATTGCAGATTCCAAATGTCTTTCTCTGACTTAAGTTAGCTTAAGTGGCTCCCTTCGTAACTACACGAGGGCTTGAGTTCCAGCTGTCTGCTGGCGTCCCCAAGTCTCTTAGAAAACTGAAGGCTATAGACTTATGGAGATAAATGTCTAGGGGATTTGGAAACCATGACAAACCACTTTGCTCTTGGAATCCATAGAGAGCAGAGGTCTCTAATCAAAGCTGCACTCTCGCTCTGTGTTCATAGTCGTCTGAATTCCCTAATTCCCTTAACATCAATAGTGTCGATTTTTGCCTTAAGAAAAAATAAGAAAGAAAGAGAAAGACTACCCGCCTCCCTTCCCTTTGTGTTCCCCTCCCATACAGCATCTCCCTTGGGGGACGCAGAGGAAGGCATATTCCTCCTTTGGCTGGCTGGACCTTGGAGAGTGGGTTGCTATGTCCACGATGTTCCAGTTCCGGTCTCATGGGTAGACGATCAATGGTGAAAGATCAAGAGGTACAGATGAGAGGTGTCCTGGCCATTCTGCTCTGAGTCACGAGGCAAAAATGCTTAGGAGGCTTCTCTCTTGGTAGCTTGCTCCTGTAGGTGACCTTGAGAAGCTGCCACTGAGCCCACCAAGGGAGACTTGAGACTGTGAAAGCAGAGATTTCCCTGATTGGTGTGTCCTTGGTAATCCTGCTGAAGACAGATTCTATTCTGTGGCCAAACAAAAATCTGTAGTTCCGTGACACCTCAACATTCTAAATGAAACCAATATCTCCCTCCAAAGAAAGGTAAAAATTGTCCTACTATAATCAGAGTCAATCAGGATAATGAGATGAAAAGGAGAGAAAGGAAGAGGGTTTTAATGTAAAGGAAGAGGCCTGTGGTCCCGTAGAAGCCAACCGTTGCCGTTTCCTGGTGCCGCTTGTCCTGGGGTCCGAAGCATCTCAGCACTAGCCCAGGCCAACGTCGAGGGACATCATCACCACGAATCCCAGGATGGAGGCCCAGGAGGCCAGTTTCCCATTACCACTAGGAAGGAAGGGAAATGAGACCTTAACGCGCTCTGGGACATCATCCAAGCTGAAAGAATCCTCTGCGATGTCCAATTCCAACAGAAAATTAATAAGGACAATAATATTGATAAGCAGCATCTATCAGGGATTACTATACGCCAGGAGAACTAGCTCACGTAATCCCAAAGGATAATCACATGAGACCAGTACTGTCAGTGTTCCCTTGTTACTGGTGGGGAAACTGAGGCATACAGATGTAACTTGCCCAAAGGTAGCTCTCATGGCTCTGGAATGTATACTTGAATCCAGTGTGGCGATTAAATTCTCGCTCATATTACTGAGTCTGACCTTTAAAGTAGCCTCAACATCATTCTGCTGTAAAAACCAAATGGAAGGAAGAAAGGAAGCCCTTACCACCCCGACGCTCGGCCCATAGCTACACAGTGAGAATATGGATGGGTGGGAGGATCTGGAGGCTGGGGACCCGGGGCGGATGAGGGAGGGTTCGCTCTCCAACCTGATCTGAGCCTCGGGGATGATGTCATCCGTGACCACATAGACCATGGCGCCCGCAGCAAAGGCCAGAGCGTAGGGCAGGAGGGGCTCGGCCAGCACCACGGCGAAGGCGCCAAAGACCCCGGCCAGCGGCTCCACCATGCCGCTCAGCTGCCCATACCTAAGGAGAGACCAGAGACAGGTGTCACCATGGGGAGGGCCAAGCAGACGCTCAGTAGCCAGCGTGCCCAGACTGCTGACTCAGCCCCAGAAAACAGATGCCTTTCGTGCCACAGCCTGGGTGCACGTGGCAGTGCAAGAGCTCCTCACCGTGTTTTCAGCCACCTCCTCCGTCCCCTGACCTCCTCCGACACCGTAGGTGCCCCCTCCTGGGTTTCCTGTAGAGTTTTAAGTTTTCTGCATTGTCTGTTTTCCGTAACAGCATTATTGAGATACAATTCACATACCATAGGGCACACCCGTTTAATGTGTACAGTTCAGTGGTTTTAGTATAGTCACGGGGTTGTGCAACCGTCGCCACTACCTAGTTCCAGAACATTCTCATCACCACAAAAGGAAACCCCATACCCATTAGCAGCCACTCCCCATCCCTCCCTCCCCCAGCTCCCAGCAACCACTGATAATGCTTTGCGTCTCTATGGACTTGTTTATTCCGGATATTTCACATAAAGGGACTCGTGCAACACTGGCTTATTTCATCTCATGTAATGTTCTCAACATGCGTCTGTGTTTTAACACATATCAGTGTTCCCTGGTCCTTTTGTGAGTATATCCCGCCGTACAGATACACCACATGCTCTCTATCCACTCGCCAGCTGATGTTGACATCGTCTCTTGACCGACACGACGCTGATTAGGAGTCGTATGGACAATTCCCAAGGATGGTTGCCTGTGGTAGGTTTGGGGGTTGGTGCCACCTCTGCGCCCCTTCTGCAGGAGCTGCACCCACATGCCTCTGCCGAAGAGGTGGACCTACCTGGCCAGGTGTATACTGAGGGCTGGTCCCCGCTACCTGCCATCTTGGATTAAGATGAGATTTCTTCTTTGAAAAAAGAATCCCTTCATTTGAGCTAGTGAGATGGGTCTCTGTTGCTTGTAATCACTTGGGCCCTGATTGAAACAGCAGCCCCCATGAGCCCTGAGAATCCAGAGAGTAGGAGATAAGCTGGGACCTTCTCCCCATGGTTGAGCTCAGCCAGCTGTTGGGTTGAAAACCAACAGACAAGGGAGTTGGGACATCTTTCCCACTATCCTTTGTGTGGGCATTTGGCAAGATATACTACCTGGGAGCCTCAATCTCTCCATCTGTAAATTGGGGGTTGAGAAACCCAGAAGTGTACTGGGGCACTTCCCTGCCCAGCTGGTCTCCCCAGTGTCAGGACAGGGCTATGACCTCCCACGGCCCCCTGCTTCTCCGTGGCCAGGAGCAGACAGTTGGCATGGGGGAGACACTGTCTATACCGCAGGACCCTCTAAGGGGACACAGCTTCTGGATTTATATACCGTGAGCGTGGGTTGGCAGTTCTTGCAGCTCTGCAGTGTGTGTACAATTCCTGGCCTTGGCTTTGTCACTTTGGAAAAAAAGTGAGTTCGATGTCAAGCCCAGATGGACTGAGAGAGAAGAAGTTTAATCTTGGGGTCCAGACAGTGATGACGAGGCCCCTCATTTCCCCGCCTCCCGTCCCGTGGTGCCCCTCCTGTATGAAACAACAGTCACAACTTTTGGGCTTCCAGGACTCACATTTGAACCAAATTTCTAAGGCCACCCTGCCCTGCCCTCACCCTGTCCTCTGTTCTGTAGACTGCAACAATGGAGAAAGAGACAAGAGAGGGTAAAATAAAATAATTTAAGTATGTGTAAGAACTTGTAAGTCATAAGGCCCCATAAAATGGAAGGTATTTTTAAATTGTTATTATTAGCAGTCTTTTAAAATGCCCTCACCGTGCATTCTAGAGCAGGGATTGTCTTCACAAAGAGGTATTCTGGGGTTCAGAGTCCTGAGTTGAGGGGCAGATTAGACTTCCAGTCTCGGAGTCACCACCGAGAAGTTGTCTGACCCTCTGGGCCACGGTTCTCCCCTCTCAAAGCTGAGGACTCCCCTTACATGTCACCAGAAAAGTAACATTAAGGAATAGACCAGAAGAGAAAGGCCTTTGGGGACCATGAAAACACGAAGTCTGAGTGCAACAAGCATCCTCCCCTAGACCTTATTGATAGAATCCATGACAGGGGCCAATGTAATGACTCACTGTGGTCCGATGGGCCTAAGTAAAGGCATGTGACGTTTAGAGTAGACACTGGTCTACCTCCTACTTGATGGGGTGAGAACCTAACACTGACTGGGCATTGTGGGGTAGCACCTGGAGGCGTTCTGAAATAGGGAACATGACCATGTGGGCTGGTTTGTGTAAACGTTGAAGGTCAAGAGATGAGTATCTTGGGCTTCCTTCCACCTTTGGGGCCATGGGATTCAGACTGTCAGCATTTTACCAGAACTTCCAGGGTCACTTCCAGGTCAGAAGAGGAGGTTCTCGAAGAAAGAAGCCCACACTAAGGACTGCTCTGAGCTTCACATCACACACGACCCCGGCCTCTGACAGCTGACACACTGGAACACTTACCAAAAGGCTCTCCAGGGGGAGAAGCCAGCCCCTCGCAAGGGGAGGCTGACAGCCAGGCCCTCCGGGAAATTCTGGATCCCAATTCCAATGGCTAAATTCCTGAAAGAGCAAGAAGGCACATGAAGGCAGCAGCCGCACACATAGGACCCCGTGGCCTAGACCCAACGTCGTCCCGTGGCGTTGGAGATCCAGGTGAGACCTGTGTCATGTGGAGGAAGGACAAAGGTTAGTGCATGTGTGTAGGTGGGTGCGGGACACAAGGAGAAGCAGCTGGCACAGACTGTCCACCCCTTCATGCTGTCCTTGGTCCCCAGGGACACTCGATCTTTACGGTGCCACAGTAAGCAGAGGACGTGCTGGTTGGGCATGAGGATGACCCGTGTTCTACTACTTAGCTGCATAGCTTTGTGCAAACCACTTAACTTTGTACATCTCAGATCCTTAGAGTAACATAGACGGGCTTGCATGGGGATGATTACAGCTCTCGCGGAGGACCGATGCCACACACCGACGGCCGTGTGGCCCAATGACCTCACGCCTCTGAAGTTCCCAGCACCTGTGAGGTGCTCAGTACACTGTGGTTTTTATTCCCTTATGGCACGGAGATGGACTCATGGTATTTTATTGAGAAGCAACTTCAGCAATGGGACAGGGACATAGTGAGCGGAATCCAACAGGGGCACAGGTCTCCTGGGCTTGGCATCCCCGCCGACTCTGCGGGCCTGGCACTGGCACCATACTTCTTTGGGCCCCCAGTGGTGTCCACCGTGATCTTCTCTCCTCTGCTCCCGCAGGACACAGAGGGGCTGTGCTCTGGGAACTGGTTGGGCTCGAGGACAGACTGGTGTCTGCAGAGGGTGACAAGGGCCGGCTTTGGGGACTGGGTTTGGGATCAGGGTCAAGAGTTTCATTTCTCACCTCTTGGGTCCCAAGTCTAGGAATCTCAACCCAGCTTTGGATCATACAGTGGAGCCCTGCTTGAGTTACAGGACCCTATCTTCTCCCACCAGCCCTGGGCAGAAATACCCCAGGTCTCTAGTCTTCTGCTATCATTGTCATAGCCCACACTGACCCTGAGCTCCTATTTTAGGAGCAAGGGGCATCTGAAATATATTTCTTTTTAAGAAATGAGCTTTAAGGGTCCACTTGCCAAAATCATCTTGCCAATATGTCACTGGCCCCTGTGACCTGCCTTCTCAAACAGGCCCTCGAAGTGGCGATCCTTTCTTCCCCACACTTTTCTAGTCTCCTCTCCCCACCCCCAAAATGGATAAGTGAATACAACCAGTTTTTCTTGACCTTTTGCAAAGCCCTGAATCCAAGGTATCTTTCAATGGGGAAGATCAGAGGGTCCGACCAGTTCTTGTACTCCCTTTTTTGACCGCAGACGCGGCATTTTGTGGCGAGCTCCGGCCCATGCCATCACCTGCCCTGCCATGTTCACAGGGAGGTGAACAGCTTACCCCCAGCGTGACCCCAGAGCTGCCGGCCCGTCCCGGGATTGTCACCAGCAAGTCAGAGGTGGGGCTCCCCGTCCAAAGTCCTCACCATGACGCAGCGTGGACTGTAGCCATCCGCCAGGCGGACCATGGAAGCCTCCTCCACATCCTGTCCAGGAGCCACCATCCCGATAAGCAGCACAGAAGCCCCATTCTTCTATCCCTGGCAAGGCACATTACCCCTGCCCTGCCCTGGCTCTGGCATGGTGCTTCCAGCCCAACCAGGTGCCGCACCCTCTGGATCCTGCCAGGCCGTCCTCAGCAGGGCGCCACCTCGCTGGGTGATCACCAAATCTCTCTTAAGTGTTCACCCCCCAACAAGGGCTGGACCACGGATTCTCTGCCTTTCCCATCTTCACCAGGCTCTTCGTCTGCACACACACGTGCTCTCCCACCATGTTCCCCTGCTCTGCTGTATGCTCCGCTTCTGTTAGACATCAACCAGACAGGTGTCACCCAACGGGAGTCCCCTCTACTCACTCTCCCTGTCCCACTTCATCACTTGCATCAGCTCAGGACTGAGTTAAACCCAGAGCTCTTGGCCCTGGCCCCGATGCCCAGGCCTACCCTCAAGACTCCAGTTCATCGCTATGGTGTTGGGCTTCAGATCTGCAGACTCGAAGAACGCACTGACATCACTGAGAGCCAGTGACCTAAGACATCATCAAAATGGGCGAGGACGGGGTTCGTGGTCACGCCCACCTCCCACCCAGGAGCCCCGTCCCTGCCACCCTGCCACCCCACTGAGAAGCGCCATGGCGGAGGCCCCAGGTGGGAGCTGAGGACACCAGCGGCTCCTTGTGAATGCACCAGCTGGCCTGCAGACTGGGTGCTTCCTGTGTACAAAACCTGAACTGGGGGGCCCTGGAGGGGATCTGCACAACAAAGACCAGAAACAGAAAAGTGGGGGGCTGCTGGGGAGATAGAACCAGCAACAGAAGAGAGGAGTTCCTGGGTGCCCCAGGCCAAAGGAGCAGAAGAGAAGCAGGGCTCGGTGTGGCAGGGCTGGTCCCTGGGAAGCACAAGCTCTGGGCTGACTTATTGAGGGTGTGCGTGGGGGCTCGATCAGCAGACTAGGGCCCAGTGAATGGGGTGCAAAAGCGCAGCCTGCCAAGAAGGAAGCTCCAGATGCTCACTCCCTCTTGCAGCCCTACTGTGCTTTTCCTGGGGTTTACATGACCAGCTGGACACTCCCTGTAGCATCCCCCATGAGTGAGGCGTGCTGGGCCATACCCTCCATTGTTCACCTTTTAGGGGAGGGAAAGCCTAGATGAGAGGTTTCCTCTCCAGGATGGGCTACGAAGATTCCAAACGGGATTCAAAGGCAAGGGGAAAAACCCAAACCTTGTCCTTCCCAAGACAGTGAGGCTGCTGTGTTCTGTGTTTTGTTCTCCCCAGAGGGAGCATGAAGACACCATCGCCAGTCTAGACTGTGGCAAATTAGCAGCAGGGAGAGGGAGGTGGGGATGAAGGGCTCATTAAGAAAAGAAACCGCAGGCTCTCCCCTGACGGCACCCCTTTCCTTCGGTGTCAAGCCAAGCCCCACAGTGATCTGTCACCTGAGCTGGACCAGGATGAACAGGGACAGGGAGAGAAGGGCCAGGAAAGGCCATCCATGGGGAGAGCAGGGGCAGGGAGGAGAGAGGGGGAGTGGAGGGATGGGGGGCCAGGCCTGGTTAAGTGCAACGCTGGCCCTCCAGGCTGCCAGCTAGGAGAGGCTTCCCTGCCTTATCGTCAGACACCACTGATCCCAAGAGACGAGCAACTGGAGGAAAGGCCATCTCGGCGGACAGTTGATTTCTGCTTTTGCTTAGAGCCCTGGAAGCAGCTAGAGGCCTGACCCTGCCAACCCTGACCAGGCCTGGCTCCTTGTCTGCATTCTCGTCCTCTTCCTCGGTCCCCGGAGTAAATGTTCGAGAACACCCGGGTTGTCAGGGCCGCTGGAGGCCGGCTGTTCGACACCTTCTTGGTTAAGGGAGAAATAAAGACACAGAGAAGCTGCACGTCTTTGGAGAGATGGGGTGACAGGTAGTGGGTGCACCAGAAAGACCTGGGTGGGACCCCCAGCTGCACCACTGTGACCCAATGCACGCTATAAGCAACTGGGCCTTGACTTTGTCCATGACACAGGCGTAAACGCCTGCCATTTTGGGGGTCCTTCTGTGCATGATCGCTGTGTCACCCACAGCTCACAGCCCAGAGCCGGTGCTCCTAAAGCAGTCCTCCTGTGAAAATTGCCCGAGGTTCCCAAAGGAGGCGCCACTCAGGCCCTGCTGCTCCCCACCGCCTGGCGACCTTCCCAGGCCCACACCAACTTCTCCAACTCCTGCTCCTCAGCCTTCTGGATCCTGTGATCTCCAGGTCAGAACCAAAGCCAGAAATAGCAACTGACGGCCAGCTGGGACCTCCCCTCTCAAGGGTGACTCAGAATCCACCACTGAGCCCCACCCATGTGTGAGAGGTTATGTCAGACATGAAGAGAGATGTTAGGAAGCCCCCCCCCCCCTTATTTTTAAGGAGTTTACAGTCGAATAGAGGGCAAAACACCTGTCTATAAAGAACCACAGGATGGCACCCAACTTGCCATAGGGAGGCACGAAGTGGATGCAGAGAACATTCTAGTAGAGGAACATGATCTGAGATAGAAAGTGACATTTGAGATGGACTTTGAAGGATGAGGATTCTTTTCACGGACATCGAGAGATGAGGAGATGCACGTCGTTATCGGAAGAAGGAAGAGAGCACGCCAACGTGTAAGACGGTAGGCCGGGGGCCATCCAGGCCTTCTTTCCTGCCCCTTCATCAGTTCAAAGCCAACACACACACACACACACACACACACACACACAGGACATGTGCAGAAGTCACAGCCCAGCTGTCCCAGACATCAGTCTTGTGCACAGGAAAGCTCACTATCTGCTCAGTTTGCTGGCTTCCGAGGGAAAACCTGAGTGCTCAGTGCCCCGGCCTGAGCCCCACCCCAGGGGCCTCCCCAAGGCCAAGTGCAGGGTTGCACCCCTTGGGTCTCCAGCCCTCCTTTAGAGGCAGACTCGGTGCTGAATGAGACCCACTTCTTGGCCATGTCCACCCAGACCCCTCACTTCATGTCTTGGGCCTTGAACTTGGGGAAGGCTTTCAGCCTATGTCCTGTGCACAAAGCACAGAGCGCACAGTCCCCGTGGCAACGACCTGTGGCCGAAGTCAGCTCATCTCTCATCTCCCGATACTCCACCCGTCAGAGGGCACCTAAGGTCCCTCTGCTGGAATAGAAATGATGACAATCACCCTTGCCATTTACTTAAGTTGATGAAGTGTCAGGCGTGGTAGCAACACACAGTCCTCTCGTCCACCTTCTAAGTGTTTCCTCCCCCTTAATATCCCCATTTTACAGATGGGGAAGCTGCCGCACAAGCCGCTGTGCCCAAGGTCACCCGGCCACGAAGCGACAGTGGTCACATACGTTGGGGCTTCTGGGCCTCACGCAGACCCACAAACCATCTTGGAGAGAGATGGTTACCTGGGCTCAAGTCTCCAGCAGGTGATCAGGTGCTGCCTAATGCCCACTCTGGAGGCAAGAGGAGAGGACCAGATGGAGGAGATGTTAACCAGAGTCCTCCAGAGTTAAGGGAGCTGGAACATCTCCTCTACAGCTGCCACCGTGGATATTTTGGGTCAGATCGTTCTTTGCTGTAGGTAGGGGCTGTCCCGGGCATAGTGGGATGTTTAGCAGCATCTCTGGCCTCTACCCACCAGATCCCAGTAGGTCCTCCCAATCCCGACAACTGAAGACGTCTCCAGATGCTCCAGGACATTTTCAGGTGGCAGGCGGGGCGAGCATGGGGGCAAATCGCCCCTGCCTGAGAGCCACTGAGCAACAGCGTAGGGGAGCTGGCTTCCTCACCAAGTACCTGAGCAGCAGGAAAAAAATGCCTCGGACCAACCAAGGACAATCTCTGATCTCATCTGTCTGATTTGAGAATTTCTAGATTCGGTGGTGTTGAGTCTTCAAGGGAACTTAGCTGTGGGATTCAAGGTTAAAAAAAAAAAAAAGGACGCTGGAGAAGGACTGGGCCCCTGCTCCCTGCTCCCTCATTCCTAAGGCAGTAGCTCTGGGACCTGGAGTTGCACAATTCCGGGGGAACCATGCACATCGTGTGTTCTGGGAATGGCACCCCCTCCGGAGTTGTGCAATGGGACATTCCTGCTTGAACCCCAACCGCAGGTTATTGCTCAGCCTCGGGTTCAGTTCTGGGGCTGGAGGCGAGGCGTCCCCAGGGAAGCGGTAGGGAGGGTCACGGATTTCTCTGAGAGTTGGCAGGTGAGCGTCCTTGCAACCCGCAGCCTGCTCTCCAGGCTATGTTCTCCGGCCTGCCGATAATGAGAGAAGCACAGCATATTCCTGACAAGCCCCGCTTCACCCGGGCTCTCAGATCCTCCCCTGGGCCGTGAGCGTGTGTGTTCTTGTGTGGCAGGCCCTTACATACTGTTTTGATTGTTATCGTCCTGCCCTGAAAGGCCTGAGTGTTCAGGCTCAGGGGTGACATCACCGGCTTCCCACTCGGGCTGCCGCTTGCTGTTTGATGAGCTTGCAGGTGGGAAGGGGCTGGATGCTCCCCGCGGGGCTGCCGGGCCCTACCTGCTTCGTGGAGCTGGTTTAGCACGGAAGGGATCTTCCCCACCCCCCTGCTTCTCAGTTTGGGGAGGCTGATTGCCACAGGCTGGAAAGCCAGGATGACCCATCCTTTCCCTTAAAGTCGGCCGCCCTTCTCAAAGAGGGCGGGGAAGAGCCCCGGGAAGTCAAGCCACAAGGCAGGGTGGCGTCTGAGGGTGATTCAGGCCACCACTGCACACCCCTCCTTGCAGAACAGCAGAGAAGCCTCCTGGATATCGAGGGGGGTCGCTCATCCCCACCGAGGGACGCCCTGGGGATCGTCACCTGCCAAGTCTCCCAGCAAATAAATCCGTCCTATGTACAGGGTACAGGCCAGGTCAGAGGCTCCTCCACGTGATTTAAAAGCACCTGGGGGTATGGACCCGAGAGCAACGTGCTTACACAGTCATAAAAAGGCTACCAGGCTCCTAGGAGCTCGATCGGTTAGCCCCAGACTGAAAATTAAGCAAATGCCCGTCAAGGACCGAATGAAGAAAAAAACCAGTGATCTGCTCACCCCGTGCAAGAGCTTTTACAGCAGCAAGAGTGAACCATCTACAGCTACGTGCAACAGGATGAGGCATCTCAGAGGCGAAATTGTGGGCGAGAAAAACTAGACACGAATCGTGAATGCTGTGACCCTCTGGTCACATGAATTTCCCAGAAAAAAACGAGCTATGCCTTCTGACTGCGAACTGATGGGTAGGCGGCCAACGGCAACCGGTTATTGGTGAGTTCTCCTTTAAAATAATTGATTTTTAGGGGCGCCTGGGTGGCTCGGTGGGTTGAGCATCTGATTCTTGGTTTCGGCTCTGGTCATGATCTCCAGGTACTGGGACTGAGCCCCGCGTCGGGCTCCGTGCTGGGTGGGGAGTCTGCTTGTGGATTCTCTCTCTCCCTCTCCCTCTGCCCCTTGCCCAGCTCTCTCTCTCTCTCCCAAATAAAAAAAATAATAATAAATCTTTTTTTAAAAAAAGTAATCGATTTTTTAAAACCATGCATTCTAGCAGAGAATGGGGATGCTCTCATGGTAGGACTTGGGGTCTTGAGTGGGGGGTAGGGGTCACACTCTGAGGACAAAGATAACTTCCCATTGCCTTTTCATAAATATGTTTCATTGCAGCTGAATGGACATGCAGAGAAGAGCACATGCTCCATCTGTTCCGCTTGATGAATTTTTCAGAAACGTGATGATCATCATAACACCCACACCCAGCTTGAGAAACGGAACATACCGAGCACCCCAGGAGCCTCCAACTCCAGGGTCCCTGGTCTCCAAAGGGAGCCGCTATCTTCACTTCCAACTGCTTGGCTTGGTCACGCTTGCTTGCGGATGTTCTGTGAATAGTGTAGGCGGCCCTACAAGACCTGGGTGGAGGATCCTGTGAGGGTTGTGGGTGATGACCCCTTTCCAAACATGGCCCGCAGGTGGCTTCCCCCCGGCTGTAGGTTTGGAGGCCCTTCGGGGTACTGTCCTTCCTAGGGTACCTGCATCTGTCCCCTTGCTTATCCTTCACTCCACTTTCTCATTCGCTGAATGTTCTAATCGTTCCATTTGTAGGATCGGCATTTGGGGGGACGGAGGCGGGGCGGACGGAGGGCGGTAATAAAACCATTTTGTTCTCCAGCAGGAAAAATACTATTTACAAGCCACTGAAAAAATTTCCAGCATTTTGATAACTTCTTCTAGAAAGAGCTCTAAGGGCCTTTATAAACATTTATTTTTTTTCTTTCACTTAGGAGGTGTACGTTCATTTTCCATTTTGTAGACAGGGTAACCCAGGTCCCACAAAGGGCAAGCGATAAACAAGAACATGGCACGGGTCACTGCAGTAAAGCCAACAGTGCTGGATCCCAAGCCTTCCCCATATGCCATCTCTTCACATAAAACCACAGAAGGCAGGGAGGAAGAGGGGCCAGAGACGGCTTCGGGGAAGGAAGACCACAAACCTTGATGTCATTCTTGGCTAGTCTCGCTCGCTCCCTCCTCACACACAACCCGACAGGGAATCCTAGGGATCTATCCTCCAAGCCTGTACACATCCAGGCACTTCCTCCCCGCTCCACGGCTCCGCCCAGGTGGGGACCGCCACTGTCTCCTGCCTGGTGCACAGTGGCAGTGTCGTAACTGGTCTCCTTGCTTCTCCCCCTGCCCCTCCACTCTGTCCTCTCCACCGCTGCTATGTCTACGTATGTTGCTCCTTGGCTTGACACTGCTGTGGCTACCCATTTCACCCAAGGGCAGAGTCCAGGTCCTTCCTCTGGGTTGCGGTGACCTACATGTCCCCGCCCTCTGTCCTCTCTCTGACCTCCTCTATTCCTCTTCCCTGGCTCCTTCCACTCCAGAGGTCCAGCCTCTCTCTCTCTCTCTCTCTCTCTCTCTCTGAACTTCTCTCTGCATGCTTGGTTGCTCCTGCTTTGGGCATTTCTACTGGAATATTCCTCCTTGGGTATCTGTGACTCACCTCTTCACCTCTTTCAAGACTAGGCCATCTGATTTCTCCAAGGCTAGGTCATAAAGGACATTGTGGCTTTTGTCGATCTCTCTTGAGCACTAGTTCTGGGGGAAGCCAGCCACCATGTTGTAGGACTCTCAAGCAGCCACAGAGAGGCACCCATGTGACAAGAGGGCCTCTAGCCAGTAGCCATGTGGTCTGTCACCTTGGAGGCTGGTCCTCTGGCCCTGTCCAGCCTTTAGATGAGTACAGCTCCAGCTGACTTCTTGACTGCAACCTCGAGAGGGACACAGAGCAGGGGGCCCTCAGCAGAGCCACCCTCCAATTCCTAACCCACCAAAAACATGAGATAATGTTACTGGCTTGAGCCACCAAACTTGGAGCTATTGTGTTACTCGGCAGTTGTAAGATAGTCACCTCCCCAACGAAATCTGCCCTCGTCCCTTTATCTAAAATCACAAACCATCCAGCACTCCCATTCCCCTTTAAGCCTAGCCTATTTTTCTTCTCCTCTTCCATATTTTTTGATAGCAGTTCCTACCGTCTAACCTCCTGTACAACGTACTCATTTTTTACGTGTATGGTTTGCCCTCTCCCCCACGTCTGACCCGGCCTCAGGACAAGCTGGGAATCTCTGTTCACCGATGCGTCCCGAGCACCTAGAGGAGTGCCAGGTGCACACAGCCATGGAACAGGCATGCACACAGATGTGGCCCGGTGAGTTCCAGCAAGGCCCATGTCTCATCTGCTCCCAGCTGCAGGTCATCAATCAGCAGCGAGCATGTCACAACTCCCTGGGCCACGGTGTCCTCTGCTCTAAAACAAGGAGGCTGAATCGGGCGACCCGTAAGCTCTTTTCCAGATCCTAAGCTCTGGGATTCCTACACAAGGGCGGCATTGTGGGTTCTCCAGATTCCAGGGGCTGCAGAGACAGGCCTCGGCGTTTGCCAAAGCTCGTTTTCCTGGCCGTTGCACATCTGGAAAGCCGAGAAACAAAACCATCGCATTGTGCACATCTGGACAGCATAAACCAATCGCTCTAAGAGGAAACTCCGAAACGGCTGCTCAGCGAAAACCCGCGGCGCAGGCCAAATGAGAGGGGCTGAAAGGCTCCTTTCTTTTCCACCCGCAAAACAATCTTCTGGGCACGAAGCTGGAAGCTGAATGCTTTGCTGCTGAATAACATACGCTCTCAATAGCCTTCGACTGCAGTCTCTGTCACGTTGCTCTCTTGGCCTGGCTCCTGGCCAATGCAAAACTCCGAGAACAGGGATTTTTTCCCCCGCTCCCTTGTTAAGACCAAACGATACCTTCACTTATCCTTGGGGCATATGGACTGAGTTCAAAGCTGAACACCACCTGCTCCTCCTCCTCCTCCTCCTCCTCCTTCAGGGAGAGCAATTGAACCGCACGCCTAATGCAAACCGAACAGGGAGCTTTGAGCTCTGGTGAGAAATCGCAGGAGATTTGCATGCAGTTGTAACTGCAGCTGGGCAGAGAAAGCCGCCTGTCAATATGCAGTGAGTTCTGGGCCCCCAGAACAAAGAGGAATGATATTCCTTTGCAAACGAAAGGAGTGTCAGGGGCTCTGAACTTCCGGCAGTATCTCTTCACTAGCAAAGACAGTGCAGGGAGTGGGGGAGAGGCAGGCAGGGAAACGTGGGGTTTTACCCATTTCCAAGTTCACAGCCTGTGATGTCAAAGGCTTGGTGGCCAAGGTGACTTGAGCATGGGAAGGCTCGAGCTGCAACTCAAAGCATGTGTACTGAGTCGATGTGCGAACAACAGGGGATGCTTGCAAGGAGCACATGAGGGTAGCTGATGACCTGAGGGTTTGGGTGTTGGGTCGTCCCTCGTTGTCATTCTTTAGAGGTCTCTTGAGGGTGCAGGTGAAGAGCAGGAGCAAAACCGAGGGAGTTATGGTCCTGAGGCCCAGCCCTGGACCCTTACCCTCAAACCACAGCACCTCCCCAAGACTCTGAACACTCTATATCCGTGGGACCACTGCCTTTTGCTGTCAAGCCTGACAGCACTGGAAGCACAGGGCCCTAAGCTCACAGCCTGCTGTCTCTGGGTTCAGACTGACATGACGAAAACCAGGCGGGGCACTGGAAAGAAATCGAACCAAAAAAATAAATCTTTTCCTTCCTCGTCTTGACTAGCTGGGGACGCTGAGCTTTGCTGCTGGGAAACGGCCGTGTTTTCCTGGCTTCTCAGTGTGGATGAAGGTGAGTGCAAGATGCATGTCGGTAAAGCCAATGCCAGGGAGGTGGGCTGCGGATAATCATCAGCTGGGAGGTTCACGCCAAGATGGTGGGTGAAGCAGCCACCCTGATCAGAGCCGCTGCTTCTAGAAACAGCTGGTGCTGCTCACAGAAGTGCCTGGCTAACAGCAACCGTAGCAAGAGCACCAGACAGCTCATTTAATAAGCTCTGGCCTTGCACCGGATCTAGAGATAAGAGCTGTTGATGAGTCATCTCATGTTACTCTGGCGATTACCCTACACAAGAAACCCTACTAACCCATTTTAGAGACGTAGAAACTGAGGCTTAGAGAGGGTGAAGTATTTCTCCCAAGTTCGTGAGGCCCCAAGTGCTGGGATTCCAGCTCAGGTCTGCTGATTCCAGAGCTTGTGGGCTTCACCTACATGTGCTGCACCATCCCACCAACCCAGACCAGCAGAAACCTTACAGAGCAAGGGTGGATCTTTCTGTAATCCCACTTTGTGAGGGGTAACCTGTGATTATGGGCAATATTTCACACCGTGAAGCCATCTAGTACCAACTTTCCGCTGCGGGGGTTGGGGATAGGGGCCTAGCACAAACATCGTAAAAGATCCTTTTGGTTTAAAATATTCATGTTCTGTAATTATCTGTAAAATCATAAGAGCTTCCCAGTATTTTCAAATGAGTGGCTGGGTTCTGACACATATCCGGGATCCTTTTCTCTGTCAGTAACTATAAAGAATTCTTTGGCTGTTTTATGTAGATCTCAGTGGCCCTGATGGATAGCCCCATTCCCAAGGTATCAGGAATCCCTAGCCTTCCTGGTAGGAGGAAGCCAATTAAACCCTGTCATCGCTGACCCCTGCGCTCCCTCTGAGGGGTAACTAAGCAGTGCAAAAGGAATAGCAAGTCCAGAGTGAGGGGAGGGCATAATCATGGGCTCTGATTGGGCACAAGAGGAGGAGAAAGGACCAACAGTGTCCATCAGATGGCCAAGAAAGCACAATCCTACCGACAGCTGCTTGGTCCCCACCCAAGGAGCCATTCGGGGACATGGGCTGGGGGCACTTAGAGCCCATCCAGTCAGAGCTGAGACTTAAGGATCATCCCGTGTGCATATGAGATTATGGAGAAGGCTGCCTTCCTTTGCATCCTGTCAAACACAGCCAGTCCTCTGGACTCTTCCAGAGTGCCAGTGTCATCCAAGACAGAGAAGCAGGAAAACTGCTTTCCATTCAAGGAGATTAAGGAGACGTGACAACCAAATGCAGTGCCAAGACCAACAAATAAAACATCAGCAGACACGTCTATAAAGGGCACTCGGGAGTGATTACAAAGATTGGATAGGGTCGGTGCACTAGATAATTTCATTAGATCAATGTTGAATTTCTTGGGATAATCGTATCGTGGTTTTGTGCGAGAATGTCTTTAATCTTTCTTTCCCCGCCTCAAAGTTAAGGAGGTTGTTTTGCTCTGAGACTTCTCAAATAATTCAGTATACAAATTTAATCATTCATCAAATATTTAAAGTTTTTTTTTTAAGTAATCCTGAAATCATGATCCCAAGGGCTGGAAATCATGACCCCAAGATTAAGAGTCGCTTATTCTTCCAACTGAGCCAGCCGGGTGGGGTGTCCCTACATTCATCAAATATTTAAAGAGCCCTTACTATGCACCAGGTACTCTGTATTTCTTTTTCTTTTTATGCTGAAGTAATTTGATACTTACAGAAAAGTTGCAGAAATAGTATAGATTTCCTGTGTCTGCATCATCCAGATCCCCTAATGTTAACAATGGACATAACCACCAGTACAACGATCAAAACCAGGAGGATAACATTGTACATCAGCGTAAAAAGAAGGAAGAAAAAGAAAAAAAGAAGGAAGGACCTTGCCCCCTACTCCCTCCCTTCTCACTACCCACTGTGAGTAATCAGTTTTCTTAGTTTCTGGTTTATCTCTGTACAAATGAGCACATACATCTCTATTTTATTACCTCTCCCTCCACCCTCCCGTTTTTTTTTTTACACAAATGTTAGCATACTAACAGATGCTTTTTTTTTTTTCCAATTTTTTTTCACTTAATAGTATGTCCTGGTAATCACCCCAAATCAGTTCACAGAGCTCTTCTCCATTCTTTGTTACAACTGCATACTACTCCATTGTGTGGCCCTATCGGTTTATTCAACCCCATTTAGGTCACTTCCAATCCCTTGCAATGACAAATAATGTCACAATGAACAAATCATCGTGCGCACATCCTCATTTTCACATTTGTAGAAGTGTGTCTGCAGGCTAGATTGCTAAGGGCGGCCTGGGCCAGAAGGAAAGGCAAATGTAATTTGGCTAGATCTTGACAAGTTTCCCTCCAGAAGGGCTGCATCAATTTGCATTCCCACCAGCAGTATACGAGGGGGCTGGTTTCTCTGCAGCCTCATCACAGAATATGGTGCCGTATTTTAAAATTGTGTCCATCTGATAGGTTAGAAATGATATCTTGGTGCTATTTTTTTCCCTTGCTATTTTAATTAGCATCTTCCTAATAAGAAGTGAGTTTCAGCATTTTTCCTACATGCCGGAAGGCCAATTTTATATGCCTTCTGTGAATACTATTCGTGTTTTTTTCTCTATTTTTTTTTTTTAATCAGAATGTCCTTATTCTTAAAAGATGCAGCTGAAATACACAGAGGTGAGGGGTCCTGAAATGTCAAATGGTTCAATGGGCAAGGAAAGTACGTGTGTGTGTGTGTGTGTGTGTGTGTGTATGCATGTGAACATGTGTGTTTACCTATCTATGGAGAGAACAATAGTCTTATTATACACACACACACACACACACACACACACACAGCTCCTCCCTCTCCATATACACACAAAATGAGTCAGTCGTCAACATGCCACTATTCCCTCCTGTAGCTACAGCAAACATGCTCAATCACCCAACCTCCCCTTTTGCCTTCATGGCTTCCACATGACAAGTCACTCTGGGAAGGACTCTAATGCCGACAGGCTGGGCACATCCCTAGGAAGCCTGGAAAACTAGCAGGGCACTCAGGTGAGCCACGCCCCCAGCCAGATGTGCTCTGTCTCCTGATATCCCGTCGGGCCAACATTTTAAAGGGGGCCCTCCCAGGCCTGGTCACTCCCCATCAACCTTCACAACGTATGCCACAATTACTTACATTAAATCAACCCACCTTTTCCTCTTCAAGTGCCTTTTTAAATAAAATTGTGATACTTTCCTACGGGAAATAAACACCTGTATTATTTGCCGGACACAGAAAGGAAGTGAAGAAGTAAATATATTGAAAGCAGATCAGAGGGGATCCCTGGGTGGCTCAGTGATTTAGTGCCTGCCTTCAGCCCAGGATGTGATCCTGGAGTCCTGGGATCGAGACCCACCGTCAAGCTCCCTGCATGGAGCCTGCTTCTCCCTTTGCCTGTGTCTCTGCCTCTCTCTCTCTCTTTCTCTGTGTCTGTCATGAATAAATAAATAAAATCTTAAAAAAAAAAAAAAGAAAGATCAGAAATGGTGAGTTGCTGTGGAAGTGACGTAAATCTAGACACTCAGGTTTGGAGTCTAGCTGGGTGGCCCAGTGAGGGACCCCAGTCTCCTGCCACTTGCTGAAGTCAAAATCCCAGATGGAAATTCCAGATAATCTTTTTTTTTTGAGGGGGGAGGGGTTCCCAGTGCAAAGAAGGTCTGTAGCCTGGATGGTCACGGTACTCGGATGGCATCTGGGAGGGAGATGTAATCAGCACATTGAAAGTGCTGCGATTAGCACCTGGCACAGAGTAAGCACTCAGTAAAGGCGAGCTGCTTCTTTCATCACCAGGATGATGAGTAGCCACGTGCAAAAAAAGAGTTAACAGGGCAGGCTCGAGGCTGTTTGCAGGGCTGGCCCTTTGCTGGCTTCTGGGAACCTGATCAGGGTGTCTCTCTGGGCCCAAACTGTTTGTGCAAATCATATTGTTGACGCTGAACACCTGCCTCACTTCCGGGAGTCTGAAGTTTTAGTATGTGGTAGTCAGAGGGTGTCTGTGTGGCCAGCCCCCAATAAAATCTTTGGGCACGGAGTCCCCATGAGTGCCTTGGGTAGACAGGAATTTGCACGCGTTGCCACAAATTCATCACTGCGGGAATTAAGCGCAGCCTATGAGCTAGCAAAGAAAAGGACTTTTGGAAGCTGGGGCCTGGCTTCCTCTAGACTTTGCCCCATGTGTGTCTTTCCTTTGCTGCTTTTGCTTTGTATCTTTTCCCTATAATCATCTTATCTATGAATGTGACTGAATGCGGAGTCCTGTGGGTCCTTACAATGAATCACCCAATTGGTGTGGGCTTGGGAGACCTCCACAGTAAGAAGGAGCAGCAGTGACTGCGGCTGGTGTCAGGTGGCTGGACCTAAGGGAAGCCATCACATCCGAGGGTTGCGGGTGGGAGGCAGCCAGGGATCCTGACCTTAATGGACTGGAAATGGAGGCTCAGTACATAAAACCCAAGGCCGGGGCCACCATGGGACCACAGGGACCAGCGACAGGGGCACATTCGAGACAATGCCCAGGTGGGCCTGTCACATCACAGTGAAGCTATAAGGAGAAAGGACAGCAGGTGCTCCCCTTGGTCAGGAGAGAGCTAATGCCGAGAATTCAGATCTCTAGAGAAGAGGAGAAGCAGGAGGGGGAATCTCAAATTGCCTATGTCTATAACCCAAGCTGAGCATACTTAAGATTAGAGGTGACAGGACGATCTTTAAATGGCACGTGTTTACCTTCCAGGCAAATGAAGGTTAAATTCATGGACAACAGTGGTTCTCAAGGGTACCTGAGAGTCACCTAGAGGATTTGTTAAAGCACAGACCCCTGGGCCTGCCCAGAGGACCTGGTAGATCGGAGCGGGGCCTGAGAACACACACTTTGAACAGGTGACACTGATGCTGCCAGAAGCCACACATTGAGAACCACTAACACAGAGACCTACACTTACACATCATGATCAGAATGATCCAGTCTCTGCAGCGTTGGAGGAAGAACGATCTGCCCCAAACTGCATGAGCAACCCTGGGCAATGAGAATTTCATGAATCCATCCCTCCAACGGCAGCAGCTGTGTGGAGACGCAGGGCTCGGGGAAGGCTCAGCAGGGAGAGGTGGGCTCAAAAGCCCCAGTGCGGCTGCTTTGGCAGAGCTCTGGGGAAATGGAAATGTTCCAGAGCCTTCCAAGAAGATGCACGTGCCCACCCTGTCTCAGGCACCTTTACCTTGCAGGCAGTAGCAGGATATCCCAGGCCAAGCCAGAGTCCAGACAGGACCCTTCACACCTGTCGAGTCTTGGCCCTGCTGGGGGGACTGTCCCACACCTGCCGGGTCTCAGCCCTGCTGCAGGGGACTGTCCCACACCTGCTGGGTCTTGGCCCTTCTTGGGGTGGGGGAGGGGACTGTCCCACACCTCTTGGGTCTTGGCCCTGCTGAGGAGATTGTCCCATGAGTGCTGGGCTCCAGGAAAGCCTGCAGACATCCAGAAAAGGGACAGTCCCTCCTATTTCCTCAGACCAAGGGTTTTCCAAGTAGGACTGACTCAGCCTCCCAAGGGACATTGGCAATGTCTGGAGACTCTTTTGGTTGTTACAACTGGGGCCAGGCTCCTAACATCTGGTGTGAAGAAGCCAGGGATGCTGCTAACCATCCCACAACACACAAGCTGGCCCCCGTGACACAAGTCTCTGCTTTAAGGCGTCTGGGATGAGATGAGGGACAAGAAAGCCCACTCAACGCCTGTGCACGGCAGGCTCTAAATACAGCAGGCACAGCATCTGTGGGGACTTGGGATCATGGGAAGGTGAAGCTAGAAGGTCTCCACTCCATTTCTGAAGACTCTTTGGGCGTGCTCCTTGGCAGGTGGCTAGGACACGGCTAGCCTAGGAGCAGACATGCAGCGTGTAGGGTAGAAGGCAGCAGAGGAGACCCACGGAGGGCCTTTACCCACCACCAAGGCCCACTTGGTGACAGCGTCATCACCTACAAGCCCAGCAAAGCCCACTGCCTTCCTCTCTTAGCCTGATCTCCAAGCTCACTCCAGCTCCTTCTCCCTCCATGCACAACCATATCCATCAACAAACATCCCATAAGCAGACTAAGTGAGTCGGCTTGTACATGGCACTTCTGGAATACAAAACATTTATATCTTTTTCGAGCTCCCAGCAGGTTTCCCTACAACGCTCTGCTATGACTGGCAGGTTGAGTGCCTGCTTAGCTCACAAAAGCCCATTTAACGCATCCATCAGTGGCTTATAAGTATCTAAGTACCTTAGGGCTTACGTAAAGCTTGTGGGGAGGTCAGGAACTGAATCACCATTTAGAACATGTTTTTTTTTCCCCCTTTATGGGAAAAGGCCTTCCCTCTGAACAGTGGGGAGGGGACAAAAAAGAACTAAAGAAATGTGAATGAGACAGATGAGGAGACGGGAGGAATTTGAAACTCCGAGGAGGACATTCCTTAGCCGCTGGGGTCACGGTCATGAAGCAATTCGAAGATTCATCCATCCTCAATCACGGCCAACTTCCTGTCCTCTCTCTCTTGGACAAAACAGCCTTATGACTGTTTTGGGTGCAAACAGGGTATAAGGGTGCAAACCCCCAGGGAACCCATGCTATTGGAACCGAAGTGTGACACTGAGGCCAGATGCTGGGGCTCTAGTCTCCCGAGGGAGGCTGGCCAGGGGCAGAGACAAAGCCCTGTGGCAGGAAAGCGCGGGAGGTGATCGTCAGGACTCTAGTGGGGCGAGCTAGGGGACAGTGGCCTGCGGTGAGGCTGGCTCAGAGGGCAAGGTAAGGACTTTTTTTTTTTTTAATTGCGGTAAAATTCACATGGCATGAAATTTACCATCCTAACCATTTTTAGGTGTATATTTCACTGGCGTTTAGCACTTTCACGATATTGCACAACCACCTCCACTTCTTAGCTCTAGAACATTTTCATCACCCCGAAGGGAGACCCCATACTTATCGGCCGGCATTACCCATCCCACTCTCTTCCCAGCTCTGACAGCTCTGCTGTCTCAGGAGCGTATAAATGGGATCACACAACAGGCGACGTGCTGTGACCGGCTTCCTTCACTTAGCATGTTTTCAAGGTTCATCCACATTGTATCGCATATCAGCACCTTTTTTTTTTTTTTTAAAGATTGATTTATTTTAGAGAGAGAGAGCATGTGAGCACTGCGGGGAGGGGCAGAAAGAGAAGGCAAGAGGAACCCAGGCAGACTCCGTGCAGAGCGTGGAGCCTGACGTGGGGCTCGATCTCACGACCCTGAGATCATGACCAAGAGTCGGACATTTAACCGACTACGTCACCCAGGTGCCCCTCGGTACTTTGTTGTTTTTTCACGGCTGAAGAATATTCCCGGGTATGGACAGACCCCATTCTGTTTATCCATTCAACCATGGATGGATGTTTGGATGGTTTCTACCTTTAGGCGACCGTGAACAGAGTTGCTAGGGACGTGAGGGTACGTGAGTTTTTGTTCAAACACCTGTTTCAGTTATTAGGGGCATGTGACAGGAGTGGCGTGGTTGAGCCATGTGGCAAAGATTCGGTGCTTGTCTCAGAGCACCTGGAGGCCAGTCGGGTAGGAGCTACATTGTTAGAATCGTGTTTTAAAGTGTTCGCTGTGGCTGGCTTGGGCGGAGGGTCACGGGGAGGGAGGAGTGGCCAGGGTGGACGAGAGACCAGATAGGCTGGCAGGAGCAAGGAGAGAAGCGGCAGGTCCCATCCTCCTCGTCCCTTCTGCCCCTGCTGTTCTTCTGGTGGAGCTGTGGACATCTCGTCACACGCGGGAGAGAGCCACTCTCCCTGCTAACATTTTCCCCTGAAATCACCGGGGAGCCAAGCGCAGAGCCCATCGCAGGCCAAACAGGTGCGTCAAGCTGATTTTGGACTTCTCCCCAGCTGGATTAGGAGAAACTCACTGGCCTCATAGAGCTTTTCATGATCTCTTTTAGCCAAGAGTGGAGCCCCCATTATGTCTGAGGAACCTCCACTTCCAGACTTGCAGAGGCCGTGTAGTTGGGTGCTTCGTCTCCAACTTGTTGGGGGGGGGGGCATGATTTCCACCCTAAAGGAAACTATTTATTCAACCCAAGGCTCAGCTGTCTTGTTATCAGTCCCACGATTTATTTAACTGCCTGACTTACGAGCCAATCTCAAGCACAGGGTAAAAGTCCAAATCTAAATAACCTAAGACCTATAGCATTACCTTGAGGCACCGTTTCTTTAAAACAAAAACAGAGGTGTCAGCAAAACAGCACAAAATGAAAACTGCATGCCCCACCCCAGACAGAACTCCCGGCCCCTCTGCAGGGAACTAGCATCTGTGAGAAGGACTCTCGCCCACGGTCTTTACAACGAGCTATTTCCATTCCTGTTCCGTCCTGGGAGCGGGGCAGGAAAGGGCGGGCACCAGATCCTCAGACGGAAAGTTGGCCACGTGGCTTGACCTCCTGCAAAATCTCCTGGATGCCCTTTGTATTCCAGTCCTCCACAAGCGACTGTTGGCAAAGGACCCCCTGTGACCTTCCCATGTGGTTAGTTCTCCACTGGTCCCGGTTGGTGGGAAGGGAGGATGCTCCACCGAATGCATAAAATAGACCAACCCATGGAAGGAAGATTAAAGATACCCAGTGTCATGATGGCTTTGCTTTTGCCACGCCATTTCCTCAAGGCTGATGTGGATAGTGGGGAGGCCAGAATCAGGTCAGGAGGGGATTTTTTGCACCTATAAAAGCCTATAAAAATCTCCCACTCAGGGGCAAAGGGTTGATCTAGTGGAGAATTACCCATTTAGGTAAACACATAGCCAGGAAAGCAAAGTGCAGCCGATAGATTTGCCACCAGGGGATAAGTTCCCAGAGTACCTGCAACTCCATCCCTTGCGTTTTCCTAGAGGATCCCCCCTCCCTGGACATCTGGCAGCTTGAGGCTCACCCTGGGAAGAGGAGTAGAGTCATCCAAGAGCTTAGGAGATTTCACAATCAAACTTTCGAGGGTAAATATTTGCAGTGACTCACAAGAGAGATTTACTGCTCTAGTTCTGGCTCCCAAGGGTTATTTCCCCAGGGCCCGCTACTAATAGCTCCAGATTATCTGCAGGCTATGTCCCAAAGTGGATTGACTGTTCAGGCTCCCTGGACAGCTCATGGGTCAAGAGACCGGGTTCCTTGACCCCCTCTCCGGCCTGGGAAGCATCTGGACTCACCAGACCAGGGGTCAGCAGGACCTCTAAGGCATCACATCCTGGTAAAGTCAATGGTGCAAGTGTCCGGCTTGTGGTCTGAAGGCTCTGCCCAGGCTCGTGGGATGGGCAGACAATTTACGAGCGAAGTAACACATCATAAAAGTAAGCAGCAAATGCTAAGGAGCCAACAAGCCAGGACAGAAGGCCTTTCTTTCTGACCAGGGGTGCTAACACAGCCACCACCCTGGGTTGGGGCAGGCCTGCGTGGCCAGGCCTGACAACAATGGCCAAGGATAACTCAGACGACTTTCCTGCAGACCCTACAAAGCTACTGTCAACCTGGCCTTTTGCCACCCGGGTCCCCAGTAGCTGGAACTTGCCAGCACATCTGTGGTACACAGGCTTGTCCCAGGCCACCTGGGGTGGGGGTGGGGGTGGGGGTATGATGACTCATTAAGCTTATGAACTGCCTTGTGGTCTTTGAATCCAACTAAACTGATGCAAGATGGACCTAGGAATGGATAGAAGTGGTGCCAAGCAGGAAAATGCTTCTACTAAACTCTGCTGAACAGATATTCACTCATTAGGCCGACAAAAACTTACTGAGCACTTCCTAGGTGCCTCATTCCACGTTCTCACGAGGACAGGGAACAGACAGGGAAAAAGCCAGCAAGCGAACACTTCCACACAGAGGAACAGTGGTCAGGGCTGGGAAGGACACAGGCCGTGGGATCTGATAGGGAATTTCGGGGAGGACCTCACTGAGATGGGGTGGCCAGAGCTGGACTCTGTGAAGGGGTGAAATTGAAACTGAGATCTGAAGAATGAACAGGAGGGTGAAGCGGTTTAGAGAGTGAGCATTTGGGAAAATGAGTGCCCCCCCCCCCCCACAGGGGACAAAGCAAGGGCAAAGGCCTGTCAGTCGGTGCACAAGAGCTTGGTGTGTTGGAGAAACCCACAGAGGTCCTGAGTTAGCCGGAGTCCACTGAGGGATGGGCGGCGGAGAGGTGCGAGTGAACTTGAACTTTATTCCAAATGCAATGAGCCCCAAGAGGATTAAGGTCAGGAACATGGCAAAGGTTAGTTTTCACAATGGGGTTGGACCAGGCCTCCCAGACTGTTGGGCCGGCTGCCCTGGTAACACACCTGTAGGTGGAAATTGGTCAGCTTGGGCCAAGGCGTCATTTAGGAGCAGCAGGCAACTTTCTGATGTTGAAACAGCCAGATTTCTGTTTTCTGCCTCAAATCTATCCGCGGCGGGACCGCTTGCTCCCCACCTGCAGGGTCGAGTCTCGTCCCCAGGGCCATTAGTAGTTCACCACAAGACACACTTGGGAGTTTCCAGTCCAATATAATGTGAGATGCAACATCCCTCCTTCGCGGTCCTGCAAAAAGGGTACCTGCCTTTATTCTAAGCTCCGCTGCCGGCGTGCTCACTGATGCAGGGTTATTCTGGATCAGGGCCTCACCTTACTGCCCCTCGTCTGAGAGCCGCAGCCTCGCTAGACATTGTCCAGTGTCTAGAATCCCGCTACGTGGCAACAAAACTTCACAAAGCTGACTGTGGTCTGCCCGTATTTTCAAGCAGCACTTGATCCCGGATCCCACTATCATCACGCTCCACCTGGCTCCGGGACCCCATGTCACGTGCTCCTCTTGGCTGGCTGCAGCCTGTGGCCCTCCCTTCTGCCCTTGGAGGGTACTTTCCTCCAAATGGTGCCCTGGATCTGCCTGGCAGGTGGAGCTCCCTCTCAGCACAGGCACCTGGGGGCTTCTGGACAGGGAGGTGGGTGACCCCTGGGGCCAGGTTTACGTCCACCTCTTCTCCAGCTGCCACTGTGAGTGCCCATGATGGCCCAAGATATAACATCCCCAGGGGCCCACCTGTGATACTAGCCTTCAAGTTTCTAAGGGGATTTTGAAAGCAGACTGATGGCCAGCAGATTTCACCTATTGAATGGGCTTGAGTTGCAGAAAAGGGGGTCTAAATGAGAGTGTCCTTGAAGCAGGGGCATAATGGGACTGGGCACAGGTGGGCTGGTCCATCCCTCTGCTGCTTGCCATTAAAGGCATTACTGAGCTGCCTAGCCAAGCATCCATCCCGTTATCCCGTTGCCTTAAGGCCAGGCAAGGAAGCCTTGCCAAGGAAATAAACAAATTCTCTAGAAGCTTCTAGAATAGCTACTTTTCAAATTCATCAGGCTGGGGAATCCTTTTCTTCAGACGAGTTCTTGGGTAGGGGCAAAATGTTTAACACAGGTGAGAGCAAAGCCCGGCTCCCACTTCCACCATGGAGACTTGAGACCTCTGTGGGACACAGTTTGAAAACCGCGGCTGAAAATGCAGAGATGCTAAGTGGGGAGCCCTAGCCCCTGTGAGGTTGAGGCATGGAAAGTTCTGCAATGCTAACTAACAACGACGGGGATGACAAAACAGTAACAGAAGCCACCTTCCCCTGAGCAAGTGTTTGCCCAGACGGAGCTACATGCTCTCCGTGTTCTGTTGTTGAACCTCCAAACCCTTCCAGCCTGTAATTCCAATTGGACACAGGCAGAAATTGAGGCACTGAGAGGCTAAGCGACATTCCCCAAGGCCACACACCTGCTGGGGTAGGGGGGTGGGGGGGGAGCAGGAGGGCTCCGCTTGCAACCGGTGGCATCAGAGGGCCCCTTGGTGTACGAGGACTGCGTGGCTCCACTGAACAATGGTCCAAGCTGGCCACACATCAGGAAGAGCCCAGCGGCTTCAGAGGCCACTCAAGTGGTTGTCAAATGCTCTCTGCTGATTAACTGTGAGCCTGAGAGAAGACAAGTGTGCATTGACGCCGCAGATCTCTCCCAGGCCTGTTGGGGCCTGTTTCCGCCCTCTGAATGAGGAAGCTGTGCTTTGCAGGCGCCCGCAGAACAAGAATAGGCCCTAAGATGCCTGAATGAAGGGCCCAGGGGAAATACAAAGTATTGCCATTGTTGGCGAGGGAAGCCGTGCCAGGCTAGGAGAGCGCCCAGCGGCCAAGCATTACTGCAGGAGAGGGACGATGTTAATATTTTTCTGGGCAAACAATGCAACTTTTCTAACTGGAAACCCTGCAGCCATGACCTCATGCTGGACAAGCCTCTCAACCCAGGCCAGGCCGTCATGAGTGCATCCACAGCTGGGCTGCCCTCCACCCGAGACCAATACCCCTCTGCTTTCCAGACAGTGTGTGTGTACATGGGTGGGGGTGGAGGGATATCTTAGCTACCACCCCCCCCCCGCCCCGGGTATCCCCTAGTGGCTCCCCGAATTTAACAGGGCGTCTGCTAGCAACGAGAGGAGATCATTAGGGCAGGAGCAGTTCATAGATAGATTCCACAGTGGCCTCTAAGAGCCAAATTATTTTCCACAGGGTAGGGAAGGGAAGGATTTCAGGCTCGCTGAAGGTGGCAGGAAGACCGGCTGACAAAAGTACAGCCCTCGGGAGGAGCAGTCACATGGAAACCTCTGGAGCAGATAAACCAGACCAGACATTCCAAATATGCAAGGGAGAGTGAGTGCCCTTTGTGGGAAGGGGCAAGTAGGGAAAGGGTCACTCCACTGATGTGAGATCTCTTCTCAGCACATCTCAAGACCTCTTGAAGCCTCGTCTCAAAGGAGTGATCCTATAAATAGAGATTTTAAGCAGAAGGGCAGCCTTGGGGATGGGGGAGCATCTGGGAGATTTTTCAAAACGTGGATGCCAACTCCTTGCGGATGAAACTTTTTTTTTTTTTTTTAGATTTTATTTATTGGGGATCCCTGGGTGGTTCAGTGGTTTCACGCCTGCCTTTAGTTCAGGGCGCGATCCTGGAGTCCCAGGATCGAGTCCCGCGTCGGGCTCCCAGCATGGAGACTGCTTCTCCCTCTGCCCGTGTCTCTGCCTCTCTCTCTCTCTCTTTTTCTCTCTCTATGTCCATCATAAATAAATAAAAAATAAATAAATAAAATTGAAAAAAAAAGATTTTATTTATTTATTCCTGAGAGAGGCAGAGACATAGGCAGAGGGAGAAGCAGGCTCCCTGCGGGACTCGATCACAAGACTCCGGGATCATGCTCTGAGCCCCAGGCAGACACTCAACCACTGAGCAACCCAGGTGCCCCCGGATGAAGCCTATTGATCAAGTTCCCCAGGTGATGTAGAAGTGCTGTCCTCACTGAGGACCCCGAGGGTGGGGGAAGAGATGGAGAAAAGCCTTCAGCTCAGGTCCTGGCTCAGCCATCTCCTTGCAGTGACCTTGGGCAAGTCACTCCCTTCCCTGTATCTGCTTCTCTCTGTGTAAAAATGTACTGCACTGTGTCCTGAGCATCCTCTCTGTACCGTATCCATCTGTACTCGACCCTGGGTCTAGTCTTTCTGAGATTTATTATTTTTTTTTAAAGTGGTTAGCTAAAAAATAAATAAATAAATAATAAAGTGGTTAGCTAGTCCAACCATTTGGAAACTGAAACTGATGACGGGGCCTCCCATCAGCAGACCTAGATATGGTTAACCCCAGAAGGACTTCTTAGCCAGAAATGCAAAAGCTGAATTAATTAACTAATTAATTAATTTTTTTTTTTTTGCCCTCAGAATGCTTACCTTCTGGGAGCTGGATCAACAGCTGTTTGCAGCTGAAACAGTGCCTGAAATCATTTCAGCCGTTGAGTATTAATGCCACTAACGTCACCAGAGTAAACCAGGGGCATTCTTGAGAATTACTCACACGTGGAAACTAAATATGAATAGAGCCAGTGTTGGTCCTGGACTCACCTTTGACTCACGTTCATGTGCAGAGATGGCTTTTGTTCACGGAAGTCTCCGCAGTGTTCACGGGGCCCCAAGTGCCTGTGCGTTTCTGGACCAGATACTTCCCCCCTGACCCCGCCACAGCTATGACACTCTGTTAAAATGGGGTCAGTTGGGCTACCCAGTAGGTATAATGCCTGGCCTTGAGGGGTCAGGGGGCAGGGAACAGGCCTGTCCCACCCAACCCAGGAGCCCTGGCCAGACCAGGCCCCCTGCAGACTGTCTGCCTACCGGCCTCAACTCCCTGTCTATCCATCCATGCCGAGCGCCTTTTCGTTAAATTGCTCAACAACTCGGGGCCGTGAGATGGGGTGGGGTGAGGAGGGAGAGGAGAGCAAGGATTTATACATGTACCCAGAGTCCAGGAGCTGCTGTGGAGAGAAGGGAAACTGAGAGGACAGCACTGTGCTTCCTATGGGCGGCTTTGCAGCCTTGCCCGCTCTCTGGCCGCTGCAGGGTCCGCTTCCTCGGGCAACACCTGTTTGCCAGGAAGGGGTAGTCGTGGTTGGTGTGATTTGGGTCCACCCTGCACTACAAGAATATTGAATTTTGTCAGCATTCCGTGGGCTTTATCGGATGCCAAATATCTTCATAACAACCAAACATCTGGATCACTTTTAAATTAGGGAGCGACCCCAGACGACAATGGAACAAAACAAGAATGACCAGAATCCAAAGCAAACCTCCCCTCCCACCCCCACCCCCCACGCCTTCCCCGCCCTCAATCCAGGTCAAAAGGCGACCCTCCCAATTTGGTGGGTACCTCGACCACCCCTCGTCTGGGCCCACCCGGCTGTCTGGTTGCCCTCAGCCCCGAGAGGGTGTGTGAGCACTTGGCCTCACACAGGCACCGCTTTTCTCCAAATCTGTGTGGGCTCGGACCCTTGTCCAGCACACCTGCGGCCCGGGGGACATCCCTCCCATCCTTAATCCAAACCCAAGGGTGCAGATCAGCAGGGCTGCCTGCCAAGCATTCTTTGGCCAGACGCTGCCCAGATGTCAGGAGGGGCCTGGCCTGGAAAGAACTTGGACACGTTACTAAAATATTTTATTTAACAATGAGATCAGTAAACCGTCCGGTTCCTTGGGTGGTCCCAGAGCAGCGAGCATCTCGCTTCCCAGAAGCCTGATGGATGCTACATCATCTAAGAAAACTGCTGTGTCCTCAGGAGCACAGAGCCCAGTGGGAGACCCCGAGCCAAGTGGACCCCGGTCTTCCCTGCCCCGGGTCTGTCCCCGCCACCCACGGCCGCCGCAGCTGTCCTCCCCGAGCACAGAATTGGCTGGACTATTACTCCTCTGCTCAAACCCCTCCCTAGCTCCCCACTGTCGACATCAGGGGTTGGCAAACTATGGCCACGGGCCACATCTAACCTGTCCTGGTTTAGTAAATAGAGTTTTCCTGGCACCCAGCCATGCCCATCCATTTGTACCATTTATGGCTGCTTTGGGGTTAAAAGGGCAGAAATGCATAGTTGCCACAAAGCTTAAAATGTTTGCTCTCTGGCGCTTTAGAGAAATGGGTGGTCGGCTGTGCCCCCCTGAGATCGCCAACAGGTTCCTTGCTTATTTAAGCCGTAGTCGGCGAAGTTGGAATTGGCTCCTTCGGGGCACCTCCCTGAGCCCTGGTGTCCTTTGCAGCTTCCTGCTCTGGCTCCTCTTTCATGGGCTTCAAAGGGCCTGTCTCCTCGATGTCTCCCAGATACCACGGTCCCCCGTGGCCTCAGCTTGCTGGCCGCTCTGCCCCCCGTGGGGCGCCTCCAGGGCGCGGCCCTAACCCCGTGGAGCCCCTTGGCTTCGTAGTTGACCTGGCTTTGAATTTCCTCAAGGAAGAGCCAGTTCTGCTGGGCTACAGACCCCGAGCCAGCTGCCACTCGGCTCCCCCCATCCTGTGAGGCTTTCCCCACACCCACCTGTGTGCTGCGGGGCTGAGGCTGGGGCGCTGGGAGGGACGGAGGGGTGTCTGCTGTCCCCTCCCCTGCCGCGTGCTGTGTCTTTTCCATTCTGTCCTCTCCAGTGGATCTATGGCTGGCCGGGGACTGGGAGGCAGGATGATGACCAACAAGGCACAGGAAGGGGGGGCTTGTGGGGTCCTGTCGGGGTCTATCCACTACAGTCTGGGATAGTGTTTCTCTGCAGCAAGACCTGGGGTTGGGGCTGGTGGTCCCTGGGCTGCCCTGCAGAGTCTGCCGTCCTGGCTCTGTGGCCCAGAGGTGGTGGGGACGCCACGGGTCCCCACTCGGAGACCCCCTTCCCGGGGCCAGTCCTTCTCTCTCGCTCCCTCCTTCCGGGCATGTGCAGGGCTGCCCTCCCTGAGGCTGGGAGCGGAACTTCCCTTGGCCCTTCCTTCCTTCTCTCCTGCCTGCCCCTTTCCTTGGCCTGGTACTGAATTCTTCGGTTCTCTTTGGAAATCACGGGAACGGTCCACACAGGGGTCAGAGGCCAGGAATGCCAAGAAGGGTAGAAATGGGAAATCCACTTCTGGTTACTGCACACCACTCCCCCCGGCCCCAACCTCGATTCAGGTCTCTGCCTCAACGCCTCCCCCCTCCCCACCCCTGCAGGCCTCCCCTGAGCGCCAGCCTAAACAGAGCCCACCTCCACCACTCATCCCACGGGCTCAGGCCTCACTCCTGGCTTGATCTTTCTCCTCGGCATGTCTGTCTACCATCTGGCACATTCCTGCTCATGTGTTCGTGGTTGGTCCCTTCTCCCTAAACGGAAGGCAAAGCTTCACCAGAGCCGGACACTTCCTGGACCCTGACGTGTGGCTGGTCCTGTGCCTGGAACCCAGTGGGCACTTGGCAAGTCATTTTTGCTCAAGACATCTTTATTCCAGGGGAACGTTGCACAAAGGAGGGCGTGGTGGGCTGCATGGTGGCCCCCCAAAAGGAACACCCACATCCCAGAACCTGTGAACGTGACCTTATTTGGAAAAAGGGTCTTTGTGGATATATTTAAGTTAAGGATCTGGAGCTGATATCGACTGGGATTATCTGGTAGGGCCCTACATCCAATGACAAGTGTCTGTAGAAGACACAGAGGAGGGACACACAGAAGAGGAGAGGGCCACGTGAGGTCAGACGGAGGCCAGACTTACTCTGCCCAAAGCCAAGAATTGCCCAGAGCCACCAGTGTCCACAAGAGGCAAGAGACGATTTCCGTCTGGAGCCCTCGGAGGGAGGGCGGCCCTGCCAACACCCTGGTTGCAGACTTCTGGCCTCCAGTATTGGGAGGAAACTTATTTCTGTCATGTTAAGCCCTCCGGTTTGTGGTAATTTGTTCCGGCAGCCAGAGGACACTAGTATGGGGCAGCCAGAGTGTGTGGGAGGGCGCATCTGTAACACCTGGACGCCAGGTGTGGCGAAACAGACTCTGGTGCGGGGCAAAGAGTCTGTGAGGAGAGACAGATAATAATTAAGTAGAGAGGAAAGCATATATAATTACAGCTTGCGAAGGGCTCAGAAGGAAACAGGTGGGCTGGTGGGATCAAGAGTAAATGGGGGTGAGGTGGAGGGGAGGGCAGGGACTTTCAGAGGAGATGGCATTTCAGTGGGGGTCTCGGGGATGGGGAGGAGCAGCAGAGCTTAGGCTTGTGACTGGGTCTTCTCCTGGGTCCTCACTAGGTCCTCTCCTGGGTCCTCTTCTGGGTCCTCACTGGGTCCTCACTAGGTCCTCTCCCGGGTCCTCACTGGGTCCTCTTCTGGGTCCTCACCTAGGTCCTCATTGGGTCCTCTCCTGGGTCCTCACTGGGTCCTCACCTGGGTCCTTACTAGGTCCTCTCCTGGGTCCTCACTGGGTCCTCACCTGGGTCCTCTTCTGGGTCCTCACTGGGTCCTCTCCTGGGTCCTCACTGGGTCCTCACCTGGGTCCTTACTAGGTCCTCTCCTGGGTCCTCACTAGGTCCTCACCTGGGTCCTCTTCTGGGTCCTCACCTGGGTCCTCACTGGGTCCTCTCCTGGGTCCTCACTGGGTCCTCACCTGGATCCTGCCTGACCTTAGCCTTTGCCTCCCATTACTCCTTCCTTCACCCCCATCGTCCACCACACTGACACATGATCTTTCAAAGCACAAATAACGATGGCCACTACTTCAAAAGTGTCTGCCAGGAGAGCTGCAGGATGTGAGCGGCTGATATTAATCCCCATGCTACAGATCAAAGACCCAAGGCCAGGGGCTTTGTGGACACTTGCATGGTTAAACCAAGATCACGCTCCAAAATCTGTTCCTCTTCCCGCTGGGCTTCACGGAAAGTCCTCGCCATGCTTGTCTCGCTCAAGAGCCTTCAGGGGTTGCCCACAGCCTGACATTAAAAAAATCCACACTCTCTTGTGCAACGTCATTGCCCCTAACTCTGCGATTTCCATGTAAAATGTCATCTAATCTACTGCCATTCCGCATCAAGAATTCTCCAGTTTACCCACACAGGCCTGCTCGCCGCTATTTAGCACCTCCGTGAACTTGCTTTGGATAATCATGTTGCCAATGATATACCACGTAAATACTATGATAATATTGTTACTTTATCATTCCTCATCTTTTCTGAGCCCCGCTGCACGTTCCAGGATGTTCTAGATGCTTCACACACAGCATTGGCTTCTTCCTGCCGCAGCCTTGTGCCACATGCCTCAGCATCTGCATTTGGTACACGGACCCTAGGACCCTGGCCCGAGGCTGGGGGTGACCTTCTCTGCCCCTCCATGTGTTCCACTACACCCTGCCCACAGAATTCCAGTTTCTTCCCCCTAACAACGACAGCAACATTCACATGACCTTTGATGGTTTTAGTACTTCTGCGTATGTACTTTTACTGCAAAATCTTCCCTGACCGCCCCTAGATGAAGGTATCTCTCAATTTGCTCCCAATAAGGGCCCAAGGTAAGGCTGGGTGGCAGGAAGCAGGCAGGAAAGACTTGGAACCCCTCCCTCTCACAGTCACCATCAATCCCACTGCCACCAAACCATCTCACAGAAACCAAAAAGCCAAATATCTGGAGCAAGGAGCTCACTGCGCCACTGGGGAGACCCCAGGACTCCATCTCCCGACCGGAGCCCACCCGCCCGAGGAGGCACATAGAGCAGGTCCTACGGTGGGGACCACACCCCCTGAGAGCAGCCTCCACCACCCCATGACCCAGGAACTCCGCAAACGCTCTTCTGTCTGCCTGGCCCTCTACGTGGCCATTGGGATGACGGGCCTGGGAAGGAGAAGACACAGGGCACAATGCTCTGCCAAGGTCCCTGGCCACAACCCTGGGGCCGGCAATTTATTAGCAGACAGGAGCCATACAAGCTCAGCTATCACAGTTACAGCCTTGTCCAGAAACAATGCTGCCTTTCAAATTGTTTTCCGCCTGGGACGGTGGATTTATAAACTGAACTGAGGACGCCTTGTTCTAAGTGGGCCTGGTTTAGGAGTATCCTGATAAGATAAACACAGATAATGACCTGCTTGGGGGGGGGGGACGCTTTTATATGTGCCCTCCATGTCTGCATTTACACACATATGGCCTGACATTTGGGGGCTGCTTTTCAGATCAAAGGGAGCAGAAGAAGAAAAAGGAAAAAAAAAAAAAGCCATTTTTCTGGATCTCTTTCCAGAAAGGAGGTTGGATGTAATTATAAGATGTTTAGGTTTGTTTCTCTCTAAACAGCTTAGAAATAAACTGATTTGGTTACTCCCAAAAGGGAGTGTGTGTGTGTGTGTGGGGGGTGTTTCTAAAACTGCCTCTGGTGTGTTCAGTGTGGTGAGGCTGGGTGGCTACCACCCATCATACTTGAAGCTGGGTGACATGCACAGGGGGTTTATTATATCCGTCTCTTGTTTTTTAATGTATGTTTACACGTTTCCATAATAAAAGCAAAAAAATAAAACAAGGCAAATTTGGCTGAAAAATTACTGAAGCTGGTGATGGGCATATGGAGATTTATTATAGCATTTTCCTTCCCATATGTTTGTTTAAAACACTCCAGTGTATAAAGCAAAAAAAAAAAAAAAAGAGGGGAGCTTTGGCTGAAAGGCAATGCCTTAAAACCCCATTCCTCTTATTTAACGAGTATTTCTTTGTGCCACATACTGTCCTAGGAACTGGGAGACGGTGTCGGACGGGACAGTCCCCAGACTACAAATATTCCTCCAGGGTGAACATCTGGTTGGGCTTCCTCCGCGATGAAGGATACTTTTGGGGGAGGATCTGTGAAGGGGGGAAGGAGAGCCCTCCAGACCCAGCTGGGGGTTGGGGAGGAGGGAGCAGCTCTGGCCTGGCCCCTCAGAAATCGATCTAGTCTGTTATGACTGAGAATTCTGGAGCAGGACAGAGGGGAGAGGCTCCAGGGAGCCCCCACAACGTGTGACAGGACCTGTTTGTTCATGTCACCGGTAACAGCCACCCCCTGAGGCTGAAAGGCATTTTCAGGGAGGGTCCCATCCACCTCTCAACTTGGGGCCACACTATCAAGGCTCAGGACACACAGCTATCTTTTCTGTATTTTTTCTTTTAAAGATTTTATGTATTTATTCATGAGAGACACACAGAGAGAGGCAGAGACACAGGCAGAGGGAGAAGCAGGCTCCTCACCAGGAGCCCGAAGGGGGACTTGATCCCAGGACCCCGGGATCATGACATGACCCAAAGGCAGATAATTAACTGCTGAGCCACCCAGGCTGCCCTCTTTTCTGTTTTTTAAATGTCTCTGGGGACGAAGCAACCCCAGGATTGAGGCTGGCAAGAGAGGCTGGGGCTGCGAACATTCTCAGCTTCTGAGCAGGTGGCAAAAGCCTTCTGTGCAGCTCTGTGCTCTGTCAACTGCACCACCCATGATTCATCCTCACTGGCCGGGCACAGGCAGCTGAAATCCTGGAATGTCCAGATTTCTGGTTTGCCATGTATGTAGAACTTTCGAGAAACCATTTCCTGAATCTGGGTTTTGGTGGAGTCCCACACCGAGAAGTCAGACCATGGAAAACCCAGAGGGGCAGTGAGCCTGCTCTGGAACCCTTCCTCCGGTATCTTACCCAAAAGTCACACAGAAAATAAGCTACAAGGTTTCTTCGAGAATAGAAGTTCAAGGATGTAGAAACCTCAGTTTCAGGTCAAAGGTCTGGGGGGCCCTTCCATGGCCAGGGCACCACGGTGTCGGGGAAATGGGCACGGTTTGGGCCAGCTGCTTTTTTTTTTTTTTTTTAACTTAAGGTTCATATTTTGCACTTGTGATTGTTCTCATGCGTTCAGTTGGGACAGGAAACTTGGTTCAAGTTTTCTTGGTAGTTTCTTTTTTTATTATTATATTATTATTATTTTTTATTGGAGTTCAATTTGCCAACATATAGCATAACACCCAGTGTTCATCGGTAGTTTCCCATCAACAACTGGGGTGGAGGAGTGATGCTAAGTCTCAGAAGCGTAGAGTCATTTCTATCTAACTGGGGGAAGCTAAGATGTCAGGGGGACCTCTGACTATTTCTATACACACCATCGAACGCCGAGAAGTATTTACTGGTTTCTGAGCATCTCCTAGAGACAGTCCCACAGAGGTGAGGCTGGGGTGGCCAGGGAAGGGGAAGTCACGATGGCACCGTCCCTGTCCCCGGGCTCCAACATGAGCTGACCAGGCCAAACAAGTGTTGGGGGGGGGGGCAGGGCCGATGAGTGGGGCCCCCGCTGCGGAGCTGGAAGCCTGGGGTTGCCAGTCGAGCACGGATGTCACAGCACAGCGGGGACGGACACTTTAACATCCTATCCCAGCGGCACAGCATGGAAACCTTGGGAGACCTGGCCACGTCCTGCCGTTCTCATCCAGATGTTTGGCACAATTTCGGCATTACCCACAATGCCTCCCAGGAGGTTAGAGACCTGGAATTCTGGCTGGAGAGAAGGAGGCGCAGAGGACGCAGGCCAAGCCTCTGAAGTGTGGTTCTTCAGGAGACTGGGAGCAGCTGCTCCCTTTCCACTGCGGAGGGCGTACAGAATGGTTTTGAGGGGTGGCTAAGTAGGAAGGCCTTGGGGCCTGTGAGAGCTCTTTCGGAAGACAGTAAGTAAAGCCTTTAACAGAACACAGGCATCCCTTGGCTCGAACACATGACTAATTTACCCCGGGACGCGCCAATCCATGCTCTATGAATTTGCACTAATTTGCAATGGGTTTCAACTCTGTTCTTCTGAGTCCGAGGATAGGAGCCTACTGTTTTGGATTTAACCAGCCCCTGGCACAATCCTGGCACCTAGTAGGCCTTCAAGTGTTTGAAGGATGCACCACCTGCAGTGGTGGTTCTTAGCCACGGAGATCTGGCCCCCCAGGGGACACTGGGCAGGGTGCTTCTGGTACCTGGTGGCTGGAGCCTGGCGATGCTGTGAAAGAGCCCCCAGTGCATGGGGTAGTCCCCACGACGAAGAATGATCTGTCCCAAAGACTGACGGAGCCCAGCTCTGGCAATCGCTTTTGCACATGAGCCTAGGAGAGGGAGTGGATTCCTCCTTTCCAAGGAATGTTAAGAATGGATTCCAGCTGTCCTTGTGGCTTGAGGAGGCTGGAGGGGACGAGGGAGACTTCAACGGGTGGCCTAGTCTCTTGGGCTCCATCATCACCCCGTCACCAGGCTGCGGACTGTCCGGTTTTCATTCTTTTGCCTTTTCCTCCTGCTCGGATTTACTGTACAGATTTTCCCCGAAATGTTAGGGGGTTTCCGTCAGGAGTGGATCCTGTCCAAACCATAAAGCAGTGAAAAGTCCCTCCCGTGGGACTGATGTTCCTGTTGTGTCTGTGCTTCAAGACAGAGTAGAGACAACAACATAAAGCCCGTGTATCAAAACCAAATCCCTCTAGACTCAAGCTGCAACCTGCAGGAACTTTCCCGGCCAAGTCAGAACTGATAGCCTTTTAATTAGAGCAGTTCCATGGGGGCAAGAGGTGGAAGAGGTGTTATGATAAAAATACACAGCAAGCAATGAATGCCTTTGAAGGAGCATTTCCCTGCCCGGGGGGGAGGTAGTGCCAGCCTGGGTGACACCCGCGGGTCAAGCACCCGGGGCATCTTTGCCCCATGGGGGGCCCAGTCCTGTCTTGGGCTTGACACCGGGCTCGTGAAGCACACGGGCTCAGAGGTCTGAGCTCTCAACTACTTTTCTGATGAGCTAACGTAGCTTTTCTAAGGCCAGACCGAGTCCCCAGACAGATCCAGTTTTTAAATCCTTCTCAAAAAATGGTGACATCCCACTCCAAACAAGATAGGGCTTTTAGACACCAAGACCCTGAATGAATGCCTCCCACCCGAGTATCTTTCTGGGACAGGCTCAGAAATTAATTTCTGTTTGATGACCCCTGGACGGAGGAGCCCACTCCCTAAGAGTAAAAGCTATTACTTTTACTACCTGAGTACCTGCAACATGCCAGACCCTGTTTTGGGCATTTGATGTGTATTAACTAATTAATACAATATATTAACTGATTAATATAACTGTGGAAAGGGGTACCTGAGTGGCTCAGTGGTTGAGCATCTGCCTTCGGCTCAGGTTGTGATCCCATGGTCCTGGGATCCAGTCCCTCATTGAGCTCCCCGCAGGGAGCCTGCTTCTCCCTCTGCAGGTGTCTCTGCCTTTTTCTGCGTGTCTCTCATGAATAAATAAATAAAATCTTAAAAAAAAATACAAGGGAGATCATCCTATTGTCCCCAATTTACAGGTGAGAAAACTAAGGTACAGAGATCTGGAGTCTTAATCAAAGCCACCCCACAGGTCAGCGGCAGAGTCTAGACTTGGACCCGGGGACGGTGGCTTCAGAGTCCGTGCTCGTGACACTGTGCTAGGCTAGGCTGCCTCTCTGGAGAACAATGCCCCAATTCTTCAGTCATTCAGACTAAGAAAGTAAAAGAAGGAGCTAGGTTCACAGGTCCTGAGAAATAACAGCAAAAAAGGACTTGAGTTTGTGAAGCCCTGGGCAGTTTATGAAGCACATTGCTTATGATCTCTCGTAGGTCCGACAAGGTCCTCAATCTGATGGTGGCCTCTGAGCAGGCAAGGACACCGCCACCAGAAACAGCCAGAGCATATCCTCTGTGGTGTCTTCCATCCAAGAAGGACCAATGGAATCAAGCAAGAAGGACCAAGAGTATGAAGGTCCCGTCTTGAAGAGACCAGGCAACTCCCCCCGGGGAACCCACCTTGTGCCCTCTCAGTCCCTAGGGGTTCAGTCAAGACTGTGCTGGGCTCCAGGAAGCAGACTGATCCTACTCCAGATGATGGGTATAATTCCAATCGGCTAGTTGTTGGTTTGACTGGTTCAACTTATGATAGAAGTTGGTTTAATTGGACCTCAAGGGAGCCAATGACAGGAGATGGCCCATTTCTGTCAGACTTGAACCTGGGAGGACACAGGGCTGGAGCTGTCAACAGGAGGCTTTCTTGCCACCACAGAGAACCCAAAAATCAAGATAACATTGAAGACAGCAGAGCTGAAGGAGAGAAGAACAAGCAGAGGTCTGATGATATCTTAGGTGCCCCTGGATCAAACTGTGCTTGAAGCCAGACTCCCTGGACTTTTCAGCTCTGTGAACCGGTTAATTCTCTTCTTAGCTTAGGACGATAGGACTATGGTTCTCTTCCTTACAAATGAACACTGAAAATACCTTGTTTAAAAAGTTGCACAATTACACTATACTGATTGGGAACAGAGTGTGGAAAAGGTTGGTCATGGAGATCTTGCTCCCTCTCCCCTCACCTTTATATGAAAGGAAAACGATGGGGCTCAGTTGGATGAGCGTCTGCCTTTGGCTTAGGTCATGATCTGTGAGGTCCTGGGATGGAGCCCCATGTCAGACTCCCTGCTCAGAGGGGAATCTGCTTCTCCCTTTGCCCCTCCCCCTGCTTGTGCTCTCTCTCTCTCTCTCAAGTAGAGAAATGAAATCCTAAAAAGAAAAAAAAAAAAAAACAAAGAAAGGACAACATAAACTCTAGGAAAGCATAGGAAATATGGTTGACTTTCTGTGCACTATGTTGGTAGGCAAAGTGATTATCTGTGGATGTTGTTAGGAAATTCACAGGATTTGTTCCTGTGGGGATTATTCATTGCGCTGTACGGACTCCTACACACAGCCACATTGTACCCTTGATACCAACTAGCATTTGCAACTACAGGCTCTGGGTGACAGGTTGGATGGATAAGAGTGGATGGCTTGGCCCATTTCCTCTACCTGAAGGTCAACATAAAGGGTTTGGCATCCCAGCAGATGGAGGGCGGTCTAGCTCGGTGTCAACGGCTGGGCTGTGTGTACCTTCCCCGGCATGTTTCACTAAAGCAAAAAGCTCCTGCTTGGGCCGGTTATTTACTTTATGAATTCTGGGTTGCAAACATCCAAAAAAGAGTAAAAAATCAAGCAACTCGTGACACCTTTCCAGTGATTCTATTCTCCATAAATTGTTCAGCCCCCAGAAAGCCCACAGCAATTTTCTGTTCCTCAAGATGCAAGGCCTCCAGCTCTGGACCATCCCTGGGGAGTCTAATTTGAATGTGAGGGACCGACTGGGCCGATGGGGCCCCAGGTGTTCGGGAGCTGCTGGGACTGCCAAACAGCTGCCTGCCGACACCCTGGGTTTCAGAGGTGGGGCGTCACTGTGTTTGTTTCCCTGCTGATTGAATTACTCATGCCTCATTTGTCCACTTCCCTGAAACAATCTTTTTTGGATGCATTTGGAAACCCGAGTCTCTGTGGTTTGTCTGGACTGGTTTCTATTTGTGGAAGAAGGAGAGCTTGCTTGTCTAGGGCGCGCAGAGAAAAATGGGTTCAGCAGAAGTCACGAGACCCTTGGTTTCCTGCAGTTGTCTCCAGGAACCCAGATTCCTCACAGAACGCCTCTGTTCCCTTTGGAAGCTCCCAGTGGAATGCAGTGGGGGAAACATGGCCAAATCTCCGGTGTTCATAAATGATTCTCAAGTCTCCGAGAACGCTCTGGCAAAGACGGATCAAGAAGCATACTGCAAGCAGAAAGGGCAGTGGCAAGCAAATAATTACCGAGCCTGTTGGTAAACAGACCCAGAGAATGTATTCAGCTTGTTCACTCTTGTCTGTGAGACAGAATGTAATACCATCCTGTTTCTGTTTTTCGTCTACCCATGACCCAAGTTAGAGCTTGCTTAATTTCTGTTTACAATGCGGGTCTCATGGGGATAGAGGGAAAGAGAGGTCTGGCCAGAGTTGGGGGGTGGGGTGGAGGGAAGGGCTCACCTGCCCAAGAAGAATGCCCTGTAGACCAGTGGTTCTCAAGCCTGAGTAGAAAAGTCACTTGAGGAGCCCAGGCCTCAACCCAGCCCCATTAAATCAGAATCGCCCCAGGGGAGCACCTCTGATTCAGTATTTCAAAGCCCCAGACGATCCCAACATGCAACCAAGGTTTAGAACCAGTGCTCGAGAGCTACGCTACCCAATATGGTAGCCATGAGCCATGGGTGGCTATGGAACATCCGAAACGTGGTAAATCCAAATTGAGATGCGCTACAAATGGGAAATGTGCACCAGATTTCCAAGAGTTACCATGACAAAGAGAATGCGAGTCACGTCATCATTAACAATCTTGTTACATTGAACTACATCATCAACAATGTTGTGACATTGCTTGCCAGTGAAACAAGTGGGCCCTTGTGAGAATGTGTACGTGTGAAGGGGCAGGAACGCGGATGGTGGATGGTGCTGTAGGGTAGGTCAAAAATCTCTAAGGAATCACTCAAGGAAGGGAAAGACAGAAGACAAACTCACATGCCTTCAAGACAGCATCTTTTCCATTCATATGGAGCACACATTCCCAATCATCTCCCTTGGCACACTCCCTCGGTATGCTTATTCTGGTATATCAGCGTTAGGCCACAGTTCATTTTTCTCTCCATCAAAGAAAACATGATTAGGAAGGCAAAGTCTACAAAGTGGAATGATGGTTTCCCAGCAAAAGACAAAGTTGAGCTTTGGAGATTCTTTTTATCCATTCTTCTCAAGTATGGCAAAAAAAAAAAAAATATATATATATATATATATATATATATCCTCAAAATACAAATAGTTTCAAAAACACAGTTGTCATCGGGAAGAGGCGAGTCAATAGAATTTAAAGATAAATGTGAACGATGATAATCTCTGCACAACAATAATGAATGATGCGGTCATACAATCTTGTATCAGACATGGCGGGCAACTGGTGTGCTGAGTCCAGTGTCTGGGACCAGTCTGCTTCATCCCAGTTCCCTATGATCCTGCCTGAATCCTGGACGTTGGCAGAGAATTTCTTAAGCAAGCCCAGAAATTCTCACGTGTGATGGTTCATTTTATGTGTCACCTTGACTAGCCCATGGAGTACTCAGTTATCTGGCCAAATATTGTGCTGGTTGTTTTTGCAGGGGTGCTTCTGGATGAGATTAACATCTCAACTGGTAGACTAAAGCAATTAGTCTTTGGGGGGGCCACATCTAATCAGTTGAAGGGACTGACTAGAAAAAAAAAAAATTGGATCCTCTGTAGAGTAAGAAAAAATTCTCCAGCAGATTGCCTTTGGACCAGAATGGAACTATTGGTTCTCACATCTGCCAGCCATACTGCAAGTTTGGACTCACCAGTCTCCGTAAGTACATGAGCCAATTCCTCATAATACATCTCTTTCCTTATATGTACACATTCTATTGGCTCTGTTTCTCTGGAAAACCATGACTAATATAACGTGCCATTCCTAAAGTCTCACCTGCAGCTGGTTAGATCCTAACATCAAGAATGGTCTCAGACCGCGCAAAAGTGGAGACTCAGCTTCTCTCCATGGTGGCTGGACCCACAGCAGGTGCAGTGCCCACATGCCCCCAGCTAGACCCCAGCAGCTGGGCCTGGAGAGATGGGTAATGCAACTCAGAGGCATGGAAGAGGTGAGCTTGGACCAAAGAAGCAGAGATGAGAAGGCATTATGAGGTAAATCACATGTGTGTTTCTTCTCTCCTCCCCTCTGCACCTTCCGACGGGCAGTTCTGAGGCTCAGCTGTCCTGTTCTGTCTCTAAAGATGTTCTTCATAACCGTGACGGAGCTTCCAGATTTAGAATCTATGGCCAGCTCAGTGATATGCCTCAGATTTACTTTCTTGCCTTCCTAGTACCATTCACCTCCTATCTCCCTCACTCTTTCTTCTTCTGGAATACACCTCCCAGTACACATTTCAGCATGCAAACTTTGCCTTCAGCTCTGGTTTCTAAAAAATCCAGGCTAAGACCATTAGCCTTTTTCTTTCTCTTCTCTCTTCTCTTCTCTTCTCTTCTCTTCTCTTCTCTTCTCTTCTCTTCTCTTCTGTCTTCTGTCTCTTATGTCTTTTTTTTTTCTTTTTTTCTTTTTTTCTTTTTTTTTTTTTTTTGTCTCTTATGTCTTGACCCGACATAGGGCATCTCTCAAAATCCCATAGCTGACATCATACATTTCTCTTTTCTTTTTTCTTTCTTTCTTTCTTTCTTTCTTTCTTTCTTTCTTTCTTTCTTTCATCTTTCTTTTTGTTGGATTTATTTATTGATTTGAGATAGATGGAGCTGTGGCATAGAGGGAGAGAAAATCTTAAGCAGACTCCCCACTGAATGTGGAGCCTGATGAGGGGCTCGATCTCATGACCCTGTGATCACGACCTGAGCCAAAACCAAGAGTCAGACACTCACCCAACTGAGCCACTCAGGTACTCCAGCCTTTTTCTTTTTAAAGCCATTTGCTTGACCAAAAAGAGCTGAGCTCTTTTTTGTTGGAGTGTCCAAAAGGATTGGATCAGGAGTGGATCCTGGGTCCAAGGTGAACTGATATATAGGCTGGTCCTCAATCTGTTTAAGGTCCCTCCTGAACGCAGATGAGCTGAGCCAAATATCTTTTCTCTTACAGTTAATTACAATTTGACAAAGAGAGAGTATCCAGGGAACAGTGGTTGTTGGGTAAAGAAATTACAGGCTAACAGCTTTATTGAGCTGTGCACAAAAAAGTGAAGTATGTGAGTATGTGTGTGCATTAGAGAGAGAGAGGGGAGGGAGGGAGGAAAAAAAGGAGGAGGAGGGAGGAAGGGAGGAGGAGGGGAGGATAGGAGGGAGGAGGAACAGAAGAAGGAGACTTCCGAGGCCCAATTTCACTTGTTTATGAGGCTGCGGGTTTTCCTGCTCCTAATTTCCTGTATCCGTTCAATGAATGTCCTTTTTCACTTGAGCTAGTTTCTGATCAATCTGAATTTAATTCCTTTGTGAGTAACCTGCCTTTTTTTCTATCTGGATGGTCTTGTAACATTTTATTTATTTTTCTAATACAGTAAATTTTCCAGGGTACGTCTGTGAGCTTCTTTTCATTAAATTCACCTGAAATGTGGTAAGTCCTCCTGCATTTCATCCCTTAGATATATCACTGCCCTCCCCCTCCCATTTCCCAGGAGTTGTAATATTAATTATAACTTCGATCATTGTTCCTGTTCAAATTAATCCAGTCGCTTCTTTCAGGATATGTACAAATCTCAGGGTGATCTGTTCTGCCAACCACACTGATTATTTACCCTGTATATCATGTTAATCTAGTGTTTCCCTCTTCTCGCTTTTTTATATAGAAAGGCAACATGGAGAGAACATTTGCAGGATGGCTTGGATCCAGTTAAAACCTTGGCTGGGGCTCTACCAGAAAGCGGTGTTTGTGATTCTAAGGTTTGAGTTTTCAGTCTGCTTTGAAAGGTCTCCAATACTTTGCTGGGTGATATGAGGAACCTTCCACAGAGCTTAGAGGTAATCCTCCCCGGGAAAGCTGCAGCACTTCCTTGTTTCTCCATCTACAAGGATCCTCAGTCAAAGGATATGCTTTCACATATTTAACTTAATCACAAAGGGAAACAAATTGAATTTTTCACCTTGAAAGTCAATACCATGGGGTCACAGTTGACATATGATCAACAGCAGGATGAGGCAGGCCAGAGAAAACCATGACCAACGATAGGGACAGATGGGAGGATTGGGGAGAGGTGAGGCCAGTTGGTATCAGGATGGGATGTAAGAAGAGTTAAGTCCAGGTGGGGAAACAAAGGTCAGGATTCTGGAGATAAGGAGGCAGTGGGAACAGTTAGCACCAATGAAGAAGGACAGGTAAGCAGCTCAAAATTCAAGCAGACAAGACAGTCTGAAGAATCCAGGTAAAAAGAAAGGTAGAGGAGAAGAAGCAGGTTCAAGCAGCCAGAATATGCCATCAGAGCCTGGGGTGATGAGGCTCAGCACCCATGAAATGCAAGGTAAGGAGTTCTGTACCACAGACCAGGTAAGTAATGGGATCCCAGCTGATTTTTTTTTTTTGCAGTAATTGATAGGCTGATGCTAAAATTTATATGAAAACACCAGGGGCACAGAATTGATAACACAATCTTGACAGGGAAGAACTAAGTTGGAGGACTAACATGTCCTGAATTAAAATTTACTATGAAGCTGCAGTACTCAAAGGCTATGATATACTGGCATAAGGATAGACCTAGAGATCAACAGGATGCAGTTGAGAGCTGAGGGGAAAAAAACCCTCTCATTTATAGTAAATTGATTATCAACATGGATGTCAGGTCAATTCAAAGGAAAAAGAAGACTTTTCAATAAATAGTACTGAACGATTGGACATTGACATGCAAAAGAATGAAATTGAACCCCTATCTCACACCATATACAAATACTAACTCAAAACGAATTAAAGACTTTAACAGCCCAAACTATAAAATGTTTAGAATCAAATGAGTTAGTCTTTATAACCTGGCATCAAGCAATGGTTTCTTAGATATGTTATCAAAAGCACAAACAATAAAAGAAAAAAAAAAACCAAGAGATAAATTCGACATCAAAAAATTTAAAATTTGTACTTCAGAGAACACCATCAAGAAAGCGAAAAAGCAACCCAAATATAGGAGAACATATGCAAATCATATATCTGGTAAATGACTTGGATCAAATGCATTAAGAACTCTTGCCATTCAGTAATAAAGCCACATGATCCAATTTAAACACTGGACAAAGGACATTAATAGACATTTCTCCTAAGAACACAAACCCACGGCCAGCAAATACATGGAAAGATGCTCAACATCATTAACCATAGAGGAATTTCAAATGGAAATCACAATGGCATCCCACTCCCCTCTGGGATGGTTGTCATCGAGTCACACAACAACAAGTGTTGGTGAGGCTGCGAGAAATCAGAACCCTCCTTTACTGCTGGTGGGAACGGGAAATGTGCAGCTGCTTTCAAAACAGTGGGGCAAGCTCCTCAAATGCTACATGTAGATTTACCATAGGACCCAGAAATTCCACTCCTAGGTATCTACCCAAGAGAACTGAAAATAATGTCCACATAAAAACTTGCACACAGATGTTCCTCGTAGCTCTATTCACAACTGTCCTGAAGTAGAAACAACCCAAGTGTCCATCAACTGATGAATGGATGAACAAGATGTGGTGCATCCATACCCTGGAATATTATTGGGGCCATAAGAAACAGCAAAGTACTGGTACGTGCTACAGCATGAATTAACTTGGGAAAATTATACTAAGTTATAGACGCCAGTTGCAGAGGATCATTATTATATGACTATATATATATATATGATGTCCCAAATAAGAAAATCTATAGAGATAGAAAGTAGCTTAATGGTCGCCAGGGATTGAAGGGTTGAGAAGAAATGGGGTGGGAGGAGTGATGGCTAAAGTGCCCAGACTTCCTTTTTAAGGTGATGAAATGTTCTGGAATGGATTGTGGTGATGGCTGCACAGCTCTGTGAAGATACTAAAAATTTTACACTATAAATGGGTGAATTATATACTATGTGAATTATATCACAATAAAGCTGTTACAAAAAAATGTTATTAGGTACATTTATAGTGGTTATAATAGATGTTAATGTCTAAGCCATTGTCGGGCACATCGAGGGGCATGTTATGTCAGGAACCTTTTTTATTTTAGTTTTCAGCTGGGGAGCGGGTCCCAACTGGTCATGTGGGGTTCCTGAGACGTCTGCATGTTACACGGCACACAAGTCATAGCGATGACATCACGGTCATGTTTAATGACACAAATTGCTTGCGTGTTACTAACAAGCAGACGCCGTGAAGAATGCAAAGTCAGAGCGAGAGACATGCTCTTCCAGCGGCTAGCCAGTCCGTGGAGAAGCTTCTAACCCATCCTGCCTTTGCACGCTCCGGCCACAGATGAAGGAACGCGGCCACAGCCATGAACACCACACCCCCGCTGCGGAGAGTGTTCACAGCTACACAGCAGAGCACCACCTAACACCTTGACCTTCGCTTCCATTTACTCCTCAAGGAAACCCTGTTTTTACAGATGCAGAAACTGAGGCTTAGAAAAGGAAGCCTGGGTGTGAACATCCCAGAGAACAAGACCCCGTTGTGTTTATGGGGCCGTCGCCCCCAAACTGCCAGCAAGACAGGACTTCCCCTGGAGCCCACGGTACGCACTTCCAGGTCCAGACCTGGGTTCTGGTCCAGACCAGCTCCAGACGTGGAGCTTCCCACCTGCCTGAAGAGGGAACCTCGCTGGATGCATGAGGCCAACAATGAAAGGTTCTTTTGACTGAACCAACGGACAGAAAAGTCTGGAATCACAAATCTTCATATGCACATACTCAAAATCACCTCACCTGGCCTCACTGTACCGCTCACCCTCCCTTTCTCTCCCTAATTTCTTTCTACTCTCCTGCATGAAGGGCCAAGCAACCAGTGCAGCCACTCAGGGGGTCCCGGGAAGGTCAGGTCAGAAGCACACACCCCAAGCACCCGGTCAGGGTCAAGGGCTTGGGCCCCGGCAGCCTGTGAGGGTCTGCGCTCCTCCAGGCACAGAGCCCCTGTGCCCGAGGGAGCCCAACATTGAGAAGCAAACAAGAAACGCCGTGGCAAATCGAATTTCCCTGTGATCCAGCTATTCTACTTCTGGGAATGTAAGCAAAAGAATCGAAATCAGGGTTTTGAAGAGATATTTGTGCACTCGTGTTCATAGCAGCCTTATCATGATAGCCAAGAGGTGGGAGCAGGCCGTCGGCGGGCGAATGGATAAACCAAATGTGGTATGTACGTGCGGTGGAATATTATTCAGCCTTAAAAAGGAAGTTCTGACACCTGCTGCAGCGTGGATGGACCCTGGGGACCTTAGTCTATGTGCAATACGCCAGTCGCAAAGACACAACAGGACGTGTGACTCCACTCACATGAGGTTCCTGGAGTAATCAATTCACAGAGATGGATGGAAGATTGATGAGCACCTGGGGCTGAGGGCAGGGGGCTTGGGGGGCTCCTGTTTAACAGGGACAAAGTTTCCATTTTGTAAGATGAAAGAGTTCTGGAGACGGACGGTGGTGACAGTTGTGCAACAATGCGCATGTACTAACTGCCACCGGGCTGCACCCACGAAATGGAAATGACGGTAGATTTGATGCTGCGTATATTTTACTGCAATTAAAAAAAATTCGAACCGAAACAAAACACCATGACTGGCGGAAAGAGATCTCATGGAAGAAGGAAAAAGCTTTTTTTTTCCTGATTCTTTTTATTGGAGAGAGAGAGTGAGCATAAGAGCAGGAGCGGGCGGGGGGGGGGGGTGGCGGGGAGGTGAGGGACAAAGGGAGAGGGGGATGGAGAGACAGAGGGAGCAGCAGACTCTCCGCTGAGCAGGGAGCCCGAAGCGGGACTCGATCCCAGGACCCTGAGAACATGACCTGAGCTGAAGGCAGATGCTTCACTGACAGAGCTACACGGGTGTCCCTTTTTTCCTGCTTTTTTGAACAAGGGACACGCTGCATTTTTTTTTTTTTTTTGCATTTTTCATTTTGAGTGAAGTCCTGAAGGTTATGTAATAATCTGCCCACGTGTAAAACAAAGCTGTCATTTCCGTCCGTGTCACTCGTCTGTAATGGAACGGTCACCTTAGGCCAGCGGCTGTGTGCTCCGACGTGCTGCCTCTCTGTCCCCCTGACTTGGGAATGAGGCGGGCCGGGGAAGCATATCCCCGTTCATGAGGGACAGCAGGAATGGGGGTAGGGGGACCCCAAGTCCCTCTTCCCTGCTTTCCTCCCAGAGTCGTGGCTGGTGCAGCCACAGCACGGCGGAGCTTGCTGAATTGGGGTCCCGACCCCAAGCTGGTATGTTTGAAGCAGAGCTGTGGAACCGAGTTCTTGACTGGGTCTGGGATGTGACTGTCGTGCCTGGTCCCAAACCAGAGTTGGGGAACATTAACCCAGATGTGATCAGAGACGGTCAAGGGGGAAGCTGGCTCAGAGAGGCTGAGGCTCTGTGGCCCACAGGCTGAAAAGCAGCTACTTCGGGCCTCAGGGCCCCTGGCCGTCCCTGAGTTGGGACCCAGGGCATTGTGGCCACTGGTCCCCAGCAGGCAGGTACGGCCTGACATCAGTGAACAGGGTGGCTTTGGACAAGTCACTTTATTTCTATTTTTCTCCTGCATAAAATGAGGCTCTCCTGGGTCAAATGCAAAGTTATACAAATCTTTGCCCTCACAGGTTAAGGCATCTATACGTGGGCCTCCCCGGCTTCTCCAAGTGCCTCTCCCTCACCTGACTTGGGTCCTCGCTCTCTCACCCAGCCCCCTGAGCGGCCAGGCCCCGGGGTGGGGTGGAGTGGGGTGGAGGGGCCCCTCTGGCTCCCCACCCTGCAGGCAGGCAGGCATGAGGTCACCCCAGCAGGGAATGGGGTGCAGGCCCGGCACAGGCGGTCCGGGTGGGGCCCCCAGGCCCGGGTCTGGGCAGAATTAAAGCCTGACGGCCTATCTGATGGAATTACAGCGAGGAAAGGAAACGTGTCTTTTAAGAACAAGCGACAGGCTGATGACTGAAGTCCCAAAGAATTCTGTGGTCGAACCTTTTTTTGTTGTTGTTGTTTGTTTTCTGGCACAATCTGTCTCTGTTTCTGAGCCGAGGGCCGTGCTCCCCGTGACAAAGGCCTCTTTCTTACGACACTTTAACAGCTCCAATACGGGGGACAGCCCTGACTCTACCATGGGCCCGCGTCTGAAGGCGGCAGCCGCGTGGAGGAGAAAGGCACTGGTCTCCCCCGGTTTGGTCCCAGCTGAACACGAGAGAGACCTAAGGAATACAGCACAGCAGAACCATCACTCCGTCCTGAGACAAGCAAAGAAAGCTCCCGAAGGGGCGAGGGAAACAACGTGTGTCCGGAAAGAGAAGAACGTGGGTGACGAGGGACGCGCAGGGCTCCGCGGCCTCCACGGCCTCCGCGGGCAGAAGCGAACAGAAACGAGCGGGTCAGAGGGTGGAGAGGATGCGGATGGGGCAGGTGGAGACCCGACGTGTCGGTGGCCTGTGGCAACGGGAGCCGAGTGCCACTAACACGGTGGCTGCAGACCACAGAGACTTATTCTCACGGTTCGGGGGGCTCCAAGTCCAGAGTCAAGGGGTCAGCAGGGCCAGGCTGCCTCCCGCACCGCCAGGAAAGGATGCCCCTTGGCTCTCCCCGCTCCTGGCGGCGGCTGCCACTCCTCCCTTAGCCGTTCTTGGCTTGGAGCTACGTCACGCGTCACTGTCTTTACCCGGCCGGAGTCTCCCCTCCGTGTGTCTGTGTTGTGCATGTCTGTGCGTCCTCCTCTGTGTGTGTGCATGTCTGTGCCTTTTCTCCTCATCTTATAGAGACACTGGACGTACTGGATTTAGGACCCATCCTAAGCCAGCATGACCTGAGCTTAACTAGTTACACCTGTAAAGACCCTCCTGCCCAGGACGATGGCCATTCACTGGTGCGGGAGATCGGGACATTTAACACACCTTCCTGGGGGTGGGGGTGGGGGGACATAATTCTACTACAACGCCATCGTCCAAAATACCTGGGGCTTCCGTCCAAGCAGCCAACCACCTCCTCTTGTTTGGGAACCCACGGGACAGGTAACTTGCTCTATCCACCCAGTGACGTAGCCCGGTGGTCCATGCTGGTTCCCAGGAGGTGGGGTGGGGAAGTGGCCACCCAGATATGACATAATTGCCACCCAGATTATCTCTGTCCCTTCTCTTTGGAGCTTTCTCCTCTCCCCAGTTCCTTGTCTCGGCATCCGGCTGCGTGGAGACACCAGGCAAGGGGCAGGGTTCTTACAGCAGCGACAGACGTCTGGAGCGACGCTCAGCATGACCTTTGACATAAGCACTCAGTGAGACCGGCCAGATAGTCTGTCCCCCACTGTGGACGTTGATACACGGCTCCAACTCCCAACACGGCCATGAGACAGGATGTCAGAGGGGACAAGGACAATGGAATCAGACCTCCCATAGCCAATGCGAGAGCAGCCACAGAGGGCATGAGACTGTCCTACAGCCAAGCTGAAGCTGTTTTTGGCACCACTTCGGGGGAGGGGGGTGAGTTTTGAAGCCTCTCTGGTATGTGACTTGGGTGGCAGGAGGGGGCAATGGTTCAGGGCACACGCTCCAGAGCCAGGCTGCCGGGGTTCAAATCCCACCTCTGCCCTTTACTTGTGAAGGGCATCTCGCATCTGTACAATGGGCATGGCAACGTCACGGGCAGCTGCAAGGATTGGCTGATATGCACGTCGATGAGCGCAGGGTCTGCACGTGGGAGCACTCGGTAAACGTCAGCTCTCACGACCCTTCCACGGATGCTGGAGGCAGGGGGTGGGGAGGTGGGCTTCTGCACTGGCCGGACCTCAGCTACACCCTGCAGGTCTTCCACTTGCCGTAGCATGCCCTCCCGGGAAGTTCCCAGGCTCTGCACCCTCATCCCCACGCCGGGACGGCAGTGAGCACTGAGGGGTGCACGTGATCAAGCCCAGAGCGACGGCCGACCCCACCAGTGTCACAAGGGCAAACCAAGTGAAGGGAAGACCACCACCCCAACCAAGCGGCGCCGAGAGCTCCCTTAGAGTCTGTTCTGGAAAACACTGTTGCTCTCAGCCTCTCCTTGCTTGTAACAAGCTGTGTGGGAGGCCGGACGGGGCAGTGATGGGTCCCTCCGACGTACCCAGGCACATTACGCTCTCTGAACAAGGAGGGAGGCGGCCGCACTGCCTCCTGTCTGCGGAGCAGCAGCTTCTCCCTGTCTGCCACACAAGGGGCCATTTATGCTGGGCCCCCTCCTCCTCCCCCACTGCCTCCAGCCACCCCCACCCACGTCCCTGGCGACAGGGCTGGACATCTTGGCACGGGGGACAGATCTCCACACAACGTGCACTCTGTTTAGCCCGCGGCGGGCTTTGGGGGCGGGGGGAGGCAGGGACCCTACAAAGCTCTTTGAGAACAGCAGTGTGGCTGCTTTGTGGCTTTCCCAGGCACTGGAGACGACACAGACTTTTCTCTCCTCCATTCCCATCACCGCCCTGTCCGTCCTCCTGCACAGCTTGGTACAAGCAACTCGAGGTCTGTGAGTGAGTCCAGGGAATTGTGGGGTAAAAAAAAGGGGGAAGCAGCTCGTGCCCTTGGCAGGGGCTGTGCATTACGAAACCACCTACAGAATTCCAGGCAGGCTGTCAACCGTCCCCCCACCCCCCGCCCCTGCCACCCGCTCCACAATGTCCCGGGTGCAGCGCCGACCATGCACAGCCTGGACCTGGGTCCTGTGCAGAGAACAGAAAACGTGTTCCAGGCTCTGTTCAGACAAGGGTGCAGGATGGAGAAAAGCATATGCCACGTGATAGAGGCCGAGGACGCTGGTGGAGCAGCCTCAGAGCAAGGGACAGTGGGCCTGAAGACTCCCTGCTGAGACATGGCAGCAGAATGTGCCCGGGAGGGCCAGGGGAAAATCAGGGAGAGGAGGCTAGACATGGGGCCCACAACACAGGTCAGCAGCAGCATCAGGACCAGCCCCCCACACACCTAGAGACCCCCACGTTCCTGGCCCCGTGTGGTCCCATGTAGACTGTGGAAGCCACTTCCAAACCAATTGTCCTTCTGTGTAGACAGGGGGCTGGGAGTCCTTGTCCTGGAACCTGGGCTGGGGCAGAAATGGGCCGGACATCTATCTATAGCGTCTGCAGTGGGCAGGCCTATTAATAAGCAAAACCAATACCTACGTTGTAAAAGAAAAAGAAGCAACAACCCACCTTGTACACTACCTTCCTGTACACCAGGCACTGATCTAGGTGCTCGTGTATATACGCTCGGTTACTTCTGAGAACGACGTATGAAGTAGACACTATTATCGTTACTCCCACTACTACTATGACCACTGATTATTATTATTACTGTGGGAATTTGCAGATTAGGAAACTGAGGCACAGAACAAAAATGAACCCGTTCTGGTTGTACAGCCAGCAGGTGGCAGAGCCAGGAGTCAAACCGGGGTGGCCTAGCTCCACGGTCCATGCTGTTAAATATTCCACGTGTTCTCGGGTGCACTGGGTTGGGGAGGGGAGGGTGCTGCAGCAGGGCCACCTCCCCAAAATGTCTTCTCACAGGTGTCTCAGGGTGCCCTGCGCATGCGAGCAGCTGTAGGCAGCGGGCGCTCAAACTCCCTCCCGTGAGTGAGTGACACCTGCTATCTTCCCCCGGTCAGAAGCAGGTTCACAAGTGTCTGGGATTGACTGAGTCCCTGTTACTTGCCTTCTCTCAGATACACCCCAAACCCCACATTGGGCAAACAAGCACTGCACTCCGTGTGCGTCTGTATCAAGATTTACACCCCTGTGATTCAGATGTGTATTAACAATTAACCCTGGGGGGATGCCGGGGGCGCTCAGTGGTTGAGCATCTGCCTTCAGCTCAGGTTGTGACCCCGGGGTCCCGGGATCGAGTCCCACGTGGGGCTTCCTGCATGGAGCCTGCTTCTCCTTCTGCCTGTGCCTCTGCCTCTCTCTCTCTCTCCCTCTGTCTCTCACTAATAAATAAATAAAATCTTTAAAAACAATAATCCTTTTCCTTAAAATATTATCCTGTTCTGGAGCCCCCACGTCCACACAGCAGAAGAAACAGAATTTTTCAATTAAAAGGAATTTAGTGCCTTCCGATATCGGGCCCTTCTCCAAAAGAAGTTGCTCTTTTCCTGGGTAATACCAAGGAAATTCAAGTGTCAAGATCCCTCGTTAAGAATTCCCTCTCTATGGGGATCCCTGGGTGGCGCAGCGGTTTGGCGCCTGCCTTTGGCCCAGGGCGCGATCCTGGAGACCCGGGATCGAATCCCACATCAGGCTCCCGGTGCATGGAGCCTGCTTCTCCCTCTGCCTGTGTCTCTGCCTCTCTCTCTCTCTCTCTCTCTCTCTGTGTGACTATCATAAATAAATAAAAATTTAAAAAAATTATTAAAAAAAAAAAGAATTCCCTCTCTTGGAGATCCCTGAGTGGCTCAGCAGTTTAGTGCCTGCCTTCAGCTCAGGATATGATCCCTGGGTTCTGGGATCGAGTCTCGCATGGGGCTCCCTGCATGGAGCCTGCTTCTCCCTCTGCCTGTATCTCTCCCTCTCTCTCTCTCTCTGTCTCTCATGAATAAATAAATAAAATCTTTTTTTTTTTTTTTAAAGGGTGCCTGGTGGCTCAGTTGGTGAAGCATCTGTCCTTGGCTCAGGTCATGAACCCAGGGTCCTGGGATCGAGTCCCATGTTGGGCTCCCCGCTCAGCAGGAAGTCTGCTTCTCCCTTTGCCCCTCCCCCTGGCTCATGCTCTCTCTCTCTCTCTCACTTGCTCTCTCTCAAATAAATAAATTACATAATATTAAAAAAAAAAACCCTTGTGGGGAGCACTGTGGAATAGCTCTGCGTAGAGAACGGCTCCACAATGGTCCACAAAGTACAGCTCAGTCTAAGTCTGTCTCCGCCCAAGTGCTTGGCAGGCTTTTAGGCCCATCCTTAATGTTCAGGACTAATAGAATAATTTTTATAACAGTATTATTTTTTTTAAAAAGTCGTTAGAGGGGATCCCTGGGTGGCTCAGCAGTTTAGCACCTGCCTTTGGCCCAGGGCGCGATCCTGCAGTCCCGGGATCGAGTCCCACATCTGGCTCTCACATCGGGCTCCCGGCATGGAGCCTGCTTCTTCCTCCTCCTGTGTCTCTGCCTCTCTCTCTCTCTCTATGTCTATCATAAATAAATAAATGTTTTTTTTTAAAAAGTCGTTAAAAAATAAATGTGTTACCCCCAAAACATAAAGAAAAAGCTAGCGGATCTTTGGGTGCTCTGCAGTCAGGCCCGTCGCGCCACTGCTTTCCTGAAGGTGCCGAGGGTCAGGGTGCAGAGAGGCTGTTCTTTCCCTGTTGTCCCACATTTTCCCTCCTCCCGGAAGGTGGGGTGGGAGGCACACAAAAGCTTTGCTGTTAGGCTGACTCAGGGGAAAATAAGAGAGTGGGGCCACAGCCGTCAGGGCTGAACTCAATGAACCATCAGGATCAAAACAGCTTAGAATATAGAGAGGCTATAAAAATGCACACAGGTTTTTTAAATAAGCTCATATATAGTACACGGTCTTCCACTTCTGTAGATACGACTTCTGTTAAGACGCCCACCGCTTCAGACATCAACATGTCTCAGCTGCCTTTGGATCCCTCCTTTCCCTTCCCTTCTCATTGTTCGCCCATCACCTGGCAACGATGATGTCAAACCACCGCCTGGTGGCACTGTGTGACACCTGCCGCCTGCCCGCCTGCCTGCAAATTCCACGGGCTCTTCATAATTCAAGGTAAAGGGATGAGTGGGAGGACTGGAAAGAGGAATTTCAGAGAAAGAGCTGCTGATAGATAACCCTAGAATTCCAGCCAAGGTAGCTTGATGGGGGGTCAGGAGGAGGGCTTGTTGGCAGAAAATAAAATCGAGAGCCCAGTCTGCTGTTGCAAATGCAGAACAACACAAGAATTCACTCCCAGCGGGGCACCTGGGTGGCTCAGTGGTTGAGCATCTGCTTTCAGCTCAGGGCGTGATCCCGGGGTCCTGGGATCGAGTCCTGCATCAAGCTCCCTGCAGGGAGCCTGCTTCTCCCTCTGCCTGTGTCTCTGCCTCTCTCTGTGTGTCTCTCATGAATAAATAAGTAAATTCTTGAAAAAAAGAATTCGCTCCCAGGTCTGCTGGAGTGATTGAAGGATGGCGCGGCTTGTGGTGCAGGGAAGGTGGACAGGGTGCAGGCCACTCTGCGGTGAAGCAGGGTGGCAGTGGTTGGGTCAAGGTGTCTCCTATCCCAGGCACCTTCCTGTCCCCATGCTGGGTTTTCTGCTTCTCAGACTGAAGGCCAGTGTTCAGAGAGACCGGGCTGGGCTCTGGCCCCCCTTCTCGCTTGGGGGTGGTGGTGAATGATGTGACCCAAGTCTGTGGGTGGGTGGAGAGGTCAAGGTGGGCAGCCTCAGGGTCCCTCAGAACTCTCTGGAAGTCTGGAGCTGGTCTCGCCACTGGGAGGCCTAGCGGACCCCGTAAGAGCGGCCTGAACTGAGGGGGCGGTTATGGCAGATGTGTGAGTGAACTACGATAAAGAAGTTTACGCGTTAGTTCTCCGAGACCCCTCCCCATCACAGCCTGTTCTTGACCTTCTCTACATTTAATCTGCAACCCTGTTTTCAAGAATTTACTGGAACCGAAGTAGGGAGACTGCTTGGACATACAGAAGCACACAAGTAATAGGTGACACCACATATAGACAAACTCATCGACTGGTTGCTGTGGACCGATGACCAGGAAAATGTGTCTCTTGCCATTTTTGTTTCTAAACAAATGGCTGCTTGTGTTGGTTGACCGATGACTGCTGTCTTGAGTGATGGTTTTAATACACCAACACATGTATTGGTTTTTAAGCCGCGGAAAGCATATATCTGACTTATGACTCATTCCTTGATCTGGGAGGCAAATATAGTTCTTTACACTTTATTTTGATGTCTCCCTCTCCCCCCACCCTGGCCACTTAGTGACCTTATCTTAGATGGGAATGCAAGCTAAAGGACCAGACATCCTTTCCCGAGCATCTGGGTGTCGGTGAGTTAGCATTAGCCGGTTGGGGGCACTTGGCAAGACACGAGAGACCCATCCAGGCCCAACTTGGGAACGTGTCTTGTGGATCATGCATGGCACACCATGAGTCTGCAGCCAGCCAGCCTCCTCGGCCGCACACAGCCCATTGCACCTGCCATTTGGGGTGTGTTCGAGGATCCAAGACGTCTCCCAAAGTGTGTGCTTGGTCAAAGCCTAAATCGGAAGTGGTACGTGAAGCGAAACGCTTCCGCCTAAGTAAGCTTGTTCTCCCTGCAGGTTTGGATTATGTGTGCCACGGAGTCAGGGGAGAGGCGAGGGCTTGCTTCCTCTCTGGGAAACACGTCCTTTGGAGGTGATGCCGCTTCGGAAAGGAAAACTACTCTCGCAGCAAACTCCCCAAGGACGTGTGGTCTGAAGAATTTCTCTGTGGTGAGACCAGAAGAAATTGCCACGGGACCAGATCAGAAAGAAGCAAAGTCGTGTTCCCCTTTAAAGGCTGCCCTTTGCTGCTGAGATTCTTTGCAATTTGGGGCGGGGGTGGGGATGCTGAATTCGGGATGAAGAGGGCAAGGCAAGCTATCCAGGGAGGGTGGATGGAGCATAGGAGGGCCTTGGGGTGGGGGGTGGGGGGGGGGAGCGTAAAGGTGAAATGACAGCGTCACAACACTAGGTGGCAGCAGCCATACACAAATCACGCGCCCCCGAGCCCAGGTCAGAATCCACCTGCCTTCCCGGGAGCATTCACTTTGCGCCTTTCTCTTCTCCGGTGGTGGCTGCGATGCCATGTGGGTGAGGAGAGAACCTCCCGCTTCCAGAGGCATCGTACACAGGGCGCGAGGAAGAAGTCAAAAGTGGGCGTCAGAGCGTTTGATGACAGGCCTGGACTAAAATTATGGTCTTCCTCTAAATCAAAGGGTCTAGAGACGGCCTGCAAAGGGCCAGACAGTAAATACTCTCCGCCTTCGGCCTCGCGACTCTGTGGCAATTACCCAACTCAGCTATCGCAGCACAGAAGGAGCTACAGATGATCTGTAAAGCAAAGGGGGGTTGGCTGTGTTCTAACAAAATGCCATTTCCAGAACCGGGTGTCGGGCCAGAGTTTGCTGACCCCCTGCACTAAATGAACAGCAGCGAGCCTCATCCGCCTGTACGTCAGGCACATGCAAGGTAACTCCTGCTCCCAAGTCCGTGCAAATGTGTGCTTTCTCCCTCCGGGCCCTTCCGTGGCGCCCCGTGATCACCTGTGTCTCCCTGTTGCCCGAACCTGAATTCTCCTTTCTCCCTTCTACACCCCTACGAATCTGCTGACAGATGCCGTCTGGACATTCTGCATTTAAAACCTCTTCCTCCCACTGGCCCCCGCCCCGTCATTCCCACATTGTCGCCACCTCCCTTGTCCTCCTGGTAGCTGTGAAGGCACACAGCTGAGGGCCGTCAACACGCATTCGGTCAAGGGCTGGATTCTTTCCACTGGTCTATCTCTTCCCCTCAAGTGATCCCATCAGAGCCAGATCACTGTTCAAATCACCTCTTGGGCTTGGTCATTTCCCGGTGCCAGAACCCACCCAAACTGCCAGCCCCTTGCTCAGTGATGTGTTTCTCCAGCCATCAGGCGTGCCTTCTAGAAACCACCAGTGAACTCCATCCTCGGTGACTTCATCTCTCCGCCTTGAGCCCTACCTGGGCACTTGTTGACAGCACTCCCTGCCTCCGTCATCTCCACCTACCCAGGCTGACCACCTCCCTGCTCCTGATGAGATACCACCTGTTCTGCGAAGCGCCCCTGACGTGAGGGAAGGATACAGATTTGGTTGGCATCCCTCCCTTGGAGCTTCCGCTCTGCCTGACTTATGGTGCCTGCGGGTTTCACTGCCCACTAACCCACAGTTTGGCTATCTTTCCTGTTAGTGATTTTCACTTATGTCACACTGAGGTCACAGATTTTGGGAAACACGCATGCATTCGTGCTTAAAAAAGAACGTAGGTTTTTTTCATCGCTGGGTTGAGGTTCTACATCTGTCCCTGACATGCATCGTTAACTTCTTATCTGTTTGCTCAGCGCCAGAGAGGGGGATCATAAACCCTCACCGGGACTGCGGGTTTGTCTTTTTTTCCCTTGCAATTCCGACCATTTTTCTTAACCCCTTTGAGACTTAGCGTTGCCAGGCGCATACAAATGCAAGCCCATTATATCCTCCTGGTGCACTGTCTCTCTCCTTGTGAAGTCCTGACCTTTATTCTTTCTGTGGCTTTCTGCCTCAAAGCCTGTTTTGTCTGATTCTAAAATTGCCATCCCGTGCTTTCTTTTGGTCCACGCACACCTCGTATCTTTTCTCATTCCTTTATTTTCAAGCTCCCCATGTCATGTCTTAAGCGTGCCGCTTGTTCAGCACATGGCGCTGGAATTTCACAAAGCACAACCTGTCTCCTTTCATGCGGAGATGCGTTTAATCATCCAATGACTTTGCTTTTGTGGCCCACGTAGCAGCATTATTAGCCTGTCGCTTCCTTTCTCCTTCTCCCTTGCCCCCTTTCGACCACCCGTTGGTCCCCAGCCTCCTATGGAAACTCATCTGTACCATGAGCTGAGGGCAGAGGAAGCTAACAAACCTGGTCCTAGGGGGTGGGGGGGAAGCTGCTGGGTGTTGTCCCTGCTCCAGAGTAGGATCACAGGCATTTGGAAAGGAAGAACCCAAATCACGAGCTAGATATGGATTGATGGTTGGGCAAGTGGGCTGAAGGGTAGGGTCTGCTGGAGGGAGAGCCCGCCCTCCCCAGACCCACTGCAGGCTGTGGCTGGGGTGGCTAGAGTGTGGGGGTGTGAGAACCACCCCCCCTCCAGTAGCTCATTCAGCAGGGGGTTTGGGGAGGCTGAAAATCCCAAGGCCTGTAGCCCCAGCTCATTTCCAGTTGGAGGGTCCTGTTAAGCGTTTATGTAATTCCAAGAGAGCCTGTTTGGTCAAAGGGAAGAGAGGAGCTGGGTTGGAAAGGCTTTTGCTCTACTTCCTTCAGAATTATTTATGAAGATTAGCAGAAAATACAGGTGATAGAATAGAGAGACATCTAAGTTGACATCTCAGTGTCCCAGGAGACATGGTGACACCAGACTGAGAGCCCGGGCTGCGAGCGCAGGGCCCGGGGCACGGCTGTCACCTCCTGGCCACAGACCTACTGCAACGTGCCCAATGCTTGTGCCCTGGAAGGACCTGGCCCGTGGATGCTTACGGGGCCAGCCCCTCAGGGCTGCTCTGTCCCCCCAGCTCCTGCAAACTCTGAAGTTTCTTGTGGTCTAAGTGAGGCCAAGATCAAAACACCTGTGCCGAGGACACAGAGCCACACTCCCCGACCCTCTCCCAGTGGGAGAAAGAGCAGTCTGCAGGGTGCTATGAGTCACAATTAGCCCTTGATTTTGGTGACATTTCTTACATTATACAGTCCACCCCCCCCCCCGCCCCCGCTGTCTACCTCTCATTTGGTTTTCACAATAGACATCATGTGAACAGATGACGCTAGAGTGACTTGTGAGCCTGACAGGAGGGAATGAGAAGCTGAGAACGGGGAAAATTTTGACTAAAAACATGCCAGCCCACACGCACGTCTGGGGCTTCAAGGAGCACACATGTCCCCTAATGCGTGGCGGTGGGATTTAAAGACTGGCAGAGACTATGCTTGACACGTGGGTGCCCCGCATCAGCTAAGGGAGTAGCTGGACGGAGTGATGGGCCATAAGGAGGCCTCACACAGGTTCAGCCGCTGGGGAAGGGCAGGAAAAGGGGTCTTAGAGAAATGAGTTGCTGGGGGAGACAGACACAGGGTTGATTGCTGAAGGACATGGTGTCTTGTGAGGAATGAAAGTCTATTTTCAGATTGCACTGGTCAGAAAGCAGTGAAGTGAGCTAGACACGAGGGTCAGACACCAGTGGCCTCCAGGCAATCTCTTTAACGTGAGTTACAGTTTCAAAATGATTGTGCCTTTAGATGGTGCCTGTGCTGCCTAGCTGAGGTTCACGTCCATCCTCACCATTCCCAGCTGTCTCTACCCGATGACCGTGTCCACTCGTTTTCTTGCTCTTTTGTCTCCGAAAGGCACCTGGCACTGCCACCCTTGGATAGAAGGCTCCTCCAGCCTTCTATACAAGCCTGGAGGCTGTAGGATTCATGGTTTTGTGGGCTCCAGGGGCCATGTAGAGCCCACCTCCATGATGGCTAAAGGGTAAGCCTCTCTGTGTTCCCAGGGCTGTCACCTTATGTAGACCCTGTGTAATGCCAGGGAGGTAGAAGGGAAGAAGAATTTATAAGGTGTGGTGATCATCCATGGAAGACTGTCTATAGAAATGAGGGGTCAAGGAAAGCAGTGAGTTTGGTTTGGTCAACCAATGGCAAGGCAGTGTTAGGGAAGTCTTTGGAGGGGACAGGTTTTGCATGATGGGGGGTGGAGGCAATCAGCTGAGGGTGGAGATCCTTAGAATCATCTAAGCAGAGATGTGTGCAAGGTAGCTAGACCCACAGGGATAAGTTCTGGAGAACAATCTAAGCTGAAGACCAGTGTTGGCATCCCCCACAGGTAGATGGAAAATAAAGTCTTGGGAATGGAGAAGGTTCCCCAGAGATGGATCCTGGGCAACATCAACATTTCGGAAAGGGCCAGAGGATGAGAAGCCCACAGAAGAGCATGCAAAGTAACGGACACAAAGTGGGGGAACCAGGGGACTTCAGTGTCCTGAGAGGAAAAGGGGGAGCTTCAAAAGGAGGGGGCAGTTGAGAGCATCAGTGATAACTTTGTTATTTATTTATTTATTTATTTTGGTCTTTGGTCTTTATACATTGAAAGGATTTGGGGGAACGCAGGTGATTATGTCCGTGTTATGTTTTCAAAGTGGTTACCCATTAGATAGCTTATCTGACAAATGGGGTAAACCTGCTCCTTTGATGGGCAACCTCTCTCAGGGAAGCTTCACCTGATCTCACCCACACTTCCACCAGTCTTGGCCTTGTGGGGCTGGGGGTGACCAACCAGGTAACTAGCATTTCCAGAGCACCACTGGGTACGGCGCCACACTGCTCTAGGGCAGCAGGTGCTGGCTTACCTGGCACTCTCGAAGGTTGCAGATGCCGTCTTCTCTACAGCCCCAAATCCAACGCCGACAGCAAGACCCTCTGGAACAGACATAAAGAAGCAGGAGGGGTTAGAAGCAGTTTTTCAATAAGGTTCATCACTATCACTGTGTCAGGTGAGACAGTGTCAGGCTTCCAGCAACAGAAAACCCACTTAACAGGAGTTTAAACCAGGGGTTGGCCGATGATGGTCTGGGGGCCCAATCTAGTCCGCTTCCTATTTTGGTATGGCCTGAAAGCTAAGAACAATTGTTACGTTTTTAAATAATTGGAAAAAAAATCAAAGAAAGAATAGTATTCCATGACACATGAAAATTATATAATTCTAGTGTTCACAAATGAAGCTTCATTGGCTCCCCGCCATGCTTTTTGGTTGACAAGTTGTCTGTGGCTGGTTTTGCACTACATCAGCAGAGAAGAGCGGTTGTGACAGAGACCATATGGCCCAAAGACCTAAAATACTTACTGTCTGGCCCTTTATAGAAAGAGTTTGATGACTGACTCCTGAGCTAAACACAGAAGGTTTTATTAGCTCAATTAACAAGATGTCCAAAGGCCGATGCGGTGGCCCAATGACATCTACCCAGACATGTGAGGAGGCATCTTGAAGTGGGAGACTATTCCAGTCTACTCTGAGATGGTGTGGCTATAGTCTAGCTTAAGCTTGGGGATGAGCAAGATGATTCCCCAAGTCCTTTCCAGAGGGCCTAGTGAGCCTGCCAAGTTTAATAAGCCCCTGACTTTGATCAAATGTCAAAGGACAATGCTGGTCCTTTGACAGTGTTGGAAGATGAAGAGGGAAGAGTTATGGGAAAAAATGGAACTGTCCCAGTGGCCTGGGACCAGAGGGGTAGACCCATAATGTTAAAACACTTTCTGATAGCTATGGGAGAGTTTAAAGACCCCTCTGAATCAAAACAGGAAAGAGGACTACCAAGATTGGTCAGAAGCAAGACCAAGGACTTTTGGGGCTAGAAGGAATTTTTGTGTTGTAAAGAGGGAAGGGGGAAAAAAATCTACTGAGTGAGAAGGGCTTATCTTCTTTTGGGATTCACTGTCTCTTTGAAATGTTTCTTTTTGTCCTATGTGTCCTGCTTAGTTGGGGTGGGCCAGCCACGGATGCTGGGAGTGTAATGATGACTCTGGGAGGTACCAAGAGACAAAAGGGCTGCTCAGACTTGTCCCATGTCAAGGGGTAAGAGATCACGTATAAACCAGTCTGGTTCACTGAGAGGCCACAATGGGGTTTGGAGCCCAAAGACCCTGCGAAGGCATAAAGGGCTTTTTTTTTTTTTTTTTTGCCTCACCTTACCCTTTGTGCATCAGTCCCTTGTGGGGACCTTATTAGGTAGCAATAGCCACTGAAGACTGCTGCTGGAGAATTTGGGATTCTGATGCTCCATCAAACATCTTCCCATATTTCTCATAATGACAAATGATGGGATAAAGAATCCTAGGACTTTAGAGGTGGAGGAAACCCCAGAGATCATGTGGCATGACTCTTGGATCACTGTCAGATTCAGAATTTAGGGATCTGGGGGGCATCTTTCCAAAACCCGACAGCATCTTCCCAGCATACAAGATATACACTGTAGCAGACTACAGAGAAGCCCCTGAGACAGTGCCTCTAGAGGCTCTGGGACCCAAGTAGCCAGCCAAGTCAACACTGCCAGAGCAACCAGATGTTTCAAAAATCAAGGTTTTAAAAACTGATTTATTTTTACTTAATTGTTAAGGCTTCTGATGTAAATTCTTAGCAAAGTCTGAGGCTTCACTCAGCAAGTCTTTCTTCTGAGATGACTCTGATGCTAAGATCTTAGCATCTTTGTGCTTTGTCTTCTGAGAAATGGGGGGCTGGTGGCCCTCTGTGGGCCAGATATTGCTCTGGAAGCCCTTATACATGAAAGTAAAGGTAGCAATCATCACCTCTGCTCCCATATCAGAGAGCAAAGGTGAGGGGGAGCTGGTCTGAGGGCCCAGGTGGGCTCTGGTTCTGAGGTCCAGGCTCTTCATCCTCCATGGCTGTGTGTTCTTTTCCACCTCTCCCAGAAATGTCCTCTGAGGGTGGAGAGGAAGCCACAACTCCAGGGAGACCTTTGGAGGCATGTTCCCCATTTCCAGTTTTGCCTGATGCATCTGACAATCTTTCGAAAGGGGGAGTGTCCTAGGTGAGAGCAGGCTGTGATGAAGATGTCTGGGGGCTCCAGGCATCCTTTCTAGGAGGATGGAGGAAGCCTTTTTTATGCATCTTCTGAATCTCAGAAAGCTGGAGGACATCTGAGATGCCTCCATCTGGCCAGTCTCCTACCATCACAGTCCAGTGTTTACAAACCTGCTGTTCTCAATTTTGTTTTGTGCCAACACAGCCAAGACCTCAACCCACTCTCAGGGGTAACTGTGGGTCTCCGAGGTAAAGAACTTCACCAGAGACCCCTGGCCCACCAGGGAGAGGTGTCAAAAGCTAGGGAGGGACCAAGCCTTGTTTTATGACACCAGAGGGGCATATCCCTTCCTTTGAGAAAAATGTGCTTTTCTAAACTATAAACAACAGTTGGTCTGTTCTTTTGTTAAAGATTTTGCTCTAATTAGTCATTTTAATGTAAATGATAGTACAGCTCTGAGCCACATGACCTATATTAATTAGCAAACTAACCCCTTCTGGTTATTTAGTATAAGTCCCAGCATGCTGACTTGCATAAATGCTCATAGTAGCTCTGGGAGGGTGGGCAGGTGAGTACCCAGTTACGGCAGGAGAAAAAGCATCTGCCCAAAGGGACACAAGCCCTGAGAAGCAGAGCCAGGCCTTGAACCTCAGTGCCCTGCTCCCCCCCCCCCCCCCCGCCCACTTGCCCACCTGTGCTTATGGCTTTTTCCCAGGTGTGTGGGGAGGCAAGAGCTGGCATCTGAATCTGTACCCAAAGAGGTTTGGAGCAAAGTGAATGCATAGTCCCTCTTCCCCCACCCTGACCTGGGCTAACAGTGAGGAACCTTCTGCGATGATTTGCAAAACGAGGGGGTCCCTCCTCTCTGCTCTGCCCTAGGGGAGGGAAACACAGCCCCTGGCCCCAAAAGCACAAGCTGCCCTGGGAAGTGGCCAAAGCAGTGTTCCCCCAGCAAGGGGAAGGAGAGGTGATGGAGAAAGGGAATGCAGTTGCTACCTTGTCTGAAGGTAGACTAATACCCGGGAGAGAAACTAATGAGAGACCAAGACAAATTACACACACAGAAAGAACATAAATAAGAGAATTAAGGCAGATACTTAAGATCAACAGATGGTAGAAAGAACCCGCTGGGTGGAAAAGGAGCAGAGGAAAAAATTGCCGACGGGAGCTCACACCCCAGGTGTTCCACCAAAAGTGCAAATTAGGAAGGTAATTAAGACAAGAAACCAAAGTGACTGGAATATTATCAGTAAGCCATTGCCTCTTTTCACAGCTACTGCTATTAACTCGGGTGCAAAGAGAGAGAAGATGAATGCCAGCCCTGCAGTTGTGAGTCTGGTGGAAGCAGGGCGAGCCAGAGTCCCAGGACCAGCCTGCCCCCTCCACTCTTCTGGGGGGGGGGGTGAGTGGCAGGGGGCGGGGGTGTCTGCTTCTCCAGCTCCCCCACCCTCCTGAATCTCCATCCCTCCTTGTCACCCGCAGAGAAAGGGACGAACAAAGAGGCTATGGCTCAAGTCCTGGTCTATTGTTCAAGGTTCTTGTAAAAATGAAAGAAGGATAATGAGGCTTTGCATTTGGGATGATGCGCATAGAGCGGATTTTCTCATTACTGACCTTGTGTGGTAAGAGGCTGTACCTAGGGAGATGCTGAGCGACATCCCTGGCCTCTGCCCAATAGGTGCTGCTCACACCCCCTCCCCTCGAGGTGTGCTAATCAAAAACGCCTCTGGACATTGCCTCATGTCCTCTGGGGAAAAATCGTGTCCTCTTGAGAACCACTGGCCTCCCATCAAGAGGTACTTTTCGTCAGTTTTAAACTATTCTGGAACACTGTAAGAGTTTAAGTAGGTGGTAGGAAAGTGAACAGTTAAAAATGAGTGTCTTGGTCCATTTGGGCTGCCATCACAAAATACCATCAACGGGACGGCCAGTAAGTCACATGGATCTCTTTCTCGCGGTTCTGGAGGCTGGGAAGCCCGAGACCAGGATGCTGGCAGACTGGGTGTCTGGGGAGAGCCTGCTTCCCCGTTCACAGACCTGTCCTCACGTGTCAGAGGGACAGGGACCTTTCTTGAGCCTCTGGAATAAGACACTAATCCCTGAGTTCCACCCTCGTGACCTAAGCACCTCCTGATACCATCATGTTGCAGGTTAGGATTTCAACGTATGAACTTTGGGGGGATACAAACATTCAGACCATAGAAACCAATGTTTTCTTTTTCCATCAAGGGCTAACCATTTCTTCATTTTTAGGGGCAAGGGGTGGGCTAGTTCACAGGTCGTCTGCAGGAGACCCTGCCAGCCTCCAAAACAGCACATGATTACATGCCCCTTGGATGGCTCTCAAGCTGGGGGCTGCCACCAGCCTCACAGGGACCTAAAACCTCAGTCTTTGCGCTTCTGTGATGCTGGAAAGCCACAGCTCTGTATCCAGTGTCTGTGCTGTTACTTCTTGCATCTCAGGGCTGTTCTGAGGGGGACCACAGGGGTCTCCTGGTTACTCGCCACTCAACGCTCCCGCTAGATCTCCAGTTGAAGTACTCAAGCTATGCGTTCCGGGCATCACAGCCAGAAGCTGTCTAGAGAAGGTCAGCACAATGGCCACGCAGGAAATGAAGGGTGAGGTTATGACTTTTTCTCCTTGACTTACTAAGTATGAAAATGAAGGCAGCAGCTCACAGCCTGTCGGGGCTTAATATGAAAACTGGCTGCAGGGGCGACTGGCTCAGTCAGTGGAGCGTGCGACTCTTGATCTCAGGGTCGCAAGTTTGAGCCCCACGCTGGGTGTAGAGATTACTTAAAAATAAAATCTTAGAAGAAAAACCCCAAAAACATAGCTGCCGCCGCCACCTGCCACCGCCACCACTACCATCACCAATTCCAAAGGTGGAAAAGTGATGTGAAAGAGGATGGCTTACTTCGTTTTCAACTCCACCAAGGACAAAACAAGAGGAGGATGACTTTCAAATCGCAGCCAGAGGGACTTAGGCAAGTGGGAGAAATTACCTCGAAGGAAGAGGGTTTTGAAATGTCTGACTCTCTCATTGAAAGGACCTTGAGAATCTCCCTCTCTGGGAGAAGACAGGTGTTTGCAGCTACTGAGCTGCTCCCCAGGCTGGGATGACTGTGGGTACTGAGTGTGGGCCGGGTTGAAAGGAATGGGGAGGTTCGCCTTGTGATGATGCTTCTGGCCAACGATGCTTCATCATTAAATATGGGCTCAGTCCTAGGAGCGAGGTCGAGCAGCCACTGAACATGTTCCCAGGCCCTCCTGGGTAACATACTGAAACATAGAGAGGGGCACCGGGGTCACTAAAGTGTCTGACTCTTGATGTCAGCTCAGGTCATGATCTCAGGGTTGTGGGATCGAGGCCTGCGTCTGGCTCCATGCTCAGCAGGGAGTCTGCTTGGAGATTCTCTCTGTCTCCCTCTCCCCCTCTCTCTCTTTCTCTCTCAAAAATAAATAAATAAATCTTTATAAAAATAGAAATATAACCACCTGGAGCATCTGTGGCTGGAGGGGACCATGTTGGTAATGGGGGGCCATGAGGCAGGGGGCATGCCCACCCCTAGCGACATTGGGAGCCTCAAGGGCTGCTGGGCGAGCTCAGTTTTGATTCCTCCTCACTCTTGCGCATCTGGGCACTGTTGCTGGGCTGGGAGATGGGCAACATGCTAGGTGAGGCAGCAGTGTTGCATCATAGTAGGGGCTGCCGGGCCATAAGGGCTTGGTTTTGGCTGTCGAGAGGGTTGGCCCTTCTGGCACAAACACACCTGCTGTCTTTATTTCGACGCTGAACACACAGCTTGGCTGAGCCTTCTGGGGGGGGGGGGAGACTGGCCCACGATATGCTGATTCCCCCACTTGGCCTATCTTTGGCCGCAAACAGATTACCAGCAGGAAGGGAAACCAGGAAGGTGGGATCTCTGATCATATTACACGTTTAGTAAACAAGATGTTGACACAACTAGCCAGGTATTGCCCCGGAATCCCTGCTACACCCTATGAAGGATAATAATGACCTACTTAGTGTCATTTTTTTTTTCAAGTAGTTCGATACACTTTCTAATATGGATTACTAGCCTTACTATTGGTAGTGGGTAAAGTGTTGGGAAAGACGAGAAACACAGGTGTTCCAGAAGAGTTGAATTTAACTCACATTCCTATCAGTGTCTGTAGTCATGTCTCAAGAGTTTATTAAGAGATTTTGATAATTGAAGATACTCCAACCGGGATCACCCTCTAATTAAAAGAAGCACCCCATAATTAATGTTTGCAAGTTTGCTTTTTTTTTTTTTTTTTTGGCATATTCTATTGTCTCTGGTGAAGGACCCAGAGAAACTGTTGTCCTGCGGCCCCTGCCACCACCCACCCCAGCAGACAGCAGGGAAGGTGGTGTCTCCTGGTTGGCAGGAATGAGGACAGATGACACAGCCACATCTTTAAACAGCAAGTGAAGGCATCTTGTTTAATACCCACATCCAAGAGTCAATTCCAATTTGCTTCAGTTTTCAGCAACCAGACAAACAGCAGATCCCTGTGTTCCCATGGAGAAAAAGGGAGGGAATGCCTTCGCTGGTACAGAAACTGCTGAGCTATTCCAGCCGGCGAACCCTCCTTTATGCCGGACTCAGGCCCCTAGCCAGCTCCCCACGTCATGCAACTGCTACAGGTACAGCGGGGGTTGCCCTCCAGCTAAAGGATTAACTTGCAGGCCCAGTGATGAACCAGGTGTGGTAGTAGGGTCAGACCAGGTACTATAGTGGAGCTAGACCAGGTTTGGTAGTGGAGTCATAGCAGGGGTGCTAGAGGGGCCAGACTAGGTGCGGTAGTGGGGTCAGACCAGGGGTGGCAGAGGGGTAAGACCAGGTGGGGTAGTGGGGCCAGACCAGGTGCAGCAGTGGGGTCAGACCAGGGGTGGGAGAGGGGCCAGAGAAGCACTGTGGTCCCTGAGCTTCCTCTCTCCACTTCCAAAGGTTGTGGTGTGCAGGGAAGCATCTGCTCAGATCTGACAAATTCACACTATTTAAGTGCATAAGGTCCTGTTCTGTAATTTACAAACAAATCCTTCTGGGGGTTTCGGGAGCTCTGAAAACCTAAGAAGCCCTACAGCCATGAAGAGGCAGGACGATGCACACCAGGTGGTCAGCAGTGTGACCAGCGCAGGGCTATTTTCCAACACCAGCAAGTCCTGTGGTGAGTGGGCCTACCCGAAGCCAGGGGCTGCCGAAGGAAACTCTGCTAGGTGCTGCCCTGACCCCAGTCACGGAGGAGGCCACGCTGCACTCTGAAGGCTCCCACCCTGATCTCCCAGTTCTGGGAAAACTGCTTTCGTGTGGGATGGAGTTCCAGGAGAGGGGAGAGCATGGCTGAAGCCACCCCGGGGCACCATCCCGGTCTCTGGGTGCCACAAACCACTGGAAGGAAGTGGTAGCAGGAACTCAGCCGGATGCCTGCCTCCCTGGAAGTGCCTGCAGCTGTCAGCCCAGCATCTCACAGGCTTTGTGAAAAGGAAGGCTCTTCTCCACCAAAACACTGGGAATTCTCGGGGTCAGGCAAAGCCAGGGGAGCAGGGGGTTGGCTATCACCCACCCTGCGCTCCCTGGGAATTACCTCGCCCAGAGCATCTCGCAGCCCTGAGGACACAGGTGGTGGCTGCCCTCCCCGTCCTCCCCGGGGTTCCACGTGAAGAGCCCCTGCAGCCTCGGTCCCCGTAGGGCCGAGGAGCTGTCTTGCTAAAGGGACAGGCAGCCCGGGGCCAGCTGCCTTGGAGGCACAACTGTCCCGCAGGCCACGCAGGGGGTACAGCGAGCTCTTGGATGCGGGACACTTGGAGGCGTGAGAGGCACTGATTCATGATTTTGCGACTCATGTGGACTGGAGGGCCTCAAGAAATTGGGAGGAAAAGAACTTTCTAAACACCCTTGAAGGACTTGCGGATGAAATTAGACTCTGGCAGTTCTTTCGGGATGATGAATAACCTCAGGCACAGGTTCATTTATCACACTCCGTACCTGACTCCCACCGAAGTATTTCTAAGAGCCAGGCAAGAAGCAGATGTTGACGTCTCAGACCACACTGCTGTGTTTTGTTCCTCCGATGGCAGCTCGTCTATAATACGATGCTGCTATGAAGGTGGCGGCGGCGGGGGCGGGTGGTATTTTTCTTAGAGGGAGCAGGGGCATGTCACGGGAATGTTCACAGAGGGGGAAAAGAACGGGCCTGCCTTCCCCACCCCAGCTCTACGATCGCCGTGTGCCCAGCCGTGGCTTGCGGGCTCCTCGGGGTGGGCCCCCGGTGGTCACGGCCACCGCGTGCGAACCCGTCCTCCGGGCCGTGGCCGACTGGGCACCGGGTCAAGTGGGCCCGATCAGAGCTGGGCTTTTTCCTGCAGCGCAAGAGAAGAGGAACCGGCAGCCGCAGGACGGGGAGGTCAGGAGCTGTCATTATGCTTCCTCTGTGTCTCAGAGAAGAAGCCGGCCTGCAGGAGACAGGTGTCACCAGCATGTGAAGAGAAGCAGGGACAGATAAAGCAGACTGGACCCCTGGAGGTGTCTGTGTCTATTTTTCACTTATCCCTGAAGCCTGGAGCCTGGCTGCACCTCTGTCCTTCCTGTGGGGGCGGGGGGTGTGAGATGCATCAACATCCTAGAGAGAGCACCTCTGTGGTTGTGCAAGTGTTTCCCCAACAGCCTGCCCAGCAAATCTAACAAGGTTATTGCTTTGACTTGGCAGGAGGACACGGAGGATGAGGGACGGTCGGGGAGGCAAAGAGAAGAGTGTAGGAATCATGAAGGTAGGCGCCATCGACTTCCGGACTACAACACTACTCCGGTGCCGAAAACGTGTTCCTCTTCAGCCGCTTCCTAGGCGGAAGCACGAGGCGTGATGGGCAGTAGCCTGAGTGACATCTGCCAGGAGCACAACGTAGAAACCTCAGAGAGGTTTCTCTCCAGGGAACATGCCAACTCACACACATAGGGGTGCAGCGACAGTGCGAACAGGTGTGACTCACGCCCACACAGGATGCAGTGATGGTGTGAAGAGGTATGACGCACACCCACAGGGATTCAGTGATGGTGCGAGCAGGTGTGAGCTCACGCCCACACAGGGACTCAGTGACGGTCCGAGCAGGTGTGAGCTCACGCCCACAGGGACTCAGTGATGGTCTGAGCAGGTATGAGCTCATGCCCACATAGGGATGCCATGATGGTGTGAAGAGGTATGATGCACACCCACAGGGATCAGCGACAGTGCGAGCAGGTGTGAGCTCATGCCCACACAGGGATTCAGTGACAGTGCGAGCATATGTGAGCTCACACCCACAGGGAATCAGTGATGGTGTGAGCAGGTGTGAGCTCACGCCCACAGGGAATCAGCAACAGTGCAAGCAGGTGTGAGCTCATGCCCACAGGGACACAGTGATGGTGTGAGCAGATATGACCCACATCCAAAGAGATTCAGCAAGAGTGCAAGCTGGTGTGAGCTCACACCCACACAGGGATGTAGAGATGGTGTGAGCAGGTGTGAGCTAACACCCACAGGGGTCCTACAATGGTGTGAGAAGGTGTGAAGTCATGCCCACGAGGATTCAGCGATGGTGTGAGCAGGTGTGAGCTCACACCCACGCAGAGATGCGACGATGGTATGAGCAGATACGACCCACACCCAAAGAAATTCAGCAATAGTGCAAGCAGATGTGAGCTCACACACACACAGGGATGTAGGGATGGTGTGAGCCAGTATGAGCTAACACCCACAGAGGTCCAACAGTGGTGTGCGCAGATGTGAGCTCAAACCCACAGGTGTGCAGCGATGGTAGGAGTAAACGGCAGCCTGTGTAGATGTGAGTGTGCACACACACACACAAATTCCCACACATGCGTGAATGGGAGCGCACCGGAGAGATGGCCTCAATGCGGGGAAACAAAAGTGTGAATCAGTTGTCTGAATGCTCAGACACTGGACCCCCCCCCTTTCGCAAAGCCCACCCTGCATCCGCACAACCCAAGGCCAGTCGGCCACACGGAGACTCAGTGCTCGTCTCTCTGATCAGGAAAGTCAGGCTCGGGCCGCACACAAACAGCAGCCCTGAGCGGGGAGAAGAACCAGGGCGGGCCGTGGGGCGAGTACAGGTTTCAAGTGGCTGCTGAGGTCACGGATAAGAAATGAGAAAGGTCGGGGAATCTGAAAACAAGTTCAAGGAAATCTTTGCAAGTAACGTGTTAATAGAGTCGGATGAAAGTCAGATGGCAAAGGGGTGAGGGACGTGGGCTCTGGATTCTTCTGGAGAAGCAAGAAGGAAGGTTATCTTGAGCCAATCGGGATGAAGCAAAGGTGTCTTTAAAATCAGCACACGAGTCAGTCGATAGGAGAAAGACAATCATCGTATGGTTTCACTCATACGGGGAATATAAGAAACAGTGAAAGGGATTATAGGGGAAAGGAGGGGAACTGAGTGGGAAAAATTAAAGAGGGAGACAAACCACGAGAGCCTTCTAACTCTGGGAAATGAACAAAGGGTTGCGGAAGGGGAGGGGGGCAAGGGGTTGGGGTGACTGGGTGATGGGGACTGAGGTGGGCACTTGATGGGATGAGCACTGGGTGTTATGTGCTGGCAAACAGAACTTCAATAAAAACGAATTAAAAAAATTAAAAAGAAATAAAATTAGCACACAAAAGCAGTGAGCAGAGGAGCTGGGGGGACAGCCCTGGGTCTCCTTCCGCACCAGCACCAGGTCAGTGACGGCCAGCCAGCTCTCCGAGGTGCCACCCAGCAAAGCGGCGGTGGGGATGACCTCATAAATCACTGTGAAACATTTGGCCAATTTAAAGTCCAGCGTAAATGTCAAAAACTAATAAAATATGTAACTCAGCCAGCAAGGTGCTCAAAGCCCGGGGCCTTCTTTTAATTAACGTCAGATTTGATCCAAGACACTCCCGAGATAGATCAGCAGGCGCTGGGAGAGTCCTCCCCACCAGCCTCAGCATGAGGCCCCACACGCAGGCTGCCCTCCTGAGTCGCGCCACGGAGGATCTGCTCTTGTCCCTGACACCTGACCTCCTGGTTTTCTTACGAGGGAGATTCGAGACAGATGTGAGCACTCCCTGAGCAGCAGGGAGCTAAGAATTAGCTGATGGAGAAGGAGCGGGAGGTTGGGGGGAGGGGGGATGTGGCAGACAGCGACCAAAGAAATTGTTAGTGTCCCTCCAAGAACAAAAAATCCAAAAAATGGATTATTACGAGGTTCACGAATCTCTAAACCAACCAACCAACCAAACGGGAATGGTAATCAAGAGAAATCAAGAGCATGGACTCATGAACAATTCGTCTCAAACAAAGCACAAAAAGCTTTTTTGACGGAATTGTAACTGGGAGAGTGGGGGAACGCAAAGGATAGAAATCCATAAGGCATCTGGATTTCATCACCTCTTGTGGTTCTCACGGTACCACAGGAGCAAGATAAAATAATGCATCACGGTGCGGGTAACTGCGTTCACGACTGTCCAAGTGACTCCATCCAGTAGGCATCAGCTAACCAGCGAATTCACGCAGCCCTGCAGTGGGGAGCTAAGCCGCAGGGCCTGGCCTTTGCTGCTATCCATTCAGGGGGAGCATCAGCAGCTGCAGTGGGGACCCAGAAGGAAAAACTGGGAGAAAACACGGTCTGCTCAGCGGACGCACGATACAGGAATCACAAAGGGTGGACGATGAGGGAAAACACTTAGCTCGGACACGGCATCTACGAAAAGGAGAAGACGGAGGTGGCCGGCCCTCGGCTTTGTGCAAGGAGACACCCCCTCGTGATTAGAGTGATCCGTACAGACCCACGTGGCCCTGGGATTCAGGGCTTTCCATACCAGCAATGTTTTGGCAGAGGCAGAAAACAGAACCTCAGGGGCGTCGATACCGATACAGAAAGTTTGGATATTTGATGTCTCCCCCCAGCTCTAAACCTGTATGATCCTGAAACTTCCCGTGGCAGCTGGAGTGGGGGGCAGGGGGAAGGCCACAGTCCCCCTCTCCGTGAATCTGGGTTCACAGCAGAGTTCAGCTTGGTCGACAAGGCGATTTACGGGCTTAAGACGCTGAACACCTTTAGGTAACGCGTGTCCCCTCTAGTCCTTGAACCAGCCGCCACTCCCCGAACGCTTATATCTGGCCCAGTCTCACATTTATTTACCTGCTTGACTTCGATGGGCTTTTCCTTCTGGAACGCCACTTGCGGGGGGGGGGGGGGCGGGGAAGTGGGGGCTTTAAGGTTATGTCCAGCAGGGGCCATATTTTCAAATAAGCTCGACTCTGCCTATGATTCTAGTCCGTAGTCTGGCTCACCTACAACCCACAGAGAATGAGCTAGGGTAGCATTTCCCAAGGTGAATTCTGGGCAGTGCAAGGTCTGGTGCACGTTTACAAGCATTTCACAGAAGTGCCCGTCAAATACGCTTGACCCTAAATACCTACACCCCCATATATATCTATAAGTATGTGCGTATGTATATACACACACACACACATCTCCGTATATGCACGCATGTGTGTTTACGTGTGCACGTGTATGTGCATATAAACCTGTGGCTATGGAAGCAGACATCTAATCGGTGTGCGTATTTTATGAATCTGCCAGAAGTACAGAGGATGCATTTGCCCAAATTTGGCCACGGAATCCTTTTTCACTTTTCTTTTCGCAGATCCCAGGATACATGGATTTTTGTGGAGCGTATTTTAGCATATGCTGCTTAGAAAAACAGTCTCCATCCTGCAAAGAGTGTGTCGAAGACGTCTGAGCCTGTTGCTTCCTCCCGCTTATGAAGTCAAGCCCTGGGCCGTAAGACAGAAACGCAGCTGTGGCTTCCCCGTGGGCCCCTGAGCTCCCCTGCGGCCACTGAGTGGCTCCGTCTCTAACCCCGGCCGCCTACAGCCCACGCACTGTACTCTCAGTTGTGCTGAGCGTGAGGACGTGACTGATTTGGCATAAACTTTACCCTCTGTTGGAAACAATTTTTTTAAATGCCTTGAGATGTCACTGGGGTTGACAGGATCGCCGCAAGATGCATCCTTTCATTTTGACTGAGATCAGATGTTCATGATGGCAGAAGCCAGCGACACGCCCCCCCACCCCCAAACCCCACAGCTGTGTCAGAACCACTTCTACAGGCAACTCAAATCAATGATCTCCCTCGGGGGCTGTCAACTCATGCCACCTCCTGGGCCACGGGGTCGCTCCGCGATCTGCCTTCTAACCTCTCCACTGGCGAAACCCCCAGAGAATGATGTTCTGGCAAAGGCACCCGTTCAACTTATTTGACTATTCCTTCTGCTTGGATCCCCTTCAACGCCCCTTTGTCACACAGCTGTCCCATCAATAGCCATTATGTGTCACCTGTTTCCCCGTACTCACTACTGACATAATCTATGACACAATGCAAACTGTAGAGTGTATGCCCCAGGCACAGTCAACTAAATGAAGGAAAATAAAAACATGTTAACCAAGCTCTAGCCCAGGCCTCCCAACTCTTCTGCTAAAGCCTCTCAGGAATGGAGGTGAAACACCACACCAGACCTCAGCAGTAATGGAAGGGCATGGTGATGTCTCTTGAGCATTATCTTTAAGCTACTTTATATCACATTTTCAGACACAATCCTTCCAACGACCATAGGGTGGAGAAACACAGTCAGTGTCTGCATTTTAAGGACAAGAAAGCAGAGAGGGTAGGAACTTGCTCCAGGGTAGACAAGACTCTCCACCCATGTCCGTGAAGCCCCAGCCATCGGCCCTTCTCCATTTGTCTAACATCCGAGTGTGGGTTTGGTCCAGAATTCACAGCCGTCGCCATCCATCCCCAGGGAAGAGGGATTATGTTTGTTGGCTCATTGCAAGGTGCAGTGTGGTGCTCAGATCAACAGGCAATGAAGGGTGAGGACAAAGCGAGAAGGCTGGGCCATGCTATTTCCACAATGAGAAGGGAAGAGTACAGGGAATCTGCGGAGAATCTAGCACCAGAGCTCCACTCTGGGGCAAACTGAGTGGGAGTGGACAGCAGAATAGATCCAGCCTTAAGAGAGTCTGGGATATTCCAGAGATACGAGTTGGCAAAGCCTGGCCTTTCAATAAGGACCCTGGGGTCTGCGGATGTGCTGTTGTTGGGGTTTCCCCAGAAGAGTGGTGTGCCCTGCCGCGACCTTGCTCCCTCAGATCTGCCACAGTCCTTCCCACTATCTTCATCAAACACAACCCCTTCTTCAACGACAGACAGAAAACCAGAATGCCCAGGAAGTGCCAGCCTCACACGCGTCCCACTGGTGATCATTTGTGCTCACTGTTGTTCACTGTGGCTCTTCTCATTTTTAGGGTCCAGCTAGACTGTGACTTGTCTGGGATGTGGAAACAAGCCCTGACTCCAGCAGAGATGTTCTCGGCCTTTCTAGGGGTTCCCTCCATAGGCTGTGGCTTTCCGGTGGCTGCTATGGATTCATACCTAAATCTCCTACCTGAGTCTCCACGGAGAGAATTCTCTAAGACTCACTCCAGAGCTTTTATGTTTGAGTTTATTCTTCATTTAACTTTTAAAACACTACTATAGTTGAATATTAAAACAAAAACAATAGCAAGTAGTGAGCTTTGATTATTGTCCTTCACTCATCCACTACTGCATATAAAATGCCAGCAGCAGTGTCATTCACTGGCCCCACTAAGAGGTCTGACACTGAACACCACACCTAGGATGATGTTCAACATCCTCATAGGCTTCCCCATTGTAATGGCACCGTCTTTCCTGATTGGGATCAAAGTCCACCAGTTCTACCTGGTCCATTTCATCAGTCTCTTCTACTTCCTTCCTCTCAGGTAGGAGTTTTTCCAGCAAAGAAAGTTTATCAGGAGAGAGAAAGCCACTCTCGGGGAGTTTACCTTAAATTCGATGATTAGGCGACCCTTCTCATATGGTCTACGATAAATTGGCATGCCTTCATTTAGCACACACTTGATATACCCATGATTGACAATCTGACCTGGGTGAGAGGTGATGACGATGGTTCGGTTGTCAAGAGTAGATATTGGCTTTTGAAAGCCACACCGGGCTTCAACCAGGTGTACATCCATACACATGAAGAGATCTTCTCCTCGTGGAGTAAAAACAGCACGGTCCTTCTGATCTAAAACAATGATAATATATCCTGATTCCAGTCCTGGTTCTTGGTTTCCCTCACCATGGAATGATACCTTCTGGCCATCTTTCATGCCTTTGTCAATATGCACTTCTGGAATCTTCTTCTCTCGAACTATCTTCCTTCCGTTGCAGCTTTTACATCTGTCTTTAGGACTGATCTGTTCCCCATAGCCCTGGCGCTCCATGCACACAGATTGAATTTGCTGAACCATTCCAGGTCCTATCTGATGAATTCTTCCTTTTTTTTTCTTTCTAAGACACACTCCACCCACAACCTCAAAGGCACAGCAGACTCTCCTGGGACAGGAGTCTAGGGACGGGCACTGTGAAAAGGCTTTCTCCGGGTTTTAGACTCTCCTCCATGAACTCTGCACCTTCATCTCCTCCCTCACCTCAAAGGAAAGCCAACATCCTAGATCCTCATTTCCTGAATTGTGTTCGTGGAACACCAGTTAACAACTTTAAAAGATCCAATGGCCAAATATTGGGGCGAATTCTATGAACTTACTCCTACTTAACCACTTTTTTTTTTTTTAAACTATAAAATAGCAATTTCATCTGGCCCAACCTAACGAGTTTTGGAAACCTTGAATATTCTTCTCTAGAAGATTCAGAATCCTCATTAACATTTTAAAGGCTGGAATAATTCCCCACGGTAGAGAAACCTGCACGGGCTCCGTTTTCCGAACATTATTTGACAACAGGACCCTTTTATTAGGTGACACCTGTTACATCTCGCAGAACCTGTGCTTTGTGGCACTCGTTTGGGGAAATACCGCCTGGGAGAATCAGAAATGATTAAGAGGTTTCTGAGCCTTCTGCAAACCTGCCCTCATCACTACCACATCATTTTTTTATTTGAATAAAAGGAAATTCACTCACCCGTGTCTTCCTCGCTCACTCTGCACCAGAGTGTCCTCTCAGAACTGGGGATGTGCAGGAACGGGAGTGTTCTGCTCAAGGGAACGGCCAGTGTGGCTCAGGGGAGTCAGTGAGGGCTGCATGGGGTTGTGACTTTTGAGCTGGGGTTTAGTGGATTTTTCCAGAACAGGAGCCTGAAGGCCAGTGCCCAGTCCAGCGAGGCAGGCCCAGTTCACCCGCTCATGGCTTGGCACATTTCCAGGGCCTATCTGCCAGAGCTTCGAGGTCGCCAGGCAATGTGACAACACATGGCTTGCTCCCATTGCTTCTGTCTGACTGCCCTCCCCCGGCTCCCCTGCTAAAGGTTTATCCAATTCCATGTGGATTCAGCACCTGATCTCCTTCGGGTGTGGTGCTATTGTCCTGTATACCCTCAAGTTAGAGTCCAGTGGGGGACCCCAGAGTCACTAGCTACCCTTTGCCTTCTGTCTTCTGGTCTTTCTCTGAGTCCATGCAGGTATATTCTGGCTCAGGGAGTTCCTCTGGTGGCTGTCAGGACGGGGAGGTGGGAGACCAAGTCAGGTCTCGGAAACTGGGACTCATAGAAATCAGTTCAGGGTTGGGGTGCCCTGCTCTGCCCCCTTGGGTTTTCAAACCCTGGACCTCCAGAGCCCTGAAGCCGTGCTGGGAACAGAGGCAAAGCTCTTCTGTGCTTGCCCAGGGCAAAGGGAGATTTCTACAGCTCATCCTCTCCCTTGGTTCATCCGTAACCATAACTGAAGTGGACGCCCCCGGTGGGTAAACCACAGGGGTGGCTACAGGCACGGCATCATTAGGGAGCGTGAGAGCTTGCCAGCCCACGTGTGCCCTTTCAATGCCCACCCCTCCTCCTCCTGAGGAAGCCCCAGGGTCTGCCTCTCACAATAAGAAGACCCAAGTGGCCCCACCAGTGAGGCGGCCCATGGACGGCTGGGGCTGGACAGGGTGAGCAGGGGACGGGGCAGACATAAGCTCAGGGGATTCAGGGGGGCACGTTACCAGACTCTGGTGTTCCCAGCCCACGAGTTTGGGATCTGATCCTGCATCCTGTGGAAGTTGGATTATACGTGTGCAATTTGTAGCCCAGAAACAGAAGAGAAAAATGAGTAACCGCGGAGGGTGGGAGCAGGGCTTCAGGTACGAAGTTCTGCAGCTTTGCCACACAGGATCACCTGTCTGGTGTGGGGAATCAGGTCAGCCTGGCTGGGGTACCCACCGCCAGACACACAGGGAACTGTGCCCAGGGGCTCTGAGGAGCTGGGCCAGCCAGGGCTGGGGAGCCTTCCCTTCAAATAAAATCACAATAAAAAGCAATATTCCCCCGCAGCCACAAACTTTTAAAAGCAGGTCAACCACAAACGGGCTATTTTTTAATCTGGTAATGACATATTTTGTCAGTTTTATCTTTGTCTCTGTGTTCTAAGGTTCTCCCCAAGGAACGATTTCCCCCCTCCCACGCCCCCCCATCCTGCAAAGGACAGTCTGACTCAGAACTTGACCCAGTGCTGATTGCAAGATAATGGAAAATTTTTCATCAACCTCAAGAGCCCAGACAGGACTCCAGCTATCAGCCCATCCAGGATCCTCCACGCTGGCGGCGGGAGCATGGATGGGGATCACCACGCTGCTCGGAGCTCCTCTGGGCAAAAGAAACCACAAGGCCTGATGGCAGAAAGCGGGATGTACATTTAAGAATGAGGATAATGCCAAGTGGCCTCAGATCGCTCACCAGCTGAGTATCCTTCAGTGAATCACCTTTTATCAAAGGGCTCCAGTGGCCTAGTAGTAGACTGAGGGGTGGGAGTGGTGGTGCCTACCAAAGTCGGGGTGAGGAGGCAGGGAGACACAAGGTGGATGAAAGGTTTCCAGCTATAAACACTATGTGATTTGGGCCGTTATCTCCATCCCTTGTTCAGCAGCACTACAGATGGAAAGATGGTTATTCCCAAAGGAACCCTGGCCCAAGGGAGCGCCTAATCATAGCCCTACCCATCACTGGATGGAAGAAAACCTAGTGATTCAGTCATTTTAAATACGTCTTCTGGGCAAAGGTCTTGTTTTCTAGTCCATAAAGCTTTTGGTCTCCATGGATTCACTTTTCTTCTAGAAAGAGGGGTAAAGAAACCACTCATTGTTTCATCTTCTTGGAGACGAGGGGCCAAAGAAGCCACCACAGCCTGCATCCACCCCAGATGGGCACTTGGTTTTGCCACCTGTGGATAGAGCAAAGGTGCTCTATTGTCACCCTCATTGTCTGACGGCAAAGATAGGGTGATGGGTATGGCAACTACGTCCATGTGTCAGGGACTCAAGGCCATGGGGTGCTCAGTGCTTTGCCTCCAAGCTCCCACGGACTGACTCAAGTAGGGTAGTGTTTGTGTCATGCAAGTAACTGGCACACGGGGATACCTCGGCTGCTCTCTCCATAGTTATCCTCATCACCAAATGCTTCCCTGACAGTCTGCTAGCTCAGGGCACCACTTTTGATGCTGAACAACTAAGCCAATGGAACTTTTTCTATTATTATTGAGGTGAAATTCATAGAACACAAAAGTCACCATTTTAGGGGTGCCTGGGTGGTGCAGTTGGTTAAGCGGCTGATTCTCAGTTTCAGCTCAAGTGGTGATCTCAGCGTTGTGAGACTGAGCCCTGCATCAGGCTCCATGCTCAGCACAGAGTCCATTTGAGATTCTCTATGTCTCTCCTCCTCTCTTATTTATTCATGAGAGATACAGAAACAGAGACAGAGACATAGGCAGAGGGAGAAGCAGGCTCCCTCTGGGGAGCCAGATGTAGGACTTGATCCCAGGACCCTGGAGTCATGACCTGAGCCAAAGGCAGATGCTCAACCACTGAACCACCCAGGTGTCCCTCAAATAAATAAATAAATAAATAAAGTCACTATTTTAAAGCATACACTTCAGTAGTATTTAGTACATTCATAATATTTTATGACCACCTGGTTCCAAAACATTTTTATTGTTCCCAAACGCAAAGAGAGCTAAACAGTCACTCCCCACTCCTTCCCTTTTACCCCAGCCCCTGACAACTACCAGTCTGCCTTCTCTACCTATGGATTTGCCTCTTCTGAATATTTCATATAAAGGGGATCACACAAGATGTGACCTTCTGTGTCTGGCTTCTTTCACTTAGCGTGATATATTTTTGAGGCGGCTCCATCTTGCAGCATCCAGCCGTGCTTCACTTTTTTTTCACGGCTAAGCCATATTCCTCTAGATGGCAAAGCACATTTTCCTTATCCATTCATCCACTGGTGAGCATTTGGCTTGTTTCCCACCTTTTCGTAATTGGGAATAGCACTGCTGTGAACATTCAAGTGCAACTATTTTTTTTTAACACCTGCTGTCAATCCTTTGGGGGCATATTCTTAGGAGTGGAATTGCTAGGTCAATGGCATTGTTTGAAAGCACAGATCAATGTCACTCTCCTCTGCTTTAAACTCTCCAGCTGAGCTTAGGGGGAAGTGAAATGGTAATCCACACGCCTGGTTTTGTTTATCTTAGCTCTGTTTTCTAGCTCCCTGGACTTTGCAAGGAGTCATCCAACTGTGGGGCCTTTGGGCTGTTGCTTGCTCTGGCTGTGTCTCTCCCTCTCTGCACTTTGTCTACGTTATTAACACCTACTTGTCTTTCAGATTTTTGATTTCATGTAGCTTCCTCAGAAAAGCCTTCCCTGGTCCCTCCACTAGGTCAGGCACACCCAGGATGGCCCCCATAGCACTTCTACTTGTCCCTCACCACAATGTGAATTGCATGTTTATTGCAAGTTTTTCTGTTGATTGGCTCAGGAAGTATTTATTCAGCATCTACAGGGGGCTGGGGTTTGATCTAGGTGCTTGTGAAATGTCAATAAATCAAACAAGTCCTCACTCATTAAGGGTCTACTTTTTTTGTAGAGGAGGAAGAGAAGACCAGGTAAACAGAGAGAATATAAAGTCAGGTAATGAGGAATGTGGTAAACAATCCAGGGCTGGGAAGAGTATTCCATGGGGAGCTGTTTTCAGTGGGATCACACTGGAGTCTCATCAGGTGGCTTAGATAAACATCCGTCACCCCCACTAGCCCATGAGCTCTGGGTGAGGGGTACCCGTGTCTGTTTCATGCATCATCATGAGAATCTCCAGCACCAAGGTGAATGTCTTGTACGTATTAGGATAAGTGGATAAACGAAATGACTCTGCCCACAAGGAGCCCTCGAATTCTCTGTCTCCATGGCCACAGGGTAACTTGGAGGAACCCCAGAGTCAGAGAGCAGTCTCCCAGCCCTGAGCCAAGCAGTTTTCCTGCTCCTACCACAAGATCTACCCTCCATCCTCTGTGCTTCTTCTTGCCTCTCTAACACTGGCATATGGTAGAGTCATTAGTGCAGCTGGATCCCAGCCAGATGCTGAGAGATGACCAGGTGTGAGCTAGCAGGGCTGCTGCTTGGCTTCTAGATTGAACTTCTCCAATGTCCCCAGCCCCTCCATCCTTCACCACTCACCACCCTCCCTAAGTGGCCTGGAGTTCACAATATTAGCCACTGGCTCTGACTCAGAAAAACACCTTAATACCAAGTAGTGAGATCCCAGAGCCCATGATGTCAACAGGCCTCTGGCCTGCCTAGTGCTCATCTTTCCAGCATATCTCATCTATGGCAACAACAGAGCAAAGGTTCACAACCTTTAAATACCCATTAGTTACTACACTGGAATAATACGGAGATACCTGCTACAACACGGATGAACCTTAAAAGAGATTACACTAAGTGAAATAAGCCAGTCACAAAAAAAAAGACAGACATTGTAAGATTCCAAGTATACAAGGCACCTGGAGTAGTCAAATTCATAGAGATGAAAAAATAGAACAGTGGTTGCTAGGGACAGAGCAGGAGGAGGGGGTGGGGAGTTATTGTCTAATGTGTGCAATTTCAGTTTGGGAAAATGGAAAAATTCTGGAAATGGATGGTGGTAATGGTTGCACAGTAACATAAGTGTAATTAATGCCACAGAACTATAGACTTAAAATGGTTAAAATGGCAAGTTTTATAGTATATATATTTTATCACAATAAAAAAATACAAGGTGCAGGAAAAAAAAATCCAAGCATGACCTCTTAGATGTCAAACTTGCACCATATGTAACAAATGTTGAAATAAATCAATTCCTTGATAAACCACCAAGGAAACAGGAAAGAGATCTCTTTTATTTCCATATATTGCCCCTAACCCTTGATCTTTGTGGAACATCACTTTATAGATAGGCTATGCTGGTGGTGAAAATCACAGGCACACCGGGTACAGGGATCTGCTCCTAATGCCTTGGTAATCCCCAATAGCGTGGAGTACAGTTCCCACACTAGTATGTCATTGAATAAATCACTCAGCAAGTTCATTAGGAAGTCAGGATACCAGTCTAGATACTCAGATTTCTAGGTGAATCATCCTTCCATTAAACTACAGTGACCATCAAGATGCTTGAGATAGTGGACCAGGAACCACAAAACCAAGGGTGAATTCTCAGACGTGGCCAGGGACCAACTGGCAGCAGTGGTGGTGGCATATTAGATGTATCATTCCAGCTCCTAGCCTCAGTTTCCTTATATTGTGGCCAAATGTGTTCAGTGTTTTCCTGGGAAACCAACACTCCTAGGAAGAAGTTAGTTCTAGCTGTCTTTTTTTTTTTTTTTTAGATGGATTTATTTATTTGAGAGAGAAAGGGAGGGAGAACATGATGAGGAGGGGCAGAGGGAGATGGAGAGAGAATGTCAAGCAGACTCTGCCCCGAGTGTGGAGCCCAACGCAGGGTTCAATCCAGTGACCCTGAGACCATGACCCAAGGAGAAACAAAGAGTCAGACACTTAACCAACTGTGCCACCCAGGCACCCCACTAGTGGTCCTTCTACCAGAATTCAGCACTAGTTCTACTGGACAGTGCTCGCAACCAATCCCTGATAACACCTTGTCTTGCCTCTAACTCCCCCCTGCCCTCCCCTGGGACATGTTCAGTCTCCTGCTTCTTCCTGAGGGAGCCTCAGCAAATGTACCCAGAGCTCTCTGTCTACCAATTAAACTGAGCAGCAGAAACCAAAGAGGGGGAAAAAGAAAACCAGAGACAGTCGATTCCATGTCTTCAGCCTATCTCACCGACCATCTGTGGTAGCCATGAAAATGTGTCCTTCAGATCTCCTGCTATGGGGAGCACAGTAACTGGTGGCCCCCTCTTCAGAACCCACCACAACATCCCCACCCACCCCCCAGCTGCTCCCAGCCAGCAATTGAACGTGGGGTGATCAGTACAGGATGTGGGGCCCTTCTTAGAGGACCGTCAGACCTGCTCCTACATTGTCTGGGCTGAGACATCCTTGGGATTGTGCCACAGGTGGAGACTTCTCCTTCTCTGTCTCCTTTTATAGATGCCAGACCTGCATCCCGGGCTGAAGGCTCTCCCTACCACCTCCTACTTCCATCCCTTTATCCTTACAGGGATTTCACCCAACAGACCTCTTGCACATCTATCCCTTCTTGGCACCTGCTCCTCACAGGTTCTGAGCTGATACACCATCACGCTGGCCAAAGGAGGGAGATGCCCACTAAATGCCATGCAGAGTAATATACGCACTCAGAATTAGCACTAGGCATTTGGAGGAACAGCAAAAATTGCCTTAATTTTTTTTTCAGAACTTAACAGCTTAAAGTCTACATTATCCATTCAATAAATGTGTAGTAAGCCCCCGCTGATAGCAAGCACACGCACTTCCTACACTTACAAGGCAGGCTGGCATTCTCATCCATATTTTTCACACGAGTAAACTGTAAAGGATTACGATCAAGGTATAATCTGGTGATGATTAATGATGATAAAAATAGTAGTCGACGTCATTTAGCTTTTACTTTATGCCAAGTATTGCTCTACACTTTTTATGTGTTGCTCATTAAAAAAAAAAACAACAACAACAACAAAACAAAAACAAAAAATGGGACTATGATTCAGGGAACCATGAGGAACGGGAAGCACAGATGTGCACTGGGAATTGCTGGGCTTGTTATGCTTTATTAGGAGTTGGCCTAGAGGAGGGAATAGGGAATCACAGCCCTCCTGCATCTGCAGGCTCACCTGGCAGGAGGCTGCCTACACTCCCTGTGAATCAGCCTTGCCCTAGATGACAGAGCCTCTGAGTTGAGAGTCTCTGCGGTCTGATAGGATATCTTTAAAGTTTCATGCAGCTGCCTCTGCTTTCACACCAGACGCCTTCAATGAGAAGACGACAATGGGTAACAAAGCACACGGCTCAGATTCCTAATAAAATGAGACTGAGTGGTAATGTGCCCATCGGCCACGGCTGAGGCCAACTGCAATACAGAAGCGAGAAAAATCCATGTGTGATTTACAGAGAGAACAATTTTCAGCTTTTAGATGTCAAACAATCAAGGAAAATGTGACGTCTCACATCATGTTAACTTTTAAAGGGCAATAAACTAGTCACCAGAGAAAGAAATGGAGCCAAAGGCACGGAGAAGAAGAGAAGAAAGTGATGGTGCAGAGAGTGTGTCCTGCTCCCCAGCCTTGTCTCTCGAGAGGGTGGGCACCTCTTCACCAGCCAATGGTCCTTTTCTGAACCGGAGCTTTCGTCTGCATCGACCTGCCACACTGTTTGTTCCTCCTCGCCCCCCACCCCCCATCCTCATTGAAATAGGAGTGTCTAGACACATCCCTGCCCTTGATTCTTCTGTGTCATTCACTCACCTGGCTGGGGGTGGAAAGCTATTTCCTGGGCTCTCCCTCCTCCCCCTGAGCCCTTTCCAACAACACTGCACCATGGTAAATATTCACTCAACAAACCTTCACAGTAAGACTGGGCTTCAGGGCTGAGCAAGAAGGACTGAGTCATTTGGAAAGGGTTGTACTTCACTGCTGGATACCCCCACCCAAATCTGCAGTCATCCCTCCACCACAGTAAGTGCAGTCCTTGGGGTTCCCATCCTTCATGCAGTACCTGCTCCTTCCTCATGACACCTGAGCACTCTGTTCCCTTATCTGCACATCCAAGTTCAAGGTCTCCTGGGGGTGCCTTGGTGGCTCAGTTGGTTCAGCATCCAACTCTTGGTTCCAGCATGGGTCATGATCTCAGGGTCATGGGTTTGAGGCCCTCATCAGGCTCTACACTCAGGTAGGAGTCTGCTTGAGACTTTTTTCTCTCCCTCTCCCCCTGCACCTCCCCTTGCTCAACTTCTCTGTCTCTCTCTCAAATAAGTAAATCAATAAATAAAATCTTTTTTTTTTTTCTTTTAAAGACCTTCTGGGACCATCCCACCCACCAATATGCCCAGGCTTAGCAGAATGACATATACCTTCTCCCTTTATTTTTCCCTAATTTTTAACACCTACTCTAGGCGACTTGGGTTTGGGCACCATGCTTGGGGCATCTTCTACATCTCTGCAGCTCTGGAAACTGCACAGTGAGTGTTCAAAACTCAGGGGCAGAATGGCTGATCCTGCTTGACAAAATGCTATCTGTGGTGCTGGCGGAGTGAGACGCTGCATAAGGCAACCCAGTCCCCACTTGGCAGGGCTCAGCTAGGGGGAGAGACAGAAAGAGAAGGTGACTTCTGTTTTGCTACCCATGCTACAGACCTGCTGCCCACAGCATAGGGCTTGGCTCATGGCAGGTGAATGAATGAATGAATGAAGCAAAGGAGCGAAACGAACAGAAGGAATGATGAAAAGAGCCTAGAAAAAGGGGAAGATGGAGGAGACATGCACAGATATTCTCGGATCTGAAAAAGTCAGCAGAAGCTATGCCTTGGCACAATCAGATTATTCTGGAATTCACGTGAGGAGAGGCATGCTTTAGCCCTAGCTCAGTTTTCTGCTTTGAAATGTCATCTTCTCTAGACGAGCTGAGACACACATTCACGGGATATCATGGTGTGGCATCCTCTGCAGTGTGGCCAAAAGCACAGGCCGTGACCTTGTGCCAGGCTGACTATAGCTTGTGAGCACCTCCAAGGCCACTAGAATAGGACCTGTATGATTTTACCATCGCTGACTGGTAGACCCAGAAACACATTTTCAGGCCTCACCATCAACTAAATAGACACTTCAAGGAGGGCTGGGGGCTGCAGGCCAAAGCACTGACCTTCCCCCCAGCTTCTGATCCAGTAGGAGCAGACTGGCCCACAGTGGAGCCTGGCTTGGGAATCATCCGTATTTCTTATCAGCCTGGATGTGTGATTGATAAGCCAAAGAGCAAGGGATAGTATTAATAAGGCCAGCAGTGAGGACTAACTTTGTAGCCAAAGATGTGCGGGGTCCCGACTAAGCACTCTGGGCCTCTGTGTCCCTTTGGTTGCAGAAGGTCACAGAGTCGCTCCTGATTTCTGGTTTTCTGCTCTGGAGCAGCCATCCTCACACACGGAATGGTGACTTGGTCCATGGAATGCAAACAAACAAGGGTGCGCTTGTGTAACAGATGGCTGGAGCCAGAAGTGGGGACTGGACAGGCCCACGTTCCTTGTATGGTCTGAAGTTGTCTGGAATGGGACAATTACCACCCAAATCTCCATCGTCTTGCTGCATCGTTTATGCCTGGCTCCTGAGAAATTTATGACTTAGGAGGGCTTGTGGCAGCTTGCCTTGCCTCCCCAGAAGGGCCTGGTGATACTTTAGGTAGTAAAAGCACAAGTTTCCAAGCAACCAGATAAAAGGTCTTCCATTAGAGCTCTTCGGTTTGCAAAACAGTATCTCCAGAACAGCATGTAATTAAATTGGCCAAGGCTACATCTCTCTGGGAGAACCTAAGACCTTGCAAAGACTGCTTTTTACTAAATAAAGGTAAACTAATCTGAACTCATGCCCGGGGAAGTGGGGATCTCCCAACCTTGTATTAATTGGGTATGTCAGCTGGCCTCAAGAATCCAATCAGCCAGGCAGTGACCCCATTGACTCTCCTGACAAATGAGGAGCCATTTCAGGTGTCCCATTCGTTATTTAAAACAATTAAAAAGCTTCTTTGAAAAGGAAATAGTGGTTCCTGGCTCGAACATCCCCCAGCTGTCTGGATCTAGCTGTTGGCATTTGCCATTGACGCTAGATCGCTTTATTCTTCCTTCTAAGCCAAGGTCAGGGGGTTCATCCCATGAGCCCAGGGTGACTTGGAGCTCGGACTACTTCCTTCTTACTCTCTTCTCCCTTCTTTCTCTCTCCACAAGGTTCAGGCATGAGATATCTCCCCTCTGTTTTGTTTCATTCATCTTTCCATTCATGCCTGTCTAACTTTCAGGCACTCATTGTCAAAGGAGTAATGGTGCCTGGCTACACATCACAGAAAAAGGAACAAAACAAAACCCAGCTCCGGCTGATGCTGCGTGTACTCATTTCTCCTGCTGTCATACTCTTTTCTTTCCTCCATTCACTTTAAACAGACCCACTTCCAGCCCCGAGACCCTCCACTGTGGAGCTCACACCAAGCAGTGGCTTTGTCTGTATAAGAGCTTCTATGGCTCTACGCCTGGAGGTCCTCTCAAGATCCTGGCCCCTTGCAGTCCAGTTTTGGGCGGGGGGGTGGGGGAGTGACCCAGTGGCCACCATTCTAAGGAGTGGTCCACTGGCTGGTCCGTGGATGGGCTGAATCTGACTCATCCGTGACTCTCCTCAAAAATACACATCTGGGCTCTGTGAAGGAACATGGAAGGGACAGGGAAGCTGCATTTGTCACAAGTATGTCAGGTTGATTCTAGTACTACCTATCAGAGGCACTGAGGAACCAGGTCCAGGGCACAGCCAGACAAGGGAGAAGATGAGCTCTCTGAGCTTATATCCACCCAATGCAGCAGGAAGATCTACACCCAAATGGAAACCTCTGGGAATCGATTTTATGTGAAGATTTACATCCTGCAAGATGATCGCAGGGGCACTGTACCAATCAGATGGAGCGTTGCCTGGGGAAAGCTGCAGGGAGTTGGGCTATAAGGTACCAGCTCATTTCAATGAGTGACCCTCAAGCCTCAACACACAGGAACCACCCGACCCTGAGCTCAAGGCCGGACTCTGCCTCAAGGCACTTCTGGTCTTACTTGAAGGACCAACCTGACATGCTTCTCTGGAGTCCAGTGATGGGAAAACCCATTGCAGAGCTGAGCTAAAAATTAGGGATGAGATTTTTCGCTCTCGCTCTTCTGCTGCAGAGAGCTTGGTGCTCGCCTATGTTGGATCCACGCTTATTTCTGAACGACCATAGATATTCACACAGAACTCCTCTGCCAGCCCCTTCCTGAGGTACCCTGTGGCTCTAAGTTATTTATGAAACCCTCTTTTCCAGGCAGATCCCACAGAGCAGCCACATGTTACATCTCCTTGGATCAGGCTGGTCTGGGAAGAATTAGGAAATACAGATGGGCAAGCTCCCCTGCTTGGGGGAGATGTGATTACAAACAGCAGGACCAGGACATGCGTTTGCAAATGCCAGATGGCAGTGGAGTCACCCCCTCCAGGAAGTCCACTTGGCACCTCCCCCAGAAAGCTGCCAGGGTCGTGGGGGGGCACCCACGACCGTTGCGTCCATCCTTCCCCTTCCCACACACCCTAGCCAGCACACTTTCTACTTCCCAAATGCAAACCCTCCTGGGACCATGCAAGGCAGGCAGTAAGCAAAACTGGAAGACCAGGTGCTGATAATATAACCTTTAGATGGAGAGAGAAGCTAGCGCTCACTGGGCAATTTGCAATACTACACACACGTGTCAAATCTAATTCTCACAGCAGCATTTCCAAGAAGATGCGATCCATCCCATTCTACAGGGGAAATAACAGTGGTTCAGAGAAGCAAAGTCACCAGCCCATGGTAACGGCTTGTCTGGTAAAGCAAGGATCCCACCTCTCACCTGGTCACCACCTGCTGGAATTCCAGCAGTCTCCGGCCCTCGCTCTGCAGTCGACTGTCACGGTTCACGGTACGTGATCTTTCTCATCTATCGTATGGGATCTGCCTCCGTCTCTAGGAAGCTGGGAGGATGGGCTAAGGTGATAGGGATCTGCTTTGTGAACTGCATTATTGGTAATACTTGGGATGAGGCCTGAATGAGCACACCCACACTTGGGCTTTGGTATTTGAAAAGACTTAAAACAACAGGAACAACATCCTCATTGATCCGTGTGCACTTTATTTTTTTTAAGATTTTATTTATTTATTCATGAGAGACACAGAGAGAGGCAGAAACAGAGGCAGAGAGAAGCAGGTTCCCTGCAGGGAGCCTGATGTGGGACTCGATCCCAGGACCCTGGGATCACACCCTGAGCCAAAGACAGACCCTCAACCATTGAGCCACCCAGGTGCCCCCATGTGCACTTTAATAAGAGACGAAGCTCTAGGCCAAATGAAGGACTTTCTAGCAACAGGCTTCAGGTCCTCCGTGGCCTGTGGGATGATGGGAATTGGGGTGGAGCGGGGAAACGAGTTTGATATTTGACAGGACCCTCTCAGAAAATAGTAAACCACACCAGGGAATACTATATTGGGGTGAACAGTGGTCCTACCTGCCCCAAAATTCACATCTACCCCCGAGCCTCAGAATGTGGCTTTGGGAACAGAGTCTTTGCAGAGGTAATGAGTCAAGGTGAGGCTGGTGTGGGGTAGGGTAGGACAACAGCTGATGTCTTTTTAAGAAGAGGAGACCCCCAGACACAGAGAAGCCATGTGAACCCAGGCAGAGACAGCAGTGTTGCGTCTTATGGGGCAAAGATTGCCAGCAGCCACCAAGGCCGGGAGAACCACGGAAGGATCACCCCCAGAGCCTCTGGGAGGAGTGTGGGCCCACCCACACCTTGATTTCAGGTCCTGGCTACAGAACTGTGGGAAGAGGAAAGTTCGGTTCTTTTAAGCCACCTGGTTCGGCAGCCCTAGGAAAAGAGGACAAATAGTAATGGAAATTTCTGGGACAGGCTCTGTGCTTTAGATGCATTTTCTCATTCATCTGACGAGGGAGATGGTGTCAGAAGCACTTTGCTCGGAGAAGACGGTGAGGCTTAGACAGGCCTTGGAACCTGGCTAAGTACACCTGGCTCTGCAGACACGGTGGGACACGGGGTCTGATTTGCCGGCCTCAGTCTCAGCCTCCAGGGACACCCCGCTATGGGGGGCCACCTCTGCACCTCCCACCCCAGCCGGCCCGGCCAGCACTCAGTGCCCATGCCCTGATGGAAAGAAACTCTGTGACTCCGAACCACGGGGGAGCCAGACAGCCTAATGAACGTGGTTTTTCCTCTAGCCCAGCATCCACCCTTAAGCACTGGTATTGTCCTTTATGTTGACAGAGGCTTTTCTCAAAGGCGATCCTCATTTCCCCGCATCCTTAATTAAATTTAATTTCTGCCTTGATGACTCAGAATCATCCCGGGGACGTCCCTTACTGTGTGAGGACATGAAACATGATGGCCTCAGACATCTGGAGGTAGGAGGGGACGTCAGGTCCCTCATTAGAGCCACCTCCAGCTGGCCTGTTTATTGAGGTGGCATCCGCATGAATGACACATGTCATTGATTTTATGTCCTGTTCGTCGTCATTAGGGCATCTGCTTTCCTAATCTCACAGATGCCAGGAGATTCACATTGAGCAGGACCTTCCCCTTTCATGTTTCCTTTTTTTTTTTTTTTTTTTTTTGCCTCATCTGATAAAGGTTTAGGAAGCGGATAACCAAATCTCTTAGAATTGAGCAGAGACTCGTGTTCTTATAGGTTAAATCCACATGCTTCTGGATTTTTCTAATCTCGCTCTTGGAACGTGGAGGGCTTTTACCCTTAATTTCCTATTATCCAGCAGCACTCACAATGAAAGACGCATTATCACAACCTTGCTGAGCTGCATAAACACCCATTTTCTGGGACAGGAAATGAATGATACTGGGCTCTCGGAATGAAAGACAGGTGTTCACTTAGTGTCCAACTATTTCATTTCTCCAGTTGGCAGGCTGGCCTTCAGAAGGCACTTGAGGGGGGCGGTGATTGGCTTAATGAGACCCCCACCAAATCCTGGGACATAGAGGTATTTAAGAGGGGCACCTGGGCGGCTCAGTCTTTAAGGTCTGCCTTCGGCTCAGGTCATGATCTTGGGACCCTTGGATTGAGCCCTGCATGGAGCTCCCTGCTCATCCAGGAGTCTGCTTCTCCCTCTCCCTCTGCCTGCCACTCCCCCTGCTTGTGCTCACTCTATCTCTCCGTCAGATAAATAAATAAATAAAATCTTAAAAAAAAAAAGGAGTTAAGAAGAGTTTAAGGAGTTCTGGGCTCCCTTCTACGTCTCCATCACAAGCACTAAGGAGATGGTTCATCTGACCGTAACACCCCTTCATTGCATGCACTGCAGCTGCTGGGAAAGAACACCCCCCTGCCCTCCCCAGCTTGACACTGTCATGGCAACATCTTGGGTTCAAGGGCAGATTCACACGTCTGGTCTGTACTTTCAGTTGCCTCATTGCTGCTGAAATGTGTGGTCCCCCGAGCATGTCCCAGCAGCACACATGATCCACGGTGAGGAGCATCCAAACCTGGAATTGCCTGTAGACCAGGGCCATCAAGCCGGCTCTCAGGCCTGCACATAAGACCACCCCTCCTAGGGTGTCCTACAGCTGCTCCCCTCCCAAGAAGACAAAGAGTCCAGGGAGCCCAGGAGGTACAACTACTTATGGCCCACACCTCTTCTCGGAGTGTGTGGCATCAGGGGATTCTGTTCCCAAAGGCCCTGGGCCCAAGTGCAAGGTCAGCATGGACCTCTTTCTCATGGCGGTTGAGCAGTGACTAGCCTGCTGGTCTGTGCACCCCAGGCCTACCAAGTGTCAAGGTGAAGGAGGGCTAAATCTTAATTTCTGTTTTTTCTTTATTTTTTTTTTTTAGATTTTATTTATTTATTCATGAGAGACACACACACACACACACACAGAAAGAAAGAGAGGGGGGGGGGCAGAGACACAGACGGAGGGAGAAGCAGGCTCCATGCAGGGAGCCTGACGTTGGACTCCATCCCAGGTCTCCAGGATCAGGCCCTGGGCTGAAGGTGGTGCTAAATCACTGAGCCACCCAGGCTGCCCAATTTCTGTCTTTCCTTTTCCTTTTTTTTTTTTTTTTTTAAGATTTTATTTATTTATGTGACAGAGAGAGCAAGCACAAGCAGGGGGAGTGGGAGAGGGAGAGGGAGAGGGAGAAGCAGGCTTTCCCCTTAGCAGAGAGCCTAGCGTGGGGCTTGATCCCAAGACCCTGGGATCATGACCTGAGCAGAAGGCAGATGCTTAACAGACTGAGCCACCCAGGAGCCCCTAAACCCTAATTTCTTTGTTTCAATCCAGTTTGTGGACTCTAGGAAAAAAAAAAAAAAAAGCAAAAGAGAGGAAGAGCTCTGAGTGGGCCAGCCCTGTTCAGAGAAAGAAATGAGGAGAAACTGATTTTGCTACAGAGTGAATGCTCCACCAACTGGGCCTTCTCCAGAAAATATCTTCCAGGCAAGACCTGCTGTCAGTGCCTGGGCTGCCCTCCCTGGTCGGGGGCTGCCTTTCACATCCCTGAGCTGGGCATAACCGTCAAGGGGACATACAGCTTTTCTGAGAGGCCCAGCAAGAACCCCTCAATTTTGATCTAAGAACTGACAGCCAGGATGAGAGGGGCAATATTCGCTGGGTGGGTGTTCATTGCACATCTCCCCACTGCCCTGCACTGAGGCCCCAAGGGCACAGGAGCCTGTTCGAACAACCCCTGGACTCCGCGGGTTCATCCCTTCGCGTAGACGGCGACTTTTCTTTCTTTCTCTCCTCCTATATTAGATCAGCATTCGTCGTTTCTCGAACACATTCCCTCAATTTCTTTCTCTCTATCCCACACTTGTCATCTTGGCCCATGCTCTCGGCAGGGTACTGGGCTCCCGCCTGGTTGGCTTGAGAATGCTTGGTCTTTCCTCTGTGCTCCCTCTTGTCCTGTATTTCCTGCTCTCCTGAGGGCAACACCTGATTGCTCAAGCAGGACAGGCGTCATTTTCAGGGATGCCCTCCCTCCTGCTTCCTGTGGCCATTGACTGCCAAGCCCTGTGCATGCTGAGTCTCCCCAGCAGATGCCCCTAATGGCATGACTAGGGGAGCCAGTCCATTGCCCCTCCACCCAACCTCCTCACCTTCCCCGGGAGCAGAGTTTAGCTGAGCATGGGGCTATCAAGCCAGAGACTTTATTTCTAGCCTCCCTGGTAACTGCAATCAAGTATATAAACTACCAAGACACAAACACACTCCTCTCTGACATTAGTCACTGCATTTCAGGGCCTGTGGCAGCTCCACAGCCAGCATCCTAAGTAACACTGGAGCTATTTAACTTCTGTCTGAATTGTTGCCATAGCTTCCCAGCCTCCTTCCAGACGGCCAGTTTGTCCCCACGATGCTTTCTAAGTGCCTGCGTGAAGGGCACACTGGAGCAGCGGCTCCCGCTGCGAACACGCAAAAGCCCCCACTCCCATGCATGGCATAGGACACCCTCTGGAGCTGGGCATAGCCTGCCCCTCTGGCCTTACCTTCCCTCCGACGTCATTCCTCAGCAAGTCCTAACTGCCTGTGGCCACAGTGGGAGCCAGAGCTGCCTTACATCTGGCCGATGGCACTTGCTGTTCATCACCCGCCACGGGATGCTCTCTTTCGGATCCACTTTTCATCCCCCTCTAGACTCAGCACAGATGTCCCCACTTCCAGGGAACCCGCTCTGGCCTACCACCACACCCCTCTTCTGTGCCCTCCTCCCATAAGCACACTCACCTACACAGGTAACACTGGTTTGAAATAATCCACCTGAGGGAATCCTTCCTCTCCTTGAACTACAGGGATAACAAGCCTTTGGTAGCAAAGCACAGAGTGGGATCCACTAAACATCTGCTCCACTGATTTTAACTGAAGGCAGGCTGAGGCTGAACGGATGGAAGGTAGGAGATGCACTTCATAGGCACTGATAAGGTGTCATTGAGAGGCTCTGAATATCAACTAGATATTAAGCATGAGAGAAAACAGATCAAGGACAACATGCTTCTTTCTTGGGGAAATGAAGTGTTTGCATATTAATAGAAATTGAGCTTATGGCAAGTGATGTAGGCTCAAGGTTTTAACACGTTGAGTTGGATGCCAATAGAACATTCGGATGAATCTGCCCCAGCCACGTGGCTGGAAGGCAATGAGCAACATGACCTGGAGCAGGAGACACAAGTTTGAACGATAGATATTGATTTGGGGGTTATCAACCTACAGATGGTCTGAAACCGTGGTGGCAGATAAAAATGCCCAGGACGAGACAATAAATCCAGAGAATTATAGATGTGATCCAATGGAACATGAACTTCTAAAAGGCAGGCAGAAGACAATCTGAAAAGGGAAGGGGAGAGGGAGCTGTCAGAGACAATAAATGGCCGAATCAGAATGTGATGGATTGAAGAACAAGGAGCAGAAAAAACAGTCATGAGTGTAACTTTCCAAAAAAAAAAAAAAAAAAAACCCTAGGCAGGCGCAGTGCCTCCCTGGCCCCACCTTGGCCAGTGGAGAAAGGCCCTACAGAACTCTGGGTCTTTCAGGAGCCAGGGCAGGGCTGCCTCATGATTGCCAGGTGAGTCCAATGTGAGAACGGATGGGGTGGGAATAGGAGGCTGCGGGGGGCAGGGGTTGCGGGGGGAACTCTGGGTAGCGAGCGAGTAAAAGCCAAGGAGGTATGAATGAAGCATTTCAGAGGTGCTCAGAAGACAAACAAGGCAAAGCAAAAAAGCCCAAGAGAGAGGGCTTGTCACCAGAATGTCAACACAGGGCGTAGAGTTGGAACGAGCATTTTCTAGGGTGTTGAGCTCCTTTGGCAAAGTCTGGAGGTGAGAAGAAGCAAGGAAAGAGGAGTAGAGCTTGAGGAGCAATTATTTCCAAAGATAACCGCCCCCTCCTTTCTTCCCCTTCTTTCTTTCTTCCCTCCACCTTCCTTCTGTCTTCTCTCCCTCCCTCCCTCGTCCTCTAAGGCTAGAAGAGATGTTTGTGGGCTGACGGGAAGAAGCCCTACAAGGGGAATGGATGTGGCAAGAGAGGAACTGACAACACTTGAGAGAGAACTGAGGAAAGACGGCGGGAAAGCTCACAGGTGTGTTGAGGCACCAAGCCGGTGGTATTTGGGCTCCTCCAGCTCTGAAGAGGAGACCAGGCTGGAGGTGGAAGGACTTCAGTGGAGGATTCAGGGCTCTGCTGGGAGGGAGGACAAGAGCTGAGAGGCCACATACAGGAGTGCTGGGCAAATGGCTTTCTTTCTCCCACGTGTTTTCCTTCCGCTCCCCATTGAATTGGAAGAGCTTCCAGAGTAAGTCATGTATGTATCTGAATCTTCTAGGTCTGGTCTTGTCACTCAGAGATGCTAAATGCATTTCACATCTAGGGATGAAAAACATCTTGAACCAGGAAAATATATTAGCTTGGCTGGAAATGATCTTTTATGCTCCAAAGAACATTTGGATTGACCAAAGTCTACTCTTCAGACTACCGAATATTCATTTTCTTTACCTCTTGGGATGAAATTTTTGCCTTCCTCCATGGGTCATAATTACCAGCAACATAGAGAGGATGGGGTTCCTGGGTGGCTCAGTCGGTTAAGCATCTGCCTTCAGCTCAAGTCATGATTTCAGGGCCCTGGGATCGAGCCCTGCGTTGGGCTCCCCGTTCAGCAGGGAGTCTGCTTCTCCCCCTGTCCTCTCCCTCTGTTTCCCTCTCAAGCAAATAAATAAATAATTTTTTTAAAAAAAGAAATGTAAAAAAAATAATAATAATAAAATAAAATAATAAAAAATAAAAAATAAATGTATAGGGAGGTTGAAAACACCCTCAATACATGCTGAGGGCTTAAACTTGATCCTAGCAATTTACTGGGTGGGAAACCAGGAGTCAGGGCACCCCGCTGGGATCTGATGGAAACATCACCCTACCCCATCTACAAACATATGGGAGCTTCAGGAAAGACTCTGAGAGTGCCAGGACAGCCAATGGAAAGTTCTATTCTTAGTTAATACTGTAACTACAGATGCCTTTGATCCTGGCTCCTCCAGACAATTAACCTACAGCCTGTGCCAGGGGAATTTTTACATTTGTCTTCCTGTCTTACTGTAAATAACCCAATTTCAAAGGCAAATGCTCCATACATCCTCCCACATATGCGTCTTATTTTATACATCACATCTTGCCTTTTCAACAAGATAGGAAAGTAGTCCTAGATACCAAAATAAGCCCCCTTCCCTATGCCTCAAAATGTTCAATTGGTGACAAGAACAGAAGATTCCAGGATGAACGCTGGGGTGTTGTTTTCCAGATTAAAACACACCCAGGATATTCCTCAATGAGCAAGCATAGCCATGTCTTGATCTGCCTTAGACCTTCCGTATGGGTAGGGGGTGGGATGTCCCTCCTGAATGGACGAGATTAAGGGATGGAGACGCTGGGAGCAGTGAGGGATGCTATAGACCAGGGTCCTAGAGACAGCCTCTCTCTGTTTAAGACAGAGTGCCAGAGGACCTGGTACTAGCTTATTGAGACAAATACGCCTCAAGAAACTGGAATAGCACACTTCAGCATTTACAATTTGTCGCTTTTGCTGTATCCATCCAAAGTTTCAAGGAAATTCTCCTCTTTTATGTTGAAATATTGGGGTTCTACAGTGGCTTTCTTCTAACTAATCAGACTATCACACACTCAGCTAATAATATCTGTTGACTCTTGGGGCAAAAGGTAATTTTATTTATTTATTTATTTATTTATTTATTTATTTATTTATTTAGATTGTATTTATTTATTTATTCATGAGAGACACAGAGGGAGAGAAAGGCAGAGACACAGGCAGAGGGAGAAGCAGGCTCCATGCAGGGAGCTCAACATGGGACTCGATCCCAGGTCTCAGGATCACGCCCTGGGCCGAAGGCAGCGCTAAACCGCTGAGCCACCCGGGTTGCCCAAAAGGTAATTTTAAAGTGGGAAAAATTAAGTATGGAGAGAATCCAACTCTATCCAGCTAAACACAACTCCATGGCCATATTTCTGCCCAAACCAAAGTCACCATGCCCCTCATCCCTCACACATTGTTCCCCTCCTGGGGTGCACTGCCTATGCCAGTTGATTCTTCTTCTTCCCTGGATTCCTTCTCTGGGCCAGTTCTGCCATTATGTGTTCTCATGGCACCATGCACCTCTCTGTTGTACTTCTATCAGGGTTGAAGATTCACATTTATTTGTATGATTCTTTAATTAGCATCCACCGCCCCACCCCCATCCCGCCACTGGACTATAAATCTCCATTAGGGCAGGGACAGCATGTTTTACTAACTTAGCACACTTCGCAGAGTTCGAATGGCCTTTAATTTACGAATCATTGTTTCCCCAGCATTTTGCAAATCAGGTCACCTCTAACTGCATCCTCTGAGCCTGGGAAACTGAGGTGCTTCCCCCAGTGGTTAGACCACAACTAGCACCCCTAGTTGTTTCCTCCATACCTTCTGGATCCTTTGATCAGAATTGTCTTGACCTAGCCCCTTCTTAGCATCCATTCTGCAGCAGGCTCTCCTGATAGCTCTCTGCCATTACTTTTGGCTGAATCCATCCTTTCCCTGTTTCTGTGGTTAATAGTTTTCTCTAGTAACTTTCTGGTCTGAGAATGATACCATATTAGCATCTGGAGAGTTTCTGATGATAGCTAGTATTCATCCATTTTCTTTATTCTTTCATTTCTTTTTTTTTTTTTTTAAGATTTTATTTTTAAGTAATCTCTACACCCAGCATGGGGCTCGAACTGACAACCCCAAGATCAAGAGTCACATGTTCCAACAACTAAGCCCGCCAGGTGCCCCTATCCATTTTCTTTTATATAGAAAAGAAAAGAACAAAGTCAAAGTCAAGGAAGTTGACTACCTCACACAACCGGTTAGCAGCTCCAGTTTATGCTTTCTATCCTTCAATTTTACAACTCTTTTTGCTGTATTGCTTTCTGAAGTCCCACTTTTTTTTCAGTAGTATGTTCAATAACCTGGCCCCAGAAAAGGGAGTATAAGAATGAGACACACATAACTTTCAGACACAGGAGGGATTATCATTACAAAATAGCCAAACAATGGCCCCATCTAAAAGCTGATGGAGAGGACATCTGTCAGGGGTGTGTATTGAAGAGGTAATCTGCCCCCACCTGAGCAGAAGCCGCTGATGACACCAAGGGCAGAGACCCCCAATCCCAAGCACTGGGACAGGATGCTGTGGGAAGGCTAGGTGCAGAGGGCAGGTGGGTCATGCCTGGAGTGAAATGAGGCAGCCACCATAGACCATGCAGCTGAAATGGGACCCCAGGTGACAAGGTCAGTGACAAAGCCAGCTGTCTCACCCTGGCCTGTTTTCTCATGTCTATCCTGATGGCATTATCTTTGCATGACCAAGTGTCAAGTTCTGAGGTCAGTGCTCCATTTTTCTCCTGGTCACCGACAGAGACAAAGACTTTGCAGGCAGAGCAACATTACACCCCACCCACACCACACAATCTCTCTATATTTGTCATTAACTTTGCACACAGGCCACGGGACCGTAGAGAACAATACGGGATACAGGACTGGCCACCCTGAAACTCACGTCAAAGAAGAATTTGTCGGGGGATCCCTGGGTGGCGCAGTGGTTTAGCGCCTGCCTTTGGCCCAGGGTGCGATCCTGGAGACCCGGGATCGAATCCCACATCGGGCTCCCGGTGCATGAAGCCTGCTTCTCCCTCTGCCTGTGTCTCTGACTCTCTCTCTCTTTCTCTCTCTCTCTCTCTCTCTTTCTCTGTGTGACTATCATAAATAAATTTAAAAATTTTTTAAAAAAAGAAGAAGAATTTGTCGGGGCAAAGGGTGTGTGAGATGAAGAATGGTTTTGTGACTGGATGTGGAAGCAGGTCCAGGGTCACCAAGGTGAGAACCTCCCCAGAAGCAGGCCTATTACCAAGAAGACTAGGCTAGCACTCCGATTCCACCCTTTCGCTCACTTGAGCAAACGCCTACCGGTTACCCACATGTGGCAGACACCAGGTAGCCTAGAGGCATGGTCTACAATAGCAACCCAAGTAAAAATCACTCTTTCTCTCAAGAAAGTATCTGAGTTAGGTATAAAAAAGAACATTTTCTCTTACGTGGGAATCTATGGAACCTCATTCCCTGGGGCAGTGTGAAGGCATGGACATCCAGAAGCCCAGGCCCAGTAGTCAAGCATTATTGGAGAAGGAGGAGAAATCTGTTGACAGGTATGGGCCTCCCATCATATTCAATAAATCACTGATGAACATGCCCAAGCTTCACTTTCCATGTCTGGTCTGACAAATAGAGGTGCTTGTGCAGGAGAATCTGACTTTAGTTTGGTTTCAGACATCCCCCAGAGGACAAAAGATTAAGCTGGGGGAAATCAGGCTGCTATGATAAAACAAATCTATTCCCTGCCTAGGATTTAACAACGTAAAGTGGTTGTACTATATGCAAGGAAGCCGACTTACCTATGGCTACACAATGGGGAGTTGGCAATTACGAACTGGGGACGAGTATCTGTTTATTTTCCTCTTTCTGTAGACTAGGGCACTAAGCACCAGGTAGCGTCAACATTTCCTGCACCCCCAGGAGAGCAGACTGGTACATCCAGGACTCTAGGCTGGGCTACTCCCAGAGGTTTTCTTTTTCTTTTTCTTTTTTCTTTTTTTTAAGATTTTATTTATTTGAGAGAGCAAGCGAGTAAGCATGCACAAGTGGTGGTGGCGGTGGGGTGCAGAGGGCAGAAGGAAAAAGCAGGCTCCCTGCTGAACAGGGAGCTGACGCAGGGCTCAAATCCCAGGATCCTGAGATCATGACCTGAGCTGAAGGCAGATGCTTAACAGACTGAGCCATCCTGGTGCCCCGCAACCCAGAGGTTTTCTGACTATGAAAAAGATTCCATCCTGGTGGCCCGTGGTCAAGCTCCAACAAACAAACATCCAGAATACACACTCCAAGTGATCTGAACAAACAGAACTTGGCACGGAAGTAGGCGGCACTCCCTCCAGAATAGAACCACAATGTGCAGGAACGGAGACAGCAGGTGGTGGCACGTGTTCCCTGGCCAGCATGTTCTTTACTCCGTGGAGAGACCCGAAACTGCATTTCCAAGGAGTGAGATCACAAGAAGAAAAGCCCTCTTTCACAGGAAGTGGCGGATTTCTGGGATTTGTATCACATTTTCACTTATAGTTAGTGGGACACTGAATAGAAGGTGGAAGGGAAGCTTAAACGCAAACCAGCTAGATCAAGTCCACATAGTCACGTAGCCAAGTCAAGGACAAGTCTGGCTCCCTCGATTGGTGGATCTTTCCATGAACCTAGTGGTTCTCAAAGTGAGGCCCCCAGATCAGCAGCATCAACATTATAGTAACTTGTTAGAAGTACCCATTTTGGGGCCCCAACCCAGACCTACTGAGCGAGATATTCCAGGAGTGGGGTGCCACAAAGCCCTCTGGGTGATCCTGATGCAGTCCCAAGTTTGAGAACCACCACATTTGAGGTCAATAATATCAAATCCCATAGCAAACGCAGTGTTTCCTGTGTTCTAGGCACTGTTTCAGGTGCTTTACAGGTCATTAATTCCGTTCAGTGCTTATGGCAACCCCAGGATGGAGGAACTACGATAACCTGTCCTTTTACAGAGAAGAAAACTGAGGCACAGAGAGGTCAGATTGCTCTCACAAGGGGCTCTGACCACCCTCCTCTTCACCTGGCAGTGAGGCGGGGTTCCCCACCCTGCATAGTACGAGATGGCCAAACACGGGACACCGGCCACTATTCAGGTGAGATTTGCAGCAGTTCATCAATCACATATACGCACAGCCAGTGGAGGGGGACACCACATGCCACAAAGAGCCACTTGGGGGTTGTATTCAGGTACAGAGTGACCCAGAAGGGGTGGCAGGAGGCAGGTACATAATGATGAGAGGGTGAAGTGGCTCTTGAGGCTGATGGCGGATGTGAGTGGCCTATGTGAACGTGCAGCTGGACAGCCTGGGAGGGCAGCCCACCCCGCCGGGTGAGGAGCCTAACAGGAGCAGGGAGCTCATGGCTAGAACTCCGGAGCCCTCTGAGGCTCCGAGAGTTCAGGGTAGCATCTAGAATTTCAGGCCTTAACATGTACAAAGTCACATGGTCGGAGGTGACAGGCTCAGGGTTCGAACCCAAGTCCATGGGTCCCAGAGTCCCGCATCACCTATCACCAAACCACACAATGCACCGCTGGTGGACTTGCCGTGATTCCCTCTTGGGCCCAGACACACCTGGTAAGGCAGCAGGTGGTGTCGGGGACGCTATGGGCATCTCGGTCAAAGATCTCCCTCCACTGAGTCACCTGCTCCAGCCCGTGGTGGCTGCAGACCCTCCTTATCCCCTCCTCACGCCCCGCTGCAAATCAGTAAGGGCAGAAACACCATCCAGGGTGTGCCACATGTCCCAAACACGCCATCCCTCTGCAAAGGGCACTGTGCTCGGCACCAGACATGCCAAGGCAACATTAAAACAACAGGGCCCTGAGAACTCCTGGCTGGGGGATGTAGGGGGAACCAGAATACACACGGAGCTCTGGGAGAAAATTGCTGGGGGGCTTAAATTCATCCCCGAGGTGTCCAGCCCCGCCTCACACCCTGTGGCTCTGGTGAGTCAGTGGAGGTTCCTGTGGGGCATGGCTGAGTTCTGGTGGTTCTGGGGACAAAGTGTGGGCTTCTGGTAAGACCTCCAGACAAAAGGCTGTGGGAGAGGAGGTGGTTAAGGACCAGGGGCAAGGTCACAGATTCCCAGGGTGCCAGCCGAACAGGCCACACAGAAGGCACATTTTATAAAGCCCCATAGCTGGGCAAGCATCCTCCTGTTAGCCGCAGGACCCACACCCCACTCACACCCCACTATTGCTTTTCCCCAGCCAGCTCGCACTGTTTGCAGGAGCTGTCTGGCCTACTGAGGCTCTATATTTATGACCTTTGGACTGCACAGATTTTTCTTTAATACATAGGAGGTGATGCAGAATGCATTGTGTGGAACAGAGGAATGGGTGAGTAAGGGAGGAAAAGGATTAAGTGGAATAGATTTCTCCTTTGAAAGGGGAAAATACCTTTTTTTAAAAAAAATTGAATGGATGCCGGGGTGGCTCAGTGACTGAGCCTCTGCCTTTGGCTCAGGGCATGATCCTGGGGACCTGGGATAGAGTCCTGCCTCGAGCCCCTTGCGGGGAGCCTGCTTCTCCCTCTGCCTCTCTCTGCCTCTCTCTGTGTGTCTCTTATGAATAAATACATAAAATCTTTAAACCTTAAAAAAAAAAACTGAAGTAGAGTTGACACACGATTTTCAGGGCTTTCAGGTGTAGGACACACAATGTCCCTTGCTGTGCACATTGCTTTGTCTGGATGAAAGGATAAGGCACTCAGAAAGGGAAAGAACAACAGCAGAGACCAAGTTCTGCTTCTGTGGGATGGAGCTTTAGGGTGGACCTCAGCAGTTTCACATGCCCAGTCCTGCTCTGCAGGCACGAACCGGCCTCCACGGCTTCCCACGCTGCAAGCCCCCTCCCCACGGGAGCAGCCCAGACCGGTGTGCAGGAAAAGACAGAGTCTGGAGGCTGGAAGGAAGCCTGAGCGACCACAGTCTTGCCTCCAAGCTGGTATGAGCAGCTTGCAAGATCAGGGTTGCTGTTAGCAGCCGGCTGTGCCTGGGATTCGCAGCGCTGTCCCCAGAGCACCCTCAGCCACCCTGGGGGAAATGAGACTACACCTTAGCGCTGGCGGTAACACCGGGGAACAGTCACTGTGTGCTGTTCTCAGTGGGTCCTGGCACCTCCTCTCGCCTAGAAAGAGGAAATTCAGAAAGCTCATGCTCAGCAGAGCTGTGCAATCCAGGAGTACAGATTCCCCCATAATAAGGCAAAGGCCTCCTTCAGGGGAGGCAACCCCATCTCTGTTCAGGAACAGAGTAGAGTGGACCAGCTCCCATAAAGACAGCCCGGGCCATGAGGACCAGCACAGCACCCATCTGTACTTAGTGTAAGGCCTGACAGTTATTTTTTTTCTCTTTTTGTCATGCAAATGCATGACTTAAGCTTTGATTGCCTAAACACACACTTCAAAGGAGGCATCCACTTCAAAGATGTCTCTCTGGAATAAACACACTGCCAGCCACACAAAGAGATGAAGAGCCAAGCCACCTCCCCACACGGAGGCCCCTTTGTTTTAGAGATCTTTTTCTTTTTTTAATAATAAATTTATTTTTTATTGGTGTTCAATTTGCCAACATACAGAATAACACCCAGTGCTCTTCCTGTCAAGTGCCCCCTCAGTGCCCATCACCCATTCACCCCCACCTCCTGCCCTCCTCCCCTTCCACCACCCCTAGTTCATTTCCAGAGTTAGGAGTCTTCATGTTCTGTCTCCCTTTCTGATATTTCCTACCCATTTCTTCTCCCTTCCCCTCTATTCCCTTTCACTATTATTTATATTCCCCAAATGAATGAGACCATATAATGTTTGTCCTTCTCCGATTGACTTACTTCACTCAGCATAATACCCTCCAGTTTTAGAGATCTTGGTTGCTGTTGATGACTGGCCATTTGGGCCACTTGCCTTTCTCTCCCCACACTGTAGATTCCCACTCTCAGGATTTAAATCCGGTAATAAGGAGTGAGTTCACAAAGCCCTAGGCCCTGCCTTCGACCCAAGACCCAAGGCAGATCAAAGCAGAATAAAAGCAGAACCCAATGCCCAATGTGCTGGCTCTCGTACTCTTGCTAATTCTCTGTTTGCGCCCTCTCCCCACGACCCCACTTGTGGCCACTAGTGTGCTACATAATTCCCAGGTCTTGTAAGTAATAACGCCTTTTTCTTAAAAGGTTCCCGATGGTTACTGCTGAAAGGCATCTTGTAATCTTAAGAGCTGCAAAGCCTGGTCTGGCCGTAGCACTGGTTATGGACAGGCTGCAGCAAGCACACAATGGGATCCTCTTCTCTTGGGTCCCAGGCAGTCACTCTGCTAGTTTTGTAAAGTCTGGTAACGCTGCTCTCCTGACTATACAACCTCTGCTCCTCATCGCTCAGAAGAGTGGGAGCTTTGTGTCCCAGAGGCCCTGGTGCCCTGTCCTCCCCCTAGATCCCGGGTTTCATGGCTGGCCACTCTCTGCCCCTCCTTCTCTACTCCAGCAAATGAGCTGCCTTTCTCTACCTGCATGTCACCACACTCCCTCCTGGAGCGGGGCTCCTGAGCCCCTGTGCCCTTGGCCTGCCCCCCAACCAATCTCCTCCTCCCCTGGTCGATTCCTTCTGTGCCTGCAGGGCTCTGGGTAACTTTCACTTCCTTGAGCAAGTCCCCACCATCAACCCCATCTTCTCTCTGCCTCTCTGTATTAATTATCTATTGCTGTGTGACAAGTCACCCCAAAATCTAGCGGCTTAAAACAACAAACATCTATGACCTCACACAGTTTCTGTGAGTCAGGGGTGGGGAAGGAAAGGCTGTGGACATGTTAACACCCACACTGGACACAATGGATGCATGCTTTCAAAATTCTGGGAGAAGAGGATTTCCAACATAGAATAGAATCCTATATACAGTCAAGGCATCAGTCCAGAGTGAGGGTATAATAAAGATTTTTCAGATAAGTAGGGTATCAAAGAATTAATCTCCATCATACTATGTATTAATTATCTATTACCATGTAATATATTAGCCTAAGACATACTGCATGTCTTATCTCATAGCTCTGTGGGTCGAGAGTTCAGGAGTGGTTTAGCTGGGCGGTTCTGGCTCAGGGCCTCTCAGGAGGCCAAGGTCAACATGTTGGCCAGGGCGGTGGTCATCTGAAGGCCAGACTGGGCTGGAGGATCTGCTTCCAAGATGACACCCTCATATGGCTGCTGGCTGAGGCCTCAGTTTCTTACTACAGAGCAAGTGATCCAAAAAGGAAAGAGATCAACAGAGCAGTCAAGATGGAATCCATATGGACTTGATGACGTAGTCTCCAGAGTGGCACACCATCACTTCTGCTTTTCCCTCTTGGTCAGAAGCAGATCACTAAATCTGGCACTCTCCTTCCAAAGGAAAGAGAATTAGCCTCCACTTCTTAAAAGGAAGAGTATCAAAGAATTTATTGACATAGTTCTAAAACAGCCACATCCTTCTAGCATGTGAGGTCAGGATTCCCGGCTCAACAGCTCAGCAGTCCCACCTTACCATGCTTCTGCTTCTCACTACTTGTCACAATGGCATGTACCTAAGTGCGTGTGTGATTTGCAGGGTACTGTGTCTCTAAGTACAAGATTCCATGAAGGCAAGGACAGCTGCAGGTTATGCCCCTGGTGAATAACACACAGCATTTGGTACATAATAGGGGGTCAACACATATTTTTTGGATGAATGAGAAAACGAAAGAATGAATGAGACAAATGACAAGTGCAAGAGGAATAAGGATAGAGGAGAAAGAAGTAGGAAACAGAAAGTGACTAAAAAAAAAAGTAAAAACGGGGTCGACTTTCATAGAGTGCAAGGGCAATGTCACAAAATGCCATTCCATCCCAAACAGCATGGCAGTCAGCCTCCATGTCTTGTGTCTTGTGACCGGCAGCTCAGATGCTCTGAGTTATGAGGATGGAGCCCTGGGCTCAGCCTTGGGCAGCAGGAAACTCCTCAAATTGGCCCAGCAGGGCTCCAGGCACAACAGAAAACCCATTTTCTAATACATGAGACAGAGGAGCTTGGAAGTCACGTCTTGGTATTAAATGAGGCTTCCCTCATCATCCTCCTGGTAGTGACGGGCTTCAAATCCACTTGTTCCCACCCACAGTACCCAGTGAAGCCAGCCAGGCGGGTGTGCCCTGCCTCCTTCACTTTGGGTCACCCCATACGAATGCAGGCTCATATCTCTGCTGTTTCCAGCATCCTTGCTCCAGACCCTTGGAAGTATGCCCTCTCCATGGAGCCAGGCTGTCATCAATAATTAAGCAGCAGCCTGAGATGTGGCCTCTGCAGGCAAAACCTTCTACCTTCTCCTGGGGAAATGCCAGATGAGAGAAAGGGCAGGAGGCAGAGGTGGACGGTGGCAGAAAGGGAGGGAGATGGCAGGATGAAGAGCCTATTCCAATGCGAGGCTGGAAAAACCAGACCCTGGAGAGTGTCCAGGTGCATTCAGGGCAAACCGCACACGTTAAAATCCAATGGCATCACCCCATCATAAGCAATACTGGCTTAGCACTGATGCTGTGCAAGATAATGGAAGTGCTCAGTATAAAAAAAGAAAAAAAGGACACTACCCCCAGTTCCTGATCTTCAGAGTCACTTGGGAAAACAACACACATGCAGAAAGGACAAATAACAATATATACAGGATGGCAGATGCCACAGGCCGAATAAGTGATTCACACAAGAGTTGTCGGGAGGGAGCTGTCCGCAGGCTAAGACAGTCCCTGAGAGTTCCTGAGGGAGCTGGGGCTGAAACTCGCTGACTCCCTGCAGAGCTTTGGGGGAAGATTACTCCCAGACAACGGTGCTTCAGCTGGTAAATGCCTGTGTATGACGAGTGTGTGCATTCACACGCTGCTCTGCTTTCCATGTGCAGCACAGTGGGACAGCCTGATACAAAACAAGGATCCGCCCGCCAGGAGTTTAGGAGCTTAGGGAGGACATAAGACTCACAGGTGCACAAACACCTGGGATCCAAAGCAGTGCACAAGACCACGTTACTGTGAATAATAACAAATAATGATGACAACAATGTGCCTTGGGAACGCCAAGCAGTCTACTCTCTAGTGCTGGAGGCAATAGGGAGCCCCTACGGGGTTCAGCTTCCACATCGGTAGATGTGCGTTGTGTGAGTAGTGAATAAGATAGGGAATGGCGCAATCGCTGGCAGGCGGAGGGCACCTGAATGCTTTCCTTCCTCCTCCTTCCATTCCATGCAGGCGGTGAGGCAAGAAGAAGGGCTTTAAAGGGTGGGGTTCTGTTATTCCAGGAAATAGTGGAAGAAATGGCCAAAGGCTAATTGTCGTATACCTACTCACGCTGGCAGTTCCATTCACCGAGCTCTTTGTAAGTGCCCAGTGCTTGGCACGCACCACCTCACCTAGTCCTCCCCGCTAACTCGAGATGATGCTACTACTGCTGTCCAGGTCTACACACGGGGAAACCGTAGCTCGGAGGTATCCAGTGTCCAGCCCAAGCTAGTAGGTGGCAGAGTCAGCACCCAAACCCAATTTGCTTCCAGGTATATGCTCACAATCATTCTTCATGCTGACTCTGTGGGGAGCTTCATGCTAGGGAGCATGGGCAGAGGAGGCCAGAGGGGGAGTCCCCAAGGGCTGGGTGAAGGAGTTTGCCACTTTAAGCTCCCCCCAGTATCTCTGGAGCAACTGGGTCTCCCTCCCCTGCTGCCTCTTGTTGAGAACCCCCAGTGCGGCCCATCCCTCAGGGTGTAGCACCAGCAATGCCTCCTGACTCCCGGGCTCACGGTGTTGTGATAGGGCCCCACGCTCCTGCTGGCCTCGGGCTTGGCAAGAGGCCCCACAAGTCTCTGCAGAAGCAGCTCAGGACCTACCCAGAATATGCACCACCTGCTTGCGCATGACCTCTCAGGTCGAGAAAAGTGACACCTTCAGGAGGTGCGAAGAAGCCACCCAAGTCAAAGTGACACCCCAATAGTGGGGACCAGGAGAAGTGACACAGCGCTAACTTGCACCAAACCGCTCTGGCCTACGGTCTTCAAAGCATGGAAACGAGGGGAGACCTGTACCAGTTTCAGAATCCTCGGACCTTTGAGAGCTTGAAGCTTGGGATCTTGAAAACCTCCTTCAATGGCCCTCTGGCTTGGAATGCTACTGTTGGGATGTTTGATGTCCTTCTAATTTGCAACCGTGTCCCCCATTCTGCAAACTCTGTTGATGGTACCCGAAAAATTCATGATGGTGCTTCCTGGTAAGGGTCCCTTTTCTACTTACGGGGTTGGCACCCAGGATTTCCTTTCACCTGCTCATTTTCTTATCTTCCTGTCTCACGCTTTGTGGCATTCTGTCTTTTATGCTATTTCTTAGAAATTTCCCCGGACTTACTCTTTTAGCCTGTCTCCTTTTTAAATTTTGCTATCTTGTTTTTAATTTCCAAGAGCTCCTTCTTTGTCAGATCGTCCCTTTTTATTAGTGACAGCATCCTCTTCTTCTCCCTCCGAGGATATTAACCTTTTCGTTTGTTTGTTTTCATGTTTTCTTGTGATCGCAGCATTGTTTCTGTGATCTCCAAATTAGCTTTTGGATTTTATCTTTCATCAGGAAGGCATTCCTGAGAAGACTGAGTAACTCTAGCTGTCCAGTCATATTTCATTGCAAGACATTAGAAAGCTTACAGGAGTCCTAGGACAGATGGGGCTTATCAGGGACTGGGTGAAAGCCTGAGGGACTGCATGGCGGCAGCATCTTTTTGGTAGGCAGACTCCTCGAGATCATCTTCTGTTTCCTTAGCAAAGAGTCCCTCCCTTTCCTGCTTGGATGCTATGCTTTTGGTTCCACTATTATTCACTATATCAGCTTGGATTATTGTCTTTATTTTCTCCTGGTCTATGGAGCCAGATGCCTCTCTGGACTCATTTATGCAGATAATAAATGTTTCTCCTGCTGTGCTGCACGAGGGGTGACCATCCAATTACTAGATGTGGAATAGGGATCTAACTATTCCTGATACAGATGACGACCAGCCACCCTGGTGACTCTCCCATCTTGTCCCCAGCTCTATTCCCAGGATCGTCGAGGCTTCCTGGGACTAACACAGCACATTTCAGCTGGCTTCTTGGTGGCTTTCTTTCTGCAGGCACTTAAGTCTTTCTCCACTGGAAGACAATCAATTAGCACTTTTTCATCTGTTTTCCATTACCAAACATCTGTTCACCACTCGGAGTCTCTGTCCTTCTAGGTAGTGATTTTTAATTCCTTACTGTCATTTTTAGTGGGATTTGGGGACGGCGCAGAAATGCATGTGCTAAATCTACCACATTTAAAGGAAGTCAGCTTAATTCGAAGCCTCTGCTTTGTTGTTTTTGTATTTAAATGAAAAAAAGAAGAGCCACCGATTATAATCATCACTGAATACTACAGTAAGGGAATGTCTTTCCTGATTCTAAGATAGTACTGGTGAATCTATGTAAGCCAAATATGTCTCTACCCTGTGACCCAGCAATTCTACCCCTAGATATAGATAGATAGATAGATAGATAGATAGATAGATAGATATACCTGAAAAATGAAGGCACATGTCGACCAAAACACATGAATAAAACTTTCACTGCCTCTTTTCTCCTAATACCCCCAAACTGGAAACACCCAAGTATCCATCCACAGCAGAATGGATACGGTGTAGGACATAAATACAATGGCATACTACATAGCAAAATAAATTTTTAAATTAATCAACTAATGCAACAGAGGCATAAATGAATCTCCAAGCCAAAGAAACCAGATATAGAAGAGAACAGGCAGGATGATTCCATTAAATGATATTCAAGAACTAGGAGAACCCATCTGTGGGTAAACTCAGTTACAATAGTTATCTCTTAGAGGAAGTTACCGCCTGCAAAGGAATAGGAGGACGCCTTCTGTGTTGCTAGAAATATTTTGCATCCTGATCTCAATAGTGGTTACAGGGATGCATAAATACATAAAAATTCATAGAGCTGTATATTTAAGATTTGTTTAATGCACATAGGTTATAATTTGACTTTAAAAAGAGAAAAAATTGGGGCACTTGGGTGGCTCAGTCGGTTAAGCATATGCCTTTGGCTCAGGTCATGATCCCAGGGTCCTGGGATTTGAGATCCATCCCCACAGGCATCCTGCTTCCTGCTCAGTGGGGCATCTGCTTCTCCCTCTGCCCCTCCCCCTGCACATGTCCTCTTTCTCTCTCTCTCTCAAATAAATAAATAAATTCTTTTAAAAAATAAAATATCACTGGTTGTAATTGTAAAGCTTTGTGGGAAAAGATTTTTTGGGAGAAAAAATAAAAGAGAGATGTGTTCAGAAACCTATCTGGATCTCAGAAGTAAGGGGAGGGCCTGGCATCTTTGCAAACCAGAGGTGTAGTCATTGAGATGCTGTGATTGACACACAGAGCCCAATCCTCTTCCCTCTCCTGGTTCTCTGAGTTTCTCTTAAACCAGAGGGGGTGATGTACATTATCTTTGAAGTCCTATTCCAATTCTAAAATTCTATGACCACAGGAAAGTTGGGATTTTTTTTTTCTTTTGCAAAAGATACATTATCTCTTTCCTCCTTTTCAATCAGACACACAATCCCTTTGCTTTGAGCCTCTTACCACTGACCAGCACAACACTCAGGGGTCGGAGACAACATCACTCATGTTTTTTCTACTGAACTATCTCAGTGAGATGAATACAGCAGATGCTGTTAGGTGAAAGAACCTTATTTTGCCATAAAATATATTGGATCTAGAACAAAGCCTTATATCTATAAAGGTATGAAATTGCATCCACAGTAAAAATCCCATCAGCAAAGTTGTCTAACAATAGAAGACTTTGGAGAGAGTTACTATTCCTACTAGCCAACTTAATGGGCCACTGAAGAAATTGCCTGTTTCTCTCCACCCCAAACTTGGCCTTGATAGATATATATTATATTTCCTTTGGCCAGATACAAGAAAAACAACACATATGATGTTTGGAGAGAAAGCTACTCCCCAGGGTCATCCTATTCTAATCAGAGATCATTTGCGAGGGGGGAAAGGTATCTGGGCCATCAGTCTGAGGGCCTAGCAGTCTTTTTCTCTCTGCAGATCTTCCCCCAGAGTCAAGCTTAAGAATTATCACCATCATATCCTAGACATCTTAGTCACTATTTGAAATCAGAGCAATAATGAAAAGTATTATGAACTCGAATGCTTCAGAATCTAGAGTCTAGGGTTGGATACTTCAGCTACAAAGATGCCTAAGCAATTGAACTTAGTGGAAGATTGAAAAAGGAATGGTGGAATCCCTGGGTGGCGCAGCGGTTTGGCGCCTGCCTTTGGCCCAGGGCGCGATCCTGGAGACCCAGGATCGAATCCCACATCAGGCTCCCGGTGCATGGAGCCTGCTTCTCCCTCTGCCTATGTCTCTGCCTCTCTCTCTCTCTCTCTCTCTCTCTCTCTGTGACTATCATTAAAAAAAAAAAAAATTAAAAAAAAAAAAAAAGAAAAAGGAATGGTTAGGGGCGCCTCGGTGGCTCAGTTGGTTAAGTGTCTGCCTTCGGTGCAGGTCATGATCCGGGGTCCTGGGATCATGTGTGGCTCCCTGCTCAGAGGGGAGCCTGCTTCTCCCTCTCCTTCTGCCCCATCCCCTGCTTATGTTCCCTAATTAATTAATTAATTAATACCTTTAAAAAGAAGAAAAAGGAAAAAAAAAAACAATGGTCAGCTACATATGAAGATGATGTGCTTTAGAGCAACTGGAAAGCATTTGCTGACGAGAGAGGCAGAGTGGTTGGTATAGTGGCAGGGACATCATTATTGCATCAAGAGAACTGCTTCTGGTCCCATCTCTGCCATTACCTAACTGTGGAACCTTGGACATGGAACCTTGATCTATAAAGTGGGCATATTAGGGTAAATGAAATAACATCCAAAAATCTCTTTTCTGTGATGAACTCTACTGTTGTCTGAGACGTGGATAAAAATTGTAAAGATAAACACAAAGTCTCTCCTTTTAACTGCAACTGTGTCTGTTAACTATTGCGATGCTATTGAAGGAGGCAATGTGTTTGGGAAGGGCTCAGATCTCACATGCTCAGAACCCCTACAGCCCCCTCTCTTTGGAGATAGCACGCTGCTTTGCTTTGAGGATGTTGTTCCCCCCACACCCCGACTAGGTCAATCAGATTTTCTCTTCCAGAACTGATTCTTGAGCTGAATGACACAGAGTCAGAAAATGCTTGTTCTTGAGCCATCCTGGTGTCAGCCTTTTCAAGAGCTGCCCATTAGCTCGTGTCTATCATTGCAAGTCTGGGGATGCCTCACTATGATCTTCCAAGGCTCGGCTATTCCACTTGCCCTCTGATTGTCCGAGTTACTCCTTATACTTTTGATAATCTCCTTGATTTGATGAAACTGGCCAGAGCTGACCTCTCCTGCTTGCAACTAAGGAACGCTAACTGACCTAGAACTCTTTCCTGATCCTATATGGGACCTAAGGTTATCCTTAGGTTAATAAAACCCAACTCATTTTTTTTAAAAAAGATTTTATTTATTCATGAGAAATACAGAGAGAGAGAGAGGCTGAGACACAGGCAGAGGGAGAAGCAGGCTCCATGCAGGGAGCCTGATGTGGGACTCGATCCCAGGACTCTAGGATCAGGCCCTGGGCTGAAGGCGGTGCTAAACCGCTGAGCCACCCGGGCTGCCCCAACTCGTTTTAAAGTACTCTAGAAAACTAGATTTTTTTTTTTTTTTTGTCTAATAGGACATTTTCTTTAACTAGAATAAGCAGAGCTACAGGACACTGAGAGTCATAATCTTAATTTTTGCTCCTATAGATTGTACTAGATTAACTTGGTCAAACAGCATGGCTCTTTATCATGCTGGACCTGAACTAAGGTCAACTGCATTTAAGTATCAAAGTCTCGAATTAGTTCTGTCCTTTCCTATGATCATGGATGCCACCAGAATCCTGTGCAACCCTTGGCAGCATCCAGTCTACCAAGCATTTCCTGGAGAGAAAAGCAGAAAATGATCTCAGCCAAAACCCATTATGGCACCACTGGGAGTATAGTATATCTTCCAGGAAAATAATGAGATTCTTTTTAACAGGTGGTCAAAAGATATGCCAGAGCTAAGTCTTCAGTCATTACTCTCAAAAGAGTTAAAATGCCTCCAGCGAGGGCACAGTGGGGCAGAGGGAGGTTCAAAGAAAGACACCTACTCCCCATTAACAAAGACTAAAGTCAATCTCCCTAACAATGTGGCTTTGGGAACCAACATTTAAAAGTTGTCACTGACACTGCTACTTATTTATGGTTGGGACATACTTTGAGGATTACTTTCTTGAAAGAGAAGAGCAAGATATCTAACGGGACGTACCTGGCCTCAGAACCATTGCTAAGAAAAAATAGCTGGCACTACCTTCTCATTATAAAACTGTGTTGTCGATATAGTAGCCACAGGTGACTATTTAAATTTAAATTAATTAAAATTTAACAAGATTACATATCCACATATCCAATATGGTAGGCTAGTGGTTACCATATGGGGCAGTGCATATACTGAATATTTCCATCATCATAGAAAGTTCTATTGGACAGTACTGATCTACACGGAGATGCCTGATACTCCATGCAGGTCTTAAAGCGGAGTTGTCTGTCCAAAATGGTATTGCTCCCAATGGTCCCTGGAAAGTTGGGTAAAGAGGACAAACAATATCCAGGACCCCCTCAAGGAGAGCTTTTAGAGTATGCCCTGAGGATGAGGGAACTTCTCTGCACTCAAGCCAAGTAAAAGGCCACTCCAAGAAATAAGCTTGCCAAGTGTGGCATACTTCCCTGTAGAACTGCTCTCTGAACATCTCCTGGAAGAGTCTCAAGACGAAAAGGTGGCTGGGAGAGTTCCAATGGCTGAACGAGGACAGGAGGCTCTTCTGAAAGTATCCTCCATTTCCAAAGGGCAAGAAGCCAACCTGACATTTGGGAAGGTGATAATGTATAGAAGTTCTCTTCTCAGAGGTCCACTTTCAAAGGCAAATGGAATTCTAATGGAATTTGTGCAGAGAGGACCACCGAGGGAGGAGAGGAAACTTCTAGTGGTCAACCACAGGGTATCCTATCTGTACCAGTAGATATGCCCACTGGAGTCTTGGAAGAGCCCTCAAAATTAGGGCCCCATGAGACAAAGGGTCCACGCTTGAGAATCTGCCACTTTAAGGACAAAACACTAAAATACAACTGTAATCTTTAAGAAAGACCTTTTGGCACCGCCACCAGCTATATCCCATCGTCCCCTCTTCTTTCCCTCTTCCTCCAATTCCTTGGCATGACTGAGCCATTCCTAGCAAGATGAACAGGGTAAATGGTTCATAGCTTTATCCCATCATCCCCTCTTCTTTCCCTCTTCCCCCAATTCCTTGGCATGACTGAGCCATTCCTAGCAAGATGAACAGGGTAAATGGGTTAAAAAAAAAAAAAAAAAAGGAAAGGAAAAGTCAGACTACCCACCTGTGACTCAGGCAGGCTTCCAAGGCTAATCAGATGAGGAGCTATTAAGCGGAGAGAAGGATGTTTGTTATACTGACTGAGGGACTGAAGTTGAAGTTACCAGAGGGCTCATCAGCGCCAAACAGGATAACAAAAAGTGTTCATGAACCTCAAGTGTGCTGGAAAATTTAGACGCCTGCCCATGCAATCATCCAGGGGCAGGAAGGAAGAACCATCGAGCAGTGAGATGGACAGTGAGAGAATATAAAGCCCTTCTATGATTTTGCCATACAAATTCAGAAGGTTCTAGAAGGAATAGATAAGAAAAGTGGACTTCGGGGATGCCATTAGCCCACAAGGAGGCAATGGTAAGAGCACTCAATTAACAATGACATGGGTGACCTGTCAGCTTTGGAATGTAGGCGACTGGCCACGGGAACGCCAGGAGGCATGGGTAATTGTTCCTTTTTATGCAGAGGGAAAGGAGGCTCAGAAAAGCTCCATAACTTGCCCAAAGACTGCAGTGAGCAGGTGAATCAGGATTCAGACTCAGGTTGGCTCTTAACCACCATTTTGCTGCTTCTGCAAGGAGTGGTCTTGAATGGGGAACCCTTCCCACCACGTCACTCAGGCATGCCATTGGTCCCGACACTCTGAGCGACCACTGTCTGCAGGGGCGCAGAGACTCCTCCTGCCTTCCAATATCCATCCTCCTCCTTTCCTTAGCAGGAGAGCAACTGTGAACTAGAACTTTCCAGAAGGCAAAACAAGAGTTTGGAGCTGCCCTCCGTACTACCTGAAGGAGGCGGGGAATGGTTGGAGTTCAAATGGTGATCTTGACCATGAGCGATTCAAGACTGAAGCCATAGGCATGGCAGAGAACAAAAGGGGGCCTGTGTCCCTAAATGTATTTTGGAGTCGTCATACCTGTGCTGAACTGCTTGTCTCTGGACTTCTAAATGAGACCCGATGCTGTTGCTTCAGGTTTTCTCTACATGCAGCTGACCCCAACTGGGAAGGCAGAGAGCCAGTAGTGAAATTCTCCACGTTGGTCTTCGAATCCTGCACGCTCCATTCAAAATCATCTGCCCACATTTCTGTGGCTGAGAGAAGTGCCTGAAGGCAGGTGCCCAGCTGCAGGGTCTATTCCTATCTCCATGAATGTGCTCCTTGGACTGGACTTGAACCTGGTGATCCCTACACCTCTCTCATAGGAATGAACTCCCAGATACAGCTTTGTCACGGGTCGCATCGACGTCTCTTTTTAAACATCTTTTAGCTATTTCCTTTTTTTAAAAATATTATTATTATTATTACTATTATTATTAAGATTTTACTTTTTTGTGAGAGAGAGTACATGAGAGTATGAGCAGGGCAGAGGGAAAGGGAGAGGCAGGCTCCCCACCAAGCAAGGAGCCCAAGGTGGGGCTCCATCCCAGGACCCAGGATCATGACCTGAGCTGAAGGCAGACGTTTAACCGACTGAGCCACCCAGGTGCCCCCTCTTAGCTATTTCTTTTGCTCTTCCTTCCCACCCCCATCCCATGCCAGGGAGAGAAAAAAAAATTAGCCAGGCAAGAGCACATCCAATTCCCTTTCTTAATTGCAAGGAGCAAAACATTTGAAAAGCCAGTGGCAGTCCCTTGAAGAGCATTTGCAAATTATCCAGGAGCGCAAAGCTTAGCATATTAAGGAAAGCAATGGGGGTCAGAGAACATGTTCCAAGCTAGTGGGAAAGGAGCTAGTGGGAAAGGTGATCCAGATCCGTAGAGGCGCCTGTCAATCACGGCTGGGGGCCTCCTAATCCTCTCACTCATTGCTGGCCACGCGTGGAAGAAAGGCTCGCGTGAATTAGAAGAAACCCAAAGTGTCAGCAGCACAGCTATGAGAGCTGTCATCCTAAGCTAACACTCCAGAGTGCCTAATGGATTTGGGGGAAGCGCTCAAATAAATGATCGTTTCCTGGTAGGAGATTAGATTTCATACACCACAGCCCAGCCCAAGCGTATGTGGAGAGATAGGAAAGAGAGAGTTCTTTTTCCAAAAGAAAAATTTACTTCAAATCCACTAATAAACAAGTAACTAGTTCCTTCCAAATTCTGTGGTCTGGGAAAGAAAGCAATTAGCTTGATTGTGAGCATTTGCTGACTTTAGGGGTTCTTGAGAGGCGGTCCGTATTACATCAGATGGAGGAATGGCTGACTAGGGCAGATCCTTGGGTCTCTTTCCCCCAGAAAGTGTTAAGAGCAGGCTGGTGCATAGTAAGCACCCAATGATGCTGCCGAGGAGAACATCACCACCTCCCAAGATTAATCAGAATATTTCATTCTTAGTTCTAAGTGTGAAGAAGTTATTCCTTATGATGTGCTAACGTCTATTCCCCTGTAGCTCTCACTCCTTTGTTCTACTTCTGGCTTGGGAGGGAGCACAGGACAAACCTGTTCTCCCCATGGTGGTCCTCCCAACACATCAGGGAGCAGCACCACCCCTCATCTTCTTTGCTCAGGCCCAAAAGGTCCAGTGACCTTAGTTACTGCTCCCATCTTAGCTTCCAGCCCAGCATGCTGGGGGGGATCCTCGTCGGCAAGTCCAAGGATGTGGGGCTCACTTCTATTCTTGGGATCTCAGAGGAGGGTGCTCCTCCTTGTGCTTCTCCTTGTCCTCATGATGATAGACGCAGCATGAATCCCGGGAGGAACCACTTCCCCAGGTTGACCTAAGCTCCCAAGGCTACCTCATGCCTCACAGAAAAGACGTGAGCAGCGAACATCTTGATCAATACGTGATTGAATGAATGATTCAACTTCTTATTAAACCAGAGCCTAAATTCATTTTCCTCCTCCTGAATACACTTTTATCACCTGTTTGGGGGAGAGATCTACTTTCGGGGACCGCACTTCGGTCCTTGTTTCTGTCCATTTTCAACTCGTTGGAGTGCATCAGAATTCCAGCATGTAGAGATGTTTTGGTCTAATGATTTAATCAACCTGCAAATTACCTGTCCCTCCCAGCTTCATGTCAGCTACAGATTAATTGTCACGCTACCAATAGGATGAGGTGAGTGATTAATTAGATTAGATTCGGCTTCTGTTCATATTATAATTTTTGGCGAGGCAGGTGAAACATTTTTGTCTGGTCTTTCTGGAAGGAGGATGTTATGGGTGGAATCATGGTCCCCTCACCCCCACCTCGCCCCAGTTCATATGTTGACGTCCTAACCTCCCACTACTTCAGAATGTGACCTCGTTTGGAAATACGAAGTTGTTGAAGATGTGATTACTTAAGGTGAGGTCATACTGTGCGGGGTGGGCGCCTCATCCAGCATGCCCGGTGTCCTTCCGTAACAGACGTGCACAGAGGGAAGATGTGGAGAGCCACAGGGAGAAAGGCCTGGACGGATCCCTCCCTTGGGGTCCTCAGAAGGAGCCAACCCTGCCCACACCTTGATTTTGGAGGTCCAGCCTCCAAAACTGTGAGGCATTACTTTTCTGTTCTTTAAACCACTCCGGTTTGTAGTATTTTGCTCAGCAGCCCTGGGTCCCTCTCAGCTCCACATGTCTTCCTCCCCCATCCTACTTCCCTGCTCTCCAGGGCCCTTCCCCATTTCAGGTGGGAACAAAGCCAACCCCAGTAACAAGGAAGGGGAGCCATTGTCTACAAATGTCCACCTGGATTTGGAGAGTCTAGAAATCTAAAACCCCTATAGAGCAAGGAGGGGAAATGCAGCTTGGGGTGGGGATGGGGTTGTCCAGAGCACTGAAGTCACCAGAAGGGGCCCTTGATGTGCACTGGTCAAGGTGGGATCTGGTAAACATTCCACAAGATGACCCTTGAGCTGGGCACTGAAGGTTGAGTAGGAGTTGGCCAGGTGAGAAGGTGGGCCAGAAATGAGGGGACAGAGGGACGGGGCAGAGGCAGAGGAGTGTGTGGGGGTAGTAGCCTCCAGACAGATCGGAGCATGGGGTGCCCCAAGCAGCACGTTTGTGGGGGCTGTTGTGTGAATACGGGAGCCCAGGGACACTGGATAGGGGGAAGGATCAAGGGCAGGAACCTGAGAAGACTCGGCCTCAGCCCTACGTTGGAGGTGAGGACAAAACAGTGTGTTTTGTCACTGGAGGGACACTGTAGCCCAGAACAACCCATGTCTGGGGTTCCAGAGAGACCCAGTCCCCTCCTCTCCATCCTCTTTCCATTCATCAAAATCTGTGCATCTTTGACTAACTCCTCCAGACTGCCCTTCCTCCCCATCTCCCCACGGGACTCACATCCCCGACACTGGGGCCACCTCTCAGCCCCTGATGCCCTTTCTCTGGGTCACCAGGGAGGGAGATCCTCCCGCTCCGTGGCTGTGTTTTGAACCCCCTCACTTGGCTGAGTGGCCCTCCAAGTGTCTCCGGAGATCAGCACTAGGACTTCAGGAAAGGGGCAGTCCTGGGGGTGCTCAGGAATGTCACCAAGCGGCACAGAAGTCGTGTGTGACGCCAGGTGATGGCGCAAAGAACAGATCAGAGGAACTCAGGAAGCCCATATTACTGCTCAAGAGGAATACCTAGGCCAGAGGTGAGGAGAAAGGGAGAGAAGCCAAGGATGCGTTTCTGAACAAGTAGGAAAAGGTGTAAGTGTACAGAAAGTTAGGGGGATGTACACACACACACACACACACACACACACACACAGGTGATTCTTCAAGCTCCTGGCAGGAGCTAGGATTGCTACCACAGGTAAATGAAGAACCCTTTACCTAAGCCTCAGACTCCCCAGGGGGGAGGGAGCATTTGGGGCACCACTGTGTGGACCCCCTCGACTCAGCAGTCGACACAAGGGCATCGAGTGGACGTGAACTTCTGTGGTTTCACCAAGAGATCCCTTGAGGATGACCCCAAAAAGGATTTTTTTTTCCGAATTATGAACACCGGAGTTGAGAGGGCAATGGGTTTATGGATTCCTGTCATGTGAAACATGCAAACAAATTAAGAGATGGGGGACAGAGAGGGTCGCTGCTGCTGTGAATTTCCAGAAAGGTCATCGCAATGCCCCCAGAAAGAGAAAAGCTGGGGCAGAAAATGAAAACTCAAGAGTTCAACAAAGCTCAGTTGTATCACAGAGAGGGTCTGGGTCCTGGGGTCCACACATCTGAAAAAAATCCATTAAAATGGCTGAATTCTGTCTCTATCAGAAAGCACTCCCTGGGGGAGTCGGTTGAGCGTCTGACTCTTGATCTCAGCTCAGACCTTGATCTCAGGGTCGTGAGTTCAAGTCCCGAGGTGGGCTCCACGCTGGGCATGGAACCTACTTAAAAATTAAAACGCACTCACCGACGGAAAACAAAAAAGCAACGCAAAACTCAAGCGCGTTTGTCAACTCAGGGACTAACTCGGCTGTGTCTGGGACAACGGATGTTTGTCTAAAACACACGCAGAAAAGAAGATACTTTTCTTCCAGTTGTCAGAGCAAAAAATCCTTTACTCTTCTGTCCAGCAACCTGGAGAAAAACAAGGGAATTTGTGGCTTGGTTTCCTTGGCAACCTTATCTTCACTCCAGGCACCATCCCCTGTCTCTAAGCAACAGGGCACTCTTTAGAATGACAGGGAGGTAAAACCCAGAGCTTATCCCTGAGCCCCCAGGGACCACGCAAACAGGGGCAGAGCATGTCCCTTCCAGGGCACACCCCAAATAGCATGGAAAGGTGCACGGCCTCAAATACTCTCACCAAGCCCCAAACACAACCCGGCTTCCCCCCACGTCTTTAGTGCCTAAAATCCCACCTCTCTACTCTCCGCCCCATGGCTTTTTCCTCTGTCCTCTGGAAGGGTCAGTGGCTCAGTTCATCACGTATCCCACTCCCGATAGGAAAGCCCTGCGTGGCACCTTGAGCGAAGGGAACGCCGTCCCTTGAGAACAAGGCATAGGAAGGAAAAAGAAGATGCCTCTGTGACTTGCTGATCTTGTAAACGGATAGTTTTGCTGGAGAAAAGGGTTCAATTAAAAGCAGATGAGAGAATATGCCTCTGTTCTGGACTAACATTTGAGAAAACTTCATTTGCACCTGCAAACACGAGCCAGATAATTTCTTTTTTTTTTTTTTTTTTTCCACCAGCACGCCCCGGCCTCTTCCCTAACATCTCTGCACCGCGAAGGATTTCTGGGAATATACAGAAGAGGAGCAAATGAACGAAATATCTGGAAACGACAGCTCTGAACTTCAATCAGAGCCAGAGAAGATGATGAGCATGAGCGTGCGGCTCTGCGGCTGGGAGGACATGGGGATTTGTAAGGGGAAGGTGCGGACCAGCAGTGCTTTTAACTGCTGTGTCTGATCATCAGGGAAACCACTGGCTTGCTGGTCCCTTTACTCCTCGGGCGGCTCAGGTCCAGGATCAGAGTTTATCCTCATATCACCTGTGAGGCAGGGAGGTGGGGCTGGAAAGATTCACCCTCCTTCGTGGATTTGGAAATCACAACTTGCTAAAGTACAATCACATGGTTATTTTCAAAATAAGGTAAAAACTACAGATTCTGAGTCCTAGCTCTTGCTTATCTGTGGCAAGGGACAGTTTTGGCTAGTCTCAATTGCTATCATTCAAAGGCAGTTTCCAAATTTCAAATTCCATGAGCTTTGAGTTATCTTCTAATTAAATTTTCCTAGTAGCTCATCAACAGGATGGATCTGTTTGAGACTCTTCTCCTTGTGTATTCTCCCTGGAGTAGAACTACTGATTAAAGGGGGTGATGAGGGCAGCCTGGGTGGCTCAGCTGTTTAGCGCCGCCTTCAGCCCAGGGTGTGATCCTGGAGACCCAGGGTCGAGTCCCACATCGGGCACCCTGCATGGAGCCTGCTTCTCCCTCTGCCTGTGTCTCTACCTCTCTCTCTCTGTTTCTCAAGAATAAATAAATAAAATCTTTAAGAATAAAATAAATGGGGTGATGAATTCCTTTTTGAGCACTCATATGAGTTCCACTTCCAATAGCTACTTGGCTGAAGCAGAGGGATCTGCGCCCTACAAAGCTGACAGTGGGGCTTAAGCCCTGGGGATGGGCTGCAAAGATCGACAGCTTAGGGCCACTCTTGGGGTTAGGGAAGAAGGAGATTAGGGGCAGGAAGAGTTACTAATGTGCTGGTAAGTGGCAGGACGTTGGGGACAAGAGGTGGCACAAACCCCAAGAAAAAAAGGAAATGGGACCCAATGTCTACTCCCAGTAGCTACCAACCACTGCGTGTGCATGCAGAATCGAGACCGACCAGGATGAGACCCTGCATGAGGAGGTGGTGCCACCCTTTGGGCAGGTGACATGCAAAAAACATAGGCAATGGGGTTGCCTCTTCTCCAAGGCATTGAACGGCTGCCTGTAGGACGGTGGTTTGACACGGCTTGGAAATCCAGGTGTTGGAGGAAGCTTGGATCCAATGCAATCCCTCTCCCAAGGGCTTCCCACAGACAGAACCTATCAATGGCCAACTTCTCGTGTGTTCTGTGGAGAACAGCCTCCCTCCTCCTGTCCTCTCCCGCAGCCCCTGGCCGAGCTCACCTTCTGAATGTGTGTCTTCCAGGTCAACAAGAAGAGAGCTGCCCAAGGCCATGGAAGACATTTCAGTCAGATCATCCCCAGGTTTCTAGCAATTACCCCCTGCTAAAGGGAGTAATTACCCTCCAACTGAGCGACGAACGAGGAATGGACCTACAAGTGCATTTAGGTGTCATTTTGCTCACTGTATTTAATCACAGGAAGGCAAAGAGAACGGAATTTTGATTTCAGAATTCATCCTTGGTTAATTGTTATTTGCAGAACACAAGTAACATTTTAATTATTTTCAACTCCGCACCATAACAGCTATCAAGGGAATGAAGACAAAATAGAATAAACAGGGACTTATTAAATACATAATTAATGTGCACTAAAATTAGCATATATAAATACGAATGAGCTGGGACTCTTACAAAGTACGCATCTCAAATATTATCACCTGATTAAACCCGTTCTGTGCTACAGCCTCTGAACAAATGAGGCCCTCTCATCAGGGGACAAGGACTCAGCAGCAGGTGAGCCGTTCCCTGGAGGATTATCCTGCGAGCAAAGGCTCAGGGTGTTTTTTATAGGACACAAAGTTTTAGAAAGCTACGATTCTCTTTACAGCGAAGCAAAGACAAGCCAAGCTCTGGGCACAGATCATCGTAAAGCCAACATGGATCTGCACATGATAATGTCTGAGCGAGGGGCCAGTTTGCAGTAGCAACTGTCCTCAGTGTGGTGTGGCTTCTCCAGGAGGTGGGAAGGGTCTGAAGGTATTTCTCACTGCAGCCTTGGCCTAGGGTGGAGCCGCCCGGCTGAACAGAGCTGCAGGGATGCAGGCTTTTGGTGGCAAAGATGACTCCTGATACAGACCCATCTGCCTGGCACACACAGCAGGGTCAGTGCTACGGCTCCAGATCCCTCCTACTTATCTCATTGACTAGCGGGAAGAAAGAGAACAGCCTCACACCAAGCCGGTGGTCTTGACACTTCCCGCGTGCTGCTGTGCATGGCATTCCTGCTGCCACCTTCATCCCCTCTACCATGTGTGTGTGTTGGGGGGGAGTGGGGATGTGGATCACTGGCAACCTGCTGGGTCCTCCAAGGCCTGGGTCCAATCCCAAGTCTGAGGGCAGTAAATCTTACTGTTTAAACCGCACGGAGCCAAAAGACATTACACCCTTCCTTCCTGCACTTGTTTTGACTTCCCGTGATGATGGATTCATTCTGCACCACGTTACAATATGTGTACGCATAAACTTTATCTTGTCTGTCAGATTGGAAGCTCTTTCAAGGCAAGGACTGCTTTTTATCCTTTTTTCTTTCCTTTTTTTTTTTTTTTTTTTTTTTTGGTATCTCTGGGAGCATTTAGAGCTGTGCCCATGGACTCGGCAGCTACTCACTACGTGTGGCCATGAAGCACTTGGAATTTGGCTAGCAGGACTGAGAAAATGAATAGTCTATTTTGTTTTAATCAATTTAAGTTTTTTTAAATTATATATTTATTCACAAGAGACACAGAGAGAGAGGAAGAGGAAGAGACACAGGTAGAGGGAGAAGCAGGTTCCATGCAGGGAGCCTGACGTGGGACTCGATCCTGGGTCTCCAGGATCACGCCCTGGGCCCAAGGCAGATGCTCAATCACCGAGCCACCTAGGGATCCCCTCAATTTAAGTTTGAATTTGAGAACTGACGAAATGGAAAATGCCTGTTCAACACTGAATGCAGCTTTATTCAGTGGGACTACATTTCACTTGAACCATTAAAACTTCAGCATCCAAATCGAGGTATGCCAGAGAGTAAAACAGACGTTGGATTTCAAAGACTTAGTGTGGGGGGGAAAAAAAAGAATTTTTTAAGATTGATCCTATGTTGAAATAATAATATCTTGGCTATTTTGGATTTAAGAAGATATATTTTAAAAAATTAGTTTCGGGATCCCTGGGTGGTTCAGTGGTTTAGTGGCTGCCTTTGGCCCAGGGCGTGATCCTGGAGTCCCGGGATCAAATCCCACATCAGGCTCCCTGCATGGAGCCTGCTTCTCCCTCTGCCTGTGTCTCTGCCTCTCTCTCTGTGTCTATCATGAATAAATAAATAAAATCTTTAAAAAAAATAAAAATAAAAAATTAGTTTCACTTGCTCTTTACTTCTTTTTCTTTTTCTTTTTTTTTTTTAATGGCTACTGGAAAGCAGACAATAGATACATTATAAACAGATGACTCCATCACTCTCACCTGGTGCCCAGTGTTCACTGTAACCAAAGGACAGCATTTTTCAGGCCAGGTATGGGGATTTGCCCAGGACACAAAGAAAACTGGAGACAAAAGAATCAAATCGCACGTGCCAATTAACGAATAACGTCCCTCCTTTTGAAATGGATTAAAGTACAGCACAATAGGTTGTAAAAGGAGGGAAGAATTCAGATAATGAGACCATCAGAATGCACTTCGTTCTTATCTCAGGAGCTTCTTAGCAGCCAAGGGAGAAAAGAAAAGTTAAACACAATAAATTATGAATATTGTTTCCACAAAGGAGGCAAAGCTTTCTCAGGGAGCGCATTCCACAATAAATATCTTATTTGGGAGCGCTGGGGAGTGAACTGGGCAATGTCCTCAGCCAAAGAAAGAAAGAAAGGGAAGAAAGAAAGGTGGTAATAAATTCTGTAGTGATTTGCATGTGACAGTTAATATCCTTCCTTTGAAACCCGATTTGAGGCAAGAGAAATTGTTCTGTAAGAGGGATAAATTGGCAGGAACCAATGTGCTGCCTTGCTCAGGGGACGGGTGTGTGTCACCCAGGGGAGAGGATGACAAGCTCATCCTTGGAGCAGCTCTTTCCACTCCCGACATCTGATGAGCCCGCTGTGGATTCCCCACACAAGCCGCCCCCGACCCCTGTGCTGTCTCGCATTCCAGAAATAAGAAGTCAGGTCAGGACCAATGGGAACAAGATGACGCCATCATGGGGTGACTCTGTACTACCCTTAATTCATATAAAAAATTAACTACTTTTGGGACGCCTGGTGGCTCAGTGGTTGAGCGTCTGCCTTTAGCTCAGGGCGTGATCCCAGGCTCCTGGGCTCGAGTCCTGCATTGGGCTCCCTGCAGGGAGCCTGCTTCTCCCTCTGCTTGTGTCTCTGCCTCTCTCTCTCTCTCTCCGTGTCTCTCATGAATAAATAAGTAAAATCTTTTTTTAAAATTAACTATTTTCAAATTTTGAAATTTAAGGCATTTTATTTGTAATATATGTTTGACACACCCCATAGCTAACAAGAACAGCTGTCTCAGGAAGCAGGTTGCCTCCCCTAAATAGAACTCAGCCCAAGGCAAGCTTGGGTAGGCTCTAAATAATTTGTGGAGTTGCATTTTTTTTTTTTTTTTGTCCAGGGTTTAGAGCAGTGCCATCCTATGGAATTTTCTGTGGTGATGGAATTGTTTTGTATCTGTGCTGTCCAATTGTATAGCCACTAGCTAATGGCTACTCAGCACTTGACATGGGGCTCGGTTATGAAGGAAGACCTCAATTTTGCCTTTTGTTCAAATCTGATAAATAAATAACAGAGCATTTGGTGGCTCTGGGTCCTAAGCCTTTCTGACTCCACAGCCTCTGGTTTGTCTGTCCTGGTGGCTACTAGCTGCTGTATTGGGCAGTATAGGTCTAAAAGGAAGGAAAACCATGTTTTCTAGCTGATATCCACCTGGCCAGGGTAGAAAGATGACTAGAATTTACCGGAAACTTTGAGTCTTAATACAAAAATATGTTCAATTTCTCTTGCCTTAACTCTTTCCTTTAATTTACATAATAGGTGGGAGGATGACATAATCTAGTCAATGTGGAAATGAGTCTTGATTTTAACCCCAGTCTTCGTGCAGCTTTAGCACATAACTCACATGATCTGAAGGCCAGTCGGTAGGGAAACGGCATGGGTCTATATAGCCTGTGGCAGGGGTTGGCAGTGAATCTGAGTGTCACCCCATTGCTTTTTTGGAGGTGGGAGGCGGGTGGAAATCCTGCAGGAATCCCAGAGCTAACGATTTCACCTTCGGGGTGTTTGTGCCAGTTCTCATGCTCAAACCCTATCACATAAGTGGGGAGCATGCTACCAGCTTCTGCTACAGTACACACCCAGGAACGCAATATGCTGAGCAAAATGTCATCCCAGACAGGAGCCTGAGCTAATTATAATGTCAGGCTTCCCACTGAGACACAGATAATTAGAGGAGAATATTACAGTGTTTTCTGACTCCTGGGGTAAATGAGAAGTCTCTTCAAATGTAACCTGCTGGAGCTAGAAATTAAAGTGGTTGGAGATGTTCCATTGGGAGACCACCAAGGCCATTACCAAGCCATCTTTCAGGATCAGAGCAAAGCGAAGGCAAAGCAGGAGGGAGAAAGGGCAAGGTGAGTGAATGTGGTATGAGAGAGTTAATATCTTTCAGGTCCTATCATGTTCTAGCCCCCGTGATGCACACGTCACAGCAGAGGACATGGCGAGTGGCTCTGTTGGTGGCTGGCACTGTCATCTCACTTAACACCGAACCACAAGATGGATATTATCTCCACTCTACAGCCAGGAAAACTGAAACTCCCAGAGGCTTATGTAAGGTCACCCACCTAGTAAAGCATCTGGTGGCTCGAGGATCTGCACCCTGGCCTTTCTGATTTTCAGTCCTGGGCTTGTCCCCTTTCCCCTCATCACCCTCCTTGATATATTGAAGAGCTGATGATCTGCTTGGGTCCCGGGTGGTCCTCACTCGGTGGAGGTGGTGGTGGTGGCGGCGCCAGGGCGTGGGAGCCATGTGGGTGCCCGTGCTACACGCGTCTGCCAAGCACCCACAGAGGTGATTCACATTGCCCCCGCCAAAACCTCCTTGCTGAACTGAGCCGCGGCATCTGAAGTGCGCATCACACCAACACGCCAGTGTGGTGGTGCTGCACACATTAACATTTAATGTGGCAACCTTCAAAAAATGAGAAGCATTTTCTGAACTTCTCTGTGACTGGCTCTGAAACAAATGTTGTGATCCGCCTGGAGGAAGGAAGCCTGGCTCACCAAAGCCAAAGGCAAGCTAGAAGCACAGGAGGGACGGGGCATGAGTCTGGCTCTTCCTGGGCCCGCTCTCAACCTGGAGCATCCTCTTTGGCCTCCCTGGATCTCGGTTTCTAAAATGTAAAACAGGGGGTACAAATATCTCCCTCCCAGACGGAGGGCGCTTACAAAGGCCCCAGTAAGTGGCAGCCTCTAGCGTGAGCAGTGGCCTTTGTTACCGCCAACGAGTTGTTGGCCTTGAGTGGTGCTCAGCTTACTCATTACCTGAGCCTGGGTCTCTGGCTGCGCAAAACACTCCTCTAGTTTCTGGGAGCAGAACAATGTGAAGGAGAGGCTGTTGCTTTGGTGATTTCCCTGGAAAGGACCCTCATGACAGAATTTTCTGTCCGCTCTTTGTCCCAGAAACATGAAGAGTCAGAAAGCTGTTCTTTCTAGCTCTTGGCTCCTACCTGCAAGGCCTCAGTGCTGCCCCTCCGAAGCTGCCCTTGCAGCACGTGGAGCCCACACAAGGGTAAAGTGAATGCCCAGGCATGTGCCACCCAGAAGCCCTGGGACCTGTGAATGCCACCTTTCATGACCAAGGAGACTCTGCAGGGAGGACTGTCCTGGACGGTTGGCTTCTCTCTCTTTCTTCCTCTGCCCCACCCCCTGTCCGTGCTCTCTCTCTCTCTCTCTTTCAAATAAATAAATAAATAAAACTTTAAAAAAGGGGGGTGGGTGGGGAGAGATAAAGAGATTAGGCACAGAAGAAAAAGCAATGTGACCATGGAGGCAAAGACTGGACTTAGGTGTGGCCACGAGGCCAGAGGGCCATCTGCCTCCAGAAGCTGGAAGAGGCAAGGGCAGACTCCTCCCTGGGAGAGGGAGCACGGCCCTGCCAGTGCTGTGATGTTAGTTAAATAAAACTGATGTGAGACTTCTGGCCTCCAGACCAGTAAAAGAATAGGTTTGGGTTGTTTTAAGCCACTACGTTTGTGATCGTTTGTTACAGCAGCCACGGGAAGCAAATACAATCCTTCGTTTTGTTTCCAACCTGTCATTAAACAACCCTACCAAGATCATCTCAGGCATAAAGGAATAACTGTTACTCTTACCCCTTTTTGTGTGTTTTGGGGATTAGGGATGTTGCGGTGGTTAGGTGATTGGAGGCTCTCCTTCCAAGACCCATTTTTACCCTATGAGTCATTCATTATAGGTAAGCTGGTAAACCTCACAAGAACATGAAGAAAATAAAAGTCATCCACAACCCCGGGAATACCCAACCACTGTTAATATCTCAGTGTGTAAATTTGTGAGGTGTTGTTCCTTGAGGGAGAAAAAAAAGCCCTTCTGATTAAAACTCCAAGCATCAAAAAAAATAAAAAATAAAAAATAAAAATAAAATAAAATAAAACTCCAAGCATCTCATGTAAAGCCATGAAATGTAGCCTAATAGGAACCGTCAAGGAAGACAAGCCAAATAATTAAAATCAACTACTGTGCTGTTCTGCAGACACAGGCAGCGACCCTAGCTCGCTCTATGTCACAGCAACAGCCAGCGAAGTGAACTTGACTCTTGACTCTAATGAGAGGAAAATAAAAAGCCTGTGACTCAGCTCATCTCTTCTATGGATTTATAAATCAGTTCAAATACAAAGGAAAGCTTTCCCTGTCCAGGAGGCCCTCAAGAGTTGAATGCCATCCCTTCGCCCGCCTGGTTGGCCAAGGGAGAAGGGGAACTGGGACCCCTGGCTCTCGAATGATACCCCCTCCTCCTAGGATGGAGGCTAGATACCAAGTGCACCGGTTATTCCACATGCTCGAATAGATTTTCAGCTTCAATATGTAATGTGAGATCCTAAGAGGAAGATGGCATGGAGCTTCTGGCAAGAAGCCCCACCTATGGATGGGGGGGGAGAGGGCAGGGGAGAACCTATTTGAATAATCCCCATTCAGAGTGATAGGATCACAACAGAAGCAGACACAGGATGTAGCATGGAGTCACAAAGGAAGGGACGATTAACACTGTTAGACACATGAAAAGAATATTGTACTATCTGTATTATTTTTCACAGAATCATCCAATGCCAGGGCTGAAAGGAATCACAGTGATAATTTAACACATGCGTGCACGCATACACACACACACCCTGAATCACCCAATGGAGTAGTGTTTGAAGGCGATAACCTCTGGAATATCCCTTTTAAGCTCTAAATTTAACCTTCTGGCATACAAAGCCATGCGATAGAGCGCTGTCAAGACCATAAGCCACTCATGAAAAGAGATTAGTAGGGACTCGATTGCTAGTTGATTTTTAATTCCACTCTGACGCAGAGAGGGAGCTTGTTTTCTGAAGGCCCGGGAACCTCTGGAAGGCTCAGAGCCCTTGAGCCTGCACGATGTTGCATGAAAATCGCTCTAAGAGACAATGATCAAAAGGCTCCAGAGTTGCTTTCCCAGAAAACGTGTCACTTCCTCAGGAGATCGTTTTCCGAAGGACTCGTGCACCCCAACCTGCCGCCAATGCACACAGGCCAAGCCGGAGAAGGGATGTGGCATACAGAGGAGCGGCATCTCCGTCTGTGGAGATGCTGTGTCTACCCCACCAGCCGGAGGGGCTCACGTCTGATGGTCTCCATCAGTCATGATGGTTGCTTCCTAAAACATTTAAACTGCTTACGTGACTGTGTGTTTGTTTCTTGAACACGGGATTTCTTCTCTGCTCTGGGGCTGCGGATGGTCTTCGTGGGGCCCGTGCGAACCCAGAGCTGCCCGGAGGATGTGTGTTAGGGGCCCCCCAGCTCTTCCCACATTCATAAGGACAACTGTGAGCCACAGAAGTTTAAGAGCACATCCGTCCTTGCACACGCCTATTAAATGTTAACCCAGTGCTCTGGGTGTGTGTGCATGCGGACCTGTGTGTCCTCGCGTGCCGGAAACCTCTGGAGGATGGGACACTTGCTAACAAGCTCTCCTTTTCACTTCCACATTAAAAATAAATAAATAAATAACAAAATATCCCCAGGACATGTAAAACTGAACCAGCAAAGACAAGAAACTTCAAAAAAAAATCAATTATCCTTTTAGTCATTGTGAACAGTCTATCTTAAAACCCAGAGTCTCGGTGAACGTCAAAGCTCTAGTTAAATTTTTAATAAACCATAAAGGATAATGTTAAAAAAAAAAAAAAAGATCCCTTCAAAGGCAAACTGGTGACAGACCAGCTCTTGATACGGTTCCCATCAAAGGGCAGGAAGCTGCTGCCCGTAACTATCAGTGAGCGAAGTGCTCTTGACTGGAGTTAGCAGCCCGGGGCTCCGGGGATGGGCCCCACCGGGGCCTCGGGAGACTCGGCTACTTGCAGCGAGACCCTGGTGATGTCATCCTGTGCTGGGGCTTTCGACGACAACTGTGCCAATCAGTGATTCACATCTGGTCCAGGCTTCTCTCTGCAGCCCAGACTCTGCTCCCCACTCCGAATCTATACACCCAGCTGCCTAATCGGCACCTCCACTTGGATGTCTGCCAACAATCCAAGCCTCCCAGTGCAAAACTGGGTTCTTGAGATGCCTTTCTAAAACCTGCCCCCTCGGGGTCCTTCCCATCCCAGTGGGTGGCAACTCCATGCTCATAGCCAGTCAGCCCTGAAACCCTGGGGTCCTCCCTGGTTCCCATATTTGTCTCACAATCCCCCACGCCGGTCTGAGCTGCCCCTGTTCACAGACCGCATTCCTAGAGTGGCCTCTGCCCAATTTCCTGGTGGCTGCCCAGTCTGAATTCAGCACCTAGAGGGAATCATATGCTTCTGTGTTCAAATCCCTGGGGTGGGCCCATCTCTCAGAGTAAGAAGGAAAGTCCTTACAATGCGTCTGAGTTCCACCTGGAGCAGGGCTGACCCCTCTGTCCTCACTTTGTGCCTTTCCCTCCCACTCACCCTGCTCCAGCCACACTGGACTCGTGGCTCCTCCTCATAGGTCCAGACATGCTCCTGCCTCAGGGCCCTTGCACTGGCTGCTCCCTCTGCCTGGAACATTCACTGCCCCAGAGAACTGGTTGTCTGACTCCAATGCGAGGTCTCAGTGAGACCTCCCTGGCCACTCTTTAAAATTACAATTCCTTTCTGTAACAACTTGGATCTCATCAGCCCTGCTGGACGTGTCCTTTTTTTATAGCATCAGCCCCCTTGAACATAACATACAAGCCAATTATTACTATTATGTTGTCTTTCTGCCCTGCTATAATGTTAAGGATAGGAGGCCAGGGATCTTGGTCTGTTTTATGACTGATATAACTCAAGTACCTACAACTCATTATTAAAATGCAATTAATTTTTTAAAAAAGGCAAGAGTAGGGAAGAAATTTCCCTTTGAACTTCTCGAATCCAGACAAGCCAGGTCACGGGCCGTTACACTGGGCTTCTGATGAAGCTCAGTTGGGGTTCCTATGGGCCACTCAATCCTCATTTCAAAAGATGCTTCCACATTCACCATAATAGGGACATGGGGTGACCATGAACTTGGGAAAGCCAATGATCCAGAAGAAAGTCTATTGTCAAGGCAAAAGTAACCTTTGAATCTGTGCTGATTGGGAATCATCAAATCATCCCCTATACCTTCCTGCTAACATTTTTGTTTCCGGTCCTAATCTGAGCTCTCCCTGAGGTCAATAAACATTGAAAGATGTGAACTCTGACCCTCCCCAACCTTCTGTGAGAATGAGCCAGGAAAGAGTCCCAGCTGAGCACACGGGAACACAGAAGGGCAGTGGCAGGTGAGAGATAGGAAGACCTCCACCAGAGGAAAGCATATTCCCGGCTTTTCAAAGCCCAGTGCAATGAAATCTGGGTTTAAGAGCACTTTTGCATTCTTCAGGGAGACAGGGAATCCCCACGGGACACCTTGAGCCAGTATAGTTGTCTTATTTGACTGTCGACCCTCTGGCCACATCTTTATTCATTCTCAACTGCTCAGAGAAGGAGGCTTGAGTGGCAGAAAGAAAGCTACTATTACAACTGAAAAGATAAGAACCTTCTCTTCTCTACTGATGAGCATTTCCACAGGTTGAAGGTGACTATGGAGGTTTTTCAAACTGCCCTCTGCCAAGCCCTTGGTCTTCCGAGCTTGCTAAGATTCTGAGGCTGACTCTGGCCAGAACCACCTGCCAGGGCAAAGCCGCTTTGGTCACCTTTGTGCATTGGGGTCCCACATAAGACTTCAAGGAATACTGAACAGCAAGCTATAGAAACACCAAGGAATTTTCCCATGACCCAAAAGGAAAGAGCCAAGAGGGAAATGAGAGAAATATGCTGAAGAAAAATTGGGGAGCAAACCAGCCTATGCAATCAGATGATAGAAATTCCTAAGACCAGGATAGAAATAATAAGGACAGAGCTTCCCATCGAGGGGAAGACCTGAGCTTTAAAATTGACTGGAAACAGAGGGCCGGGGTGGCTCAGCTGGTTGGGCAGCTGGCTCTTGATTTTGGCTCAGGTCATGATCCCGGGGTCCTAGAATCAAGCCCCATGTCGGGCTCCACACCCAGTGTGGAGTCTGCTTGTCCCTCTCTCTCTGCTCCTCCTCCTGTTCATGCACATGCTTGCTCTCTTGCTCTCAAATAAATAAATGAACACAATCTTAAAAAAAAAAACTGATTGGAAACATAGTGTTCTAGACAGATTGAGTATACATTGGAATATATAACATATCAAAATTTTCATTAATATGAAATGAAATAATGACCTTAATAATGACCCCCGCCCCCCCCCGCCCCCCAAAAAACAGTCTTCATTGCATAAGCAGAAGAATATCCAGCTACCCAAGGAGGAATAAATTGGGTTCGGCCATGGCCTTCGTTCCCACAATATTGAAACCGGAGGGTAGTGGAGCAACATCTACACGAGCTTCAAAGAGAAGAACGTGCCTCTAGCAAGCTTTCTCCGGTTGAGTCACTGCCCTGAAACAGGGTGACGAGTTGGCACTATGATAGGCAAAGGGCTCGGATAATATATCACCCAGGAACACTCCCTCAAGGGAGGTTATTCCTAAAACTCGAGTTCTAGCACAACCAATGATGGATCAGATAGCTGAAGAACTCAAGACTAGGAAGTCACAACAGAAAGGAAGGACAAGAGTATTATTAATGCTAATAACCGCTACCATTTTCCAAATGCTCATGTGGCCTAAGTACTGCACCAAAATCTGTGTCTCTGTGTGTGCGCGCATGTGCTATAGCATCTTATTTAAGTATCAAAATAAATGTAATTCATTTTGCCAATAAAGTCCCGGTTATCTCAGTAGTAGTAGCTTTATGCCCGTTTCACAGATGGGAAAAACAAGGCTCAAAGAGCTTGAGTAGCTTGTCCAGATATGCTAGCAAGTAAGTGGCAGAGCTGGAATTCCAAGATGTGACTCAAGGAGTTCCAGAGGTTCCCTCAATTTGTTGTTCTAAATAATATCTTTATTCTTTTTTATGCTTATCTGTGTTTTCTAGTTACTCTAAATGAAACACTATTTTTCAGTTAGAATGCCAACACATTTTGTTCAATTAAAATAAATCCAAAGATGCAAAGCAAACTACCGCAGCATGCTAAAAAAGGATTCCACTGGGCAAGGGTGTTCCAGACAGGTGCTCCGCAGGAAGAAGGCAGGTAAGGCAACCAACCACCTGTGCCAAACTCTACGGAGCTCACTATTTTAAAAGAGCATTGAAGCAGAACCAGAGACATCCCACACTTATTATACGAGGTGCGCCCCACAGCAATGACGTGAGTTAAAAATGATGTCAAGAAAGATTTGCATTCTGTCCCTGAGCCTCTCCCCTGCAAAAAGGACCCATGTCACGGTTGTCGGTGCCCCTCTTCTAGCCAGGCAGAGAGGCTGACAGAGTGATTCCCCCCTCAGGCAGGTGGCCGGACCTCACCTGGAATGTTGTGGATGGTGATGGCCAGGATGAGCAGTGCGATCCTCCTCCAGCTGCCGCTGTTGGGTTGCATTGGGGTCCCCCGCGGAGGCTCGGGGACCGCAGGGCCCTCGGGAAGGCTGGCGGCCACTGTCTTCTTCCTCTGATAGGCCTCGCCGTTCTCGCTCTTGTCTGAGCAAAGAGAGAGAGGGACAGGGAGAGAGAGTACTTTGAAACTGTGCACCCTGGTCCTTGGGCAGGTAGCAGTGGAAGAAGCTCCCCCCACCCCGGGAACTGGTCTGCTTCCTAACTTCCTAATGGACCTTCTGTTCCTCTCCTCCTCCCTCCCTTCCTTTGCTTACTCATTCATTCGGCAAACACTCCCTGAACAGTGTTCAGTGCCCAATGTACAGGGACCAGAAAGGATTAAAAAAAAAAAAGATGAAACTGGGGGCACCCTAGCAATGCTTACTAAGGAGAAGCGACACTGAGGAGTGATTAGGAGCTCAGGTTCCGGAGCCCGGCAGCTGGACTCACTCCTGACTCGTCCACTTATCAGCTGTGTGGTGCCCAACAAGCTGTTTACCCTCTCTGTGCCCTAGTTTCCTGAATCATAAAATGGGATAATGACGGTACCTATCCCATAGGGGAGTGTAAGGATAAACGAGAGGCCGCAGGCAAGCACTTAGCTGCTACTAAGTGCGCAGGTGTGGACAGTAGTGGCTGTCACACATCATGGGTGACCCCGCTCTCCTGGTCATGCCGCCTCATGGGGACCCATCCATATGCCAGGCCCAGCCAATCAGAGTCCTTCCCCGGGGAGAGGGGGTGGGTACTGGAGTGGGGACAGGCCTGGTGATCCAAGTGTGGATGCTCAATCCAAAAGGTCATATACCAGCAGCCTGATGTTCCACGCAGGAAGGGCACAAGGAAGCATTGATGGGTGATAGACAGAAGCAGGTGTACCACCCAGATAGACACACAGACAGATGGACAAATGGCAGCCTGGGTGTCACAGGACATTCTGACCCTCACAGGCTGACTAAGGTACCCAGCCAGGATTTCATGAGCTAACTAGCTAACCAGGCAACCCTCCTTGCAAACCTTCCCCTTGGGGGATATATTTGAAGGGTGTCGTTTCGTAAGCCCAGGTTATGCCAACTACCCACGGCCTTCTCCTGGGTCATTTGCTCATTCCTAACGGAGGCAAATCACCTGGGTCTGAGGCCAAGCGCCCAGACTGCGGTGATGCTCAGCATGGGATGCAACGGTGGCTTCCCGGAAGAGCAGAGTCTTGAGCAAATTGCAGAAATGAGGTGGCACGAATGGAAAGGAAAGTCTCCACCATGAGTGAGTATAAGAACCCGCAAGTCATAACTCAGAGGTCACAGACAGGACACATGAATGTGTTTTTAGGATCGCCATCCTGAGTAAGGCACCCATTCATCCCAGTTCGGGCCCGCCATCCTGGGGGGATTACGCGTGTCCCTTTTCACTCTCAAAGTGCCCTGGTTTGGAAAATAAACAATGTGGCTCCCCCGGCTGTGGGAAACGGCAGAAGCTTGACAGATGCTCTGCTGTGTTGGGAGACACAGTTGTTGAACTGTGGCGGTTCTGCTTCCCTTCCCCATACATTTTTCACTAGCAGAAGAATTCTCATGTCTAAGCTGGAAGTTGCAGAAAATTTTTTCCCAAAGTCAAATTAAGAAACAACAGGCAACTGTAAGGACCCTGCTGGCCCTGACCAGGGGCCTCTGGAGGTGCCTCTCCTTACTTCTTTGGCGAAAGGCAAGGTAGGGATGCTCACGCTTTCAGATGCTTCGGTTAAAGACCAGTCTCTCGGGACATCTGGGTGGCTCAGTGGTTGAGCGCCTGCCTTCAGCTCAGGGCATGATCCCGGGGCCCTGAGATCGAGTCCCACATTGGGCTCCACGCAGGGAGCCTGCTTCTCCCTCTGCCTGTGTCTCTGCTTCTCTCTGTGTGTCTCTCATGAATAAATAAATAAAACCTTTTTTAAAAAAAGTAAGACCAGTCTCTCCCTATGCAAACTTGATCAGGTCTTTGTTGCCCTTTTAAGATGAACCTGCCGAAGTGGACACTGCTTTATATTTCCAAGACAGGGGGGAAAAAAAAGCAACAACAAAAACAAACAAACCAAAAAAACCCACTTCTTTTGAAAATCATTTTGTCTTTGTTCACTCAAATCCAACAGGTAAGCGTGAAGAGGAAGCAAGTGCCAAAGGGCAGGTTGACTCAGGCTGCCCCAGATCCCAACCTGTTCTCTCTCATGACAGTTGAATCTCAGTCCCCAGAGGGAGGAGGCGCCTCCTATGGATCCCCCCAAATGCAGGAATGCCAGCTGCCCCCAAGTGTCAGAGGCCACAGCTCCCATAACTGGCCTCTGGGGACACTGATGTCTCAGCTGCAAGACGATTCCTCCCAGACACTATTTGCATAGGATGAAGCTAAACACTCCTTGTGCAGTCTCCACACCATGTGTGTTCGTGTGTGTGGACACACACAAGCACGGGATTGTTCACCTGGCACCCCACATATCACACAGCCGTCGTGCACGTTTGCACACATGTTTCTCAACACCCACGGGAGGAATTTGTTTACACCTTTTAAGCTGACAATACTCGATGACTCAGGCTGCAGAGGCTGGTCAGAAAACTGAAGTACACGTCTGGGACCTCGAATCCATAAAAGTGCAAGCAAAGCAGGCCCGAGCGCCACCCAGGAACTAAGGCACGGGGTGGCGGAGGGTGCTCGCCTTCCTCCCGGGCCAGTCGGAAAACACCACCAATTCCTTGGGCTTCCTTTGAGCGCACAGACCTGACCTAGCTCTCCAGTGGGAGTTGATGGGGTCGGGGGCATGGAGGCCACTCTTCCTTTTGGGATTTTACAATTTAAAAGAGAAGAGACAGGGATGATATGAATGACTCCTTTCAATCTAAGGGCAGAAATGTAGACTCTCCGACAATTTCTGAATTTTGTCAGGGTCGCAGAAGGATTGGACTCTGAATCTCCTGCAAATAATGCACAGTGAGCAACGGAGATGGGGGCACCATTAGGGAATTCCAGCAGCATACTAGTGTTTAATAGGAACGATGGAGAAGCAGAAAGAGCTGTTAATGGAAGTAGAGCTGCACATTCCGCCTTGGGGCCCCAGCGTGTGAAAGCTGCTGTTGGTGCCTCCCCTAGTGGGACATGGGCACGGGAGGGGGGCGGTGAACACCTGACATGCTGTTGAAAGCAAATAAGCCACCATTTGGTAACAGCCTCTAATGAGCCTGCAACGAGGAAAATTAGTCCAAATAAATCACTACAGAGACTACGGATGCCTCCTGAGCAATGAATCTTCTCACCTCTCCTGGCAAGGCGGGTCCAACCACTGCACACCAAGAGTAGAACACCAGCGCCATGGGCAAAGGATGACCACCTCGTGGAGGCAACTGTCAAGCCCGGGAGGGGGCGATGGGGTGTGCCAGAGTGACAAGAACCTGTGAGATGTGTTGAGAGGGGAAAGGTCTGGACACTTGAAGCAGGAGTTGGCAAAGAGGAAGGACATTTAGAGATGGAACAGCCCATGTCGGTTCAGAAACGCAAAATGGCATCAGTGACATCCAACTAAGCCCTGGTACTAAGAACTTTTCCTCAATCCTTCCGAAGGCCCCACAAAGCAGAGGGTAGTCCCTCTAGCTAATGAGGAGCTTGAAGAGCTGAGAGGTGGAGTTAACTGGTCCCAGGCCCACATCACCTGTCCTAGATGGATTCAGGAGCCAAGCCAGGTCTTTGGCTCTAGAAGCGACCTCTTAACCAAGGTCCTGGTGTTGACTAGGGGGCAGAGGGGTAGAGCGGTGATCTGCCTCTTTGCACCCCCAAGAAGGGTGGTGAGAGTAGTCACTGCCATGATATTTGGGAGCTTGAAATCCAAGATGTTTAGCTTGGAAATGTTCAAGGTGCAGAAAGGGTCTGGTGAGCTTGCATCCCATGACCCCAGAGGTGGGAAAGGCCCAGTGGAAATCTCCTGTCCACAGTCATTCCCACTCATAGACAACCTGAAAAGGATGCACGGAAACAGTGTTTCGTAATAATAGCTCTAACTATTTCCAAGTGTAAAACAGCTGTAAGTAGAAAATAGTTATTAACATCAAGCAAGGAACATGGGGTTTACAATTCTTTCAGGAAAGTAGAAGACTTCAAAGCTCCCCATTATCAAAGGAGGTTTTGTTTTTTTTTTTTTAATTTAGGCTCCAGCATCTAAGAATCTACACAAAGAAGGGACCCACTGCTGGGGCCAGCTGGTTGTCCCCCAGTTTCATCTTTCCTGGGGAGGCACAGCATTGCTGCATTTGAGAAGGACGGGAGGGGAACAAACAGACCCATCGGAGGCTCACTCTTCCCGGTGAATCACAGGGTGAACTTATGTGTCACAGTCACACAATCATGCGTGTGATTCTCATCCCAACACATCGTATCATAGAGCAAAGCCACCCTTGCTCTGGCGGGCACAATCTAGGCTACCATCGTGAACCCTGTTGCCTTGGGGAGGCCCTGTCCCCCTCAGGGTTTGACCTTCTCTCTGGTGAAGCAAAAGGTGATGACATCTCTAGATCAGTGACTCTAAACCATTTTGAGTCAGCAACTGCTTTTGAAAGTAAGGTGGAAGCTATGATCCTCTCTCCAGAAAAAAAAGAAAAAAAGAAAGAAAAAGAAAAAGCAAAGAAAACAATATGGGGTGCCTGGGTGTCTCAGTGGTTGAGCATCTGCCTTTGGCTCAGGGTGTGATCCTGGAGTCTTAGGATGGAGTCCCACATCGGGCTCCCTGAATGGAACCTGCTTCTCCCTCTGCCTGTGTCTCTCTGCCTCTCTTTCTGTATCTCTCATGAATAAATAAATAAAATCTTTTAAAAAAATTACGACTTTGAAAAAATTTTTGAATCCTTCTGGCTTCAAGGACCTCAGACCAAGAACATCATGCGAGACAAATGCTACATTAACTCTTGTTTTCATAACCCATGGGCCTGGTCCCTGCAGGGACACAGGATGTTTGCTGTTCGTCTGATGATGTAACCGGCCAAATCTAATAGGGCCCAATGAAGGAACCTCAGCCCCCAGTGAATGCGGCAACACTAATTAACAGATCACCAGCCATGAGAGCTTTAAAAACATCCCCAAGACATCAATGGAAATGATTTGGTTGGATTAGCATAAATGGGCAAATCCTCCTCTGCTGAGCACAGAAAACTTCAAACCTCTGGAGAAGTGTCTTCTTTCTAAACTCCATTTACAAAACACAAAATGAAGAGTAGTCAGTGGTACTATTTACGATGTACTATACATGCACAAACAAGATCAAAAGCAGGGAGAGGGGAGAATTTATCTATATTTTTTCTTTCTTCTGGTTTCCCAGAGAATCACTGATTTGCGGGAAGAAATTCAATTATTGTCACGAGTGTGACAGTGCTTGTGAAGAATCTGGTTCTGTTTCTTTAATCATTTCTGGGATTAGCATGACTTCCTTTACGTAATTAATGCCGAATGTGAACATGAAATAATGACTCGACATGGGTTAGCATCAACCGTGGCACATAGAGAAGTCAAGGACCATGGAAGCCCTTCCTGACAGTCTGAAAATTTAAGGAGCCAGGTGGTTCTCCCAGTCTTGACAGATGACTTTTCAGCTCAAAGACATCCAGAACTAAAGGCTACGACTGTTTCTAAACCTATCCACACTCATCCATGCTTTTATAAAGTGGTAGACATAACTGGATTAAAGAAAACGTCCCCAATATCCTCACCACACTGGCTGTCATTTGTTCCTACCCCTTGTCCAGTTCATGCACATTCATGTTTTGCATATTTGCAGTCAGTGCAAATGGTGAAGAGACTAGATGGAGGACTGCACTGCCTGCCATGGGATGTGGCTCCGTTAACCATGAGATCAGGGCTCTGCCAACCACAGGATGTGGCTCTGTCAACCATGGGATCAGGGCTCCGCCAACCACAGGATGTGGCTCTGTTAACCATGAGATCAGGGCTCCGCCAACCACAGGATGTGGCTCTGTCAACCATGGGATCAGGGCTCTGCCAACCACAGGATGTGGCTCTGTTAACCATGGGATCAGGGCTCTGCCAACCACAGGATGTGGCTCTGTCAATCATGAGATCAGGGCTCTGCCAACCACAGGATGTGGCTCTGTTAACCATGGGATCAGGGCTCTGCCAACCACAGGATGTGGCTCTGTTAACCATGAGATCAGGGCTCTGCCAACCATAGGATGTGGCTCTGTTAACCATGGGATCAGGGCTCTGCCAACCACAGGATGTGGCTCTGTTAACCGTGAGATCAGGGCTCTGCCAACCACAGGAAGTGGCTCTGTCAACCACAGGATATGGCTCTATCAACCATGGGATCAGGGCTCTGCCAACCACAGGATGTGGCTCTGTCAACCATGGGATCAGGGATCTGCCAACCATAGGATTGTGGCTGTCAATCATTAGCCATAAGGCTTTAGGGGGATGCTGTCTCTATGCCTCAGTGCTTTTGTGCTAAAATGGGTTTAATACTCATAACTCCTTAGTAAGGTTTCTATGAGAACTAAAATGTGGGTAAAGTGCTTGGCACAGTGCCTGGCACGTAAAAGGCACGATTCATGTCAGCGATTCCTATTGATTACACATCTTAACGTACAGTTTCATATTCTATTTCTTTCACTTAAAACTAGAAATATTTCCTACCATATCTCAGCCTCTGTGACTCTAGTGTTTAAAGCCTTGAGGGAATTTTGCTTAGTTCTGAGCCCATCGTTTGCAAAACCATCTCTCTCTATGCAAGTTTGAATGGCCACTCTTACCCAGATGCTAAAAGAGGCAGTGCCCCCGTCTTGCCACACGGGGGCAAACTCCTTCTGCTCCCTCCCGCCCAGAAAGGGCACCGGCCCAGGGAAAGTAACTTCTTGACCTCAGGCGCTCACTGTTTTATGGCTTCATGATTTATATATACCAGGGAAGCATAGGGCTGACCTATCCCAGGAAACACCCCAGCACGTGAGGAAGGGTTCCTATCGCAGACAGGGAATCTTTGTGCAATGATCCTTAAATCTTGCACGTGGCCAACTGGTTAGCTAACATTGAGCTGAGGTGGAGCTGTATGGCAGGTGCAGTTTACAAATGGCAAATGCAGGGATGTGCCTTTGAAGATAACCATGAAAATCCTCTTCATGTATCCATTGCCCTCTTTCTCCTCTCCACTATCTTTTCAAAGTGATTTAGGCTTCGAGTTCCCAGAAAGAGAGCGGTGTTTGTTGCAATGGTAAAGCAAATTTAATGCTTGGCTTTTGATGTTCTGGGAGAGGGGCAAGTCTTGGTGGTTTAAGGGAGAAAAAGGATGTTCAAGGGGTTAATCTTGACTCTTCAACATTTTTTTTTCCTCAAATGCCATCTTTAGAACCCATTGGGCACTTGAGACATGACTCAGCTGTTAGGAACTGGGAAGGTTTGGGTGCTGGAGGCTTGCAATGGAGCATGGTCTCTCTTTTGATGGAAATAGGATAGCTAAGATGATGCCCCTGGGAGAAGTTCCCTAGCTTTCCTGAGCCCCCATAAGGCTACTCATCCACGAGTGTCCTTAGATTCTCCAGAAGCCCTTGGAAATGCCAGCATATATGCTGCGAATGTGAAGTCCCTGCATAAAGCCAGCAGTATGCCATTCATTTAAATGGTGGCTTAGTCTTTTAAGCATCTGCCTTCAGGTCAAATCATGATCCCAGGGTCCTGGGATCAAGCCCCAAGTCGGGGTCCCTCCTCAGCGGTGAGTTTGCTTCTCCTTCTGCCTCCGCCCCTCCCCCTGTTGCCCATTTAAGAAGTTTGATGGGCTTCAGTAGTCAAGGCAAGGCTGGCCAGCCATTAGACCCACCTCACCATGGGCAGATGCTCCAAATACCATACTCTTGCCAGTAACCTCATTCTGACTACAAATATGATTGCATGTCAAGGCAACCTTGGAAACCCTAAAAATAAACAGAAGAAAATTTAAATCACACGTGATCACATCACTATATATATATATATTTGGAGTTTGGTGCATTGTTTTCCATGTTTTTTCAAAAGATTTATTTATGTATTTGACAGAGAGAGAGGACAAGCAGGGGGAGTGGCAGGCAGAGGGAGAGGGAGAGGGAGAAGCAGGCGCCCTTCGGAGTAGGGACTTGATCCCAGGACCCCAGGATCATGACCTGAGCGGAAGGCAGATAGATGTTTTACCGGCTGAGCCACCCAGGCGCCCCCTTCCATGCTTTTTCATATGGTTTTACGTAACGGAGATATCATATGATACAACTGGAGACTGCTTTTTGTGCTCACTAAATATAACATAAGCATTTCTCCTCTGTGATTGAAAACTCTTACAGGCATTTCAAGCAATACAAGTTATTATTTGCATTCCCATACTGTTGGGCATTTAGGCTATTTCTAATTTTATTTCTATAAATATCACTGCAAAACCTTTCACCTGTATAAACAATCAGGAATTTGAACAAAATTCCCAGAAGTGGAAGTGTTGATCAGAGGGCTGTGATACATTTGGCTAATTAATTTCCAGAAAGGCCATGCCATTTACGCTCCAGTGAGTAGAGTTTACAAGTTATCATCACAGCATTTCTTGGTCAGCATGGGTATTTCTCATTTAAAAATAAATATACTCTCTTACAAAGGAAATGATATTTCCCTTAGTTTGTATTTCTTCGGCTACAGGTGAGGTTGAACATTTTTAAGGATTTTAGGCATATTTATTTCCTCTTTTGTGAAAGGTCTTAAGTCCAAACAAGGCCTTTTTAATGATACATGATTAGCTAATTCCTTACAGACATGGGTTATTTTCCTGTGATCCACTTCTGCTTGTCGACGGCCAATGAGAGCAGCGGGTGTTTTCGCACGCCAGACTGATGTATCCACCTGGCCAACTTGGGGCTCTAGCCTCCATTTTTTTTTCTTAAGATTTGTTTATTTATTTGATAGTGAGTGAGAGAGAGAGAGAGAGAGAGAGAGAGAGAGAGAAAGAATGCAAGCATGAATAGGGGAAAGTGCAGAAGGAAAGGGAGAGAGAGAATCCTCTACGCAGACTCCCTAAGCCTGATGCAGGGCTTGATCCCACGACCCTGAGATCATGACCTGAGCCGAAACCAAGAACTGGCTGCTTAACCCACTGAGCCACCCAGGCACCCCTCTAGTCTGCATTTTTAAAAGTTCCTCTATCATTTCTCAAGACAGCATAGTGCCTATTTAAAAAAAAAAAAAAAAAAAGGTGCGGGGAGGTCATTTCCTTCATTTCTGCTCTTAGCTGGTATGGTCCTGAAAGCTACTTTTCTCTCTCAAAATGAAACACCACTTTTTTCTAAAGCAGGGTATGTGAGAGCTTCTCCTACTTCCCTCATCTTCTTTCTATCTAACAACCCCGGGATTCTTGTGAGCAACACTGCAGTTCTGCAAACATTCTATATGAGGCTGTGCAGACTGACCGCACTCTACTCTGGAAGCAGCCACACGCTCAGTGCAAAACTGTCCAAGGAGGCATTGCACGGGTCGGGTGTAATCCAGGGCAGGAAAAGATTCTAATGGAGATGAAGGAAAGCTCATGGAAAGATAACTGAAGCGTTTATTAGGCTCAGTTACTAATCTCTGAGCAGAGAAGCATCTGGAGTTTAAGAAATATGATGCAAAACTTATTTACAATCTCTGTAACTAGAATAGCTGTCTCCATTTATCATTCTAAAGATCCCGAGCCACACAGTTATCAGAGGGATAAATGCTGCCTGGGTCAGGTGGCTGGTTTGATTATCTTGTCTTTTCAGTCCATCGTTCCCGGGCACTGAAAGTAATCCACGCTTCACCTACGATGCTTACGATTAAGCAAGCAACTGCTTGGCGACAACACAGGCACAAACAGATCTGCGTAATTGGTAAAAATTAAATGTACATCAGAAGAAGAGATGGGTTCACTCTTAGCGAAAAGATTTCTCATCTATTAAGCAAACCACTCACTAAAACATGGCTTGTTCCAAATATCTAAAAGGGAATAATTTCTACACTTGGTCAAGGGAGCCAAAATCTCTAATAAGATTAAAACGTCCACCTACCAGGTCAGTGCTTATGCTTTGAAGGCACAACCAACCCATTAATCAACATGAACTCATTCCTGGTAAATTGACTGTGGTCTAAAAATAAATCCCAAGTGGGCTCCAGAGCCCTCTCTCTGGCTCTCAGCCCACCCTGCATCATGTGTGTGCTTAGCACAAATGTCCCCGTGGGAAAGAGATCATGATAGCTTTGGGGGAGTCCACCAGCGAAAGACATTTGCTGCAAAAAAAAAAAAAAAAAAAAAAAAAAGTCCCAGCATGGTCATCAGGGCATTCTGGAGAACACCAGTGCTCATCAGAGCTTTGCAAAGGACTCTCAGCCGACCGCAGAAAGATGGGAGCCACACACTTCACTGAATGGTTGTCACTTATCAAATCAGGGAGGAGGCATCCAGGAGAATAGCACCCATTTCAGGGCTCATGTCCAACAGCCAATATTAACCTAATAGTTGTTGGGCTTACTTTCCCCCTTTGAGGTAATGCTGTTATATCATCCTCTCTAATTCTGAGGATGAAGATTACTACCCTAGACCACTGTATCTCCAAGTGGGAGGAAAGACCATCCATCACTGGGTCATGGTGGGAGATTATAAAACACCAACTCCTGGAGCCCATCCTGGAGCTTCTTGATCAGAACCTGTGGGAGGGGGCCCCAGGAATCTGCCATGTGCTCTCTCTCACCCTCACCCCCAAGGTGATTCTGATATAGATTGAATTTTGAAAATTAACGGTTTAGATCGCATAAGTACTACTTAATCCAGGTATACTTCCTCACTCTCTACATTTACGTCACTCCAACTATTACTGCCCAGTTAGATGTATCGAGGTAATGCACAGGGATAGACTGGATCCTTAGTTCTATCTGGGGACCTAAGAATACATATGACTCTGCCAAACAGTGGGGAAGGCAAAGGAATTTAAGACTAGAAGGTGAAAAGTCATCATATTGTCTTGATAGAAAGCTTCGTCTCCTTAACAAATGACAATCCTATTTTTGAGAAGATATGGTCCGTTGTCATAAGGAAAGACAACCACCAGCCAAAGAATTGAGAGAAAAATTAATTCCCTAAAATCAAGGTACCTTCTCATCTTCCCTGGGTCTCTGTGGGGTCCCTGTAGGGTCATTGCAGGGTCTCTGTCGGGTCTATGCAGGGTCTATGTAAAGTCTATTAGGGTCTATGCAGGGTCTCTGTAGGTCCCTGTAGGGTCTATGCAGGGTCAATGCAATGTCTCTGTGGGGACTATGTTGAGTCTATACAGGGCCTATGTAGGTTCTATGCAGGGTCTCTGTGGGGTCTATGCAGGGTCTGTATAGGGTCTCTGTAGGGTCTATGCAGGGTCTCTGTAGGGTCCATGCAGGTCTAGAAGAGTCTCTGTGGGGTCTATGCATGGTCTATGCAGCACCTCTATAGGGTCCCATAGGGTCTATGCAGGGTCTACACAGAATCTATGTCTACATAAATACTCCATCTATTTTTATCTCCCATTTCCTCTCTTGTCCTAGGATTTAGTAACCAGGAACAGAACCTGACCCTAACAAGGAACGCTGTCAGCTGCTACAGCCAAGACAGCACACAGGTGCCAGGGCTAAGAGCACTACAGTCCACAAACTACTAGAGGAAACAAAATCTTCCTCTTGCCACAGGCCATGCAACTGAATGGAAAACACAGTGCGAATCAAAGTTCCCGTGAGACTCACATTGCGCAAACATTTCTGGCTTGGGGGATTTTCTTTCTTTTCAGGATACAAACAGTTGACCCTGGCATGCAGGGTAATCATGGGAGATAACAACACAGAAAGGAAAAGATAAGCATAAGTCTGAGGATTTATGGTTTGTTGTCTTTATTACAAGAAGGTCAGAGAGCCGAGACTTTACCTGAATGCTAGGGAGAATTTAAGTCCACGTCCATGTTCAACAGGGAGAGTCTATCAGGCACAGGCCTCAGTGAAGGGCAACAGAAGCCATGTCAATTAACCAGAAGTATAGGAGGAGGGAGACTCATGGAACCAACCCCAGAAGGCCACAGTATCCACCCTGGCACCCCGACAGAGCTAAGGGAGACCAGGACTCCTGCTCCACCAAAATGCCACCACATACCCCTGTGGCAGCACTTCTGTCCTTAGTGCTGGCCATCAAATGCCCCAGCTTAGGTCCCTGGCACTGAATGCTAGTCAGTCCTGCCAGAATGTCTTTGCTATCAGACCCAACCGACTGGCCAAGCCAAGGTCAGCTCTAGCTGCAAGAGAGGCTGGAAACCCAACTTCTATAGTGAGAGATAGGCTCTGTCTTCCACCAAGACTCCCAAAATTGGAGGAAGAGAGATTCCCAAACATAGTCAAGGAGTTCAGAAGCTAAGCCGCTGGAGGGGGAGAAGGAGGGAGAGAGGGAAGGAAGGAGTAGGGGAAACTACCACAGGGGAGCCTTACCCACATCCTTGGACACCCATGTCTTCGATACACTGGTCTATATGAAATCGGCACCAAGCTTCCTGCTCTCTTTAGAAAGCCACAATTAAATAATTAAACCATGGCATAGGATTCTCAGGTCAACTCTATCCCCAGTTTTCTGTATATAACCTTACACAAGTCCCAACCTCTAAAGGTCTTAGCTTCTTACAATGGTAAATGAGCTCACTTGGTAAACTTCAGGGCTCCTTCCAGCGCCGAGTCTAAGCTCTGCCACAGCTGACCTCCATGATCACTCATCCAGGGTGAATAGGAGTGAGAGAGGCTATTTCTAGTGCAAGAAACTCCCCAAGATGAGCTTCAGGGGACGGCACGTTTGAATTGTTCATAAAATGAGAACATTCAGTACGTGAGGAGCAAACTCATTTGCCCAGAATCGACTGCTCTTTGTACCCTAAAATGAAAAGCAGTATTTTCCCCCTTTAAATGTATAAAATATTCTCTGACAATACAGGAACTCCCCATACGTTATAGGAAATGCAGAAAATACTGATGAGGGCAGAAGGAAACTAAATAAAAAAATCCTTCACTGCCCAGAGAGGACCACCTTCATAAAAATCCTGACAATCCTCTTTATATTTATACTGTCTCCGTAGAGATGAGACACACATATTTAGGTGGATCCTGCAGTTCTGAAATGTGACTTCACATAGCAGTCAAGTGCGAATATACTCCAGATCATAATACGTTCTCCCACATAATGGCTCTCAACCAAATTTCCACGACCTGAAAAAAAAAAAAAAAAATTTCCACGACCTGCTAGAGGTAAGGTGGGGAATAGTGTAGGATTTCCAGTAGCCCAGCAGAGAACCAAGAATATACACTCAAGATTTGTTTATTAGAAGAGATGGGTTGGGACGTCTGGGTGGCTCAGCAGTTTGGCGCCTGCCTTCAGCCCAGGGCATGATCCTGGAGACCCAGGATCGAGTCCCACATCAGACTTCCTGCATGGAGCCTGCTTCTCCCTCTGCCTGTGTCTCTGTGTCTCTCATGAATAAATAAAATTTTTTAAAAAGAAAAAAAAAAGAAGAAGAGATAGGTTGATTGTCCTAATCATTTCAAAGTCCAACACAACCAGTTACCTTCCAGGTCTCCAGTGAGCTTTGGGGCAGAGAGTAATAAAAGCTAGCCGGGCAGGAATTATAAACGGGCACTTTACAATTGGCTAAATGTTGGTTGTTGAACTTGTGAGGGTCAATATTTATTGTTCTGAGACTTCCGTGATATAAATGTTATCTTCGGGGTGGTTTCTGAGCCTTTCCTTCTTCAGGCTCAATTTAAATGCTATGTTAGAAAGCACCTGGGTGGCTCAGTGGTTGAGCTTCTGCCTTCAGCTCAGGGCGTGATCCCGGGGTCCTGGAATCCAGTCATGCCTGGGGCTCCCTGCAGGGAGCCTGCTTCTCCCTCTGCCTGTGTCTCTGCCTCTCTGTGTGTGTGTCTCATGAATAAGTAAATAAAATTTAAAAAAAAGAAAAGAAAAAAGAAAGAACATGTACATGGTGGTGGTGTGCAGGGTTGAGGGGGGCAGAGTTTCCTCTGCAGCCTGGCCTCCATGATATTTAGCCATTTTCTCATGGATCCACTTAACTGTCTGTGCGCATGCCTACCACCTGCTGGGTCTGTGAGCACCCTGAGGGCCTGAGTCCATCTTGCTCGCAATTGTGTCTACAGTGCCAAGCACAGTGCCTAGCACAGAGGAGGTACTTAATATTTGTGGAATTTAAATTTAAATATTTGTGAAATGGATAATGGAAGCCAACGGTGCTCTTTCCCAAAAAGATGCCCACACGTCTACACAGAGCATTTTGTGCATATTTTCAGAGTTTATGGTTTTATTTAGGGTTAAGACCCTCGTTCTGAAACATCCTATCCATTGACAGACCAGCATTTATTTATCCAAATGCCTATCATATGGACACACATCTCGAGGGTCAGCGAACTTTTTTGGTAAAGGTCCAGATAATAAATACTTTAGACTTTGTAGGTCATTCCATCTTTCTGGCAAACTACTCAGCTCTGCCGTTGGAGCACCACGGAGGCCAAGACAATACATAAAGGAGTTGGTATGTCTGTGTTCCAGTAAAACTCTTTTCACAAAAACACGTAGCAGGCCAGATTTAGCCTGCAGGCTGTCCTCTACTGGCCGCTGATACAGACTATTAAAAGCAGGATTTTTAAGATTTCTTTAAGATTCATATCTCTTGGTCATCAGTGGCCCTCATGAGAGTTGTTCCAAAGCCTTTCTGTTCCCCAAGGGAGTTAATTATCTGGATCTACCCAGCAGCTGGTGTGGATAATCCAGCTACATGTGAATCACCACGGAAGTCACTGGTCAGCTTGGCTAACTCGAAAGAAGGGTCCAGAGAGTGACCACCAAGACAGAATGGCATATCCTATGGGGAAGGCCCCCTCATGGTGTCCATACAATGGTTTGCCTTGACCTTTGCAAGCATGTCCTCTCCCCCAAAACTCTGAGCTTTGCATGACCCATCCGGACCAGCCTGGCTGGAAAAAACAATGGACCAACCTGAGTTCAGTGCACCTGGATTTCCAGGAAACACTGTGCAGTGGGTGGAACCAGACAAATCTCACTGTAGACTATTTCTGCAGACTATTAGAGGTACCTCCTAACAGAAGACTCTACTTTGACCTCATCCTCACCAGGGGACAAAGAAAAAAGAGGAGGGAAGAGCAGTTCCATGGGCTGTAGATGACAACCCAAAGAAAGGACAATCTAACTCTCAGAGGCTCATGTGATCACCAACCCTGCTGTGACACAGGGCGGCCCAAGAGGAGGACCTCAGGACATTGCCTCATGACCTCCTTTCCCTCCCTGATTCAGGTTCAACTATCACTAAGTTCCTATTCTGTACCACACAAGACCCCATATGTATAACCACCTGGAGAAATTTTATCTTTTTTTTTTTTTTAAGACTGATTGATTGATTGGTTGATTTATTCATGAGAGAAACACAGAGAGAGGCAGAGACACAGGCAGAGGGAGAAGCAGGCTCCCTGCGGGGACCCCAGTGCAGGACACGATCCCAGGATCATGCCCTGAGCCAAAAGCAGATGCTCAACCACTGAGCCACCCAGGTGCCCCAACTTTTTATCTTCTTTAATTCTAGAAACAACCCTATGAGGTGGGTTCTTTCAAATCCTATGTTACGGGTAAGGAACTGGTTAGCTCAGCGACCTACCTCAACATTCTCCCTTTCAACTAGCCGCCCGGCCATTCTTCCCAGCTCTGCCTCCTTCATGGAACTGACTGGTCTACTCCTTGTTGGGTGGTGTATGAAATACTTCTTCCCCATTCCTGTTTCCATGAGGAGGGACTTGCCCCTAAATACGTCTGGCCTTTTGTTCCACACTCCAGACCTCCCCATGGAGACAGTGAGTTTCTTGAGAGATGAATGTGAGGACCATGGTGCCCCACTTCTCGCCTAGGCCTCTATGCTATGAGGTTCAGGAGTCCCCTCGTGTATCTGTGAGTTGGTGGGTAAATTGGCCTAATTTTGCAGTCCACCTTCATAAATCCTACTCTGATATACATCAAAGTTGTGGCTTCTAAGCCAATCTTCACTGGTAACAAGGGTGGGGTTTTTATTCCTCTCTGCCTCCACTGCATCTTAAAGTGGATTCAGAGCTCAGACAGTGAAGGTTGGGTGTTTGGCCTGAGGTCTCTGTAAACCCAACTGCTGACCCCAAGCCTGACTGAGGCTGCAGAGCACAGTGGTCAGTTCAGAGGCTGAACTGTATGATTCGAGCCAGCCAGTCGGAGTCCTTGGTCTGCAGATACTACCCCATGGACCCTGGCCCTCCCTATGTAGGCCTGAGGCCTATTCCTATAGCTCCCACACCCCCCGATTCCATGAACTCTCAGTACCTCTCCCCACTAGTGAGCAACTCAAAGCAGATTTGGCTTCGGCTAATTGAGTTGCTTCCTGCCACCAGCAATCAACAGAAGTCTGACTGAAATAGGGAGCCCTTGGCTACTGAATGATCCTGGGGATGATCCAGCTGTAAAGCAGCAGGACAGAGTCCCACCCTGAGCTCCTGATCGTGTGTTTAGGCCTGGTTCCAGCCTTTCCTATCACCACGATCTATCCTCTGGCAGAGCCTCCACCTCCACTAAAAACCCAAAGCCCCTCGACCTACTAATCCTCCAGAGCATTTGGGGCAGAAAGTCTCCTTCGACCATGCAGGTGTCTCAGGATGCACCCAACCCCTGTGCCTGCTGCAGCTTCAGAGCTCCCTGTGCTTGCTGGCAAGCAGAGACAGGAAGAGGTTTTGGGAGGATGCACCTGCTGGAGGAGACTTGTTGCCAGGGAAGTCTCCTAAAAGGACTGGATTGGAGCTTCTGGAAACAGGCCTCAGGTTGGAAACACCTGAAAAATTTTAAAAAGCCAGATTCCCAGCCTTGGCAGCAGACCTAGCAGGTATGCACCTCCCAGGGAGGAGGCTGCCAGTGAGTGTCCCCGAAGCTCTGGGGTGGGGGCTGATGCAGCTGGTACCCCCCACTGGCTGGCCCGAGAGAACCACTGGGTCACATAGCAACAGTATCCTTCCCAGCAACAGGCTGTGAGAATGCCCCATTTCGTCAGCCCCCATGCTGTCAGGCACCCTTCCAAGACCCCCCTGGGCAGAACGCTCCTGACAGTCTCTGCTCTTCAGCACCTCGTATTTTCCTAGCCCTGCTTCCCCCTGGTCTCTGCAAGAACCCTGCAATTCCAAATTAATTGGCCAGCTTCAGGTGACTGTTAGTGCCATCCTCTTTATACTTCACCCCAGGCTGCAACATGGAACAGACATTCAAGGGTCAAGAGGACTCACTTGAACTTGACCTACAGGCTCAGACTCGGGGCCACCCTCTCACCTAGTGCAAATCCCCACTTCCCTACACGGTCCTCTGGTCATGAGTGCTGGCCACGTTAACCACTCAGCCCAAGAAAGCAGCCCATCTTCTCAACCCAGCCAGTCCTGGTCCTTGGCCACTCACATTTCAACTCGGTCCAGAAGCCCATCCAGAGATGAGCAGGTTCAGGAGGAGTCTAGGAGAAGGCCAGCGTGTCCAAGTAGGCACCGTGTCGTCCTATGCTGTCCTCTCCTTTGCCTTGAGAAAGCCCACCCTGGCCAAGACCGAAGCCTCCTAGGCACTGGTCAGATTCGAGAAGAGCCACGTGAAGAATAACAAAGGCATTATTTGGGACAAGTGGATGAGTTGCTTCTTAGCAGATGAGTTTACTATCCAGGAAGACGTTCCAGCAGACAGAGGGTGGGAGGGCGAGAGCAAATGACACAGCACCCCACAGGGATCAGCAGAGAGAGTCTCTTGTCTGGGGGGAGAGGATGGGTGGTGGCAAAGTATCTTCGGCCACAGAACCTGCACAGGGCAGAAGCACCTGTATTCTTACAGGTGGAGAAGAACCTCTGTTGTTAGAGTAGCCCTTCAAATCTGGAAAGGCGAAGCCACGTCAAGGACATTCATGGGCTGGGTGGGCTGATTTCCCATCAGCCTGGGCTTATAAGAGCTAAGATTCGCACATCACTGAGATGCGAATAATTTACACATTATGTAAATGTGTCTCTGAAAGTTTGTTTTCTTAATTAGTTAATTATTTTCCAAGCAATATTCTCATGCTATTAATCTGCTCAAGAAACATTTCAGATAGAGTGCAAAGGTAAACCAGCACAGCCACCGACTCTGTTAAGAAAAAAGAAGCTCTACAAGAACGGGGACCAAACCGATACAGAAAAGCCACTCTCCCAGACTCATGGGTGCCCTTCACACACACACACACAAAAGAACACAGGTCACACCGTATTTAGGTAAACTTCGGCCAAGGTCTGACTTGCAGGTGGGGAGGGATGGGCTGGGAAGAGAAAAACCCGCTGGTGCCATCAGAGGGGCACATGGCAAACATGCTCGGCAGCCCTGGTACTGGTCTGCTACCTCTGCCACCAACTCCCTGTTCACCAGATCAGTAAAAGTGATTCGGACACCGAAGCCACCTCGCTGGGAATAATGGGGAAGAAAGCTGTAAGCGGTATGAGTCCCTGATGTTTTCCTTTTATTCGCCTTTTTGGCATGTGCATGGGTGTGCACGGGTGTGTGTGTGTGTGCATGTGTGTGTGTGTATGAGAGAGACAAAGGGAATATGCACATGTGTGCCCACTTGCAAATTATCACCAATTTATTTGATTGGAGGTGGTCCGGTAGTTTTTCCCAATCCTCCCCTGGGGATGGACGATCAGAGATGCCGGGGTGGTGTGGGCAGGGAGGGGCAAGGTCGACACAGTCTAAGTGGCTGGCAGGCTGGCTGGGGGCATCCTTTCCATGCGGTGACACTCTCTGGCACATTCCTGTTTTCTTACCTCTCCAGGCTTTCCTCTTTCCATTTTCTCCCAGAGCAATGACACAGAGGACTCTTGGTGTCACCGCATGAGAAGGAAAAGGAAGGATGGTTTTAGGGAATCGAGAACCCGCATTCCCAGCCCAACCATTTCCTGCTTATGTGTCTCTGGAGCTGTCACTTGGTACCTACCCCCTGTAACTCAGTTTCCATGTTTGCCACTTGGGGAGCTAAATTACCTGCCCTAAGGGACTGTCGTGGGGCGTAGATGAGAGTGGGCACAGGCCTCCTTGGCTGGCATGCTTCGAGCACGACACAAAGCATACTTTCGTGGTTCCCGCAGTGAGCCTGTATTGAATTTACACAAATATAAAAAGAAAGGCTAATGGCGTGCTTGCTACACTTAATCCGTTCTTAACTAAAATCCAAAAGGGCAGGAGGCCATGAGGAGGGGGGAAAAAAATTAGATCATGATAGGATTTGGTGCAGATTTTTCAAATACCTTCAGATCCCCATACTCTGTGTTTGCGGAGTAGAGCCGTGCTCTGGCTGTACTGGGAGTGCTTTTTAAGATTCAGTCATGTTGACATTTTCAACTTTCACAAAGGGTCACCAGCTGCTAAAGATAATAGAGATGTTCCATCAATATAAGGAGAGGGCTGGTGCCCTTTAGGGTGGTCCATTCTGCTTTGGAATACAAAGTAATTTCCTCTTTTTTTTTTTTCCTCTCCTTTTCCTTCCTTTCTTCGTTCTTTCTTTTTTTTGAATAGCAGATTTAGTCATCTAATGTAGTTTACTTAGATTAACATTAACACCAGTTTGCACTTCCTAAAAAAATGTTACAACCGAAGAGATGGGAATAAGGTAGGTTGCTAGCATCCCTAAAGTGTGCTGGATGATTACTTATAATCTATCCATAGAGAGATAGACCGAGAGATGAACTGTGCATGCACGTACATAAATACATACATGATCTGTACACTATAAGTATTATGTATTCAACGCTATTTCATTAAGCCATTATATTTCCATTTCTAAATTTAACATCTTTAAAAATCATAGACATGTAATTTTTAGAAATTCACCTTGGAAACTGAAACATAATGATTTTGATGAAATAGCATCTGACAGCTAATTGCTGAGAATAATGAGCACCATTCTTTACTCCCTAGACTTGCCATCAACAGAAGTAAGAAGGGGAATGACCAGGAGGAAATTTATTTTGTCTTTTTTTACAATAATTTTTTTTTTAATTTAAATTCCATTTCCCAACATATAGTACATCATTAGTTTCAGATGGGAAATTTGGTTTCTGGAAACCAATGCAGCTCCCTAGAGGAAGACACATCTCTTTCTCTACCAATTTTTAAAAAGACTTATTTATTGGGGGTGACTGGGTGGTTCCATTGGTGAAGTGTTCACCTTTGGCTCAGGTCATGATTCCAGGGTCCTGGGATCGAGTCCCATGTCAGGATCCCTGCTCAGTGGGAGGCCTGCTTCTCTTCTCCCTCTCCCTCTGTCTGCCTCTCCCCCTGCTTGTGCGCACACGCTCTCTCTGCCAAATAAATTTTTAAAAAAAGATTTTTTGTTAATCTTAGACAGTGAGAGAGCACAAGCAGGAGAGGCAGATGGAGAGGGAGAGAGAATCCCAAGTGGACTTGATGATGAATGCAGAGTCTGACTCAGGGTTTGATCCCAGGACCCCGAGATCACCACCCTAGCCAAAACCAAGAGTTGGATGCTTAACCAACTGTGCCACACAGGTGCCCCTCTACCATTTTGGTTAGGATTTGAGGGCTACCACATCTTCAAAGGGTGGCTGTCCTTGTGTAAGGACCCCAGGGGGGGCACTACGTCCAGATGCCCAGCTGCCTTGGGGGATGCCCCAGGTGGACCCCAGTGTGGGAAGCTTAGTTCCTGAGACCTCTGCCTTCTAAGGCAGAAGAGCTGGGTCAGATAGGACAGAAGACTGATGGGCAAAGCTATCTGTACTGATGTGAGGTAGCTCGGAGCCAAAAAGCAAAGCAAAAAAACCAAACCAAACAAAAAAACACCTGGTTCTGAGATACCAGGAATAAAAAACCTGGGATGTCACATGGAGTGGGGCTTACCTGTAGCATCAGTGCCACCCTCATGTTCAAGGGTGACCTCACTTGGTGAAATGATAAGATTAAATGCAGCAGAGCAGAAATGTCTGCCAGGCTGGGAATGGACCTTTTCATGCTGTTCCTACTCAGACAGCAACCACAAGGGACACGTGAAGAATGGCTCGGTCTCTAGTGGGAAAACAAATGCCATCCAGGTTCAGAAAAAGGGAGACATGTGGCTGGCGAGTGCTCTATATTCCTTCAGCTTCTGCGAAAAGCAGAAACGCCTTGCTGAAAATGAAGGCTTCAGAAAGACAGACTCTCCAAGCGACGTCCAGATTATGATGGACCATGAACGTAAAAAAGGATTGACGTCAAAGAGGGTTGGAAGGTGGAGTGCCAGTTATCTCAACCCACATGGGAGCTCTTACTACGCAGGGAGGTGCGGGACTGAAGCAATGCACATGCATGCATGTGTGTGTGTGTGTGCGTGCAAGTGTGTGTGCGCGTGTTTGTGTGCTGGGAGCTGTCTGGGAGCAGCTGGATGGTAGACGACCCTAACTGAGCCCTGACCAAGTATATAGTCTTCCACAGTGGTTCTCAAACTTGAGATGCAAAACTATGTGCATATATATATATATACCCAAGCAAACGAATAAATAAATAAGTCGGCTCATTTCGATAGTGTGTATAGTAAAACTGGAAGGATACCAAGATGATGGTCCCTGTCCAAAGATGACACCCAAAATGGTGAAGCATTCCATATTTTTCAGAGAAGCGTTTACTGATCAATGGGCATAACCTTTCAGTTAAGCAAGATGAATCAGTTGTAGAGATCTGCTGTACGACATCATACCAAAGTCAACGATAATGGATTACATGCTTCGAAATTTGTTTAAGAAGGTGGATCTTGGGTTATAATAAAATAAAATTTAAAAAATATGTATGACCTAAATGACTTTTACAAAAATCACATTAAAAAAAATTTTTTTTTAAAGTGTAGTTGCTTGGAACTTCTGGGAGAATCCAAGCAGGGCTCAGGAGTTTGCAGGTGTGACAGGCACTCTAGGGAATATAATTTAGAGGAGAAAGAAGGATCCAGAAAAATACAATGGAAACCCATTGAGAATGAACTCCCAATTTGTCATGTCTAGCCCAGATCTCTAGGCAAGTGTTTACTGGCAATCTTTACTTGGGCTTTTACATGTTGCTTACCTTGCACCAAAGCAAACACATCACCTTATGCCCAAAGCGTGTTCCTCCTCTCGTACTTTCTTTTTTTCTTTTCTTTTTTTTTTTTTTAAAGACTATTTATTCGTGAGAGACACACAGAGAGAATGGCAGAGGGAGAAGACTCGATCCTTGGTCTCCAGGATCATGCCCTGGGCTGAGGCGGCGCTAAACCGCTGAACCACCCGGGCTGCCCCTCTTGTACTTTCTATTAGAATGACCGATTCCATAATCTTCCTCATTTGCCAAACCAGGAACGTGGGAGCAAGTGTCAGTGCAGAAAGCCCATGGAATCAATCCACTCTGAAAAACCCTGTTCCAGGAGGACTCAAGCAAAGGAAATCCACAGACAGGCACTGCGTGAGTGCCTAAAGGAAGCGACAAGGAGCTGTGCTTGCCCAGGGGATCACCTGCTGTACCTTTGCTTATAAGGTTCCTGAATCCAGGCCAAAGCATCTGAGCTGGAACAGAACATCTGACCCACACAGAGCTGCCTGGCACATCTTCCCGAAACCATAAACCACCTGAAGGGGCAGGTTCTCATCTCCCCGCCAAAATCCGTCCCACTTTATGCCACTGCAGCCCCGAGCCTACAGAGAAGTCGGGTCTGGGCTCAGCCAAACTGTAGAACTGCCTGTGCCAGAAGCAGGTAGCAGGGGAGGGCTGTCCAGAGACCAGTGTGCCTGCTGCCATGGCAACTCATGATCAACCAGGGATGGGGAAGAAGGTGCTCTGCTAATTGAAACTCAGGCAACATTTTAGCATAAGCCCCAAGGAAGTTAATAATGCTCAGCTAGATTTTTCTCTTGTCCTCATTCCCTTCCATCTTTTCATGTCACCAAGTGGCTTTAAACTATCCCCTTCCCCCAAAAAAGAAAATCAGATGCATAGGCAAGACTTCTGATAAACCATGAGCCGAATCCCCCTCCCCTACCTTGTACTCAAGCAGAACCTAAGAGCCTGGTTCTCTTCCTTAGTAGCCTATCTATCTCAAAGGAAATCGTTTACCCAAAAGATTCTTAGGCTTGCACTTGGCTTCACCATTCCCACCTCACTGAGGCACCCAGGACAAATATTCTCACACTACAATATGACTAAGAGTCCCCCAGGGAACTTCACCAGCCCTTCCTGAGAGAGTTGATTCAGGCAAATCAGGAGCAAAACACAAGCATCTGCATTTTTTTTCCCCTCTGGTGCCCCAGGGAATCCTGATGGCAACACATCACAATCCACCCTTGAGAGATGTGAGAAATGTGGACCATTGATTTGGGCTTCTCCAATAGATCTGTCATTTATAAGGCAGGCTGAGCTCAGCTACGTCTCATTGTCAAAGTTGTGGAAACGTCAATCACAAGTTTTGAAAGAGATAGGAGTTCGTGAAGCTCCGGGAAGGGACCCTGGAGAGGCACTGCCTGTTGCTGGGCAGAGGCTGAACCGCCTGGGATCTGCTGAAGCCCTGGAGACAGAACACAAGCACAATTGTGCAAATTTACATTTCTCCTAGAGCTATGTCTGCTTCCAGCAAGATTAAAGATTAAGATAAAACCAAAGTCTCCCTCCACAACGCCTAGAAATGACGGATGAAATAGGCAAAAGGGTTTAAATGCACACTTGAGCTTGCAACAAAGAAAGGGGATCATTCATGATAAGGAACCTATAAACCAGAGCCGAAACACCAAAACTGGTTCAGATGCTGCCTAGGGATTATTAACAAGGTCCCACGGACAGGTTCTAGGTGTGACTGTCCACATGGGGCAAACAAAGATGAGGCTTTCTGCCCCATGAGAAGGAGGTGAAATTCTGTGAATGCAAGAGTCACGAAATTCTGTCCCTAGGTAGAAGAGGAGGGACTAGAAAAGAAAAATCCATCTAGCAGCACAGAGACAAAAAAGGATGATTATATGCTTCTGCTTGGTTTCTGGAGGAAAACAAAATGCTTGAAGAACAAAAAACATGGGCTTTCACCTCAAACAGTTCAGAATTTCTAGCTTCTACATGGGCTGGAAAATCCCAACCTGGGTGTGACTGTAAATATCGGTTCCAGGCTAAAATCTCTATAAAGGGGTCTTACAGAAACAGATGCAAAACCCCACTGACAGGCTCTCCCATGATCTTGGGCCCTGGGAATCCTTTGAGGAAAAGCATACTCCACTAGAGAAGTACTGATCTAAAAAGTGACAGGAGAAAATGATACACCATAAATGGAGTCCGTGGACATGCAAAGAAGCAGAAACACAGCTTTATACAACAGACGTACCGTGGAAAATATAATATTAAATATGCCTTATGTCTGCACAAAAACCTGCACAAGGATATTTATAGCAGCCTTATTCATTATTGCCAAAACTTGGGAGTCTGAGATGACCTTGAACAGGTAAATGAATAAATAGCCAGATATTAGTACATCCAGACACTGGAATATTATTTAACACTGCAAAGAAATGAGCTATCAAGCCATGAAAAGACACGAATAAACCTTAAATGCGTATCACTTAAGTGAAAGAAGTCAATAATGAAAGGACTATATGTGAACACAGACTGTATATGTTCATCCATATGACATTCCAGAAAAGGCAAAACTACGGAGACAATCAAGAGGTGAGTGGTTGGGGATCCCTGGGTGGTTCAGCGGTTTAGCGCCTGCCTTTGGCCCAGGGCGTGATCCTCGAGTCCCAGGATCAAGTCCCGCATCGGGCTCCCTGCATGGAGCCTGCTTCTCCCTCTGCCTGTGTCTCTGCCTCTTTCTCCCCCTATGTCTATCATGAATAAATAAATAAAATCTTTAAAAAAAAAAAAAAAAGAGATGAGTGGTTGTCAGGGTAGGAGGAGGACAGGGATGAGGGAGGAGTGGATAGGTGGAGCACAAAGCATTTTTAAGGTGGTAGAAATACTCTACGCGATGCTATAATGGTAGATATATGTCATTATACATTTGTCTAAAACCAAAGAACATACAACACCAACAGAGAACCCTAGTGTAAACTGTGGACTCTGGGTGGTAGTGATGCGTCCACGGAGATTCTTCAAATGGAACAAACACAGCTCTCTGGTCGGGGGTGTTGATCATGGGGGAGGCTGTGCATGAATAGGTCAGGGAGTACATGGGGAATCTCTGAACCCTCCGTTGGGTTTTGCAATGAGCCTAAAACTGCTCTAAAAAATAAAGTCTAAAGGTTTGGGTTTGTTGTTGTTGTTGTTGTTGTTTTTTAATATACAACAATAAGGGGCACCTGGATGGCTCAGTTGGTTGAGTGTCTGACTCTTGGTTTTGGCTCAGGTCATGATCTCATGGGTCATGAGATCAAGCCCCAAATCAGGCTCCTTGCTCAGCAGGGAGTCTCCTTGAGATTTTCTCCCTCTCCCCCTCTCTCCATGTGCTCTCTCTCTGAAATAAATAAATAGATTCTTAAAGAAAACCACAACAATAACAATAATAAATAGTAGCTAATTTGGAGGTATCAAAAAAAAAAGAACTAAAAAATATTATAAAAATGACAATATGCAGGATGCCACATGGGGTAAACCAACTTAAAGCATTCCAGGGTCCTAAAAGACTGCTAGGGAGGAGAGGAGAGATATCGGTCAATTTTGAACATCATTAAGTCTACTATGCATGTTAAAACATTAAAGGTAGTCACAAAAAAGAAACAATTTAAAACTCCCAAACAAATAAAGGGTGAGGAGAAAAAAAAAAAAAAAAAGAGGAAATCATGTAGAAAAGTCAATAAGCCAAATAAAGCACAAAAGAGGGGAGAAGATAGTTGATCAATAGAAAGAACAATATAAAACATGGAGAAGTATTATCGGCCTTGGATAAGGCGAGCACAACATCCACAGCACATCTCCAAAGTGCACAGCCTTGGGGGTGCTGGCGGAAGTGTATATGCACATGCGTACACATATACACACCTTAGCAGCAAGATGATATTACTGATAGAGACTATTGAAGGGGATCAGAATAAGCCACCCCAAAATATACAATTTTGGCATAAGGATTATTTTGCACTAAAGGGAACTTAGAAACAGCAGATGCAGGAACAACTCTCTGCTTCTTCCCTTTGCGTAAAGGCAGCGCATAAATCGCCCTTTGTGACGGTGTCTCCCATCCCAGTACCAGAAAGAGAACTCCAGAGAGGACTAGAGTCTACCTAGATAATCCTCCTCTACTGTTAGTTTCCTTATATATTTTCTTCCTACAATGCATGGCCCCTAGAAGCTTGTATCTTTGTTTTCCTTTATCTAGCCATTTTTCTGCAATGAGTTACCCTTCATCAAAATCGTATATAAAGTCTCAATCCTAAGCACTGCTTGGGGTTTTCACATTTTCCTGTGGAGCCCTTGTGCATGTAAAATTAAAATTTGTATGCTTTTCTCCTGTTAGTCTGTCTTTTGTACGTTTAATTCACAGGCCCCAGGCACTCAACATAAGTGTATAGAGGTAAAGTTGTTTTTTCTCCCCCCCTCCTCTATACTATTAAATTATCAAAGAATAAATAATCCCAGTTCCAGGCTAACTATTCCAGAGAACTAATGGGGGGACAAAAAGAAGGACAACAATGCAACGCTGGATGATACTGGTATAACCTTAATATTCAAACCCAGAGAAATAAAACATAAATATAAATTTTAAGCCATGCCCATTTAAGAACATAGATGCAAACTACTGTGGATAAAAAGAGACTATCTGCAGGGGCGGGGAGGGGGCCTGTTTCCCCTGGTGGGGCTCAGGGGCTGTAGCTGCCCCCCACCTCTCCCTGCCTCTCACCCCTCAATAAAATGATCTTAAAGCACACACACAAAAAAGAGGCTACCTTTAGGATCTATCAAAAGGTATCTACCAAAAATCTATAATGAATATATTAAAGGTGGGGAAAAAAAGAAAAGTGGGGCACCTGGTTAGTTCAATCAGTGAAGCTTGAACCTTCACCTCAGATCATGATCCCAGGGCCCTAGGATCCAGTCCTGCATCTGGCTCCCTGCTCAGCAGGGAGTCTGCTTCTCCCTCTCCCTCTCCCCTTTCCCCTTGCTCAAGCTCTCTCTCTCTTAAATAAGTAAATAAAATCTTTAAAAAAGTAGAAAAGTCCTCTTTAGCATTCTAGGCAGAATTCTAAATATAGCAGTCCTCCCCCTGGTGCGCACCTTTTGCATAATCCCTGGGACTGTGAACACAATGGATCTCAGTCCTGTGATTACAAAAAATGGACCTTAAAATAGGGAAGATCAGCTAGGTAGCCTGCTCATCACATGAGCTCTTTAAAAGAGAGAGTTTCCTCCAGCTCGTTCCAAAAGAGGAGGCCAGCGATTTCTCTGGGGACAGGCTCAGAAATGTGCACGTGAAGTGGGCATCCCCAAGTAAATGAGTCCCGGCGTTGCCCTCCCCAAGTGGCAGCAGAGAAAGGAACAAGGAAGCACCACCCAGCATTTGCTCTGGCGTTTGTCAAGATGCCTGTTTGAAAGGATCTGGGAAGCATCAGGTTTTTATAGGAGAGAAATAATAACTTTTCCTCCACGCTCCTAGGTTCTGTAGCTGGGGCCTAGAGCTTAAAAACAGACAAAAGGCATATTGACAAGAGAAAAACAGACTTTATTAACATGTGCAGCACATACATATGTAAGTGAAGCTCGGTGATGAGTAACTCAAAGAGGTGATTAGAACTTGGGGCTTATGGAGCATCGTAACAAAGAGGAACAGATCTGCAGAAAAATGACAAGACAAAGGAAAGCGCAATTTGCATTTAAGGGTGACAGACAGATGGTGGGGGGGCGCCTGGGTGGCTCAGTTGGTTAAGCGTCTGCCTCTGACTTGGGTCATTGATCTCAGGTCCCGGGATTAACCCCTGAGTCGGGCTTGTCAGGCTTCTTGGCCAGCGGGGAGTCTGCTTCTCTCTCTCTCTCTCTCTCTGCCCCTCCCCACTGCTCCTTTCTTTCTCTCTCTCTCTTAAATAAATAAAAGCTTAAAAAAAAAAAAATGCAAGCCTGGGATTCCCTCCTCAGAGAATCTGGTACTGTCAGCCAGTGACAGGTTCATTTTTTTGAAGCGCATTTTTAAAAACTGATTTTAACACAAAAAGAGTGGAGACAAGAAAAGAAAATGGTGTGTAATCCCACTGCCCAGATAATCCCTGATGACATTTAAAAGCATGAAAGTAACACAGATGCGTGGTTAGAAATGCAAACAGGAAGGGTTGAGATGAAAACCAGGAGCCTCCCTCCCCCGCCCCAAATGTCTCTTTCCAAGGTAAGCAGCCATCACAGATTCTAATGTATTCTTCCAGAAAAAAATACCACATTAATACCGGGACATAATATGTCCTTTCCAACAGTTCCTTTTTTTTTTTTTTTTCACTCAAAAGGAATAATATTGTTTCCAGTTTTGTAGTTTGCTTTTCTTTGTTTATGATACCCTATAGATTTTTCTATATCTGCATTTTAAAAACCTACCCTGTTCATGTAAATTGGTTAATAATCTATTTTTTTAAAGATTTTATTTATTTATTCATGAGAGACACAGAGAGAGAGAGAGAGAGAGAGGCAGAGACACAGGCAGAGGGAGACGCAGGCTCCATGCAGGGAGCCTGACGTGGGACTTGATCCTGGGACCCCGGGGTCACACCCCAGGCTAAAGGCGCTGAGCCACCCGGGCTGCCCTGTAAATTGGTTTAAAGCAGAGAAGCGATCACATTTTTGAATCAGGGTTTATGATGATTCTGATGGGGCAGTCGGGGGTAGGTGGGGGGAGGCGGTCGGTCAGCAGTCCACACTGAGAAATCGGGCCCGGGAAGACAGGTGTGTTCGTGTGAAACTCTCCGGTTGTGGTGTCCGTCCCTGCAGAGGCCTTGGAGATGCCCCCCACCCCGCCTCGGCAAGCAGGACCTCGGAATACCTCTGAACACCCTGCATTTACACGATGCCCGTGTGCATCCTGTCACAGGGCAACTGGGTAAATACTCCCAACCAGACTTGGTTTATCCACCTGCAAGGGTCTCAGGATAATTGCCTGAGGGCCAGGCAGCACCCGGCAGGAAATTATTCTTGGCTTTACCTCTGAAAATGGTGTGCCCGTTGGGGTGGGGGTGGGGGGGTTGAGTGATTCACTCATCTGCAAAGCCCCATGGGTAGATCTCCAACTCAACACTCACCCGGTTTCAACCTTGGCTCCAGGCCAAAGCAAAGGGAGCGGGTGAGAGATTGGTCCCACGTGGCTTCAGATGCTCTCCAGATGCACAGGGACCCCTCTCCCCCTACTCCTTTGGCTGCACTCTCCTGCAGATTTTTGGCTGACCGTTAAGTGGCTCCAAAGATAATGCCGCCAAGAGGCCTGAAGCATCGTCCTCCAGCCTCCCTTGTCTTTTTTTTTTTTTTCTCCCTTGTCTTTTAATTAGAAAAGTTTTGCCTGCTAATGAGCCTATGCTGTCCATCACCTAATTATCTCTGAAAATCCTCAGCGACCCCCCTTCCCTGGCTGCAGCCATGGCGCCTGTCCCTGGGAGATCTGCAGGGGGACAGGACCAGTGATGCCTGAGGATGGTGCTTTTGCTCCTGTCCCAGTGCCTGGGAAGGCAGGTGGTCCCACCCAGGAGACAGAATCCTGAGGGGGAAGGGAGCTGGCAGCCGAGATCCCCATCCCACCTGCATCCTCTGGGGGTGCCTTCACCCCACGCAGGAGAGCCTGAGGTAGGCGTGCTCTACTCTCCCCGCCAGAGATGGTCAAGGGCACCAGGCAGGGACAACTCACCCACTCTGCCAGAGTCTCAGCCTCAACTGTTCTATTGAACGGTGGACACAATGACCCAGGAGCCGTGGGGGAGCCCTTAACTGGCTAGGGCACAGCTGAGAAAGCAGGCTTGCAGGGTGAAGAACGCAGATGGAAAGCAGAAAGGACAGACCTTGGCAGGGAAGCAGGGAGGAATGAATAGACATGTGCCATCGGCTTCCCACTTCCTAATTCCAGTGTCCCCAGAGGCCCGGCTGATCCCCTCACCCTGGATTCTGTGTCCTTAAAATGCACTCTCTCCTCTTCCTCTAGCTCGTCTGAAGTGGGCTTCCCTCCCCTTCGCCACAAGCTCCTTCCTGGATCAAGACAAAACCGCAGTTATGATAAAGTCTTGACAGCTGTTGGCCGAAAAAGAGAACAGTAGGTTGGAAATAACCACTGAAATGTTTGCCCAGGGAAAGCAAGCCTCTGGGATCAGAGAGCACGGACGAATTTTGCTCCAAAGCAAAGAGACGAGTCCAGAGTTCACTCTGCATTCTCTGCTGCATGCAAGGCCTCATGCAACCTCTCCTCACTGTCTCCCACCCCAGACCCAAGCAGTTCCCTCTTGCAATGGTGGGAAAGCTACTGCCCCCCCTCCCTGCCCCCAGCAAGGCTGGATACTCAGCAGATGACAGCTCAGCACCCATTTGCAAGGCTGTCCCAGGGATGCTGAGCAAAGCTCAGGCACCCGGAGAAAGGGGGGATACCCCGCTCATGGTAATTCAAGGTCCTATAAATTTTGCAGGTGCAGGGGTTGATAGAGGAGCCAAAAGTTACCAGTCCAGAGAGAAAGTTTACTTTCACCTGCAAAACTTCTGTATTCTGGACAGCTCCACCCCACCCCTTCCCCAGGAGAAAGAGCCCAACCAGGGTCTCCCGCCAAATATAGACAAAGCAAGGAGGACACAGATTGCAGAGTTTGAGGCTCCGTCACTTCTAGTTCTTTTCCCTGAAAACATGGCCTAATCATTTTATACCTCCAATAAAGCTGAGGAATGTTATAGTGGCTACACATTGAGTACACGGCGGGGAGGGGAAGAAAGGGAATCTCATGACCAAAAAAAAAAAAAAAAAAAAAAAACCCAGGCGGGCAAATATATCTCAAGCAGGATTGGAGATAAACACAGAGAGCAAATGACCATGGAGAGAGGAAAGGAAGAGACAGAGGCTATTTTGAGATGGAAAAGCTGCTCCAAGGAGAGTGGATGCCGAGCTAACATTTCGAGGGTGGGGGGTAAGTCGCAGGGAATGTAATTAAGTGAACTGTATATATTCTTTTAAATCCTGTTCGCATTAATGCTGTAAATATTCTACTGAATTCATCATTATTGAATTTGCCAGCAAAGCTGTAGGGCAAAACTCCAGCCCAGAGTTTAATTACACCCAGGCAGAGTAGAGCATTTTTCATGTCCCTGAGAGCTGCCAGACGAGAAAGATGTAGTTTTATTAACGGCCCACCTTTCTGGACATAGCCACCACCACCCCCAGGACTCCACAGGGGGGCAGAGGGATCCTGGAAACCACCCCCACCGCCACCACCCCGAGGCTTTCCACCATATGCCAGTGAACTTGCAAAGCGAGCTGGAGACTGATGGGAAAGCTATTCAAATCCAGTGATGGCAAATGCTCTCCGATCCATTCTTCCTTCTTTTGCTCATTTTCCACCAGAGTGTGCATGCACACGTGCACACACACACACACACACACACATGCACACACGCACCCTCACCGCCAGGCATGTATCTATTGTCCTGCATTCACGCAGTTCTTAATGATTACCCAGTTTGTGCATGTCCATTAATTCATGATCATCCTGCAGTCAAGGCTCCCGCCCTAACTCCTGTCCTTCCTTTTCCTTGGAGCACTTTCAAGGCTTCCTTTATATTAGTGCCTCCTCCTGTGCGGGTCAAAGTTAAACTTGGAATTGTTGCTTTTTTTTCTCTTTATACATCATCTCATGCTGTCATGGCCTCAAACATCCAGATCTCTGGGTGGAAATAAAGGTTGGATTAAGACGGTCGAGAAAGGAATAAATGAAGAGCAGCTGTGGAACATTCACGGAGGGGTGGGGGCAGCAGCCTTGTGCTTCCTCTCAGGGGGCTGACGACCCCCGACCCCAAAACCAAAGTCAAGCAGAGAAGAGCCAAGAGAGCTTATTAAGTTCCAAACGTTTGACTGCATTTGTTAGAATATAGTGCCAGTGGGGCTGTAATCACAGAAACTTAGAGCCTACAGGGATCTTTTTAATTTCCCTGTACCCACAGACAGGAAATAAGCCCCTGGATGCCCCCACTGGGCCCCCAGTACATTCCAGGTCTTCAGTAATGAGGTGAGCTAAGACAAAACAAGGCATGTGAGTTAATGCTCCATCTGGTTTAGGAAAAAAAAAAAAAAAACTAATTAAGCACCATCTTAAGATTGAAGCATCCCCATCTCAATAAGGAAGCCTCCCCACCATAATAAGGAAGCCTCCCCATCCCAATAAGGAAGCATCCCCATCCCAGTAAGGAAGCCTCACCATCCCAGTAAGGAAGCATTCCCATCCCAGTAAGGAAGCCTCCCCACCACAGTAAGGAAGCCTCCCCACCATAAGAAGGAAGCCTCCCCACCACAGTAAGGAAGCCTCCCCACCATAAGAAGGAAGCCTCCCCACCACAGTAAGGAAGCCTCCCCATCCCAGTAAGGAAGCCTCCCCACCATATTAAGGAAGCCTCCCCATCCCAGTAAGGAGCTTCCCCATCCCAGTAAGGAAGCCTACCCATCCTAGTAAGGAAGCCTCCCCATCTCAGTAAGGGAACATCCCCATCCCACTAAGGAAGCCTCCCCATCCCAGTAAGGAAGCCTCCCCATCTCGGTAAGGAAGCATCCCCATCCCAGTAAGGAAGCCTCCCCACCATAAGAAGGAAGCCTCCCCACCATAAGAAGGAAGCCTCCCCACCACAATAAGGAAGCATCCCCACCACAGTAAGGAAGCCTCCCCATCCCAGTAAGGAAGCATTTCCATCCCAGTAAGAAAGCCTCCCCATCCCAGTAAGGAAGCCTTTCAATCATAAAATTGAAAGACTGAAAAGCATCGAAAGATGGATTGAAAAGCAACCCCAACTCAGTAAAGAAGAGCAGTAACAGGTCTTTCAAAGACAACTGTATTCATCTGAGAAAGTCATGCCAGTCTTGAGTTTCTACTGAGAAAAAAAGCTGGTGCCAGGTGAGAGGAGTGCTTTTGAAGGAAAATGCTAGAAAAGGCTTCAAGACCATCAGCTGCACCTTTCAAATCGAAGCACCTCGCTCTGGTCCTCTCATCTGGGCCTGCTTCCATCCCCCCCTTACCACGTCCAGCACCGCTTCGTGACCACCTTTCCCACTGGGTCTTTGAATGGAAGCCCATGAGCCAAAATTATGGGTGGCTTTACACTCGGGCCCGTTTCTCCGATTCTTTTGATGGGTAGGCAATTAGACCCTCTGATGCAATTATTTTCACTCTTGCTCATGTCACATTGAAATGGGGAAAAAGAGGTCCAAAAACCTTTCCTTTGTGATATGCTCATGATGCCCAATTGAAATGCATCAATTATTTCCCCCCACTTATTCACGAGAGATAATTGGAATGGAAAAATATCTGCAGCTAGGCAAGAGGGGAAAAATTGCAGGTAATTTTCCGTGACAGGGCTTGTTCTAGCCCCTGGACTCAGATGCCCCTATTGGGAGCCTGTCAGACGCACTTGATGGAGTCATGATGGATCGGGACCGAGCCCTGAGACAAGCGTGCTTTATTCTGGCTTCGTGGCGGGCTCGTGTATTCATGCCAAGGACCAGTGACTGAACCATCTTCATTTTGAAAGTGGCACAAGGGGATCCCTCCCCTCCAGAACCAGGGCCCCTCTGTGGCAACAAATGGTAGTCTTAGAGACACATTCACTCCATCACGCCTCTGCTGCCAGCTTCTGCCCCTACTGTGGAAAGTGTTCTTGACACTCACTTCTCTCAGAAATTTTAGGAAAATGACAGCCAGTTAGTATATTTTCTTTGCATATTTCAGAAATATACACACACTCCCCAGCCCCAGGGGTTTTCTTGCTATTTGAACATGCCAAAATTGCTCCTACCTCAGGGCCTTTGCTTCTGCTTTGCCCTCTCGATCTGGTATTCTCTTCCTCCAGACATCTCTATGGCTTGTCTCCTTACCTCCCACTGGCCCTTATCCACAGACCACCTTTGTGGTGAACAATCTCAATATCCATTTAAAACATCAGCACTCCCAGCATCCTCTTTCTTACTTTCTTTTTCTCTAAACGGCACTCATGCTATGGAGTTCCTACATGATGTACCTTTTTACTTCATCACATACGTGCCCCCCACCCAGCCCCATTGCAAAGACAAGCTCTAGGAGGGTGTGGGGGGTTGTCAATTTGTTTAGTGCTATATCCCCAATATTTGACACAGAGACGCTCAGTGAATAATTACTGAATAAATCAAAGAATGAATGGATATTAAAACAAAGGGAGAAATCTTCAAAATAATAATAATGGAAATAAATTCAACTTTCTTCGGGTAATTGTCAGGAGAAGTAAGCTCCAAAGTGCAACGTCATGCTTTGCAACTAGTGGACAGAAGACAGTCTGGCCCTCCAGCCTGGGTCTGTAGGTATTCTTCAGGACTCAGTAGAGAGTTGTCTATGAAACATTTCATACGCATCTGATACGTAGGTTGTCAAATGTGACTCGCTGCTCATAAGCCAGGAGTAAAGCAAGTATGACAAACAACTGCCTGGCCATTTATCTGAGGTTCTTCTCCCAGAGTATTCAGTAGAAAAGGGGAAGAGAACAGGAACTTAACGGCCACGAACAGCTGGCAAGCACGGACAGGAGGCAGGTGCTTGCCCTCCATACCGATGAACCCAACCACATTTTCCAAACAATTGAGATGGTAGGACGGTGACTTTCTGCTGAAGGCCTGCACTGGGGGCACAGCCAGAAGTTGATGACGTTCACCACAGAGAGCCCTGGGGAGAAGGAAATTGGGGCTCTAGCCAATGAACAGAGGCAGAGGAGCTGGATTCTGGGTGGGACGCTGTTTCCAGGAGTCCTCTACGGGAGAATCCAGCTGGAATCACAGAGCATCAGAAACTGCCCCCCAGACCAAGTGGCAGGTCTCAATCATAGCAATGGCTCAGGCAGAGGATGAGTTTCTCTTATCTCCTCATCCCTGTCTATCAGCCCCCGCCCCACACCCTGACCCACTGGAGGGTGGTATAGAGCTGGAGATACCAAGGCAGTATCCTCTTCTTCATGGAGTTTACAAATGAGGAAGGAACATGGTGTCGCAGGGAGGAAATGAGCAAAGAGGAGGGAAGAGGAGGGGTTGGGGACTCCCGTTCCGCTCTTAGACCAGGGGTGTCCTAGTTTAGGCTGGAGGCATTCTGAATGCACTGGTGCATGCCAAGAACACCCATTCCTAAGTATAGAACCTGATGAGCTCTCAGAGCCACCCTGAGATTTCTGTCAGCCTGCATATGCTCCATTCCCTGTAATCTCCAAGCATGGGTGGAATGTGGGCTGAGAGGAAGCTAGCAGTAGTTTCAAGCCCTCCTAAGTAAGCAATGGCCCTGCTGACCTGGAGGAGGCACACGCTGTCTGCAGTTTGCCAAAGACATCTGGACCCCTTAGCATGGTCTTGCTAAAAAGCCACAGATTCAACCTGTTACTCACCCCACGTTTAGGTGGGTTAGTAGATCTTTGACAAAGGTGTTTAAGCAATTCAATGAGGAAAGGCAAAACTGGATTTCAATATTTAAAAAGATAGAAAGAAGGAAGCAAACAAGCAAGCAAACCTGAAATCTTGACCTCTACCTCACACCACAAACAAAAATTAAAAATGTCTTATGGACACGAATGTATAAGGCTAAAACTATAAAGCAACTAGAAAAGAATATAGGACAATCTCTCCATAACCTGAAGGTTGGCCAAGAGAGGACGCAAAAGGCACAGAGACTAAAGGAACAATTTGATACATAAAACCTTATCAAAATTAAAAATGTTTTCTCCTCAAGAGGTGCCATTAAAAAAACTGAAAAAGCAAGTCATAGATGGGTTAAAAAAATATTCACAATCCATATATCTAACAAAGGACTTGTATCTAGAATATATCAAGAATGTTCACAACCCAGTAAGAAAAAGACAAAGAGCCCAATAAAATAAAATGGGACAAGACTTGAACAGACACATCACCAGAATAGATATACAAATAGCCAATAAGAACACAGCAATGTGCTCAACATTTCAGTTATCAGAGAAATAAAAACAGAACTCCCCCATACCATTTCATACACACTAGAATACAGAATGGCTAAAACTAACAAGACCGACAACACCAAATGTTGGCAAGGACGTGAGACAACTGGATCTCTCATATACCTCGGGTAGGTGTGTCAAATGGTACAACTATTTTCAAAAACCATTTGGCAGTTTCTTATACAGTATGAGTAACATACATGTATCCTATGATCCAGCAATTCCCACTCCTACTTTCCAAAAACAAGTGAAAATAGAAGTAAAAATATATATGCAAATAGCTCTCACACTATTCTTACCTTTATAGGTTTTTTAATGAATGAGGAGCATCTTTTAGTCAAAAAAATATTTATCTGAGGCTTAGCAACTCTTTTAGCTGTACTTTCTTTCACTTCAGCTAAATTCAAATATAATCAAATTCAATAGTTACTGTAAAATGGCATGTGTTCCCCTTTCTATGTTAATTAAATTCCTTCCATCCATCCAACCTTTTATCTATAAATATGCAGAGACAGATGTCTAGAATTATGTTTACAAAATGTTTATATTGCTTATTCCTGGGAGGTGAGACTTGGGGAGATTTCTTGACTTTTTCTCTGGACTCTTTATATTGCTTAAATGTCTACAAAGAGCTATGCATCATATTTGCAAAAATAATTAAGTCTTAATGAAAAAAATAATAAAGTAGATCTCCTTCTGGTCCTGATCTTAGTTCCATGTTTATTTCCATCACGCTGGCCCTCAAAAGTGATAGCTATTTCCATGCATTTATTTAATATCTGTTTCCACCACTGGTTTGCAGGACCTGACGGCAGGGCCAGGAATGGCAACTGGCCTGTAGTGGGCATACACACAATCCATAGAGGACCAAGCTAATTAGCTTCTCTGCTTACATATTTCCTAGAGTTAAAGAAGTCACCAAGATTGACCTCTTCTTATTATGTTTTTTTAGAAATATAAAATGACAGAATTTCTCTGAGTTCAGAGACTGAACTTTTAGAAACCCACGGGGCTTCATTTGTGGTTTTTTTTCTCCAGGAGAACTTGTAGGTAGCAAAGCTGTCACCTACTAATGCTTTCATATTCCTGGGGGAATGGGACAGATTTTTAACTCCACGAGCTGCTTGTTCCAACAGCTTCACGTAGATAAATGAGAGAATGACTTGTAGCTCTTGATTTTTTCCTTTTTTTTTTTTAAATCTTTTATTTATTTATGATAGTCACAGAGAGAGAGAGGCAGAGACATAGGCAGAGGGAGAAGCAGGCTCCGTGCACCGGGAGCCCGACGTGGGATTCGATCCCAGGTCTCCAGGATCACGCCCTGGGCCAAAGGCAGGTGCTAAACCGCTGCGCCACCCAGGGATCCCTCTTGATTTTTTCCTAAAAGCAGTTCGTAAATAGTGTGTGTGTGCTGGGGAGGCAGGAGGTGGCGGGGGTGGCCACCATGCTGGTTCTATTGTTTGACCACAGAAATCCTCCTTCAAAGTCCATGGAAATATGGCCCATCTGAGAGCTGTAGACCCAGACAGAGCAGCAGTGGTGCTTCAAGGTAACACAAGGGTAAGGGGTCTCTCTTGTTCTCCCTGTTTTAGCGATTCCCGTTCCTTTCTTGCTTCTAAACCTTTCTGCAACCCTTAGTTCTGCATTTCTCCTCTGGAAACAGGCTTCAAGTAATTCCTATTCCTCTTTAATAATGAATTTGTTCTAAATGTTCTGAGCGTCTTAAGTGGTCTGTACTGTTGCTCCTTAAATTTCAATTAGGAAGATAAATTGAAGATGCTAAATGCCAACATCTAAGTGGCTCTTTCATCTATCATAGAGAGCACGATGGTCCTGGGATTTAAAAAAAAAAAATCCCCATTCCATTTATCAAGAGTATTCTGCTTTGGTTTTGGGGTCTGTCAGAAGTATTTGCTATCTCAATCTTTGGAGCCCTGGAGCTGATTCACATTTCAGTATGTTCCTATCTCCCAAGTGGAGTCTTGAAAAGATCAGGATTAGCTTTTCCTGACAACAACCTAAGAAATTTGAGAGGGGAGGCCAGTGCCTGCCTGACAAATGGGAACTCTAAAAAAAAAAGAAAGAAAAAAAAACCCTCGAGAGGTAGTGTCATTAGTTCTGTGTTTATACATTTGGCTCTACCCCCAGGGCAACAAGGCCCCTGGATGTCATTGTCTCAAAGAGCAAGTATCAGTGCATGTCAGCTCACATCAACTGGGTCCCAGAGAGATGTTAGCTTTCATCTTTCCCAGATGGCCCCCACATCTTGTCCCTAAAAAGCTGGCCATCCTCTTAGAAAAAATGTACATATACACAAACATTTCTTGCAAATCCAAATGGCTATTATTTAATCCTAGATTATCATCTCTTGTTCAAGGGGTCAAAGATGGCAGAGAAGCACTATAATGCTGTGTGAAGGGGGTCCTGGGCCAGCAAGACACCATCCTTATCCCACATCCTAGAGCTAGTGCTCAGCTGAATCTGAAAATCAACGGACTAGAAAATCAATACCAAATTTTGAGCAAAGGTAAGTTGCCTTCACACCGTACTTACAGTTTCTCCTTAGACTTGAAATTTAAATGCAAAGATAAGTTAACCCACACACAAAAAGTTTACAGTTTTTAGTATGGATGCTTAAGATTTTCAACATGTGCTATTATGTAGGTCTAAAGCAGGAATGCAAGTAAGTAGAATAAATGATGCGGAAGGGCAAAACAGAACATTTGAAAGGGTACATTTGTAGAAAGAGAACTTAAAAATATTTTCGAGACATGGTGGCATCAATCTGTGGATAGTCTGAATCTCTGCCAGTAAAAATAAAAAAAAAAATCCCCATGTTCTATCATTTTTTGAAAACATCCCATTTCATTGCAACTTGGTGCCCCTGGACACCTGTGAGACTGCCTGCTTCCACTCAGGAAAATGTCTTGGAAGTGTTTCTTTAAACCCTTGTTTAAACATGGAGCAAAATATTCTGCGCTGAACCAGCATAGTGGCCAAATTCAACACCAAAATGCACAACCTCTTTCAAAACAATAAACAAATCTTGACCACAACCAAAACATCACCTCATTCTGCTGTAGAGTTGAAGAAGGGCCTTGAGAGACAGGACATAGAATCCAACACACTGAATCCCCTCTGGGACAGACTGTCCAAGGAGAGACACACCACCTGTGGGAATCAGCTGCTCTGAACAACTCTGAGAAGCCGTGGTCGGGCTGACCAGCCCGTCTCAAACAGGCCACGGACGCATGGAACCGATGCAACGCCGCCCGAGTGAGAATCTAGATAGATGCTCTCCCGAACTGCAGAAAATCACTGTCAGGCACAAACTCCTAAGCTATCTCCTCAGTAGACTTATTGACTTATCCTGGTGGTGTTTTATGATTTATCAGGTCATCTAAGAGTGTCATGCACACTTAGGAGGCTTTGCCTACATTCGCTGATTCTCTGACAGGCTAGGTCTCCACTAGGAAGAAAATATGGTCTTGGTGTACCTCATCCCTGAGGCTCCTGCATTCCAGCCTCTGTCAAAAAGGCATGTTGGAGGTGGAGGGATGAACAGAAACCAAGCTGCTACCTTTAAAAGACCCAGCGTCTAGCACATGTGATGGAAGGGAAGAGCAGCGTACAGTTTTCATACGAAATGGTAAAACTGGTGTTAGGTTTGCCAAGGCACTAGTGTAGCAAAGGGAAGTCATGCTTGATCCTGCCTGGAAAGTCAAAGAAGTCTTAAGATTGGAAAAGATTCCTGAACCATCTTGAGGCAGAGAGGGTTCTCTAGACAGAGGGAACATTTCTTTAGGCAAAGAAATATAGAAAAATGAAGTACTCTTTTTTGGGAGACAGAACATGAAGACTCCTAACTCTGGGAAATGAACTAGGGGTGGTGGAAGGGGAGGAGGGCGGGGGGTGGGGGTGAATGGGTGACGGGCACTGAGGGGGGCACTTGACAGGATGAGCACTGGGTGTTATTCTGTATGTTGGTAAATTGAACACCAATAAAAAATAAATTTATTATAAAAAAAAAAGAAAAATGAAGTACTCTTTTTAGAAGAGAAGTAGCCCCGTGTGGCTGGACTGTAGGCTGCATAAGGGGGGAAATGAGAGATGATTCTACAAACACAGATAATAAAAGCTTTTATGTCAAGTTCAGGATCTGGGGACTTTATCCTGATCCTGTTGGAAATGGTAAGCTTCTAAATAGAAAAGTCATTGCATCGATTCGGCCTTTTTACAAAGTTCACTTCCTAGCAGTATGATGATGGATTAGGGATCAAATACGCGTTGGTCCTGAAATCGAGTGGTCCATCCCGTGGAGGTTTCAAACATGAGCAGAATAAAGGCAAGAGGCTATTTCCATACCTATATTCACTAAGGATCAGTATGCCTGAGAGATGTTCATTAAGAACGTATGTGACATCCTTTCCCTGCTTTTAAAATGGAAAAGATGACATCTGTCTCAATTTCAAACCTGGGGGATCCCTGGGTGGTGCAGCGGTTTAGCGCCTGCCTTTGGCTCAGGGCGCGATCCTGGAGACCCGAGATCGAATCCCACATCGGGCTCCCGGTGCATGAAGCCTGCTTCTCCCTCTGCCTGTGTCTCTGCCTCTCTCTCTCTCTCTCTCTCTCTCTCCTCTGTGACTATCATAAATAAAAAATAAAAAAAATTTTCAAACCTGGTATTTGAACACGAAACGTACATTCACATACATTTCACATAATGAGAATGCCAGGAAGTATTCTTGTGACTATAATTAAAGTAATTCTGGCACATTAATTAAAATCATAGGGCTCCCTGACCAAGGATATTAATATAATCTCATCTTTGCCAATATGCGTTCCATTGAACCAAAGTCCTGCGGGATTTACAAAAACAGATGAGAAAAACTGATTTTCATAGTCAAATCAACATAAGCAATATGTTTCGAAGGTCCTGTTTATGGCAAAGAGAATAATAGGCACGGGGTGGACTCTCTCACCTGAAACCACCAAAATAAAACAAAACAGACAAAAATAAATGCAACCAGCATTTTCAAGTGGGTGACAGATAATAAAAGACGGTGACTTCCGAGGGAGGGAAACGAAGTGAGCCCTGTGACCTCCCCAGCTGAACACCTTGACAGTTCCCGGGATACAGGGCGAGGAGAGGGGCCTCGGGTGGTGCCTGGAAGATTCCCTGAGTTGAGGAGAACACTGACGCCACAGAAGCCCAAGGGAAGATGCTCAACATCGTTAGTCACCAGGGAAACGGAAATTAAAACCAGGACACACCTAGTGAGCCAAAGTTATAAAGACCGAACATCCTAAGTGCTGGGGAGGATGTGGAGAAACTAGAATGCTCGCTCGCTGCGGACTGTGGTATAAGATGGCAGGACCGCTTCGGGAAGGCAGCCTGGCAGATTGGTAAAAAGTTAGACGTACCCCATCTATGAGGCCCAGCCCTTCCACTCCCAGGTCTGCATCCAAAAGAAATGAAAGCATATGTCCGGGAAACAGCTTGCTCACGAACGTTCACTGCACCTTTGTTTGGAAGAGCCCCAAACTGGAAACGACCTACACGCCTGTCAGTAAGTGAATGGACCAACCTGTCTAATGTAGCCACACAATGACATTCAAATCAGAAACAAGAAGGGGCAATTGGGCAGCCCCGGTGGTGCAGCGGTTTGGTGCCGCCTGCAGCCTGGGGTGTGATCCTGGAGACCCGGGATCGAGTCCCACATCGGGCTCCCTGCATGGAGCCTGCTTCTCCCTCTGTCTGTGTCTCTGCCTCTCTCTCTCTGTGTCTATGAATAAATAAATAAAATCTTAAAAAAAAAAAAAAAAGAAGGGGCGACACTTGGGTGGCTCAATCAGTTACGCTTCTGCCTTCAGCTGAGGCCGTGATCCCAGAGTCCTGGGATCAAGCCCCATGTTGGGCTCTCTGCTCAGTGGGTGCCTGAGTCCTCCTCTCCTTCTCCCCACTTCTCCCTCTACTTGTACTCTCTTTTTTTTTTTTTTTTAATTTTATTTATTTATGATAGTCACACAGCGAGAGAGAGAGGGGCAGAGACACAGGCAGAGGGAGAAGCAGGCTCCCGACGTGGGATTCGATCCCGGGTCTCCAGGATCGCGCCCTGGGCCAAAGGCAGGCGCCAAACCGCTGCGCCACCCAGGGATCCCTGTACTCTCTTTCTCTCTCTCAAATAAATAAGATCATTTTAAAAAGAGAGAGAGAGAGAGAGAGAGAGAGAAAGAAAAGAAACAAGAAGGAACTATCTGGATTGTGGTGGTGGCTTCACAGGTGTGCACATATGTCAAATCCATCACATCGTGCCCTTGAGGTGTGTACTGTTCCATCGTGTGTCCAGTGGACGTCAGTAAAGCTGTTGAAGGCATCTAGAAACCTCTGGGTTAAATCATGTCGAGTGGGTTTCTTCGCTGTAGGATTTCCAGAGGCCCTAAGTGGGCATGATTATTCTACCAAAAGAGAATATAATCTATGTCATTTCCCAAACTAATTCTGCCACAGAATCACAGAATCTTTTTTTCTCCTTGTATTCTTTCATTTATTTATTTTTTTTAAAGATTTTATTTATTAAAAAAATTTAAAAAGATTTTATTTATTAATGAAAGACACACAGAGAGAGAGAGAGAGAGAGAGAGGCAGAGACACAGGCAGAGGGAGAAGCAGGCTCCATGCAGGGAACCTGACGTGGGACTCGATCCCGGGACTCCAGGATCATGCCCTGGGCCGAAGGCAGCGCTAAACCGCTCAGCCACCCGGGCTGCCCTCTCCTTGTATTCTTTTAATGAGTATCTCACGGAGCTGGCATTCCACGGACCACTTTGGGGAGATATGACAAAAATCTGTTGTTGATTCAGAAAATTTGTAAGTGGGGAATGGCAATAAGATGCCTTCGGTATTGTCTTCACAACGAGAGAGGCCCCTAATCTCCTAACACCTGCTCTGGTACATGTGAAAACATCCCAGGTGCCCAAATAAACGTGTGTGCACTTTGCCACCCAGGCTGCAGAACTGGCTTCTCTCCTGCAACCTCGGATCATGCTTACCTTTTCCCCCCCTAGTTCCTACTAAATAAGAAGCTGTTGGCTAGGATGTAGTAGTCTGTTTTATTTCTCCACCCCCCAGACATCGGGTCAAGGGGGTCGCTACGGTCAATAATAATAACAATAATAAATTTTCTGAGCACCTCAGGGTATACAGTCTAAGGAAGTGATCAAAACAGCTGCTGTTTCAACTCCTTTAAGAGACACACTACCTATACCCACAAGTCAAGAGACAGGAAGAAAGGAGAAGCCCAGAAAACCCAAGTGCTGTGATCAGAAAGACATTTCTGAACTCTGAGGATGACATAACACGTCGCTCATTTTACTGCTCTGCTCATATTTTCTTTGACTGCTCCGGGCCTGACTCGGGAGTCGCAGCTCTATGTGGATGTGTTTTTAAGCTGGCCTGCTCTGCTGTTTCATTTATTCAAGTCACTTACCTGCAATCATTTAATCTAGTTGTCTGAGTTTGATCTGGAGCTGTCACCACTGGCAGGAAATAATGTCTGACTTCAGCAGGATTGGGTCGACCGCTTTTCCTAATGAAAGACCTTCACAGGCTGCTTGAGGCAGAAGGATTGAAGCGGAATTACTCACTTAAGGATAAAGGGCTCATCACGGAGGATCCGTCTCTGTGCCACGCGTCACTTGGGCAGACTGGATCCACGGAAGCAGGGGTGTATGTGAGTAAACACCGCACAAAACGCGGGCAAGGGCTGTGTTCTACGTGGAGCGCTCCTCTAGTAACTACGGACTCCTGCGTCCGCTATTAACGGGTGCATACTTGAGTCTGCATGGGCTCGCAGGCCTGGATGGTATCACAGCTGTCTGTGCCAGCTCTGTTCGCTCGATACTGCATCCTCTTCGAATCTTCTATAAAGCCACAGAGAGCTGTTGCCATGAATCTGGATGAAAATCAGAGATAACCCAGAATGGCAGCTTCTTGACGACTGAGCCAGTTGAGGCATGTGCTTCCCAGGTGATGTTTGAATGGTGCAAAGCTGATGCTTGGGCATTGTTAAAATGGGAGTTTTTCAAAATTTCATGAATGTGGGAGCCAGTTAGTTACAAGGTAGGCATTTCAGGTTCAAGTCTCTGTTTTCCTGGACCATGGGGCTGATCCAGGGTGAGGGAGGACCATTGTTCCTGAGGTTTGGCTGGGAAATGATCACCATCTGCAAGTTGTAAAGGGAGAAATGGACAACAGAAATGTGCCCTGACCTCGCCTAAAGGACCTTGTCCAGCGGAGAGCCATGAAGATGGCTATTGTACATGCCCCCATCCCTCCTTATTTGGGAGGGAAGGAAATTCTATCACAGCTCAAAGACTGAACTGTGACCTCCAGTCTGGGCCCAGGCAGGGACTGGTCTTTGAGCTGACTCTGTCCAGGTTATGGAGAACCTGTTATAACCGGACCCCAGTGCCCTGAGCCGGCTGGCGGCCCCCACGGTCTGGCTGTACAAAGCAGCACGTCACTGCCGGTGGCCCAGTGAGGCACCAGTCCCTGTCCTGTTGGACGGTTACTGAGACACTTGCAGGAACAGAGAATTACTTTCAATTGTGTCTCAGACAGTAAATCCTCGGAGCATTATTTCCAGCCACCCTGTTCTGCATCTACTGAAGGACGAGGCTGTGCTCAGAAGCCTTTTGTTTTAAAGCTAGCCTCATGCACAAAGCTGCAGCAAGCCCCGCTACCTGGAAGCGGATAATCCACTCTCAGTTCTGTTCAGTGTTAAATGTGAAGAGACAGACACTCCATTAATTTGCCTGTGCAACCTTTTGCTTTAGATTTGTCAAGTAGCCTTCTGGGCTAAAAGATCACATTCAGTATCTTAATGATCACCACCACCCCCCACCACCCCACCCATTACGGGGCAGATATGTAAGCAGGAAAGTTCTGGGGTCCCTCTGAAACAGTGAGTTTTCATAAAAAGGGAAACTGGAGGGGCACTTGGGTGGCTCAGTGGTTGAGTATCTGCCTTCAGCTCAGGTCATGACCCTGGAGTCCTGGGATCAAGTCCTGCATCAGGCTCCATGCAGGGAGCCTGCTTCTCCCTCTGCCAATGTCTCTGCCTCCATCTGTGCGTCAGTCATGAATAAATAAATAAAATCCCTAAAAGCAACAACAACAAAAAAGGAAAACCCAGGGCAAACAGAAATATACAAAATACAAAGTCGATGAAGAAGAGGCATTCTGTATTCTTGAGCAGAAAGGTTGTAAGCCGCTAAGCTACTAATTCTTTTCAAATTAATAGCTTTAATATAATTCCAGTCAAAATAACAATAAAATGTTTTTAACTGGAGAGAGATTCTAGAGCACAGCTGCAAAGAGAAAATTGTCACTAGTAGGACTCATCACTAAATACATGATTTTTTTTTTTTAAAAAAAGTAATCATTAAAACATCTTTCTTGCTTATAGAAGGAGACTTTTTCCAGGTTTGTCATCACCTTAAAAAGCCTAGGACAGAAGTACTATAGCACGTAAATGATTTTCTGTGTGTGTTTCAAGAGTGCCTTCGAAACACAGCAATTCTTATCCAGTTGTCTCAAGGACGCCTGATGATACTTGTAAGTTATTGAAATAGATTTCCTGGGGGCTAGCTCCAGATTGCAAAATCAACTTCTAAGTTTTACCTATACTTTGAGACCCCCAATTCTTTAGCTCCTCCTCCCTCACCACCTTCAGCTCAAACAGCTTGCCGTGGACCCCAACATACCCACGCTTCCTGCATACTCAAATTTCCCATTTATTCAGCTTGAGCCCTGGGTCCGTCCGTGCAGCTATGAACCTCTTTCAAAGCCAGCATCAACTGTGCTAGTACCTTTTATGCTCCTCTCCTGCTGTTGACTAAGAAGTCACCTCTTGCAATCACTTAGTTCCCGCCTAGACCCTTCCTCCATTCTCTAAAGATAGAAGAACCATATTCAACCCATAATTAACGATGCCAGCATTCCTGGTTCATGTAGATAAACCATCCAACACCTTGGCTTCAGTCTCCTATTTGGTACTTCCGTCCTCACCTCCAATGAACTTGTCCTACACACTGTTTTAGCCAACTAACCCCAAGGGTAGTACTGAAAAAGGAACTACCTCCAAAATGTCAAGTTGAGGCATCCCAGGTGGCCAACCACTTGTGTTCTGTATTTCCAGCTCTATTCTTTTGAACCCTCCATCCAAGAATTCTTTGGTTCCCACTGGCATCTCTCCTCTATTGGTCCAACCACCTTTTTGCTTCCAACGCTCACCTTGTGTCTTCACCTCCCTCCTCATCCAGCAGTAGTCCTGTATCGCAACCACCCTCTGGCACACACCTACACACATGCCTCAGTGACGTCAACCTTCCACCTTCTCTGCACCTGTTCCCCAAGAGCTGAAGGTGGCTGGAGAAAAACATAACAGCATGCTGCCCGGTCTGGTTTGAAATCTCTTTGGGCTGCCTGGAATTTCTCCCACAGCCCCCTTGAGAAGACATGCTACCACTTCCAAAGTGGACAGACTGCATACCTTCTTTCTCTTCGGTCCTCCAATCTTCCTTCCTCCCAGTTGACATTCTTTATATTTCTGACTTCCCTGAGAAATGGGAAGAAATATTCCTCAGCTTGTCACTACCAAGTGCACCCGTGTTCAGGTGTCCACACCATCTGCTCTGCCTTCTGTCCTGGGAAACGGCCAGCCCATCCTCACTCCTATCCCATCCCCTCTCACCTAGCCAGCCACATTGCTCCATTCATTCCCCCACGTCATCAATTTCTCCCTCTCTACTGGATTATTTCTATGAGCATACACCTTCCATAATATGTCCCTCTTAAAAATAAATCCTGCCAAAGATGTCACAGCCACTCACACACCGCTCTATCCCTCTGTCCACTCCCCTTTTATATAACAAAAACTCCTTAGCAGAACCTTCTATATTCTGTCTTCACTTGCCAATCTCTCCTTCTCTCTTTGACCTTCTCCAACCAGCCCTTCATCTCCACCATTCCATTGAGACTGCTCTTGTCAGGGTCACCACTGGTCTCTTTTTGGCCCAACCCAATGGTGGTGGCCCAGACTAGATCTTGCTTATCCTCTCAGCATTTCACATGGTCCACAGTCCCTCCTTTCTGAACACTCTTCACTGGGCTTCCAGGACAGGACCCCTCCTGGCATTACTATGCCCTCCCTGGTTGCTCTTCATCAGTCTCCTCTGCTGGACTCTTCTCAACTTGGTGACTTCTGAATAGAGGTCTCTGGTTCTCAGTCTCCAGCCTTCCCTCCCTCCCACCTACCCCCACTCCTGAGGTGATCTCAGCCAACCCCACAGCTTTAATCATTCCCAAATTTACATCTCCGGCCCAGACATCTCTATGAACTAACAAGTCATGGCTCCCTCTGCTGTTCAATAGTGCTATGTGGGTGTGTTAAGAGTCATCTCAGATACAAAACTCCCAATTCCTCTCACCCCAAACTTGTTCTTCTCCAGCCATTCACCCAGTCACTCAATCCAAAAAGCCTAGGAGTCTTCCCTGGTCCTTCTCCTTCCCTCACGGCCTCACCCGTCAGCAAATCCCATCAGTTCAACATTCAACTCCATTACTATTTCTTGGGTCTGAGTGACTCTCTCTCTCCACTACAAACATACTCTCCCAACTGGTAACCTGTTTTCCACCTTTGCCCTCTAGTTCCCACATGGCCACGACATCAGTACTGTATAACTTGAGTCAGCTCATGTGACGCCTCTGATTGAAACCTCCCGATGCCTTCCTATCACGCTCTGAATGAAATCTGAGGGCCCCAGTGGTCCGAGGCCTGTCCACCATGCTGGCTGCCTCTTCTCTGTGTTCCCCTCAATCACACTGGTGTCCTGGCTGCCCCTCAAAGACATCATGCACTTCCCAGCTCCAGGACCTCTCACTGATGCTTTCTTTAAGGAGGATGCTCCCACTCACCAGAATATCCTCTCCAAAGACATTCTAATAGTACCTTCTTCCCAAAAGCTATAGAGGCCTTCCCTAACTGCCTTACCTAAAAAACAACCGAGTCACACTTCCATCCTACTATTCTGCTTTATTCCTCCACCCCCACCATAGAACTAGAGAAAATCACCTACCCCATCATCCCCCACTAGATATAAGTCCTTTCTCTTTTTTCAGTATACTGATGTAGCCCCAAAGCTTAGGACAGCATCAAACAGATGCTCACTGAGTAGATGAATCAATCAATCCATCCATCCATCCATCCATCCATCCACCCATCCATCCATCCACTAAAGTTAGGGGTTGTATCCCTTATGAAGTGTGCTAGCTCTTGTGTCTGCATCAGAAGGGGGACTCTGCAAAAGAGCAGAGGAAGCACATCAAAAACTCTCATTTTCAAATCCAGAGCCTCCAACCCGCAAAAGGAAACCTCCATGGAGGCTATGTGCGTCTCTCTGGAGGGCTCTGTCTTCCTGCTCTTTCTTCTGCACCATCTTCCCTGTGCTTGTGTAAGCAGTAGGTGGCTCAGAGCAGCAGGGAAATGTCAGCGTGCAGAGCCAGGAGCAGTTCCCACTGCCGTCAACAGCTCCCATCCCGTCTCCATGACGAGAACGGTTGCTGTTGCATCTATAATTTTCTGTTTAGGTAACATCTTATTTGCATGCCGAAACCATGTCCTTTTTCCTATTACTGATGTAAAAGATTGCTTCTTTCTAATTATGTTGCAGGCACTCAGGGAATTCAAAGAGCAGAAAATATGTCAGGAACAATTTACAAATTGTGGCTATTTGTGTACATGCTTGCCTGGACGGCAGCAAATATAGAAAGGGGGAGGGAAAAAAAACCTCATTAAAAATACCAACTCTCCTCAGCAGATCTCTGCTCCCATTTGTTCTTTCAGTCCTCACTCGGTACAAACCTAAACCCTAAATAGGAATACACTTGTGAAAAGAATGATTTCCCCCACCTCTTGCCTGTTGCCGGTGGGAACTCAGAAATGAAACTTCCCCTAATGGCTCTCGTCCTGTCTTGGAAACCGTATTTCTCTTGCATTCAAATCATGGCTTCTAAAAATATGTGGTTTTGGTTGGTTTTTTTTTTTTTTTTTTTTTTTTTGCTTTTGTGAAGGACTGGAAAATTCTTGCTAGAATCATACAAGTCAGGACTGAATCATTATTCTATGGACATCAACATGAGGATGTGCGTGGGATGGGGGACTTTTACACTCCTCTCCAGATTCTGAGACTAAAACTCTTTTTTATTCTACATTTTGGGCTCCATTAAATTACAAGGGACTCGAAGGTCTAAAATATGCTTTCCTTTCCTTTGGTATCTTACCGCACTGCTAGGAGAAGGGCAATACAGACCTCTGACTTGCTAACTTTCAACCCAGGCACTTTCACAGATGTGAACAAAGCCACCTAATACAACCCAAACACATCAGTCTTACATTGCCAACAGATAGGGTCAGTGCTTGCTTGTTGACTTGGATTTAGGAACAAGAGGTCTTTCAAAAGGTCTTCTCAAACCTCCGCTGGCCCAAACAGTGAAGCTGCTAAACATCTTACCAGGCATGATCTTTTCAGAGTCCCATGCTACAATATCACTTTGCCCACCTAATCAGCTCTAAGCTTGTTTTACCCAAGGTAAGCGTTGGGGAGTAACCAGGTACAGTCACTGAGGTATAGGCGCCATTGACCTCAAATACAGTCAAGAGGAGGCCCAACAAACAAAATTCCAATAAACAAAATATTTAAATAAATGAATATCTCCCAGATCTGCACTAACTCTGAATATAGGGCCAGTCTCCATTTTCCCGACAAAAAGGAAGCAACCGGCCAACTGAACATAACAGCTTTTGAAATTGCAGGTGTGGATGGGATAGTCACATGTCTACTGGTACTATTGAATCCATTAACTTAGTCTTCATGTGTGTGTTTTTTTTTAAATCATATACAATAATATATTAACTTAAAGATGCTGCCTTTGCTCATTCTCACATTTCATCTGTGGGTCTTTTGACACCAGTGTTGCTGCATTCCCAAGACAGGCTTCTTGAGTCATCAAACAATTTCAACAACAGTTGAAAAAGTACTTTTTTTACTTTCATCTAAGTGATTTAAAAGTTCGGCTCTTTCATAATCCACATATGATGCTGTCACTACTAATTTTATCCTGAGCTACAAGGACCCACTTGCACAGCACGGCACCAGGACAGTTCTACTATGTTCTGATTCAACCTAGAGGAGTGCATTTCATCTGCACCAGGTAACTGCAGGTTGTATCCTTGGGTGACAGTAGAGAGCAACAGACTCTGACCCAATGAAGGGCTGAAAGCAGGTAAATGCACAGACTCAAGTGGGTGAGAAGTGAGGTGAGACCGGAAGCAGGGAGGTGCATAAAGAGGCTGTTGGAGTGGTCCACATAAGCTATAATGAGGGATTCAACCTAGACCAGTTGGAGTAGGGATTCAAGAAATCTTTATGAAGCACAATCAGCAGGGCATGGTGATTAAGTGGTTTTGCGGGATTAGAAAAAAGGAGGAGAGATCAATGATGTTGAGGTTTCTTGCCTGAGAGGCTGAGTAGGTCTGGCTCCATCACGTTCTTCCCAATGTGAGGAATGAAGGAGGCAGAGAAGGCTAAGGTTAGGGAAAAGGGAGGTCGGGTATTCTGTTTTAGGCCCGATCCTTTTAAGTGGCTGTTGGACAAGCAAGTAAGATAATCACTGGGAGGGGACATTTGATTCTTGCATCTGTGAAACCAAGCCTGACTTGGTGATCCAGTTCTACATAGAACCTCGAGCCTGGATGAGGGCCCCCAGAGTGAATGTGAGCAAAAGGAAAAGAAGCTGTTGAGGAAAGACAAGAAGGGGCAACCCTAATCTTGTTGACAGACACCTATAGGGAGGGCCAAGAACCAGGAAGTATTCCACAAGCAAGGAGAAGAACGTTTTGAGAAGAAGCAGAGGCTCACCATTGCAGAGGTACTGGGATGTCAGTCCAGTGACACAATTTCCCAGTGGATTTGATATTTAGGATTCGCTTGTCAGGAGGTGACTGGAGGCAAAGAAAAGAAAACAGTGCATGTGAACGTCTCCTTTCAGAAGTTTCGCTGGAAAGAGGAGACAAGAAAGTGGGTGATGGCTAGATGCAGGGAGCAGGGTGGAGGGAAGACCTTTCTGGTCAAGATAAAATGACACAAGAGTGTGTGTGGGCTGATGGAAAGAGCCAGGAGAGGAGGGGAAACAGAGGACAGGAGGTAGTTGATGAGAGGAGGAGGGAGGGGAAGAAGACAGGGCCAAAAGAACAAAGAATTGACCCGGAGTTGGGGGAGCAGAACACCCCATCTTCTGGGAGTGATATAAAGGGGCCAGGTAGCAAACAGGTAAGTTTGGAGTGTGAGTGCAGCAGGAAGAGGAGGGTACCCTTGCCTGACTGCCTATTACAAAGCTGTTGGCTGAAGAATCAGGGGGATGAAGGTTGAGAAAGGACTTTGTGGGGTCTGGTGGATCTTTAGATGATCACCAAATGCATGACAGAAAGAGCTGGCCAAGCCTGGAGGGCCAGTCTGGGTGGGCGAGCTAGAATCTCGAAATGCACTTATGCCCGTGCTTGTGTGTGATCACTCTCAGCAGCCCCAGGAGCTCAAGTCGGGGAGCAGAGAAGGAAGGGAAGGAGTGAGGACCATGAGAACATGCCCCCCACAGAGATCTCTGGAGGAAGGTGGATGCTCAGGGCAAATGACAGGATACTAAAGCGTAAGTCTAAGCTGAGAAAGGCTCAGGGAGTGACCATGAGGGAGCACCATGAGGGGAGCACCTAGAACTGTCCACGTGGAAGCTGACAGCAGTAGGGGAGGTGGGTGCTGCTCTGTGTTCATCAAATTCCCTCTCTTCTCCCACCTGGACAAACAGGTGGACATACTTCCCAGCATTGCTGGCACTTAGGTAGGCCCTGTGACTCGATTTGGCCCACAGAATGTGGGCAGAAGAGAGATGTGACATTTCTATACTTGGCACCTAAAAAAACCTCTCACAAAATCCTCCTCGCTATGCTCCTTCCGTGTCTGCAGGCCAGATGCAGAGGATCTAGTGGAGACCTTCAAGATCGTGGCAGCTGCCAGGTGACCAAAGTCTGGGGATCAGAACACAGCGAGGAGCATGGGGCAGCGACGGAGCCGAACTCCTCTCCCCAACTCACCTAAAGGGGACTGTTGCCCAAGCAAGAGATGATCTTCTCCTGGGGCTATTTTTTTTTTAAAGATTTTATTCATTTATTCATGAGAGACACAGAGAGAGAGGCAGAGACATAGGCAGAGGGAGAAGCAGGCTCCCTGTGGGAAGCTCGATGTAGGACTGTATCCCAGGACCCCAGGATCATGATCCAAGCCAAAGGTAGATGCTCAACCACTAAGCCACCCAGGTGCCCCCTTCCTGGGTCTTTAGGGGCTGATTGTTACAGCTGTTAGCTTGCGTGTCACCAAAACAAGAATGCTAAAGGCAGACAACATGAGCCTCAAAGAGGAAGGGCTTTTTAAAAAAAATATGTATTTTAGTTATCACTTTGAGAGAGAGTGAGACAGAACACAACTGGGGATGGGGTGGGAGGGGCAGAAGGAGAGGGAGAAACAGACTCCTCATTGAGCAGCGAGCCCTACATGGGGCTCGATTCCAGGACCCCAAGATCATGACCTGAGCCAACTGAGCCACCCAGATGCCCTGGAAGGGCTTTTAATTAAGAGTGAAAAGAAGAGGGGTATGAACTCTGCCTTTTGGCTCCGTGGCAAGAAGGTCTGAGAGAAGGAGGCTCACCTTAGACAGGAAGGCAGGCAGTAGGTGCTCATTAAGGATTTGTTGAACGGATGTTTTGAAAGACCAACGTAGAGACAAGAGTCTTGATTCTTAGCAAGGACTGCACAGGATGAAATGAGCTTCCATGGCAAGACAAGGGAAGACATTCATAATTTTCTTTTTAAATTATGAATGTTATTGGGAGACCAGCATAGGTGACAGAGAAAAATATAGAATCTCTCTCTTCAGAGTCTTAGGTGGAGAAAAAAAAAGTGAGATATTCATCTTCCCGTGGTAAAAGGAAGAAGAGAAATAGTTTAATAATATGGCACTGCTCCTTCCAGATTGAGGCGCTGATTTCCCCATTGATTTGGGGTGATTTTTTTCCTATCTTGTCTAAGTGAGCATCAGACTAAATTGAATCTCTTATTTCCAGGGATAAAAGATGCTATAAATTTCCGCAGATTCTAGGTGAGATGACACACAGTGCAGAAGAAATTCGTCCACAAACCATGCACGTCGGCTGGTTCACACATGATTTTTGGAGTTAGAAAGAGCTCAGCGTGACACCGTTCTGGGAGATTTCTTGGCCACTGCTCACCAAACTGCCTCCTCCAACTAATGGCCTCGTTGGATCCAAGAGATGAGCTGGCGGGAGGGAGAGGAATGAGTGTAGCTTGTCGCTCCTTGCCAGCATCGATGGGTTTTTCAGGGGTAAGTTCTCCAAGAAGCAATTATGTTCAATCAATCACCAGGAAATGAGGTCTTCATAATGATAGCTGTGACTTTGATTTCAAATATGGTGCCAATCAGAATGAGGGCTTTTGTGCCTTTGTCAAAATGATCATTTATACCAAGTTCTAAGACAACAATACCCTCTACCCATCTTCCCCACCACCTCCCCCCCAAAAAAATTAGAGGATAAAAAGGAAAAAGAAACCAATACTATTGAATGAAAGTGTGAGGACTACAGCAGCTCAATGGAGAAGAAGTAAGCTCCTTGGCTAGCTAGGCCATACAGTTGGTTCTTTGAATCTCATCCCTGCTAGATTGCTTGAGAATCTTGTGTAGGAAGAATAATGGGTACAAGGGGCTGAGGAAGGGAGTGTCAAAACCCATGACGCACATACGTGAGAAAAACCATGGTTAAAAGACATTAACTTTAGGGTCACCTGAGTGACACGGTCGGCTTGAGTGTCTGACTCTTGGTTTTGGCTCAGGTCATGATCTTGGGGTGCTGGGATAGAGCTCTAGGGAGTCTGCTTGGGGTCCTCTCTCTCCCCCTCACCCTCTGCCCCTCTCACTTGGTATCTCTCTCGGTAAAATAAATAAGATGTTTAAAAAGAGATAAAGAGAGAAATTAACTTTAAAAAGCCACAGTTCTAGGTTGATGCCACTACTCTAATGGGCTGCCAGGAAGGAGAAGGGGCCAAAAGACAGAAATGCGGCTGGATTAAGTCATGGCACAGTAGAGAGATGGAAATTGAGCTCTCTGAGGTGACAGGGCATGTGCAACCCCAATAAGTATAATGTTCTCCTTTTAGATGTGTCCAGAACACCTGCCACATTCCCAGGCACACGAAGACAGATACGACACAGCATTTGAACTTGAAGAACCAAGCAGTGAGATCAATACGAGAATTCATGAAGTCCAACACAAATAACCAATGCTAGTAATACAGGATGGGGGGGGGGCGGGGAAGTGGGGGACATCAAATCTAGAAGCAGCAGCTATGCCTCAGCCAGAATGAGTCAGAAAAGCCTCATAGAGAGAGGAAAGTTAAACTGAGTCTCGAAGAATGACTAAGACCTATGCAGCAGAGAGGACAGTCCCCATGTAGTGTGTGGGGCGGGGCTGTTGGACAGGCATCTGGGGTGAAGGGTGAAGGTGGCTTGGGAAGGCCTCCTGAGCAAAGCTAGGATTTGGGCTTGATCCCATTGGCCACAGGGACAGATCTGGGGAGTACAGTAAACGGGAGACCGTGTCTATCGTACGGGCCACCGCCTCCCTGGAACCTAGCACTGTGCTTGAACAAACATCTATATCTTTGTTTAACTGACTAGAAACAGACTGGGGAACCTGGGGGGTGAAGGGTCTGCCTTCAGCTCAGGTCATGATCTCAGGGTCCTGGGATCGAGCCCTGGGCCGGCTCCCTGCTCAGCGGAGAGTCTGCTTCTCCCTCTCCCTCTCCCTCTGCCACTCCCCCATGCTCGTGTTCTCTTTCTCACACACACTCTCTCTCTCTCAAATAAATCAATAAAATCTTTAAAAAATAAATATAAAAACAGAAGACTGTTTCCTTGGCTGTTTCGAGGTAAACACAGCTGACAGCAGTGGGGAAAGAGGTGGGCAGGTGAAGGACTGAGCGGACAGCAGGGAAAGCTGACTGTCCCCCATGGGATGGAGGGGACCCAGCTCAGAAACACAATCCTGAGACCTTAGTGCACAGAGAGAAGAACAGCGCCCCAACCTGGCCTGAAAACTGCCCACGTGGACCAAAGACATCTCTTTGCATGCTGTTTCCACCCAGAAGAGCCCTTTCCACCCGTCCTCTGAAGAGCAGCGAAGCACATCAGTGGCCAGCGGCCCCCTGATCCATGGCAAATCCTCCCCTTCTGTTTTCCTCCTTCTTTTCACAACTTTCTTTTCCTCTGAGTCTGTGTCCCTCTCACCATGGCTGCTTTGAGTTGGAGGAAAGAAAATTTCATGTAAACATCATCTTCTGCAAAACCCAGTCAAGGATGTTCAATAAACTCTTTCTCTGTGGGGGCACCTGGGTGGCTCAGTGGTTGGGTGTCTGCCTTGGGCTCATGATCCTGGGGTCCCGGGATCCAGTCCCACATCGGGCTCCCTGCAGGGAGCCTGCTTCTCCCTCTGCCTGTTTCTCTACCTCTCTCTGTGTGTCTCTCATGAATAAATAAATCCTTAAAAAAAAAAAAAAAAAAAACAAAAGAAAACCTCTTTCTTTGTGAAGAATGGTTGGAAAGGGCTGTTTTACTTAACCAAACACTGTAGTTAAGTGAAAATTGCAAATATAGATCATACACAAATTGCTATTTTTTTGGAAAGAATTAGTGCTACTAGTGCTTAATAAAGTGCACATAATCCCAAAGCTCTATTAAAGATTAAAAGAAAAAAGTTTTTTAGTGTGTATGTATGATTCAGTATCTTTTTTTTTTTTTAAGGTTTTATTTATTTATTCATGAGAGACTCAGAGAGAGAGGCAGAGACACAGGGAGAGGGAGAAGCAGGCTCCCTGCAGGGAGCCCGATGTGGGACTCGATCCTGGGACTCCAGGATCACACCCAGAGCCAAAGGCAGATGCTCAACCACTGAGTCACCCAGGCATCCTTATGATTCGGTATCTTAAAATCAACAGTGAATTGAACTTATTTTCTGGGACTATGAAAACTAAGTTTTCAAGTTACATGATTTTTCAGGAGATGGAATTTTTACCACAAATTATCAGAAGGATTAAAGTGTAATCCAAAGCCAAAGGAGCACATTTGGGCATAATCCATATGACTCCTTTGCTTGCACAGTGAACGTTTATTAGTGCTATGCCCCACACAGGACGCCAGAAGATGTATTAACACCAAGCTGCTCCTTCATGAAGAGTTTATAGAGGGAGCACAGCTGTATTTTTAAAATCAATAACACAATCGTGTTGTGGATGCCTCAGTTCATTGGGGAACTGACTCTTGATTCTGGCTCGTGATCTCAGGGTTGTGAGATTGAGCCCTGCATCAGGCTCTGCACTCAACCGGGAGTCTGCTTGAGATTCTCTCTCTCCCTCTACCTCTCCCCCTACTTGCACACCCTTTCTCTCTAAAATAAATAAATAAATCTTTAAAAAGATAAAATAAAATTTATAACACAATCATTAATTGTAATAACAGAAATAGGAAAAAAAGACACAGAAAGGAAAGGGCTCAGGTCTGTCTGTTTGTGGGAGCAGAGAAGGAAGGGGTTCACTGAGGAGACGATGCCTTGAAAGCCTGCTCCAAAAACACATATTTGGAAGGGATCAGGCCATGGACACCATCTTGGAAGCTACTGGACCATTCCTGGGAGAGAAGCCAAAGGCCTGAACTGAGGGAATCCCAGTGAGGAGAGTGAGGAACAGGAAGTCATCTGCACTGAACTGTCTGGTATGGGAATCACCAGCTGCATGCAGCTACTTAAATATAAAGTCATTAAAACTAAGTGACATTATAGTTCGATGAGTCACACCGGGCACAACTGAGTGCTCGGTAGTCACACGTGGTTAGTGGCTCCCATAGTGGATAGTGCAGTCTGAGAGCTCATCTATCAACACGCAAAGTTCTACTGAACGGTACTGGTCTAGAAGAGCCAACTGTTTCAGGCTTGAGGCAAACAGGTGAATGTTGGTGGCATAAATGTAGAGCAAACACCAGGGAAGCAATGGGTTTGGGGCAGCTGGTGAGCTCTGCTTTGAACAAGCTGAGTTTGATGGGAGAGGCTGGCGTCCTGGGGATGCCTGACAGGCAGGTGGAAACGTGCATGCGGCACTCAATGAGAAGTGTGGGCTGGCAACAGAGCTGGACGTGAATGTGTGCTCAGAGCAGATGAAGCATCTGGCATGAGAAAGATTACCCAAGAGAAGAGGGCAGAGGATGGAGCCCGAGGGGTGGGGGTGGGGGTTGAAAGCAATATTTAAGGGACAGATGGGAGGAACAGGGTCCAAAGAAGTACAGGACACTGTGGAGAAACAGAGCAGAGGTGGGCAGGGGGCGGGGGAGGGGGGTAGTGGAGAGCAAGAAAAAATAGTACCCGTAAAACCAAGGACCGAGGATTTTATGAGAAAGGAAAAGAATAGCCAAGTGAATCAAATGCAGCAGAAAGTCTAACAATGTGCTGAAAAGCATCCGTTGCATTTAGCAATTAAGAAGTCACCTTAGTGACACCAGCTCCAGTGGACAGATGGTGGAAAGACAACTAAGCTCGTAGCCACAAAGGAAATGTCTGCTGTCAACTGGCAGCCTCCAAAAAATGTGGGGACATGGCGAGGGGGGGGAGTTTCTGAAGGGCTGAAGCACCCCATCTTGCAGGCCCAGAATTGATCAGGACAGTTCAGGTCTCCGGGGAGGCCACTCCTTGTTATACCACTGTTGTTCGGGAAGAAATGTTTTGCCGTTCATGTTAGCATTTTAGGACAGCCCCAAAGTGGTCCCCAAAAGAGGGGAGGAATAAGTTAGTGGGCTCCTCCCTTTACCCGAGCCAAACCCAAGAATCCCAGTGAAAAATACAGCAAAAATCTGCGCTGGCTTAGAGGCAGGGATTTGATTTCACTGGAAAGCCCTTGAGCTTGGCCAAGAAGGAACAAACACACACACACACACACACACACACACACACACACACAAGTATATACACCAATATACACATCTACACACATTCATACACACAAACATATATGCATGGGTACACACTGCCGTGCACACACAAATGCACACATACATGCACATGCATACACATACCCATAAAAATTCACACATGAACATGTGTACCCACATACATGTAGGTAATGTTCATGAACACACATCTGCATACAGGTGTGTACCAGGTGCACATGTGTGCAATGCATGCACACATTATACACACCTCTGTACTCAGGCATGCACATGCATAAATGCCTACACGTGTACACACACCCACATATGGCTGTGTGCTATTTGTGTAAATACATGCACACACGTGCATAATGCACACACGTGCATGCACACACACACACACACACACATACTACACTACACTACACCCTCCTTGTTCCCTTTTCTGTCAAGCCAGGTCAAGAACCCAGACCTGATTCTAGGCCTAGCACTCTCCTCCATGGCAGCTGCTCAACACCTAGGCAAGTGACTGCCAAGAGAAAGCAGACAGGTTTCTTGCCAGGGCAGGAGGCGACATTTCGTGTGTTACGCGGGGGCCCAAGCTGAACTGATGTGCTGAGTGTCCAGAACCGTCCAAGTGAAAGCCACTTTTCCTGAGCCCCGCCAGCCCCAGTAAGTGGGCTGCACTCTCTCTGGCTTCTCCAGGTACTCTAATGGCTTTTTACAAAGCCCAACATGAGAAACGGAAACACGGTGACCACGAGGCAGACATGAGCCTGCTGTGCTTCATGGAGCCCCGTGGAATGGGCTTCCAGAACCGGACCAGACCCTGAATTCTGCTTGCCTTTCTCATCCTCACACAACTACAACCACCTAGCTTTTTTTTTTTTTTTCCCTTAAATCCCATGTCCTTCATGTCAAATTCTAATTTGAGAAGAGGAGGGTGGAATCTCACGGAGAAGCCAGGGTCTGGCATGGGGACGGTGGTGGCAGGCAAAACAGAGATATCCCAAGCTCTCGTGGGACTGAGTCCAGGAGGGAAGCTGGCAACCAAGGACGGTGCATCTAACGGGCCTCTGCAGTGCGAGCACAGTTGGGGAGGCACAGCGGGGCAGGGAGATGGAGAGAGGGTGGTCCAAGATGGTCTTTGAGACCAGTTTCACCTCCCCAGCAGGTCACATGAGGCAGAGAAGTCTGTGAGAGAGGAACAAGCCCTGTGGATGGCCAGAGCGAAGCACAAGCTTAAAGGCTCTCGGAAGGCAGGTGCTGGGCATGTTTGAGGACCCACATGGCCTGGTACGGTAGGAGAAAGGACAGAGGGCAGGGTGACTGCAGATGAGGCCAGAGGAGCAGCCAGGAGCCCGACGCTAAGAACCTGGAAGCGTATGGCGAGGTGCAATCTAGTTTGCATTCTCCTGGGGTCACTCTGGCAGCTGGGCAGAGAACTGGCTGCGGGAGGGAAGGTTAGGGACAGAGGGTGAGGGAGGAGGCAGGTACAGCCCTCCAGGGCAGAGAAGATGGTGGTAAGTAACTGGGAGCGATTATTTAGTCAGAGCCTTATCAGAATCTGCGGTCATTAATGCAATAACAATAAACAACAAAATCCATGCTTCCAGGCGTTCCTAAGTTACTGCCAAGACAGTGGACACTAATTATAGAACAGCAGCAATTAAAGGGTCTGACGTCCACCAGCCATAGTGCAGGAGGGGCAGTCCTCGTTCTTAGCATCTTTGTTTTCCTAAGCTGAATCCGAGCTTCAAAATATCACCCGAGTGCCTGTGCCTGTTAGAGAAAGCAAGCATGTTGGCCCCCAGCAGGATTGTGCTGCAAAAGGTCACAGCACCAAAGAAAATCCATCAGGTTATCAGCAATGCCGAGAAAATTGGAAAAGCAGAGTTCAAGCAAAGTGGAGAGAAAGCTTTCCCCTTGCAGATTTATGAGAACGAAGGCTGAAGGCCAATGAGGTGGCCTGAGCGGCGGGAATTCCAATGTGGGCCAGAACCACGGGTGATCTCCTTCTGCTGGGGTGAAGGCCCCTTGCATCCTGAAGGTGATCTGTGCATGGCTCAGTGATCAGTCCCAAGGAAATCAGAGGTGTGCACTGCCGTGGGACAGGGAGGAGCTGGGGGCAAGGACGACAGGATGGGACACACGCTGGTGTGTACAAGAAGTGGAAGCCTGGCAGTGGTGAAGATGAAGACACCTGGCTGGCACAGGTGGGAACGCAGGCTGGAGAAGAGAGGCTCCTCCAGCTCTCAGCTGGATGTGAGCGTGATGACACAGTCACTGTCTTCCCCACCAGCCTGTAAGTCCTGCGAGGGCAGGGCCCGGTCCATATTTGCACACTAACATACTCCCGGCAGATGGTGCGGTGCCAGGCACATGCTAAGCTTTTTAATGAATAACGGCTGTAGAGGGTCCCCCCTTCCCCACAATTCATGTCCATCTGGAGCTTCAAATGTCACCTTATTTGAAAACAGGGTCTTTGCAGATGTAATAAAGATGAGGTCATGCTGGAACAGATTGGGCCCTAAATCCAAAGAGCGTGTCCTTGTAAGAACATGAGATGCACAGGGGAGAAGGCCATGTGAAGACAGGAGCAAGAGATCGGGGTCATGCATCTGCAAGGCAAGGAATGCCAAGGTTGCTGGAAGCCACCAGAAGCTGGGAAGAGGCGAGGAGGGATCCTCCCTTAGAGTCTACCCAGACAGCGAGGATGGGATGGCCCTGCTGACTCCTGGACTTTAGACTTCTGGCCCCCAGAACGATGAGAGTATAAATAAACGTCTACTGCTTGAAGTTCATCGAGTTTGCAAGTAATTAGTTATGGCAGCCCTGGGAAAGGAACCCGGCGGCTCAGGGAAGAGGGAGAGAATGGACAAAGGAGCAAGGGGAAGGGAAGGCTGGTCTCTACTAGCAAGCCAAGGACAAATGTACGCAGATCAGATCACTGCACTTCCTCCGAAAGCCAGTGAAAGAAAGACTTACCACGCAGCTAGTGAAAGCAAACGAGAAGGTGTAGTATTAGCTTGAAAACTGCTCCCTTCAGGTGGCCACCCCTCTGCCCAGGAGGGACGCTCAGCAAGACCCAAGGCCTGTCCCTGGTCCTCACTCTCCCTCCCCGTGGCCATCGTCAATGGGGTCTGGACAGAGGCAGAGGAATCTGAGAATCATTTTGTGGTTTTCCCCCGGGGCCAAGGACGGTATACTGTAGTTAGGAATGAGTTGAGAAGGAGGGTCATTAAGAAGCTCCATCGACATACACAGGAAGGGGTCCCCCCCCCCCCTCCAGATTGAACACACGCGCCGGGGCAGGTCTAGCTCTTCGGCTGGACGTTCCACAGCAAAAACCCCATTTCAGAGCCTGATGCTGGTGGGTGTCTCTTAGGCACGTCCCAATCTGTATTTCCCAGCTTCTACGATGCCTCTTGTCAGGCATGAGAACAATAATTGAAGCTTGCTTGTGCTCTGCAAAACCGCTTGTAATGACCCCAGCAATCGTGAGTCCCTGGAGAGGCTCTGCTTGCTGGACCGTGGCCACAGCGAGCCTCAGTCTCAGCAGACACAGCAGCTCCCGGGGCCTAGGAGCACCAGATCGTCTATCTTCATGGTCTTTTTTCCTATTTTATTTGAAGGGGGACGTAGAGGGAGCAGATAATGGAAACAATGAGAATTCTTCAAAGTAATTTGGCTTAATTGGTTTTTCCCTTCTATCTGTCTGGAAAAAAAAAAAAAAAAGAAGAAGAAGATTTGTCTGCCTGGAGAAATCAGGGAAAAACAGGGGACATCCTGAGATCTCAGTAACCAGCCTCCTGCCACAGCCCCTAAACTCAGCCGCCCCCACCCCGAAACCACTGCCCTGCCTTCTTCTGTACTCACGCCTTGTACAGAATGGGAACCTGTGAGCTCTTGGGCAGGGGGCCCTGAAATGAAGAAGACACAGCTTGGGCCTTGCTGGGAAGAGGGAAGACGAGGTTGAAAGGAGCAGTGGCCAAGCAAGGCTCCATCAAAAGAGGTAAGGAGAGGAGTCTGGGGACAGAAAGCCAGGGAAGGATTTTCCAGGAATGCAGGTGCTATGGACTGAATTGTGCCCCCCACCCTCACCCCAATTCAGGTGTGGAAACCTGATTCCTAGTGTGATGGTAATAGGAGGTGGGGCCTTTGGGAGGTGATTGGCACCACCCTCAAGAATGAAGGTGGTGACCTTATGAAAGAGACCTCAGGGAGCCCCAGAACTGCACGAAGGAAAAGTCTGGTGTTTATAAGCCCCTCAGTCCACAGTGTTTTGTTCCATCCACCTGAACTAAGGCAGAGGGGGAAGGGCATTTCAGGCAAGGGAACCTGATACCGACTCGGTCTGTTGGATTTTCCCCATCCGGTGACCAGAATAGGGAAAACTCAGCCAAAGATATCCTTCTAGGGTGGCGGTCCCCACTTGCAGAAGCTTGATCCGATAACAAAGCAAAAGGGGACTCCCCATAAATTGACTTAGCTACGGGACGCCCGGGTGGCTCAGCGGTTGAGTGTCTGCCTTCAGCCCAGAGTGTGTGATCTCAGGGTCCTGGGATCGAGTCCCGCATCGGGCTCCCTGTGTGGAGCCTGCTTCTCCCTCTACCTGTGTCTCTGCCTCTCTCTCTCTCTCTCTCTCTCTCTCTCTCTCTCTCATGAATAAATAAATGAAATTTTTTTAAAAATTGACTTAGCTGAAAAACAAAAACAAAAAAAAAAAAAAAAAAAAAAAAAATTGACTTAGCTGGATTCCTTGCCAAAACCGGGCTCAGCAGGCCAAGTGCATTCAGTGGCCCCTTAACTAAAGATTGGTCAAGGAAGGGAGTCTTTCTTGGTCCTCGGGTCTTCGTACTCGGGATGACTCAGGCTGGGAGGAGTAGCCACTGACAGCAGAGAGACATAAGAGAGGAACACAACAGTGGCCAATGCCACTCTGGGTCATGATGGCTCATGGGTGAGCGGGAAAGCCCGAGGCTGCTGCTGACCAAGCCTCAGCTTCTCATCCCATGGTTCCTGAGCTTCCACCACTGTGCTGCACTCCTGTGCAGGGAGCCACCACCAGCACATTCTGCAGATGGCCGGGGAACCTGGCACAGGGTCAGGAGGGAGTAGTTTCCGCAGAGTTCTGCTCCCCGTTCCCATCTGTCACTCCCGAGAACACCAAAGATCGGACCAACAGGCCCCTGGACATGCGCCGCACGGACTGTGCCCCCCGAGGGGACAAAACCTCAACTGGACGTTCCCTTCCCCACCGCCTGGCCTGCCCCCCCCCAGCTGTGAATAAGATTCCCCTGAAATCCATAGAAGGAACCGAGAGGGAGGCCAAGCAAAGAGATGGTGCCCAACTGGCCCTCAACCGTCCCACGGACGACATCGCCCTGGGTCCCAGCCCCAGCTCTCTCAGTCTTTCCATGTCGCATGCCACCCACATGCCTGTACATCTAGATGATTTGTGCTTGATCAATTCAGGGGCACATTGACTCAATCCCGAGTCTGCAGAAAAATCATTTCAACACGAGGTTCCGGCCCATTAAAGCCCTTTGTAAACATTCCAGGTGTCGTCTCTACAGTGAGCAACTCGGGAACAAGAGCACAGACTAGCATATCCTCAGGAAACGCTTCTTGGAGTCGGTGACGTGGACATAAAGACGCACCCCTGTGGACACACAGTCTCAAGCCGGCCGCCGGTTCCAAGTCTCCTTGGTTCTTTTTCTTGGCTCGGCTTCTCCTCACCTGACCCCAGCAGATGCTGGTCTGCTCTGCTCTTGGATTTCACTTTCCAAGACAGGTGCTTCCGTGCCTGTCTTCCGGTCACCTGCGCTGCTAACATCTCATCTCAGCCCCACCCCTGTGACCAGCACGCTTGGCATCAGGAGTGAGAACGTCCCCATACTGAACGCTTCTATCAAGCCCACAGTGAGATAGAGCGGATGCAAAGGGCCAGAATGGGGCGATCGGACCACAGGACACCTAGTGGCTCCTGTAAGTCACACAAGAAAGAGGTCAGACCCAAAGAGGTGAGTGACACAAAGAACAAGCAGATGGGAAACCAACTGGAGGTTTGTGTCCAGAGCCCTGCCTAGGAGTCCAGAGGAGGGGAGGGGGGTCAGCCAGAGGTCGGAGCCACAGATGGCCGGGAAGCCTGGCCAAGGCACCTGACCAAGTCAGGATAAGCGCCTGGGCATCACGGGCGAACATGGCACCCCTGCCTTTGGAGGCAGCAGCATCTCCTAGACTTCCTTCCCGCCCAAAGCCGGACCTGGACTCAGGGCTCCTCTGCATCTGAGCCCACGGGAGGAAACCGTGGATAAACGCCAGAGCAGAGGGAGGTCTGTACCAGGCGATTCCTGATCCAGGGCCTGGAACGACATCCCTGCCAAGCGTGTTTCAGTTGGCCTGTGCTGCTGCAAGAGATGTCCTCTGCGTCCTGCTGACTCCAACTGAGGACAGAAGGCAACTCATCTGAAACAGACCTTGTTTATTGAAACACGGCTTTAATGGACAACTCAGAAGACTATCCACTGGCAGAGCTTCCTGAAATAAACCTCATTAAAGGCCTAAAACCAAAATCCAGTGATGTCCCAGAAAACCCTTCCCCTGTTTAGCAATCTTTATAGATCGCTACAGCATTCGCTTCTCTCCCTCCTCATTGGAAACCCCCCTCGTACTCGCGACAGGGTAAATCCAGACCACCCTTCGAGTGACAGATCCCACCGGCAATGCCCATGGGCCGGCTCCTTCACCTGAAAGCCAGCGCTGCCCCATCCAGACACCTGCTCCTGCCTGAAAAGCTCTGACGGCCAACTCCAGCGCAGGGTAAGAAAGCACCTTCCAGAAGAAGGAAGATGGGTTGCCTGAAGCCCCAGACTCACAAGAGGAGAGAAGCGTGCAGGGCGGAGGAGGTGGGGTGTGGGGGGGAGCTGGCATTTAGAAGCAGTGACATTTCCCGTGTTTTCGTTCGGCAGGTCTCTCCTGCTCATTTCTCCCGGTCCTGCTAGGGGTGTGGAAGGAAAACACCGTCAGAAGGGGATGACTCAGGCAGATGGCATTAGACCTCCTTCCCACGCGGAGCCCGCAGAACCCGAGTGGAAATCGGCGCCAATCTTCCTGCCTCGCACACATTCTAGAATAGCTGTCCTTTCCCCACCCCGCCCCCCCTCCCGTAGGACAGCGAACGGATCCAGCTGCTCCCATCCCACGTCCGCGCAGGTGCTCCCGTTCTCCTCCCGCTAAGTGGGCCCAGGTGTGTCCTCCTCCGCAGATAAAGACAGCTGCCCCGGGACGCCTGGGTGGCTCAGCGCTTGAGCACCTGCCCCTGGCTCAGGGCGTGATCCGAGGTCTCAGGATCGAGTCCCACATCGGGCTCCCTGCCTGGAGCCTGCTTCTCCTTCTGCCTGTGTCTCTGCCTTTCTCTCTATGTCTTTCATGAATAAATAAATAAAATCTTAAAAAAAAAAAAAGACAGAGGCCCCATGTCACATGCAGCCCCCAACCCTCCACAGCAGAAGGCTCCGCACGCGAGTCCCAGGCCCCAGGAGAAGGGGGAGCAGGAGCAGACCGGCTGGCCAGCAGGTATCCTGGGTCTCACCTGGTCCACAAAGCTCTCAAAGCATTCTGTGGCGTCCCTGGTGATACCTCAGGGCAAGCTAGCAGTGCGGGAACGTCTGTCTTTTCCCTTTCTCCCTACATGTTCTTGCCATGGATCAGCCACCAGTGGGACCCCTGACTGTCCTCTGGCATCCGAGCTTGTCCCTGCCGTGCCGTCTCATTGAAACCCGAGGCTTCTGTGGCCAGAGCCCCGGGGGCAGGTGCTCTCTGCCTCCTGGGATATTAGCTATCCAACCTAACAAATCCACGGGTGTGAGTGGGAGAAACCTAGGCACCTCCACCCTTTCTCAAATAGGAACATTTTAATAGTATTCTTCTGGAGGCAGAAGACAGGAGGGATCACGGGAGAGAGATTTCGGGGGTAGGTAAGATCTTAGAGCCCCCTTCACATCACCGTTGTGACCTGCTTCGCACGAGGATGGGGCCAGGCTCAACACCTCAGGACCTAAACAGTAAGGTTATATCCGCCCAAGACGGCACACGATTAGCTGTGTGGCATTACCACAGTGTCTCTGCCAAGAACAGAATTATCCAGAGACACCTGGCTTGCCAGGCCTGTTCTCCATGAGAGCAGACCCACGCAGTTCATCAAGGTAAATGATCTCCGAAGAAGCTTCTACACCTGATGGAAATGTCCACCACGGCCCAGTAAGAGAGAAGGGGATGCCACAGGATGACACCGGATGGGACCCCAGGATGGCAGCTTTCTAGCATGTGGGTGGGATCTGTACCCCAGGGGCATCAAAGTGTCCATCTTGGTCAGCTCAGGCTGCTCGAACAAATGACCACAGGGTGGCTGAAAGAACAATGATTCACCTCTCACAGCTCTGGAGGCTGGAAGCCCAGGGTCAGGGTGCCAGAAGCTATGGTTTTTGGTGAGGGCCCCTCTTCCTTCACGTGATGGGGGGCAGAGAGAGAAGCAAGCCCTCCCCTGTCTCTTCTTCCAAGAGCACCAATCCCATTGTGATGGCTTCACCCCCAAGACCTCGGTGCCTCCTCCTAAAGGCCCCACCTCCCAATACTACCACAGCGGGGACTGGGATTTCAATATATACATTTTGGGCCGACACAGACATGCAGTCCAGGACAGTGGCAAATTGCAGTCTGACGGGAAGCAGAGACCTCTTGCTGCTCCCCCTGCCAACCTGTGACCGATCTACTCAAGGATGGATGCTGACCAGAGAAGTTTCCAAACGTTAACCCCTGACTAGGGGTGTTTTCACATTCTCCGAGCCACAAGAGACCCATCAGGCCATCTTATCCACGTTTGTGGGACCCCAGAGCCGAACTGAGGTGTCTCATCAACTAGCATCCAGTGGAAGGCTCTCCGTGGAACACCCTCGAGGGAGACCAACGTGGAAAATGATAAAGGAAGAGCTCGTCCAGGGGTTTGCAAGCTGGGCTTCGGAGATCCAGTAACTGTACCAACTCCTAAGGGGACAAAATTATATATCTGGGTATTTCTTAGGAGAGTGGGTCCTCAGCATCCAGCGAGTGCCCCACAGGGCCAAAGTGGCAGAGATGGAGAGTCGCTGATGGAGGCCAAATTCCTTAATCGCAAACCAGAAAACTGAGGACCACAGAGCCAGGTTACCCAAGTGTCTCTGGCAGTTGCTGCAGGAGGTGGGATTGGAACCGAGTCCTCTGGTTTCTGCATCCCACCTGCCATAGCACCACACCTCCCAGTACATCTCTGCGGGACTTTTAGTTGCGACCTGATACAGATTGTTCTCTCTTGCTCAACACCCATTCAAACCCATTTATTAAATAGGTAACAGAATAATTACACCATTAGGAATAGATCTTCCCCACACCTGCAAAATAGAGTATCGCCTCCCCACCATCTACATTCAGAAATTAAGCAGTTTTTCAAAACCTCACCACTGAAACATTCCGCTCGTAAACATCCCGTGTTCTCCGTCACCACCTCGCACCCCTGTGACTTGTGTTCTGGGAAGAACTGATATTGTATTAGATATTGTACAGAAAAGACAGAGAATAAAGGAGAGTGGTCTTTGGGTCCTACACTCAGTCACTGAACAAAAATTCCCTGAGTACCTACTATGTGTCAAGCAGCACTCCAGGCCCCACAATGCGACATAAAAAAATAAAAGGTGCACAGACAGGCCCCTCACCCTCAGGGAACATTCTAATAGGGGAGGTGGACAGAAAGCCAGTAAATAAATAACCAGTGTTGTTTCAAGAGAATAGGTACTGAGAAAGAAACAGGTTAATGTAGAGAGATGGCACGTGATGTATGAGCTAATGTGTGAAGAAGGAAGAGGAGCCAGCTGTGAGAGCGGCAGTGGGAGAGACATTCTAAGCAGAGGGCACAGCACATGCAAAGGTCCCATGGCAGGAACAAGCATAGTGCAGAAAAGAAAGGCCAATACGGCTGGAGCAAAGTGAGTGGAGGGGAGAGGGTGTAAGCTGAGGCTAGACAGGTAGCTAGACCCCAGACCACACAGGGCCTCATATGCGGAGAAGAAAAGCTTGGTTCTGGGAAGGAGGAAGGCATAGAGTGTCATCACTCAGGCACTTCCATAAATTAAAAGCCCACCAGTATAAATGAGGCACCCCATTCCCCACCGCAGCCCACATTAGCCTTTTTCCAGCCACCATCACCTCAGCCCCATTCCGTGTCACCTCACAACTCACCTGCCAGCACCTTGCTAATCCTACCAGGCCACAAGAGCTGAGCCAGTCTGATAAGCAGCCACATACCAGGGTCCCAGATGGTCCTGAGCACCAGCAGCCTGGAACAGCTCACACCTTAGCAGCTCCTATTCACACCTTTGTGACTATTTGGGGGGGGGGGGGGGGGGGTTGTTGTTTTTTAAATAGGCTCTACGCTCCAGTTCGGGCCTTGACCTCACAACCCTGAGATCAAGACCTGAGCTGAGATCAAGAGTCAGATGCTTAACCAACTGAGCCACCCAGGCACCCCCCCGTTTGTAACTATTTTAACTAAAATGCCCTGAATTCTTTTTTTTTTTTTTTTTCTGGTCTGCAAAGCAGACATTTTTCAGAAACCTCCACGGTCTCCTTGTACAAACATAAACCAGCCACCTACACCCACACAACCATATGCTGAAGTCTAGTGCAGCAGGCACATGTCTGGCCTTACCCAGGAATATTCGCATACCCGAAGATCTGGCTTTTTGTTTTTCAAAAGGGGATCACGTGTGGGAGCCACTGCATCTTTTGGAACAATAGGAATTTCTGCTCAATTAGTAAGCACTGAAGTTAACTGCATTTGAATGCTCCATTAATCTCAATACTACAATTCATCGCCAAAACAGAACATGTGGAAGTTACACCGGCAGTTGTGAAACAGGTGCGTGCGCGTGCACACACCTGAAACCTTGTACAAGAAAGAGAAAACGGGACTTAAAACACTATCTGATCACCTTAAATATAAACATAACCACACGATATCACTAACTCTTGCCATGCCGCTGGCTAAGGCATGCCTCCAGGCTCGTGCAGGTGTCTCTGGTAGTCCCCAGGCCAGCCCTAGGAGGTGCACAGAGGTCCTGTCCCTCCTTTTCCTTCCCAGTCCTCCTGTGTGGGCCTCCTGTGCAAGAGGTAGGTTGCATCCAGCTGTCCCCACAGCAGCAGGTCAGCCAGGAGCCACAGCTACTTCTCAGGATGTCATGCCCATCTCACATGTCTCCTCACGTCTTCTCTGTCGCCTTAGTACTCGGGCAGGAATGCAACAGTCCGAACTGGACCAGGAGCCAAGTTCAAGGGACAGACCCCAAGAGCCCATCTTCACCTGGCCACTGAGGCCGTCTTCTTGGGTCCGTGCATACCAAGCGCGCACTCTCCCAGGAGGCTGCCCATCCCCTCTGCACCTCGATGCACCTCAGTACAGTAGGTCAATCCCACTATGACATGCCATTGGTCATGTAAGACAAAGAACTAATTTCAGAGATGCTAAAAAAAAAAAAAAAAAAAAAGAGTGAGTCTTTGAATCGGTAAGCTATGGTGTCTGTCAAGCATGGTGCTAGTCCTTTTACATATTTTACCTAAGTCCCAATGCAACAAATACTATTATTCCTGTCTTAGAAGTGAAGACACAGCCAGAATTCCAAGAATTCAAATCTGGGTCTGAAAGCCTCCCACACTGGCATGCTACCTCCCAACAGAGATATGTCTCCACTTCTGCAGATCTAACAACGATGTGCAGGACAAGAACCTCCCACAATCGATGGTGCTGGGTGACGCAGAGAAGTAATTATTCGGGTCTCAAATGACTGCAGAAGCATCGGGCTTGCATCAGGAGCAATGCTTCAAACAAACTTTCAAATGCCCAGAGTGGAGTTTCATATTTATTATTCTAAGGACTATCTCTTTCCTATCAACTTTATAGCCTCCTCTCACTTCACCAAATAAGCATTTAAGTGGATTTAATGATCCAGAACACATAGTGCTCTGTGCTGAAAGTGGGATTTAGAAACAAAAGGTGCATGGTTCCTTGTCAATCTTAAAACACATCCCTATCATCAAAGGATTAACAAAAAAGAAAGTCTTGGAAAGTCAGGTGGGGCAGTACACTCTAAAAAGGTAAGGGGAGAGAGGTCTTCTAAAAAAAAAAATTATTGATTTCAGAGAGTGCACAGGCACAGCAAGGGGAGAGGCAGAGGGAGAGGGAGAGAATCTCTAAACAGACTCCCCGCAGAGAAGCCTTATGCAGGGCTCAATTCCAGGATCCCGAGATTGTAACCTAAGCTGAAACCAAGAGCCTGCCACCCAACCAACTGAGCCACCCTGGCGCCCCAAAGAGAGAGGTCTTGAGAAAAAAAAACACCCATTGCACTGGGTATCTTCACGAACATTAATATGCTGCCACTCCCTCAAACAGTTTTTAGGAACTCCATGAGTAAAACCACCACCAGGAGGTAACCTGAAAGAAATCTCTCCAAGGAAACTACCAAACTCTCTACTCTCCCAAATTTGGCTTATTTGGTGAGATGGGTATGACTTTTTCAAGCTCTGGTATCATCATTCAGCTCTTTCCTCTCATTTTATATAGAACACTGAATAGGCTGGTCATAGATTCTAATTTTTATTCACAGTTATTCAATCACCCCACCCTTTGCTGTGGGAGAATTAGATATATCCCCGCTCAGTGTCAGGTGGCATGTGGGGCAACAGGCTGCCTCCACTTCCCTTCCTCCCCCACTGTCAGGGCTGGGCATGTGAGCTTCTTGGGCCAATGGAACTTGGGTGCATGTGAAGGTCACAGTATTCAAACAGGTGTATGAGGGATCACCACGGGTGACCAACAGAGGCTACTCCTGGAACCCGAGTCTCTGAATAAGAATTCATGCAGAGCAGAACCACACCCAGCCTGCAGCCTACACACATCTGGGAGCCACTGACACGTATGTTGCTCCAGCAAGGCTGATTGTGTGGCTCTGGGTGAAAAGGTCACAAAACAGCGCACTACAAATGTGACTTAGTCATTTTGCACTTGACAAAGTGCTACAAGAAAGAGAAGAGCTCAGGAAAGTATTAGCTCATTTCCAGCACGGTTGAGAGAAGAAGAGGAAATCTAGAAAATTTGGAACTTCAAAGGTTGGAAGCTGCAACTGTTTCTCATCTCCTGTCAATAAAGAAAAAAGAAAGAAAAACACTCTCTGAAGGAAAGATGACTAAGATCTAGCCTCAGGTCACACACAAAGCCAAGGGCATATTAAGATCTCTAAATGGGTCTTAGTATTAAAATACAACCCCTCCCCCCAAACCCTCCCTCCCCCCTGGCAAATCCTTTTATACCTGGAGGAAATGTCTACAGGAAGAGTGATTAGTGACAAGGTTACCAAAACCTGATGAGATCAAAGTGCCTAAAATTAAATCAAGAGAGAGAGAGAGAGGTGTGTCTGGAAAAGAACGATCTCGAAAAGGAATGGGGGTGTGGCTGTTGGCCTGTGGAATAACTGAAATCAACTGAAAATAAAAACCGAAAAATGACTTAGATGAGTTATACTACCAAAAGAGACACCACCTTGGCATAAAAGAAACTGTGACCACTGGACACCTAAAAATAACTTTAGGGGTCCCAAATTTCTACAGGCAGGAAGCAGGCAGAGAAAGCTGCTGAGTCCCCAAGGAAGGGACACGCTCTACTATTTTTTCAGATGTGTCCAAAGGGAATCATCAAGAAGGAAGGATCTCCCAAAGTGAAAAGTCCAGAGCCATTGGGAACAATAGAGCTTCCTCTGGGGTCACCAGAAATAGATCCACTCAAAGAACATTCCTCATGGTCTAGGTAGGGAACCCCCACACCCTCCAATAGGATTTCAGAGTTGATATGTAGCAGTGATAGCTACATGGCTGCCATTCTTCCTTCTTCCAAGTGGAAGGCTTTATCCTTTATCCACGTGGATAGGAAACTCTTTTTTTCGTCAGTGGGTCTCAGATCCACAACTAAATCCAGATCTGAGGAAGAGCATGAAAGTTACCATTAGATCCTGAAATTCACACCTGATTCCAAGACTGGATAAGAATTTTGAGGTATCTTTCATTGGGTCGATACTGAATTTGCGTATGGAAGGAACAGAAGTGTTTTCAACCAAGAAGGAAGACTGTAGCAAACTGTATCACCTACACAGTTATTCATCCTCTCTCCCCTATGGAGAATTTTTACATTCCCACCTGGACTTGCAGTGTCTCCCTAAATGTCAAGTTCACCTCCTTGCACAAGGATGGGTGTTGCCATATGATCTGTTGGGCCACAGAATGTGAGTGGAGATGACACCATACCTGTGCAGAATTCTTACAAGGCATGCCTTGTTTCCACCAGGTCTCTTATTCTTCCCCTCCACCATGACCCTTGCCATGTCCCAATAGGGGATACTTCCTCAGCTGAGACCCAGGAAGGGAAGACAGGTGGAACAGAGACACAGCCAACCTGCAGCCTGCATATAACCTGAAAGCAAAATACACCTTTGTGGTTGTAAGCCTCTGAGATTTGAGAGTTGCTTGGCACAAGGCAAAGCTGACTCCTACAGCCTATGGCACTCAGATAAATGAAGCCAATGCTAAAAGTCTTGGCAGTACATAATCTACTGCGAGGAATATGCCTGGAGTCACATGTGGGCCTTCAGGCCTTTAAATCTTCATCTTTCCCGGGAAGGAGACTAGAGCACAATTGGCTCTATATAAATGCTTCTTCAAATTTTGAGCAAATGCCATCATCTTTGTGAGTCATCTAGCAGTGAAACTTAATAACATTGAAAACAAGAATTCAAACCATGATTTTTTTTTTACCAAGTCATTTTTGGATCAAAAATATATATATATATATCTCGAGCTTGTCTTCATCTCTCTTCTCACCAACCTCAACAACTCCAGAGACCAGGAGAAGGCCAGCTAAAGCCACAAAGGCCAAACAGACATGAGAAAATGTCCTGAAAACCCAACACCAGGGAACAGCTGTGCCTTGGGAAGCCCTGTAGAGCAGCAGGGATGAATAAGTACAAGCCCTTCTGGCTTTGGGATAATTATTTTAAATGTTTTGGGGGAAGAGAAATGTTTGGAGAATGCCTCTTTTGTTAAAATCGTGCCCAGTCACAACAAAAATAAACTGGTGTTTTGTTTTGTTTTTTGAACTCTGGATTGTAAATCAACCCAGAGAAGCCCCTAAGAAACCTCCAGAAGTCTTTGTCATGATGCCATCATCCAAAATTGATCATTTCCAAGGGGTCCAAACTCACTTGTTCAGAGCAGTTCTGTAGTGTTTGTTCACATACCAGTCTCATTATTTTTAAATCACTTGTTACTTTTGACTCAAATGGGGGTTACAGAGCACCTCAAAAAGGAGCCCAGGGGCAAGTGGGCCTTAGTGGCTCTCTTTGCTCCTGACTCAGCTCCCCAGGGGGCACCTGTGGACCAGGCTGAGGTGAAGAGCAGCCGCAAAGTCTAATGGTAGCAAACAGATGCCCCATGTGAACTGGCATATGAGTTGTATGGGTGGAAGGGACCATTTATCCTAATTTGAACAGCACCCAACATCGAGAGAGCCCTGAGTGCCCAAGCTTCCTGCAGGTGACAATATCTGGTGCTCCAACCCTTGATGTGAACCAGTGTTCACAGAAACGTTTCCAAGTCTATCGCCATGTTCTTATGTATACACATCTCAACACATATTCTAAAGAGGATGTTCCTGATGTTAAGTAGAATGGAAGGCAGCCTGTGAGTTTCAGAAACACGGTTTCTGTTTTGAAAAAAACAAAACAAAACAAATAAAACTCTGGTGATTTTAAAGCTTATAGAACATATTCCATAAGTGAGCAATCATTGACAAGGACTGGTGGGAATGCCAACTCCATACTGCAGTCATGTTCCCCTGTCCACAAGCATGTTAGTATGCATCCAGTGAACAGTTTGTTCATACTCCAGGGATTTAGGGGGTACGAAGCAACATATAATGTGGTACCTCAAAAATCATCCCCCCCCCAAAAAAAAGAACCATCCCGCCCCCAAGTGCAAATAACCCAACAGTGTATGGTTTTCATGAGGTGCTCAGGGGGCTTCCTATTTCCTCCCTACAAAACAGTCAAGACAGATGTCCTGAGGATGATGGGTTGGGGGGGGGGTGGGGTCATCATGTGAGGGACCAAATAAGTAAGAGGTAAGTAGCAATTTCAGAGGACAAAGACATCATGGAAACCTTAGAAGAACTCTTACCTGATTTTGAGCCAACATTTCTATTTCATTTAAAATTTTTCAAATACTGAAATTTTACATCTTAAGGTTGTTGGGCTTTTTGTTTGTTTGTTTGTTTGTTTGTTTGTTTGTTTTTTAGTAACATCTTAAGTTTAAAGGCAGATGTCTGTGGGGCACCTGGGTGGCTCAATCGCTTAAGCATCTCTCAGGTCATGATCCCAGGATCCTGGGATCAAGCCCCATGTCCAGCTCTCTCTGCTCCATGGGGTGTCTGCTTCACTCTCTCCTTCTGCCTGCCACTCCCCCTGTTTGTGCTCTCTTTTTCCCTCTCTGTCAAATAAATAAATAAAATCTTAAAAAAAAAAAAGATAAATAACGGTACATCTCTCTTTCTTCAGAGGAGAGAAATTGGTATCGGGCCCCTTTGCTGGTCACGGCAGATGACTCGCCTCCTCTCCAGAGCCCTCTGCTGGTGTCCCCAGGGGGTCTTGAAACCCTTGGAAACTGTGGATTTTGTATCTGTTAAGCTCCCTACAGATCAAAGAAAATAATCACCAATTGGTTCAGGGAAGACATTGTGCTGTGAAGATAAGACGCATCTCTGCATATAACGTGCGGTGCTCTGGAGTCCCTGCCCCAGCGAGGTGGTGTGCCTGTTTGCTTCCACATGCCCAGGGAGGTAGGATATTGAAATGTCTCTGACTTTTGCACACCCAACTTAAAAGGGGAATGAGGGCGGGAGGGAAAGCACAGTCCCCGCAGCCCTGGGCCACAGCTCTCCTCGCCAGACTTTCAGAGTACAGGTCGGTTGTTAAAACATCCTGTCCTGCTGGTCAAGTCCCGTGATCAAAGCCTGCCTCTGTGCAGCCTTCGGCATTCAGAATTTTAAACAAGCTTATGGAGCCCCAGGACTTCCCATTAGCAGGCCCATGGGGAAGCCAGGAGCGGCTCATTAGTTCTGGGAGAGTCGTTTCAATCCAGTTCTGGTCGCAGCCTTTCCCTGTTGTCTCCCTTTGTTGTTAAACACCACGCCCCCCCCCCCCCCCAAAGGCCTCACTCCCTGCACCCAGTCCTGGCTGAGCGGAAGGACCCTGTGATCCAATCACTAGCAAGACTCTAGGTCAGCTAATAGGATCCCGTTAGGGGCCGACATGGGGTCTACCCTCGTGCCCATGCAGAGGGGAGAAGCGTAGTACAATTAAACTCCTTGGGTTGAGTAGTATTGGATCATAAGACCCTGCCGGAAAAGAAAATTAATATTGCAAAGCTTTATCCCCTGGCTGTGGCAGACATACAAGAAGCAGGCCCATTTAGACACTAAGTGGTTAATAACTCTAATCAAGTAGAGTTGGATGATGGGCGGGTTGAAGCATTGTCGTAGAGACAGCCACTAAGAAGGATGACTTCCAGGAGAGGCTTGTGTTCCATAATAAACCTCCAGGGTGTCTAGACTCCCATGGGGCTCCACCCCAAATGTATGGCAGGGACCCTGATGACAGATCGCTTGGATGAGTTTAATTAGCACTGCAAGCTAATGGGCTTCCTCTCCGCCAAGCCAACCCAAAGCAAAGGCCTGGGGGAGAACCTCACCCAGACCTCATTCTCCAGGAAGAGGGGTGGGTGGAATCTGCCCACGTGGATCTCCAGACACAGAGGGAACAGAGAGCCTCCGAAGAGCTTTTCCAACTGCTGCGCCTCCCGGGAATGGCCACACTGGGCCTGCAGAGCCCGAGAAGACTCTCCAAGGGCTGCCCATACTGAGAACAAGTAGGGGGTGGGGGGATGGCCTAAGAGAAAGAGGAAGAAAGAGAGGGGACAGAGGAGATGAGGAGGGGTGTGGGCACAAAAAAGAGAAGTTCCAAGGATGAGATCTGAAGAGGTGAGTGAGAGAAACCAGGAGAGAAGAGAGGAGCGGAGATGAAACCAGCCAAGGGGAGCCATCTGTTAAGCAGGCTCAGAGGTACCGCTGGCCTGCAGAAAAGGAGGAGAGAAGTTACCATGGCAACACCGAGCAGAAGGCTCAGGCCCCGTAGCTGAGCCCCAAGAAGGCACCTGCAGCCCCCTGAAGGCCACGCCAATGCTGCCCCTGCTAACCTGTGAGATTACCTAGTGGCCTGTGCCAGGGCTCTCACTCGCAAACTCCAAACTCCAGGATCTCAGGCCAGAAGCTGCTGCCCCAGGCTTTCAGGCCCAAGGAGCCTGACACGCAGAGGAGACCCTTCCCCCAGATGCCCTTGGTAGGCTCAGAGACAAGGCATCTTGGAGCAGGAAGGGGGGTCTCAGCAAGTTACTCAAACCCAAACTTCCACCACACTGCACAGGAAGCCCCTCTGGAACTTCCCTGACCACTGGTCACCTAGCCTGTACTTGAATCCTTCCAGTGACAGGCAGCTCAGCCCCCTGCACAATTCTTGTGCTTACCATTTCAACTTTCCTTCTCTGAGCTAACACATTGTTCTATCTCCTGAACAGAGAAAAAGGGAAGATGAGCAAAGCTAATGAACCATGAGCCCAGGTGACTACCACAGCCCCAGACTCCTCTACGTCCTTGCTCTTACACAAACACATATACACACACACATTCTCTCCTCCTTACCTCCTGGTTCTCTATAATTTTTTCACATCTATCTTATGGTATATTTTTTCTTAACCACACATCTACGTTTCTTTAATGTGTTTAGGGGTTTCCTTTTCCTCTGAGAAACCTCCTCTTCCAGCTTAGGGATAATCTGTTCTTTTCTAGTATGGCCACTCCAACCCTGAGCTGGCCCAAATGTAAATTCTGTACATCTGTCTGAGCACCCTGTGAGTATTATAGACCCGAATGTGCTCAATGATTGGAGAATCCATTTGCTAACCCAAAAGCTTTCTATACTTTTTAATATGGGCAGCAAAATCTCCACAATCTGGGGGAAAAAAAAAATCCCACATGCAGCCACCCTGAGCTCTTGGGCCACTGGTGTAGCTATCCTTATAGAATAATGATGACTAATATTCACTGAGGGCTTACAAAGCACTAAGCACTATTCTTTAAAAAAAAAAAAAGTTTTATTTATTCATGAGACACACAGAGAGAGAGAGAGGCAGAGACATAGGCAGAGGGAGAAGCAGACTCGCCACAGGTAGCCTGATGCAGGACTCGATCCCAGGACCCCGGGATCATGACTTGAGCCAAAGGCAGATGCCCAGCCACTAAGTCATCTAGGTGCCCCACTAAGCACTATTCTAAGCATTTTACACATATCATTCTCACCTCACTTCACAACAGCTCCATGAGGTAATTACTGTTACCCCGATTCTGGAGAGAGAAACTGAAGGAGAAAAAGGTTATGAAGGTTGCCCAATGTCTACTTCTAAAGGGTAGAGCCAGAATTCAAACCCAGTCCCACTGTAGAACCTATTTTCTGGCCCATCCCAACTCCATATCATTTCTGTATTGTGACATCTCTTAGGAACCTGGTGCCTTTTCAGATCTGTAATGCCTTTCATCTACCATAAACTTATAGATAGGGCAGCCCAGATGGCTCAGCTGTTTATCGCCACCTTCGGCCCAGGTCATGGTCCTGGAGACCTGGGATCGAGTCCCACATCAGGCTCCCTGCATGGAGCCTGCTTCTCCATCTGCCTGTCTCTCTCGCTCTCTCTCTCTCTCTCTCTCTGTGTCTCTCATGAATAAATTAATTAAATTTAAAAAAAAAAAACCTTATAGACAACACCATACCTAATAGTGAAAGACTGAATGCTTTCTCCTTAAAATTAGGCAAGAAGGTCTACTCTTATCACTCTATTCAACAATGTACTAGAAGTCATAGCCAGTGCAAATAAGACAAGAAAAAGAAATAAAAGTCATACAGGTTGGAAGTAATAAAGTGGTCACTATTCATAGACAGGACACAGAAAATCCCAAGGAATCTACAAAAAACCTTAGGGCTAAAAAAATGAGGAATCTACAAAAAAACCTTAGGGCTAAAAAATGAGCTTAGCCAGGTTGCAGGAAGAAGACTAACACACAAACACACAAAAAAGCAATTATATTTCTGTAAAATAATGATAAACAATCAGAAGTCAAAATTTAAAATACAATAGCATTTACAATAGCACTATGCAAGGAAATACTCAGGTATAAATCTAACCAAATATGTAGGATATATATGCTGCAAACCACAAAATGCTGATAAAAGAAACCCAAGACCACTTAAATAAATGGAAAAATATACCATGTTTATGAAATAGAAGACTAATATAAAGATGTCAATTTTATCCAAATTGAATTATAGAGTCAATGCAATCCCACCCAAAAGCTAATCAGGATCTTTTGGTAAATTTTAATAAACTGATTCTAAAATTGGTATATAAAGGCAAAGGAACTGGCATAACCAAAACAACTTAGAAAAAGAACAAAATGGGAGGACATATAACATCTGATTTTGAGACGTATGATGAAGCTACTATAATTAAGAGAGTGTGATATTGGTAAAAGGATAGGCACATAAACTAAAGAAGCAGAAATCTAATCTAGAGTCCAAAAATAGACCCATACAAATACAATTAATTTTTTACAAAAGCATAAAGTCAATTCAATAGAGAAAGGTCAGTCTTTCAATACATAGTGCTGCAACAATTGAATGTCCATATGGAAAAAGCTGAACCTCATACTGTACCCCACTCCTCATCTAAAAGTAAATAAATAATTCAAAATGAAGGGCTCCATGTGGGAGCACCCAGGACATCCTCAACACCCACTTATGGAACTGTCAGAAGCTTCCGTATGTTTCATTAAACCCTATAAAATGGCCCATTTGTTTTCCAAGATTTGAATCTCCCTGAGGGCTCCATGTCTCCTGACTGTTTTTATATGTACAACGGGAGTATCCTTATGGGAAAGAACATAATCAATATTTACTATGGTTGACTTGAGCAAACCTGACCAAGGGTTGCTGAGGATCGGTGCTGTGAAATCACCAGGGGAGCTCGATCTGATGGCAAAGACGACAGACTTCTGACCCACTGTATCTAAGAGTTGCAAGAGACATCTTCTGCATCCTCTCCCGCCATTCCCAGTGAACACCTCTGCCTCCCCTACCAGCTGATGATTAGTTTGGGATAATCACAAAGTCGAGGAGTCCTGAGAGTTAGTTCTGTCTGGGATGATCAGCTAGAAGTCATTGGCACATCCCTCAATAGCTCCAGTTCCAAAATGCTACAACGCTTAAAATCGTGTTTCATTGAGACAACTGATTTAGTTTTAAGACACTTGTAGCTATTTCCTTTCTCCAGCCCTAGGAGGGGAAATGCACTAGAGAGAAGAAGGAAGAACAAAATACCATAATGTGCACAACCTGAAGAAGACGTAGGAGGCCAAAGAGACCCCATGCATGCGTGTGCTAACAACCTGGGTGAAATGGAGCTCATCACGGACTTCTTCTCTGTAAGGCAAGATTGCACTGACCCCATCCCCGATCTAGAGTCATTGGTGTTGACTACGTGGATTCAAACTCCACTCCTCATGCTCTCCATCAGCCCCTATATCCTCTATGAGTGCTTGTCTCAGGGAGTGTCATGTCCCAGTTCTGTGGGCTCACCACTAGCTCCCATTCTTTGTTAGGCACTTATCATAGCAGGCCAAGGGAGGAGATAAATAAACCAACAATGGAGTGAATACATCCAAGGGACTCCTTAGGATCTTACATACTTGAAACCAAAGTGCCAACACTGTGATTCTCCAGCTGAAGGGGCTTCTGCAAAAAGTCTCCTCTGAAAAACAAAACATGACGATATGAAGGGAGCCCAGGTTGCGTGGCTTTGGCAGCAGCCCCCTCCATCTCTGGGTAGGAGTATCCTAACGGGGCTGGCACTGCCCAAGCCACTTGTCTGCTGTTTCCTAAAAGCACATTAAAAACACATTTCCCAGTTTAATGGACTTATGCGCTGAAATGAATGTGTCAGAACTCTTATAAATATGATAGAACCTGCTACCCCAGCAAATGTTAAATTTTGCATAAGGAGACAGTATCCCTAACTCCTCAGTAGACACTTAATGAATATTTCAAACAAAGAGCCCTGGCAGCTGCTGTACAGGTCCCTGATGAATTAAATGGATTTTTATTACTGCTAGGATTAGCTCTTCTTGTCTCCTCTCCTTTTCTCTTCTCTCCCTCACTCGTGTGTGACAAACAAGCTCCTCCAAGACTAACCAAGTTCCCGGAGCCTGGTCATGGAATGATCAGAGGAGGGGACTGGTCAGCATCCTGGGTTAAAAAAGCATCCTCCCAAAATTCCTCGTCCACCCAGGACCTCAGAATGTGACCTCACTTAGAGACGGAGTTGTGGATGTAATTAGTTAAGAGGTGGTCATACTAGATTAGGGTGGGTCCTCAATCCAACAACTGGGGTCTTTACAGGAGAGAGGAGAGGGGGATTCGGACACAGACACACAAGGACAAGGCCATGTACCTATAGCGGCAGGGACTGGGGGTTGAGGAGGCGGGATGCAGCCACAAGCCAAGGAACGCCAGAGTCTCCAGAAGCTATCAGAGCCTTTAGAGAGAGTGTGGCACTACTGACACTAATTTCAGACTTCTAGCCTCCAGATCTGGAGAGTAGGAATTTCTGTGGTTTGAAGCCACCAGTTTGCAGTACGGCATTAACGGTGGGCCTAGCAAGCGAATACCCTCAGGACAGCACGTCTACACGTTCACTTGTGCATTCCTATGGATCTCCCCCAAAGTTACGTGAGCCCATCATCTCCAGGGCTGGCTAGCTTTTTCCCGCCCCTTTAATTTCACTAGCACCGACGGCACACCTGCCCACAGCCTTACATCAGACCTCAGATCACCTGGCTTACTTTCTTGGCGCTGTTTTCACCCTTATTCAGCCCTCTTCCGTACCACTTTCTCTGTGGCCCCAGCGCATCAGCTTCGAGTCTAACAGACTAGGAGACAGAAATATAGTGAGAGGACCTAAAAGACAGAAATAAGGCGGAACCTGGGTGGCTCAGTGGTTGAGTGTCTCCCTTCAGCTCAGGTGGTGATCCTGGGGTCCTGGGATTGAGTCCCGCCATCGGGCTCCCTGCATGGAGCCTGCTTCTCCCTCTGCCTGTATCTCTGCCTCTCTCTCTCCCTCTCTCTCTCTCTCTCTCTCTCTCTCTCTCTGTGTGTGTGTGTGCATGTCTCTCATGAATAAATAAATAAAATCTTAAAAAAAAAAAAAAGGAGAACCCTGTTCTCTTGCCACCTGGTATTCCTTTAGGCTGATTACAGGCCACGGGAAGATGACTTTTTCAAAGTTGCCAAGTGCTGCTATGGGCTGAGTCATGTGCCCCTTAGACTCCTGTGTTGAAGCCTTAATCCCTGTATCCCAGAATGTAATTGTGTTTGGAGACAGGATCTTTCAAGAAGTAATTAGGTTAAAATGAGGTCACTAGGGTGGGTCCCTAATCCAATCCGACTGGCAAGGAGAGATAAGGACACCACGGGCACACACAGCAGGGAGACCACGTGAGGGCCCAGGGAGAAAATGATCACCTACAAACCAAGGAGAGGGGCCTCAGAGGAAACCAGCCCAGGCGACATCTTGACCTCAGACTTCCAGTCTCCAGAACTGGGAGGAAGTAGGTTTCTGCTGTTTAAGCCACCCCCAATCTGTGCAATTTTGTTATGGCAGCCGGAGCAGATTTAACCAAGTGCCAAACTGCCTCTAAGCCCAGGCCTTGTGAAAATGCACTCCCCAAATGACTGCCTAGCTTAGGAAAAGGCACAGGGGCAGGAAAAGTGCTACTCGAGTGTAGTGTTCAACGTCAGGTGAAATACAATGCTCTTCAGAAGCACAAGAATCTGGAAAAGGTATGCACCTAATAACGTTTCCAGGAGCTGGGACATGCTGTCACTCATACCACCCATCGGAGCCCTGTCCAAGGGGGTATTTATGTTTTACCTCCTTTTTTTATTCAATGTCCACGATGCTAAAGCACTCCCGGTGATTATTTTTATTGAACACTTTGCTCTTCCTCCTTCTGCAAAATATTTTCCTATTTCCCTGCATTAAGATGTGCCACATTTTAATAGCTCCAGTGCTGTTGCCACGTGCTGGCAGGTTTGGTTCATTCCCAGCCTTTTAATGAAGAAACCCAGGTTACAGGCCCTAGTCCAGAAAGGAGGTAGCAATGCCAGGACCTGCCTATGTTCCAGGCTCCAGACAATCTCAGGTCAGGAGAAGACTTTATTTTTTTTTTTTTTAAGATTTTATTTATTTATTCATGAGAATACACAGAGAGGAGAGAGAGAGAGGCAGAGACACAGGCAGAGGGAGAAGCAGGCTCCATGCGGGGAGCCTGACATGGGACTCAATCCCAGGACTCCAGGATAATGCCCTGGGCTGAAGGCAGACACTAAACCGCTGAGCCACCCAGGCTGTCCCAGGAGAAGACTTTAAAGCGTTCCCTAGGGACACCTGGGTGGCTCAGTGGTTGAGGGTCTGCCTTTGGCTCAGGGCGTGATCCCGGGATCCTGGGATCAAATTCCACATTGGGTTCCCTGCAGGGAGCCTGCTTCTCCCTCTGCCTCCGTCTCTGCCTCTCTCTGTTTGTCTCTCATGAATTAATAAAATCTTAAAAATAAATAAATAGATCTATAAAGTGTCCTTTAACAAATCAGTTACGGGCTGGTGGGTAGGGGAAGGAGTCTAGTTGCTAAAACCACATACCAACACATTAAATTTACATTAAAAATTGTGAAGTGATTCTTTAATCTTTAGAGGTCTTACTGATAAAGTGTCAAAGTTACTCATATACATCTCATGACAAACCTAACACACTATGTTAGAGACCTGATTACAAAGAAACATTCAGAATTTCTCCTAGGAGCTATATCTGATGCCCGATAGATGTAAGTTTACTAAATTTGACTCTCAGTATGGGTGACAGAAAGAGCATCCCCTTCAAGGAAGATGCTAAATATATGGAAGAAGAAAGAAGTGATTGTCACAGGAGCTTGGAAGCTGTTTAAATAAGTCTTCTCTGGGCGCCTGGGTGGCTCAGTGGGTGAGCATCTGCCTCCTGCTCAGGTCATGATCCAGGGTCCTCATATGGGGTCCCGCATGGGGCTCCCTGCTCAGCGGGGAGTCTGCTCCCTCTGCCTCTGCCCCTCCCCACTACTTGTGTCCTCTCTCTAGATCTCTCTCTCAAGTAAACAAATTATATATATATATATATATATATATATATATATATATATATATATTTTTTTTTTTTTTTTTTAAGTCCTTTCTGCTTCCCTAGGATTAGGCTACTGCAAGGAATTTCGGTGCCGAGGTAGTCTAACCATTGGGAGTTGAACACACGCGGATGGACTTCTAGACAGAACTGGTAGCGGTCTCCCGAGAAGGGATTTCTCCCTGCAGTGCCCTCCCCTAGCACCCCACCCCTATCGAAAAATATAAAACCGCCAAAGGCCAACCAGTGTCAAAATCCACCTAGGAGGTTCACCATCCCGCTAGGGAAACTGTCCCCAGTTAAAATGCAAACGCCTGAGCAGGAGTAAAACACTGTCGATTGCTGGGTACCTCCAGGCTCAGCAGTTTTATCTGTTCCCAGAGGTGCCTAAGGCAGGATGTTTAACTGGGAAAACAGGGGAGAGTCCTAGGTTAAAAGAGGACAGTATGATACCTGGAGGACAAATGAAGGTATCCTGAGGACAGAGAAGGGCATCGGAGAACACCTGAACTCCATCCTGCTTCTGAAGGGATGAGCCCAGTAAGTGCTAATCTGGGGGTCCCGTGCTTGGGAACCTGCAGTCAGAAGAGGCAAATTCTCCCAAGATCAGATCTGTCTCCGCAGGAGGATTCTATCCAACAAGTCAGTAGCATAACCAAGAAGGAATTCGAGATTTCAGACTAAGATACAAATAAATGTTGCTGGTGGGCTGGTGATAGCAGCTCATGCAAACCTATAACCCACTTAATGCTAGGTCTGTGTCGCTTTCATTTTGCAAAACATGCCTTCTAATTGGCCAGGCCATCTAGTTAGACTTATGCCTGCCAGGCAAGTTCTCCTATTATAAAAGAAAAGGGCATTAAGGAAAAAAATCTGTTTCTAACTAGAGTTTCTTATACCTTATGCTTTCCTGACTCAAGTCCTCTCCGACAAGCTTTGGAAAAGTTTATGGACAATAAACAGGTGCCACTTCCTAACTAAATAATTTCCCAAATTAAATCCACCTCTTTACCAGAAAATAATACCTACTCCCATTCCTTCCACGGATACACAGAATTATAGACAATTCTCCATCTGCCCAATGCTAATGGATCAATGGAAAAAAATACCTCACTCCTGAAAAAAAGAGTTTCAACATCTGCCCTCAGAACAAACAACAGACTGAAATGGGTAGTTAACTATTAGTAAAAAAAAAAAAAAAAATGGCCTGATTCACTTTTTTACTATCGTCCTTGAACCTAGAGGGATTACTAGTGAAAGAAAGAAAGAAAGAAAGAAAGAAAGAAAGAAAGAAAGAAAGAAAGAAAGAAAGAAAGAAAGAAAGAAAGAAAAAAGAAAGAAAAATTGAACTGAATGGGGAAGGTTCACACACACACACACAAAAAAAAAACCACCCCAAGATCTAGATGAATATCAGGGGTCATGAAGCCAATCTGAAGTGTGATGGATGTTATAGACCATTGGCTTGTAAAAACATGTATTATTTGGCATAAAATGGCATGAGATACATGAACCCTTTGGTGCCCATTCATGGACCCCAGATGCACGGAACCTCTGGCCTAATTTCCAGAAATTACTCAACAATATAATTGCCCACAGGGACATACCTACAAAAAGGCTCTCTGCCACATTCTTTATAAAAGCAAATGACCGGAAACAACCTACAACACCATCAAGAGGGGACTAATTAAGGAAGATCATGGCCAGTAACAAGAGAGGGATGAATCTCTGAGCATCCCAGGAAACAAAGGCCAAAACAGGTTGCTCGCTGAAAAACATGAGGTAAGAAACAATGGGCTAAGCATGACCGTATAAACATAATATTTCTGAACAGATACACAGGAAACTAGAAACTGTGTGTGTGCCTGAGATGGAAGCCTGGACCATAACTTCAAGCCTGGGTCTGAAGTTGGAAGAAAAATTAACTTTTCTATTTTTAATCCGTGTTATTACTTTTTTAATTAAAAGAAAATTTGTTGGAGAGAGATAAATAAATAGCTGAATCGAGAGAAAGACAGAAAGATTGGTGGTTTTAAAAGAACTTCTGGTCCAGCTAAGTCCCAAAATATCCCCAGCCTTGAGAATAGTTGATCTCGTAAAACATTTGGCACCAAGACATAAATAGGAAAGTATCTCATAAATGCTTTCCCCAGCTCGGCGGGGCTGCTGCCACCGCTCAGAAGAGCTGAACCTTCTCTCCCACACTGTGGCTTTTCTGGCTTTTCCTCTCGCTGAACCAATTATGGAACATTATAACAGCAGCACCAATATTATTTTTTAAAGGCTGATGTTATTCACTAAATACTCATTAAGCTGATCTCCTTGCTCCATTTACACCCAGCTTAAGGGCAGATCCAGATGGCACAAATAATGCATATTTGGGCTTGATCTGCATGCGGCCGGTCAGCAAATAGCCATTATCAGCTTGAGAGTCTCCAATTGCCTGACACCCACAGCTGTGTCCAGGTGTGCAGAAGAGCGACCTTTATGGAGATGGCCGGGCTCCCTGAGGTTCAGCAAACCATTTTTGTGATGGTTTTGCATCTTTGCATCTTTGCCTTTGCACCTGACCACTTAGCAACAGCAACCGAGGGTAGCTCAGTAACGGGCTGTGCCTCGGTGTTCCTGAGCAGAGAGGATGGGACTGCATCTCCCTGCCACATAGCCCTCCCTCCCTTCACTGATTCACCCTGGGTTGCCAGGAAGATCCAAGAGTCCCGGGAGGCTCTCCTGCACAGCCAACTCCCCTGGCCCTAGGTTCTTATGGGCCCACTGGACAAGGTCTATCAAGGGGAATGCCACTGTTTACCCTTTTTGATTGACGGGCTATGAACCCTTACCCTCACCCCCATCCCGTTGCCTTAAAGATAAAAAAATGAGTTAGAATAAAATCTGGCCAACTTTTTCATCCCAGAGAAGATTCAGAATGAGGACTTTTATAAAGTCTTCAGAGGGCTACGCAAGAGGGCCAGCATAGTAAGAGTTGCCAGAAGCTTTTGTCTCTGTGTTCCCAGGGTTGGGCATGAAAAATGAAAAGCTTTCTAGAGGACAGCACCCTGTCCTGGTCTCCAGATAGTTCCCAACTCTCCAAAGAAGGGGAACAGAAGAAAACACCCAAGTCGCTCTGATTTGAGTATGAATGGTGTATGGGATTGGAGACAGGGCGCAGAATTTTTGTGCTAACCCTCTTTTACGTGGGCTGATGTTAGATGAGTTGGCACTTCCTGTTAACATCCCACCCAGGAAGTTGTAAGAGGCAGTGAGGATCAACCCAAGTGGGGAAGATACTCCACGAATAATTCGTGCAGGACCCCATCGGAACACAGATCGGCGAGAACGGGCATCGCTATAACTTCTGTACATTGAGTCCCCCTGAGGCCTAGAGATTGTCTGAGCCTACACTCAGAGAAAAGATCAAATTAAAATACCTCCCGGAAACACGAAAGGACTGTTCCCCTCTTGAATCACTAAGGCAAAGACCTGTCGCCTGTTTCTCCCCGATTCATTCAAGAGAGAATTCTGTGCAAGAGGGGAGGCACCCCGTTCCCAGCATCCTTTTTCTGGTTTTAGTCTCCAAGTCTATGGTCTACAGAAGAAGTGGGGAAGGCAGGGGAGGCACACATTTTACAGCATGGGAATTTGATAAATTCAAAGGGATAGAATGGCATCCACCTCTCCTCATGCTACGTGGGCCTTAAATTAGCCAAATGCCCTGATTGAGCGAGTGATGATGATGAGGCAAGGAGGGGCAGTCCTATCCTGAGACTGGGAAATGGGGAGACGGAGGCACAAATGCCAGATGCTGTAACCCAAATGAGCCCAGGCCCATCTGAGGGGTCCCTGTCTACTTGGCCATGCCTGGGAGACAAAGAGAAGGCCCTGTGAGCTCCCGTGTGGCAAGCCAGTGGTCTGGAGAACAACAGGAAAGGAAGGCACGGGGCCGAACACCAGCTCAGCCCTGTGCAATGCTGGGGTAAGTAATCTGGAAGGACAGAACACTGGCCATTTCGCTCATCGTTCCTCTGCCACCAGACCCAAGCCTATGCTGCCTAACTCAGCCCAGGGTCTGCAGGGAGCTTGCCTGAAAGAAGCCCAGCTCTACCTATCCGGATGGAAAGTTCACTCTCAGGGAAGAGCAGCCTGGGACCCTCAGTGTCAGACTTCTTCGTCAACGCAGGGGCGAAGTTCAGTGCCAGGGCCGTCGGGGGGTCCTCTGCTGCACCCTGAAACAAGAAGCAGTGGCGTCACTGTAACACCCCCACTACCTTCACTCCCCAGACCCCTCCAGCTCAGAGCTGCCCAGGCAGCCTGCCAGTCTCTACCAGACGTGCCAGGGCTGGGCCAATGCCAGACCCAGATGTCAGGCCGGGCTGGCTCACAAGGATGACAACAAGCTTTCAGGTTGTAGAGCTTTTGGGATGATAAAAACTCTGAGATCTGAGGGTCAATCGATGCTGATCTGAGAAACGGGAAAAACACATACAGGGAAAGATGGGGCCCCATCCTGTGGACAAGGGACCCAAAGGACTCAGCCCTTGAACTGTCCGAAGAAGCCTACGTGGCAGGTTCTCTCGGACAACAGCTGTGCTACCGGGACAAGGTCAACATTTGTAGGAACTGACCACCTTCACGTTTCTCATGAGATCCAAAAGAGAAAAGATACAAACAAAGGTACCTCAAAAGAAGGAAACAATGACAGTCTCAGGGACCCAACATATTTGGAGTAAAGTCCAGATGGACCTTAAGACAGCCATGTGGCCCTTGTGCTTTGTCTGTAGCTAGTTAAGGAGACTGTCTTTGCATTAGGTAGGCAAAACTTTGTTTTTAAACATCTGCATGTTTAGTTAACAAATGGTTATAGACTGCCAACTTTGTGGCTACTTGGTGAACAAGACAAAGTCACAGCCTCTCATGGAGCCTATGTTCTGGGAGGAACAGATAAATGAATCCATAATGGGGCCAAGCTTCTCTTCCATGGAAACCCACTGACCCTGCTGACTGACTGCTTACTCAGGATCCCAAAGGAAATGAGGAAGATGGGTAAGCACCCCCAAAATGGCTTTCATCCTCCAGTTTCATCCAAACATGCTGATGCTAGTTGCTAAGGGAAGGAAGGTGAGTAGATCACTTAAATGGGGAAAAAAAAAAAAAAAAGATACTTTCTGAAATCCAGGCAAAAATAGTTCCAAATAGAAGTTTCCATTTAAAATACATGTCTCTAGTACGGCAGAGAAGACTGGTGATCCAGTCCTTGTAATGCATCCGTTTATAAGCAACTACTAAAATTCTTGGTTAAGCCTCTTTCATGAAGGAAGTTTCATCAAAGTCATGCCTGGCTGTGTCTTACACACACACACACACACACACACGTACACACGCACACAGGCACGCACGTGCATGCACACACATTTCTTGTCCAGTGTCACTGTGGATCAGGAGTAGAAAGAGAATCTAATAATTCAGGTATTTTAATTCATTATTTCTTTCCAACTACATGTTTGAAAATGAAAACACAAGCCCTTCTTCTCACGTCTTCCCATTTGTCCAATACATCGATACTGTACTAATCGTTTTATTTGCAACATCCTCCATCACACATTAAAGAAGGGGGCCAGGGCACCTGGGTGGCTCAGTGGTTGAGCATCTGCCTTTGGCTCAGGTCGTGATCCCAGGGTCCTGGGATCGAGTCCCACATCACGCTCCCCACAGGGAGCCTGCTTCTCCCTCTGCCTGTGTTTCTGCCTCTCTCTGTGTCTCTCATGAATAAATGAATGAGATATTTTAAAAATAAATAAAATTAAAATAAAGAAGGGTGCCAACACCTCCTTGAACCTTGTTGTAAAGAGGGAGAAAAAAGCTTCATGGCCTTGTTTGAACTTCCCCCTCCTTTGGGTCCTCGGTCCCCTTATGGAGTCCCAGTGGCTGCAGGATCTCCCCTACTCTGTCCCTGGGAGGAGCACAAAGAGAGGCAGCCTGTCACACCATATCACAGTCAAGGTTGGCGGTACAGATGGACAGACTCGTGGGGACAGAAGGGGCTTTGAGGGGGCCAGTCTCTCCCCCTGTAGAAACTCCCTCTTGGCACCCCCGAGTGACAGCTGGTGCCTATGCTGTGCCATGGGCCAGCTAGTCACAGCTCTTTGTTTGTTTATATGCTTTAATTATTTCTAATTCTATGCCTCACGCTGACATCTGAGGAATTACTGCAGCAAGAAAAGACGTGTTTCACTACGTGATGGTGATTCGGCTGATTTTCCTTCCTTTGTCTTCCTTAATAATGTGATTTTTTTTTTTTTATAATGTGATTGATGCATAACTGGGGAAAGGATATGGAAAGAGAACCATTTCATTACAGCAGAAATGCCACAGCATGCGGACGCTCGATGTGGCTTATCTGGCCCATTTAGCAAGGTGCAGCTCGGAGAGACCTGGTTGTAACTGAGAACCTTGGTTTTTCGGCCTCAGTGATTCTGTGGCCCAGGGAGGGGCAGGGGCGGGGGACACTGGAGATGGGCACTTTATCTGTGCAGGGGTTGAGGAGGGGAATGGTACTGGAATCTAATGGGCAGAAGAGGGGTGGGGGCTGCTAAAGATCCTAATTGCACAGGACAGCCCCCCCAACAAAGAGCGACCTGGACAAATGTCACCAGGCTGAGGCTGAGGAACACTTAGAATGATTTAGGATGCTCAGGGCCCCCAAAGCTCCACATCTTGTCAGGAACACTGGAAACTCACAGACCCTCTTTTTTTTTTTTACTGTGAAGATAAGAATTTTGCCACTTTTTCTAGGAAGACTGCCTTGCCTGCCTTCGTGTCTCTGGCAAATTCTTTCTTTTTTTTTTTTTTTTTAAGATTTTATTTATTTATTCATGAGAGACACAGAGAGGGAGAGAGAGAGAGAGAGGCAGAGACACAGGCAGAGGGAGAAGCAGGCGCCATGTGGGGAGCCCGATGTGGGACTCGATCCCAGGTCTCCAGGATCACCCCCTGGGCCGAAGGCAGACGCTCAACTGCTGAGCCACCCAGGCGTCCCTCCTTTACCATTTTATCCCACCTGCAACTTCACTTAGAAGGTGTCCTTCTAGGGGCACCTGGGGGCTCAGGCAGTTAAGTATCTGCCCTCGGCTCAGGTCATGATCTCAGGGTCCCAGGATGAAGCCCCTCTTTGGGTTCCCTGTTCAGCGGGGAGTCTGCTTCTCCCTCTCCCTCTGTTCTCTCTCTCTCTCAAATAAATAAATAAAATCTTAAAAAAGAAGAGGAAGAAGAAGAAGAAGAAGAAGCAGTAGTAGTAGTAGTAGTCGTTGTCGTCGTCGTCATCCTTCGAAAAGCTAAACAAGGCACTTGACGGGATGAGCACTGGGTGTTATACTACATGTTGGCAAATCAAACTCCAATAAAAAAAATATACAAAATAAATAAAAATTAAAAAACAAAAATAAATAAAAATAAAAGCTAAACGAGGGCCCAGCATATCCCACCTGTCCCAGCCCCTCCATGAGCCCCTTCGAAGGCCTGGGGCCAGCTGTGCAGCAGGAGAGCCACCGGGGGCGTCCAGAGTGAGGCCGAGGATAGCTTCCACGGCCCATGCCTGGCAACGCTCCCCACGCGTCTCTGGGCCCAGACAGCGGCCGGCCTCCAGCGCTCCTTCCAGACTCACTCTCAAGGCTGATGAGGAAAACAGAAATAGAAATACATCCCTCGGAATTTCAAGGAATGGCCCCTGGGGGAGATGCTAATGCTGCTTTGGTGGCTTTATCATAACACCCGGGAAAGTGGGGGGAAAGTCAGGAAGCCCCTGTGGGACCATCCTGCAGGATATGACCCTACTCCTCACTCCCTGGAGCCCCGTCTGCTCCCCGAGTGCACACACTGCAGGTGGAGGGGGCACTGCTTTGAACACAACCTGGGCTGGTGCACCGGTGACCAAGACCCCAGGGAGAAATTCCTCCTCTGCACCCTCCTCTTGCTTTGCTGATGGCAACACAGCCCTCTTTACTTGGTGTTATCACCACCTTACATTTCTGGGACTTTTATTTTCTTTTTTAATCTTCTGCAAAGCTTTTCCATTCGTGTTCCCCACTGCATCCTTGCCAGCCCTCTTACCTCAGCAAGGTGAGAGCATGATCCCTTCAGGGCAGACATTTGGCTAAAGCAAGCTGCTCTTGACTCTCAACCATCAGAGGGGGATGGGTCCCCCTCCCCTTTCTCTGGCAGTTTCGCTTGTGCAGTTTGGGGTTGCTGTGTCACCAAACATCAAGGTGCCAGACATGCAGGCTCCTTCCCAAAGTACAAGATTGATTTCTTCTGCACCAGCCCCTCCCCCAAGTCCGCCTCCAGCTCTTCCCAGACCCTCCCCATCCCCACCCTCCCCTCCGAATCCAGTGTGGCCCCAAAAGCAGGGAGGGGGCTGCTGGGAGGCACCAGGCAATACCACCCAGGCCCATGGAACTTGAGACTGCTGTCTTCTTGCAACAGAATTATTATTAATTATCATTATTATTATTAATGGCTCAAAGCAAGTGTCTGGTTCAGAACAAACACAGCAATTTCCACCCACTCTGGAAGGGCTGTGCAAGGGGGCAGGAGCTGGAGAATAATTAGCACTTTCCAGAAGCAAAAGAGAAGGAATGGAGAAGAAAGGAGAGAAGGAAGAAATAAAATCGGGGGAGGGCGGAGGAAAGCAGCCCCACAATATGCCTGATATGACAATGTAAAGGCTTCAGAAGATAATACATATATCTCCTCTAGGAAATACAGTCCGGGTGCCACTCATCAGGGTGTGCAATGCCAGGCATGAGGGAGGACAACCACTGGTCACTGAAGTTTCTGGAGCCCCAGAGAAATGAGCCCCACAAGGCAAAGCCCAGGGCACAGCCAAGAGGCTGCAGTCGTGCCCAGAAGAAGAAGTCTATCTGGGCAAATGGAAACCCCCTGCTGACCCACAGCTGGACACATGCCACTGGGAGCTAAAGCCCAGCAGCCCCCAAAACTCATTGCAGGCAGTTTGACACATTTGCTCCAACTCCCAATGGCCAACGTCTGCGTGGTCCCCTGTCTCTGGCTCATCTCCCACCAGGATGTCAACCGCTCTGAATAACTGTCAGGGGAGAGCAAAGTAGGCCGCCCCGTGATACTCATGGGGCACACTGCCTGCCATGTTCATTCAGGCTGGGGGAGTCCTGGGGTGACTCTGAGCTACCCCAACCCCATGGAGTCCGGTCTCGTTAACTGAGGTTGGCAAGCCGGTCAGGGCTCTCAAATGACGAGTGAAGGGAAAGGTCGGAGGATTAATTAGTGCCCCTGCCAGCCACCCAGACACAGCTAAAGCGAGGCAGTGTTCCACCCAACGGAGAAGGGAACAAGGGTCCGAGACAGGCTGCAGCCCCTCCCTGGGGACTCGGGGCGAGCTGATGCTAGGGCAGGTGCCTGGAGCCCCTGTGGGCTTTGCCTCCTCCCGCTGCCCAGCCTCTGCCTCCCATCATCCCCACTTAACCCAGACACACAAGGTGACGTTAAATAATTGATGCTGTTTTTATTACCGGGAAATTGCAGTCGTAATGACACTCGTAACACAATCTTAAATTATTCCACATAATGGAAAAAAAATTAAATGTCGCCCCTGATCGCCAGCCAGAATAGGGATGACACTTACATAATAGATGACCTTCTCTCCCAGGGAGCCCAGCAGCGGCCTGCTGCCCAGGACCTGGCTGGCCTAGGGTGACAAGTGGCTGGCCTCAAAGCAAACAGGGACACAGAATGGTAGAGACACTGAGGCAGAGGGTACAATCCTGCCTCCGGCTCCTTCAGGCAGGATGCTGCTGTCTTTCCTACCTCAGTTTACCTATGTGTTCAGGGATCATAAGTCATAACCAGGAGCCTTAAAGACAAGAAGACACAGCTCAAAGTACTTGGCTCCTGCTGGTTTGCCCTGCCCGAGCACACTAGGGTGGTAACTCAGCTTCAGTCCTCTCTCCCTCTGGCAACAGCACAGCATCCCATCGATGGCCAGCAGGGCAGGTTTCCAAGCTGGATGCTAGATACCTTTAAAATCTTGGCTGAAGAAGACTGAGCTTCCTCCTCCAGGAAGCCTTTCTAAACAGACCCAGCCTAGTTTGGGTTAAAAATGCCTCCCTCGAAATAAGTCAATCGGAGAAGGACAAACATTAAAGGGTCTCATTCATCTGGGGAATAAAAAAATAGTGAAAGGGAATAAAGGGGAAAGGAGAAAAAATGAGTGGGAAATATCAGAAAGGAAGACAGAACATGAGAGACTCCTAACTCTGGGAAATGAACAAGGGGTGGTAGAAAGGGAGGTGGGGGTGACCGGGTGATGGGCACTGAGGTGGGCACTTGATGGGATGAGCACTGGGTGTTATGCTACATGTTGGCAAATTGAACTCCAATACAAAAAAAAAAAAAAAATTCCTCCCTCTCGGGACACCAGGGTAGCTCAATGGTTGAGTGTCTGCCTTTGGCTCAGGTTGTGGTTCTAGAGTCCTGAGATCAAGTCCCGCATAGAGTCCCACATCGGGCTCCCCCCGAGGAGCCTGCTTCTCCCTCTGCCTATGTCTCTGTGTGTGTCTCTCATGAATAAATAAATAAAATCTTTTAAAAAAAAAAAAAGCCTTCCTCTCTGTGTGCCCCCTGGACATCCCACACATGCTCCTGTCACAACATTTACCAAACTGTGCACAGTAACTTGGAGCATCCTTGGCGACCTCAAGATCGTGGGATTCTCAAAGCAGGAGTCGCATCTTCTGGCTCTCCCATCGGGGCTCAGTACAGGGCCAATGTTCACTAACTCCGTGAATCTCCCAAGAATGAAACAATACTACAAAAATCTCCAAAGTGGGGGGGGGGGGGAATGTTGTGTGACAGACAACACAAAGACCCAGGTGACCACAAAACGTTTAGGTCTTGAGAGAGATGGAAGGGGGGATTCGTGTAGAATGAGAAAGAAAAGACTGGAAATATTCAAGGCAGTCTAGCTAATGGCAAGAAGTGGGGCTTCCCACTCACCTTCCCGCCTCCACTTCTGCCTTCCTGATGATGATGTATGATCCTCAACATCAGCCCTGAGACCACGTAAGGGGGGGTAGCCCCCAATCCTATGGTTTGCCACCCAAAGGCTCCATGTCCACTCCCCTTCCTGGCAGGAAGGCTCAGAGCAGGACGGCCCAGCTCGCACCCCTTGAAGTTAAGACCTCTCCGCTCTGAAGCCCATGACCCCTTCCAAGGCCACATCTTCCACCTTCCTCCCCATGTCCTCCCTGACCTCAGCCCAGAGCTTCACGATGGCAGAAGTTAATTACGGACCTCTAGCTATATTTAAGCTATGGAAGTCTGCTATTGCTCAGACTATCTTTTTAGGGACAAGGCCTTCTCCTATTTCTGATGCCAAATTACTATCCATAATCAAGCCTATTTAATCATATAAAACAGATTTTAACGTACCGCACAGGCTCTGCAAAAAGACACAGCTCTCTGAAAGCCTGCAAAGACAGCCCTCCAATAGCTGGCCCAGGTAAGTGGCTCTGTGCTTGTGTTCCCAGGAGCCACGTCTTCTGTGAGCATGGCTGACAAAGCGATGGGGGTTGGCAGATTTTCCAAGCCGTTAAGTGTTTTCTTCTAACTCACAATACAACTTTTCCTTAAAACAAAAATATAAATCTAAAGAAATGCAGATACCTAGGCATACTGAGGTATTTTCTTTGTAACCCTCAATGACTACCCATCACTTTTAACCTACTTCTCGGCCTACTCCTAGAATTCATTAAAATAGACCCATATGGGTGTATTTTACCCATATGGTGGTGATCCACACTGTGCCTTTTCTGGCTTCTCAACAGTCTGAGGACCCCCCCAGCTGGGCTTTCTCAAGCAACTCTTTCTTACCTATGTTCTCCTTTTGAAAGGTTTCAGATCTTACAGAAATCTGCTAAAAGATAAGACTTTTCTTTACAAGAAGAAGAAGAAGAGGAGGAGGAGGAGAAATGCATGTGTATCAGATACTTATTGCTTGGTAACAAAACACCCGAGAACTTAGTAGCTTAAAGCAATAATCATCATTGCTCATGAGTCTACAATCAATGGGGCACTGCTGCTGCTCTGCTGTCTAGGCTCAGTCAAGGTTGCCTGGACTCATGGCTCGCCCAGGGGTTGGATGGTCTAGGATGGCACATGCATCTGGCAGCCCACAGGCTGCTGGCCAGGAGTTGTCTGACTCTTGGCTGGGAAACACGGATTCTTCTCCATGTGGCTTGTCATCCTCTAGCACGCTACACTGGGCTTAATTCATATGGTGAATTCGGGGTTTCAAGGGCAGCAAGATAAGGCAACATCCAAAGTCAGGTGCTGTTCAAGTCTCTGCCTGGATCACATTTGCTACCATCCTATGGGCCTCAGTAAGTCCGTGACTACCGAAGGCGTGGATACATCTGCTGTACCTCTTGTTGGAAGGATGTAGTGTCAGGTTGTCAGAGTACGGATGACAACTGGGAGGAATCTGTGGCCGTTTTTGCAATTGACCACAGGACATGCACAGACACGTAAAATGTTGCACCCCTCAGGGAGCCCACAAACCGCATTGCAGCCCTGCATGGATCTAGCCTATACACAACTGCTCCAGATTAAACCCACAAATTCAGTCTCATTTGCTGAAAACAGTGCTTCTGTGATGGGGACCCAAGGACACATTCTCAGAGGTCTTAAAGTTTTATATAAAAAATTTTTAATTTTGTGTTTTCGCTTCAATGATAATCTACAAAAAAAAATAATAATACCAACAATCTAAATCACTAAGGTAACAACCCCGCTAGACCCAAATCCTACTGCTTGACTTCAGTGCCTTTGTTTGCATTCATGTTTACGACCCAGTTGGTACCAAGCAGTACCGCTCCTGTCATTGAGGGCTAATTGCCGAGCACAGATTCAATAGACAAATTATGTGTTTGAGCCAAGCTTAGGTCAAATGACTTCATGGAATTCTGTACAGATGATAGAGGCTTCCAAGTGGTTCTAGGACAGCAGCCGGAGAGCAGACTCCATCCAGTGGCTTTTGCTGGACACGTGTGCCTGAACCAGTGTTAGATAAAGCAACTCTGTTTGCACAAAACGTCTTGTCGTTGTACCATGCTCCGCTTCTGCCCTCTTATATTATCATATATATATATCATATGCATATATATCATATGCGATCCTCCGTATCTTCTTGGGATGTAGACTGACAGGCAGCAATACTCCCCCCCCACTATGGGCCAAACCTCCCCACCACTAAAATTCACATGTCAAAATCCTAACCCTCCAGTGCCCCCAGGATGGGACTCTATCAAAGGTAAGATCTTTAAAGAGGTAATTAAATGAAAATGAAGTATGTTGGGTTGGGATGTAATGTAATTTGACTGGTGTTCTTACAAGAGAAGGAAATCTGGGCACAGACACATGTACAGAGAAGACCATGTGAAGACACATGGAGAAGATGCTGAGCGACACGCCAAGGGGAGAAGCCTGGGATGGATCCTTCCCGCGGGGCCCTCAGAAGGAGCCAACCCTGCCAATACCTTCACTGTCTGGGACTTCCAGCTTCCAGAACTTCCAGCCTCCAGAACTAGCCAGTTCTGTAAGCTATTCATCTTCTATTGTCTAAGCTGCCCCCTCTGTGGTTATTTTGTTATGGCAGAGTCCAAGTGAACTCCCCAGTCCCCGCATTTTACATTTGAGGAAACCAAGTCATAAAAGCTAATGACTTACCCAACACTGCACCATTTGTCAGAGGCAAAAGAGGGATTTGAACCCAGAACTTCTGACTTCAAGTCTTACCTCCTCCTACCACCAGGCTGTGGTCAAGGCAACGTACTAAGGCAACATACCCTTCCAGAAGCGACCCCACCACCACTCACTCCACGTGGGGGTGTGGGAATGCGTACACGCTAGGTACAACATCGTATGAAAGTTGTCTGAGCGTGGTGTTCACAGGGGGGTGATCGGGACCATGTGGTTTCTCCAGGCCTGCCACAGTCCCAGAGATACGGAACCACAGACTTCCACTTGTTGGCTCACACAGGACGGCCAGGGAACCCTCACATCACAGGTACAGAGAAAAGGAAGCTAAAGTGAGAGCTTCTGAGGTGACAGCCCAACCTCATAATAACTGGGTCTCCAGGCAACAAGAACCTAGAAGTCTTATTGCTGGGAAATATGGCCTAAAATGGAAAGTAAGACACAGAGGAGGGTCATCAGAAGGGGCAGGGGTGCCCTCGGCGCCGTGCTGGGGGTACTGAACTATCGCACACCCATTCAGGGGATCAGAGATGCAGGCACCAGCTCTGACAGACCAGGAGAGGAAGAGTGGGGTTGAGACCCTGACACAGCTTTTGTGTTCTTGTTCATGTCCAGGGCTCCCCCCACATCCCAGTGGGGGAAGGACAGAGAGGAGGCAGGGATGGGCGGTGGTGGGGCGCCTGGGTGTGGGGAGGCATCCAGCCCCACTCAGCAGCATCAGGTCCTGGGGGGATCTTGACCACCAAGGTCTGGAAGCTTCCAATCATTTCTGAAAATAGTCTGTGTGCCTCTCAGTGATTGTGTCTCCGAGGCTGAGACACAACAGCTTCCTAAACGGGACTGTGGCCAGGGTGTACGGCCCAGAGGAAGCCGGTTGGGAAAGGTGGAATCAGGCGGCCCAAGGAGGGTAGAAAGGGGAGGGGTATTTTGGGTGAGGGTGGCCATTTTGAGCATTTTTATGCTAAGGAAACAGTGTGCAAATGGTATGCAAACCACTTCAAACGAGAAGCTCTGGCTTTGAAGAACAGACTTGATTTTTTTTTTTTTTTAATGGGGCTTTATCCCAGGCATCACTCCGTTTGGAGCAGAATTAATTATTCAACGTTATCTGGGCTTGATGAGCACTTGGCAGCTGAAAATGTACCAAAGCTGCCTCCGTCTAAGGAATGATTTTCCGCTTCCTGCTGTGGGGAGGTGAAGACCCGCATCTTCCCCCCTTCTTTCTTTGCTAAGCCTAAATTCCAAAGCAAACACCCAAGGGGAGACCCACAGACTGCTTGTATGAGGTTGTCACTGCTGCGCAAAACACCACCCATTTGGGGGCTGTGAGCATCTGTCATTTCCTATCTTGGTTTCCAGAGGTCAAGAAAAACTGGGTCCTTGGCTCAGGGTCTCATGGGGCTGAAATCAAAGCCACGCTCTCATCAGAGGCTTGGGACTGTCTTCCAAAGACACTGGTCATTGGCAGGATTCAGTTTTGTGTTGATGAAGAACCGAGGTCTGCCTTTACTTACGGGCTGTTGTCTAGGGACTGCTCCCGGGGATACGCGTCACCGGCAGGTCCTTGCCATGCGGCCCCCAACTGTAGGCTATTCACAGCATGGCTGTGTTTCTTCAAGGCCAGCTCAAATCTCTCTGGCCTCAGGAAGTCCTGCTTTTGAGGGCTCCCCTGATCAACTCAGGCCCACCCAGAGTAACCTCCCTTTTGATGAACTCAAAGTCAACTGATGGATACCCAGAGCAGTAACCCAACTGGGATGAAACCCCAAGGAGGAGAGGGGATTCTCCAGAGTGCACACCAGGGCCTGCAACTCTCAGGGATTGCCTTCTACCCACCACATGCTCAAAGTACAAAACTCTTTGCTCAGACATGTCTTTCATCCTGAGATTTCTAGTCCAAATTCCCCTTTGATGCCTAAACTGGGAGCCATATGCTACGGACAAGATCTAGCATTCCACCAATTCTTTGTAACACAAACTTTCCATCAAAGTCCTAACCTCACCACATATAGAGTCTTCTAACTCAGTAAACCATGGCAAGTGGAAGAAGTGGCCCATGAAAGTCCAAAGGTAAGCCTGGTAGTGGTGCCTCTCTGAGGAGAAGAGAAGAGTAGCTTGCACAGCTCTGCGGCGATTTAAAAAGGGCAAAGACTGGTGTCCAGGTGGCTCCGTTGGTTAAGTATCTGCCTTCAGCTCAGGTCATGATCTCCTAGAATCGAGCCCCACATCAGGCTCCCTGTTCAGTGGGGAGTCTGCTTCTCCCTCTGCCTCTCTCTCTCAAATAAATAAATAAAATCTTAAAAAAGAAAGGACAAAAGAGCTTGTCAGGGCAAGAGTAGCCAATCAAGCCTGTGGTCCTACAGTTTGACCTTTGGACTAAGAGACAGACCAGGATAGTCCCCAGGCCACTGCAGGACAGTGTTGGCGTGCTAATGAGTTTGAAGGGAACAGATTAGCCTCGAGTTATAAACAAAGGGCTAATAATAGTAAGGCCTTGTTTGGTGCCAGGATGAGCCACTTGGCTTTGTCAGAGTCCATGGTTATGCTAGACTCCTAGTTCTCCCATCAACTACCTCACAGCTGGGAGCCGAGGGCCTCCCGGGGAAGGTAAGGATATAATCAAAGCGATTAAAATCCTTCTCAAACACTAAAAACTGGGCATAAAACTATTCATTATTAACAATGCCAGTAAGACCATTATCCTATGAAAAAGAAAAAGAGGAAGAAGAAATTGTGTGTCACTCCACGTTCAGAGTCAAGTCTTAGCGCAAGATGCTTAGGCATCGGGATGAAGGGGATGCCAGCAAGAGGGGAAAGTTCAAATTAGGATAAAAATATAAGGGAGAGGACTACTGGGTGGGGAGGAAGCCAGGATGGACAGCCTCAGAAGGCTGCAGGGACAGGCAGGGCGGACACCACCCCCAGCACTGTGAAGCCTGAATAGGAAGAAAGCTCTGCTGACACCACACTTCCACCTCTTGCTTGTAAAACAAGGGGCTTCGATGTGGATAACGCGGAAGGCCTGTTCTGCACCCAACCTTGGATAAATCGACAAATCGATAATTCCGGACAAAGGCATCTGCTCTCGCTCCACGGGGGAATCCCACGAGCCACACCTCCCCTAACCTTCCAAGCCACTTCGATGGTGCATCTTGAGCAAAAAGCCCTCTGCTGCAAGGTGGGAATTCATCACCGTTGGATCAGGGTGACAAGCCTGCCAGGTGACAAGACCAGCAGAGAGCAACAGTGGAGTCTAGACCCAAAAGGACAACGGCGGGGGGAGGGGGGGTTGGTGGAGGACAAGGAGCTGCCATCTGTAGTAGCATAGAGTCCCAGGGCTGTGTTTTCTCAGGCAGAGGCTCCTCATGGGAACGTTGCACCCAGAGGGCTCACGAGAAGGAGAATGCCCAGCTCTTCTGAGGATGGACTCTCTGGGTTTCAAGGCTGAGAAACATGTGATGCCCACACAAGCCAGCCCAACTAGCTTCCCAGCATGGGCATTTCTCCCACGAGGATTGCCTGTAGACAACTCCCTCCCCACCACACAGGGGAGCTGAGCAAACACCCACAGGTGGAAGATATGCGCATTTTGAAGATCATGGTATTTTCAGAAGTTCACGGACCCGCAACCGTGAGAAACGGTACCTTTTCGTGATAGACACAGCACCCCGCTGAGATGGATATGCATCCAGGAGCGTGTGTTGTGTGTGTGTGTCCCCATTATTTGGAAGACCCAGACAACAAATCTATCCCGGTGGAAGTCTGAAATTGGCCTCCACAGCATAGCACCCTCACGGGAAGGAGACCAAAGGGCTGACGTGTCCGCAGATCCTGGGAGGAGAGAAAGCACAAGCGTCTCCTCCCAAACCAGAAAAACAATCCATCATGGAAAAGCTCCGAGGGTCAGGGGAAAGAGCCTTTTGCCAAAAAAAACACAAACACATCAGCGGCAAAAAATAGCTGATGGCTTTTCTCCAGCACGTATCTGCAGGTAAAATGCTACGTGCAGCATCCCCACTGCGCACCTTCGGAGCAGATGGAGGAGGCCAGCAAATCGGCCCCGGATGGACCAGAGCGCTGGCTGGAGACACTGTCATTGTCAGGATGTGTGGGATCAAGGAGGGGGGTTAGTATGTGGGGTTCCTCCGCCTTTGTTCGCTTCTGCCCTCCGTTGATGCTGTTTCTCCATGGGAGCAAACTAACGTCATCCAGACCCTTCTCCCCACCCAGCATCATCCCCCATCTGACCTGAAACAGCACCCTGCACGCCTGCGTGGGCACAAGGAGACAAGATTAATGTGTTCCCTCTGGGGACCTGGAAAGCAAAGTTAGCGTTTGGTAGTAGGAGCAAATCTGGAAAATTAGCTGTTGCCTCCAAAACCCCATGAGCTAAGGGGGCAAGCGGGAAAGGACAGTGTCCATTATTGAATTAGGAGGGGCTTTCCCATGAAGGTAAATATGGACAAAGCTCAGTGCAGGAAACAGTTGGACGGATTCACTGCAAACTGCTTGCTTGACATGGTCTCCTCCCCCCACCCACACATACACCATTTCTAAGACTAGGACAGTTTGTGGAGAGACTAGGTGAGGGTCTGAGGGCTCCTGGCAATGCTTAAGGTCACACAGAAAGGACTAATGGGCAGTCAGACCCTCCTAGCCACCTGACTGCTGCCCACCTGTGTATGGACCAGGTGGGTGGGGCATGTCATGTCTACAGTGGCCCCACCTGCCACGTACACCTGCCCCACTGGTGCCTGAGCCCTCCTCACAGGGTTGGCAAGGCTATGTGGGAAAACGCAAGAGCTTCACTTTCAATCAAGATATAACCAGTCTCAGCCCCAGATTATTCTACTCTCAGCCTCCCGAAGAGTTAACTAAAAGGGAAAAAAAGTACTATTTATGATTTGGAGGCAGAAGGGGCCATGTGCTGACTTCCCAAGCCTTGGTTGTTCTGGCCCCTGGCAGCCCCCTGCAGGAGCAGGGGATCAAATCCAGAGACCTGGACTCCCCTACCTGAAATGCACAGCTCATGGGTCAGCACGGGAAGCTAGTGCCACAGAAGAGGAGGCCACAGTCCTGGTGGCTTTTCCCAGGCCTGGGACACAATCCCCCAGCTAGGGAGCCACGCTGTCGGCAGGAAGCAGGACCACAGGAAAGTTTCACGGTTAGATGTGTTAACGGAGCCCTGGCCTAAGGGAAGGATGGGCAAACTGTCCAGTTCCTGGGACACAACTAACGTGGTTTCAGTTGTGGCCACCAGGATCCAGCCACCCAGGGAGGGCTCTACCTTCCTAGAAGGTCCCATGTGGGAGAAGGAGACAGCGGGTGGAGTGAACAGAAGCTATAGCCATGGCAACTGTCCACTAAAACAATTCCCTGGGACAAAAACAGGCCAGCTCCAGAGCTGCAGAGCACCAGCCAGGGAACCAGGAGCCTGAACAATATGCCATTTGTGTTCTCACTGGCTCTCTCCCTCTTTTCCTCTCCCTCCTCCTCCTCTCCTCCCCTCCCTGGGGGTGTGTGTCCCTCTCTCTCCTCTTCCTCTCTCTCTCTCTCTCTCTCTCACACACACACTATATTTTCTATGGGTATTTTCAAGACTCATGTAAATACACAGAAGAAACTGTCCAGAAGGAGACACGCCAAACTCATCTCCTGGGTTTCTGGGGAAATGCAGACCATAAGACCATGGTGGTCAAGGACAACAGACATCAGTCTTGTCTTTAATATGTTGTAGAGGGGATCCCTGGGTGGCGCAGCGGTTTGGCGCCTGCCTTTGGCCCGGGGCGCGATCCTGGAGACCCGGGATCGAATCCCACATCGGGCTCCCGGTGCATGGAGCCTGCTTCTCCCTCTGCCTGTGTCTCTGCTTCTCTCTCTCTCACTGTGTGCCTATCATAAATAAATAAAATTAAAAAAAAAAATTTAATATGTTGTAGAGATCATGAAGCTCAGAAGGCATATGTGACACATACAGTTCATCCCAGAATATCCCGGCCTCTAGCGTATTTTCCCCAAGCTGGGCATTCCAGCTGCTGGGGCTCCTCCTCCCCCTCCTCCTCAAATGGACTCATCCTGCCAGAGCCTGGGGGTTGGTCCCCAGGGGTACCCGGCACCACCAGCTTACTACACTTAATCCAGGGCTTCCCAATACCCACAGAGCACTTACTTTTTGCTCAACTAATTTTAAAAAGCCCTAGACCATTTGACCTTTATGCTTTCAACAGTTAAAAAACCAGCTTTTTAAAAATAAGAAAAATAATCACTACATAAATCAGCGTCCTTTGATAGAGAGAAGATACCAACAGACTATACTCTCTCTTCCTCACCACACCCAAACCCCTCCCCAGAAAAAAAATAAATAAATTTTTTCCTCTTAAGCAAGAACCTGCTGCCTGAGCTTGCAACTTCTCGTGGCTGCAGGTTCTCACCTTTACATTAGCAATACTGTTTATTTGGGCTGGGAAACATGAGCTAATTACAGGTGACAGGCCCTTCATCAGAAGCTGGGCTTCAGGAACCAGGCCCACCGCACTAATACAGGATTTCCCTTTTATGCCTGAAACAAATAGCATCCTGAGTATGTGTGTGGGATTGCCAGAGAGGCAGGGAAGAGAGGCCGCTAATAACTGAAAATATATAGCAGTCCTATCAACTTAATATCTACATGAAAAATCAAGCTTTGACATCTTGCTGAGGGCAAAACTCATCGAAGAGAATTAAGTCCACTGTAACACACCAGGATTTGCCCCAGAAGACTCTCATTTTATGCCTATTGAAAAGGCGATTGGAGGATTAGCTAAGAGAACAGCAACCCAGGGGAGCCTGAGTCAAAGGACTGTGAGTCCTGGGGTCATGTTGGGCTTCTAACCTCTCCAGGGGGTAAGAGGAAGGCTCCCCATCAAAAGCAAAGCAGAGAACCAATGGAAAGTCATTTCTCCTGAAAGGACGCCTGCAAGCTCACATCACGGGGCCCAGCAAGCTCTCCCCTGTGTTCCCTTGTCCACGCCACCTCTGTGGGGCTCAGTGTCCCTGCCTGCCTCTCCAAGGGTCAGGGCACAGGCTGATGGTCAGCAGAGCCTCCCCTGTGCTGCCGGACAGGATCACCTGCCTCTGAATCAGCCAGACCTCTCATTTCTCGAATTCTATGCTTCTCTGTCAATCCCTGCTTCCCAAAGCACAAGGCGAGAGAAGGCAAGACACAGTGATCATGAGCGCTCGCTCACCCTGGCTGTCTCTTAGGACAGGTTTGAGCAATGTTGAGAACCTGAGTTAAAATGACTTTCAGCTCCCAGTCACCTCTAGAATCTGCTTATAGGAACAATCAAGATTTGTATTCACCATCCCTCACCCAACAGGTGCATGCACACACACTCACTTCTTCTCCCTCTCTCTGAAAATCCGTTTATTTATCAGGTGGCTGGAAATAAGCTCTGGGTTGATGGTTCAACTCTATCTCCCACAGAAGATGGCATGACATCCCCGATTTTAATGAAAACCTCACCCCTTATTCCCAAACCCCTCCCGACGGAGAATATGTTTTCTCCTATTTTCCACCCAAGTGGAGCACGGGCATTAAAATCACACAAGTGAGACCACCATCACCCTTGTGATCAGTAGCTCTTGAAGGTACTTTGGCTCCCATTCGAGCAGAGTGACATGAACAAATGTGAACTGGTGGTTTGGGGCAGCCCCCGCTCAGCCCGGGCTGGGGCAGAGCATGAGGAGCACACCTGTGGGCCAAAATCTTCCTTCCCCAGAAGGGTGACCCTTCCAGGAGGGTTGCTGTCAGGAGCCCATGGCTCCCCCAACCCAGTGTAACTGGGCACACAAGACCGAAACTGGTTTGTGGTTTAATTAAAGATGAGAAGCTGTAGGTGGTGGAGGAGCTGTAGACCTCCAAGGCAGCCCTTTCGGGGAGTCAAGATTTTATCTACAAAGCACCTATGGTTTGCAAAAAAGGGGCTGAAATCCGCACTTCAGGCGAAGTATGCAGATCCAAGTCCCCCTTTCCAACCTGCTGGGACTTGAGCTTCTCTCTAGAATGAGAATGAAGACATTTACGTAACGAGTTTAGCAGGACACCTGGCAAGTAATAAGCCCTCAATTAATATTAGCTGTGATGATTATCATGCTCATCACTACATGGAGCACCATGACTGGGGCTGACTTAGCAGTGGAAACCACAGGGAAGGAGAAAGAAAAAATGCCCTCGGTGTGGCTGCAACAAAATCTCAGCCACTCAGATCTAAGTGAGCGTGTAAGAGCGTATCCCACCGTAGAAGAGAAAAAGACATTTCCGGGTGATGAGCGCCAATCTCTCTCCCTATGTGGCAGGTGACAGCCAGCGTGGCCTATCCCTTTAGGATAGGGAGGGCGAGGACGGGTGGACAGAAGGAGGCGGGGGAGGGTGTACTGCCCGGCCTGGTTTGGGCATTACGAAATGCATAGCTCCCCCCAACCCTTCCATTTGATAGATTCCCTCTGCGGCCTCCCCATCCAACCAGAAGCCTAATATTTACCCAGTGAAAGCAGGGTTTGTGTGCATTGCCATCTAAAATCCAATAAGTACGGAGACAGAAAAGAGGCTGCCTGCTTATGAGGCATGAGGGCAAATACAGCCAGCTCTTTAAAGAGCCATTGAGCTAATCAATACCCCTCGCCTGCTTCCATTCAGGGGCCCTGGACCAAAGGAGTCTTCATAATTATTTTCCATTGTTACCTCCCTCGGAGAAGCTTAAAAAGAAAAGGTCGCTGTTTCTAAGTTTTGTTGTCCTCTATTTGCCAGCAAGGGATTATTTCCTGGGGCCTGTGAGGCTCCCTTTGCAGACCACATCAGCCAAAGTCAGTCCGCACAGGGCCTCATGGAGCTGACTTCAGAAGCAGGATGTTGTTCTACCAAGGAAAAAGCTCCAGTCATCGGTTGCCTGGCCTCCTGCCTCCCCGAACCTCCACCCGAACCACCTCTGCCAGGGTCAGGTTTTGGACAGACCTCCTGTTGGACATTCTTTTTCTCTGTCCAGAACTCAAAAAATAAATAGCAGACTCTGTGGGAGGTTGGGCAGGAAGGAGGAGGATGCTGTGGGTTGCTAGAAACCACGACCAGCAACTTCAACCCAGCTCCTTCCTCTAGAGCGACCACACAGGCTTCCAGCTAAGCCCTGTGCCCACCATGGATACCCATAAGCCTGGTTCTGCTTGTCCTTTTTTAAGGAAATGTGAACTAACGGTAAAACAGAAAAATTATGGAAGTCCTCTTTTCCTTGCATGAAAATCATTTCAAATAACTAGTTAAGATGAGGTTTGATTAGAAGAAACAGAAAATCTGGGGCACCTGGATGGCTCAGTGACTTAAGTGCCCCATTTGTGATTTTGGCTCAGGTCATGATCTCAGGGTTGTGGGAATGAGCTCCCACGTCAGGCTCCAGGGTCAGTGCAGAGTCTGCTTGAGATTCTCTCTCTCCTTCCGCCCCTCCCCCAGCTCGAGCTCCTGCTTTCTCTCTCAAATAAAAAAAGAAGAAGAAGAAGAAACAGAAGATCCTACCACAGCGACTTGAACACATAAAGGGCTTATTTGTCTCAAGGAGCAAGGAGGCCTGGGGTCAACACAATCCAGATCCATGGCCCCAATGCTGCCAGGAGGAACCAGGCTTCTTCTGGCTTCCTGCCCTGTTGCCGTAACCATGTGTGCTAAGGTGAGGAGGAGATGAGAAGGAAAGCCCCCCGCTAAAGACATCCGCCAACCCCATCACCTGGGTCTAGCCACAAGGGAGGCTGCCAGATTGAGGCTTTATAGCTGGGCACATCACGGGGTCAAACAAAATTGGGAGTTGTGTTAGAAAGGACGATGGGGTAAGTGGATGTCTGGCAGGGAATCCATTCAGCTGCTGTAACAAAAATAGAGCTAGCAATGGTTGAAGGACAGTAGACTATTCCTTAGGAAAAGCTCCTGGCAGTCGATCTAGGGCAGGTATGGAGAAGAGGGCAGGTATTATTAGCAAAGACTCGAGCTTTGAGGGGATGAGAGTGAAAATTAGCAAAGTCTTTGTATGGTTAGAAAAGTTAACTCGCTTTTTCATGAGTTGATTTATTATTGTTTTAACTGCTCATTTCCCCTAAAAGGATCTGCAGAGCCCATACTTTGAGAACCACCACATTAGGGTCACAGCTCCCTAATAAATGAACAGAGGAGTCTGGACATCACAGATGGTAACCCGACTTGGCCTCAGGTCTAGCATTCACATCCCATCCCCATTCTCCACTTAAAGAATTTTTATAGAGCAGTAACTGACTTGGTAGAGGAAGTCAGGGTCACCCACTGGCAACCACTGTTCAGACAAGTACACGGCGAGAGAAGGTCTTAATTTGTAGGAAGGCAAGCAAATTTTTCCGTTAGGTCCCTGGATAAAAGGTTTTGACTCCTGGGCCAGGTGGTGTAAGAATTTACACAACGGCCCCCAAAGATGTCCTGCCCTAATCACCAGAACTTGGCACTAAGATAAGCTCTCAGTCCCATGACTGTGGCTGGCTCATTATCTTTAGGAAGGGAGATGACCTGAAGGACGTCCTCTGGTCACATGAGCCCTTGGAAGCAGAGAGCTTCCTAGGGTGACATCAGAGAGATTCAAAGGTGAGAAGGAGCTGGTGGGCCACTGCTGGTGTGAAGATGGGAGGCCATAGGAGGAGGAACTTGAGTGACCATAGGGAATTGAGAGTAGCCCTTGGCCAACAGCCAGTGAGAGAATGGAGACCTGACTCTTCTGCCTGCAGGGATGAGTTCAGAAGAGCATTCCAGCCTCCAGATGGGAACACTGCCGGCTACCATCTTGAAGTTAGCTCATGAGACCAAAGTGGAGAACCCAGCCGTGCTGGCCTGGACTTCAGACCTACAGAACTCTGAGCTAACAAATGGGTGCTGTTTAAAGCCACCAAGTTTGTGGTCATTTGTTATGCAGCAAGAGAAAATGAACAGACCAGGGCAGGGGAAAAGGGGTGGCCCTGGGGCCCAATCTGCACAGGACAAGACCCGCCTTGCACATCACTGAGATAGTAGGAGAGCTCCCCCTTGCCCTGGTGAGATAAACCAGTAATGGGGTTTAGATTCATCACCAGCAAAAACCTCAGGGAACGGGAAGAGGCAAGGAGCAGCTCTCCACAGTGCCCAGAGAAAGGGACCCAGGAAGATGTGTGGCGAATAACCACAGGGCGCTGGCCCCTTATATAATATACACAAAATAAACAGCCATCATAGAAGCCTGCATAGTCACAGTGAGTCTGGGAAAATGAGAGTCACATTAGTGGTAATATCCAAAGGGCAACAGCTCCCCAAGTGAATGAATGCCTTCATTCAATAAAGCAATAAACTGAGACGCCCTGGAAATCTCCATCAGCCAGCCAGCTGCCTCGGAGAGCGGAGGTGCCCAGGAATTAGGCTCCATCAGCATTTGCTCCCAGGAGCCTCTCTCACCTGCAAAACTGTGGGAACAAAAACCAGCAGTGAGTCATGGGGCCACCAGAGGAAAGTCAACAGAGGGTCGGTCCTCAAGGGTTCTCCGTCATCACTGGCTTCCTGGCTGGGCTCCCTTCCTGGGAGGCTTCAGGCCCTCCTCCAGCCCGCTGTGCAGATGAAGCCACAGAGAGACCTGGTAGCCCCTCACTTCCAGGGGCCTGGGCCCCCAGCTGTAAACCCAAGGAATAGCACTCATCTCACTGGCCTCCGAGGGTTTCCTTCTTTCCTTCCATCATCCGGGACTCACTGAGCATTTACCAACGTCAGTCCCTCTGCAGGGGTGCTGACGGTCTGGCCGAGAGCCATCCTGACAGGTGCCTGGCCTCAAGGAGCCTACATTCTGTTGGGGAGGGCAGGCAGTAAAGAGGGAGAAAAGCAAACACACAAGGAAAAGACTGGATAATGAAAGATGATGGTAGGTTCCAGAAAGGAAGGAACCAGAAGAGCCGGACATGCCACAGTGGGGCAGGGAGGGGATGACACTGACACGGAGGCATGAGCAGAGCCACCAGGGGCCTAAACCAGAGGGAGGGAGCAGCAGGCACAAAGGTCTGGAGGTGGGATGGGGCTTGGTGAGCTCAAGGAGCACAGGGGTGCCGGCTGAGCCAGAGGAGGGTTAGGAGAGAGGGGGGCAATGCGTGAGATGGTGCAGGGGACCATGCAGCAGCCGAGGCTGTGGAGTGACACCTATCCTTGGTTTTAAGTGCAAAGGGAGGTCGTCAGAACGTTCTAGGCAGGGGGTGGCACTCCAGTCTACCTGTGTTGAAGAGCCTTCTGGTTGCTCTGCAGGGAACAGCCTGGACACGGCTGGGGGCCATGGAAGCAGGGAGACCTGTAGGGAGATGCTAACGGAGGGACTTCCAGGGAAGAGCTGATGATGGTTAGGACATCGGCAGGGGAGGGGGAAAGGAGCCCTTGTGGGAATGGACCAGCAGCACCTGCGTGTGAGGGTGAGACGAAACGATGGTTCATCTTTATTCTCATCCACGCTCATTGTGTGCCGATGCTGGACAAGGAGGTGTCACCCGGGGGTGTTGGGCCTGCTTCTTGCCCTCAAACGGGGGCCATCACACCAGACACATGACCAACAAAGGCAAAATACAGAGGCACTCGCTCGGGACCAAATAGGTGACGCTGAGAACTCATCCTGGGGCAGTGCTGAGAGGGGTGTGAGCTCTGTGTCAGATGCGGAAGCTTCATCCGTCCTCACCTGACTCTTGAGAAGCAGAGAAGAGACTGGACAATATTCCAAGCAAGGGAATTGGGAAACAATGGACACAACCAATGCCATGCATTGTTCTAGAATGATCTGCCTTTTCCCTACTCAGTTGACTGCAGAGAGGCCCTTGGACAGGGCTCACTGTCTATCCCCACCTCTGACATTGGATCTAACCTACGCTTTTTTTTTTTTTTAAGATTTTATTTATTTATTCATGAGATGCAGAGAGAGGCAGAGACACAGGCAGAGGGAGATGCAGGCTCCCTGCGGGGAGCCCAGTGCAAGACTCAATCCCAGGACCCCGGGATCATGCCCTGAGCCGAAAGCAGATGCTCAACCACTGAGCCACCCAGCTGTCCCCTAATCCACATTTTAAACAGGTGATATGCCAGGAAATTAAGAACTCAGACCAACCAGCTGGCAGATTCCCAAACCAGAGTTGCATGCCCACTTTCAGTGACCTGCTCCCCCAGCACCTGGATCTTGGAAGGAGGCCCCAGGCTCTCAGCACAGTGGTCCCAGCAATGAGGTTCACCCAAGGGAAATGCTCAAGTCATTGCAACACAAGCCAACACCCACGGAGCTGACCAGAAGAACCCACCAGGCAACATAAGTGAGTAAACAGCAAAACACACCCCCAGGATTGCTGGGAGAGCCAGAGGACACCCCTAATAACAATATTTATTCAACTCAACTGCCTTCCCTGTGTCCAAAGATAACCGAGGGATGGAACAATCCACTTGTCAAAATATTCCCGGCCCTAAGTAGATGCAGGGCCAGAAGACTCTTTAGAAACTGAAGCCCCTTCTCTGTCCTGCTGTCACCTAACTGGACTCCCAGCCAGAACACTGCACAAGGGCAAACACCAGGCCGTGTCCTGGGAGGGAACAGGTGCTGTGCCCTTGAGCAGACAAATCAACAAATCAGGGGACCTAGAAAAATCAGGAAGAAATGTAAATATGCCAGTTTGATCAAAGCTTCCTACTGTAGGGTCACCAGTGTCTTCTGATGGCTAAGGAGGAAGAAATACAAAGGCATAAGGGAAGGTTCATGTTCTATCATCAAAGTCCAGACTTTCTGAGGCCTGGCGCCTGAAGGAGAATCTTCAAGCAGAGAAAGTGCCCTGGGGGTTCCTCACCCTCTGGGATCCTTTACTTTGATTGACCCCCACAAAGAGAGGAGCTGAAGTGGGGAGGAAAGAATAAAAGCAAGATGCCTGTGAGGCTGTGCTGCTGCTCTGGGGTTGGACGATAGACACCGCACGGGTCATGGGCAAGAGCGAGAGCCCAGGTCCTGTGACTGGACCTCATTTTTTTTTTTTTTAGTTTTTATTTAAATTCCAGTTAGTTAACATACAGTGTAACATTAGTTTCAGGTGTACAATATAGTGGTTCAGCACTTCATACATCCCCCAGTGCTCATTACAGCAAGTGGCCTCCTTCATCCCCCTCACCTATTTCCCCCATCATCCCACCCACCTCCCCTCTGGCAACCAGCAGCTAGTTCTCTATCATTAAGTCTGTTTCTTGGTTTGCCGCTCTCTCTCTTCTTTTTTCCTCTATGTTCATCTGCTTTGTTTCTTTTCTTTTTTTTTTTTAAACTTCATATTTTTTTAAAAGATTTATTTACTTATTTTTAGAGAGAGAGAGTGCGCAGGGGGTAGGGGCCACAGGGAGAGAGAGTCTCACATGGACTCCCTGCAGAGGGTGGAGCCCGACGTGGGACGGATCTCACAACCCTGATGTCATGACCTATGCCAAAAGCAAGAGTCAGACGCTGAACCGACTACAGTACCCAGGCACCCCACATCTGTCTTATTTCTTAAATTCTACATATGGAGTGAAATCATATGGTATTTGTCTTTCTCTGACTTATTTTGCTTAGCATAAGACATTTTAGCTCCATACACACCACTGTAAGTAGCAAGATTTCATTCTTTTTGATGGCTGAGTAATATTCCATTGTATAGATACACCACATCTTCCTTATCCATTCATCAGTCGATGGACACTTGGGCTCTTTCCATAATTTGGCTATTATAGATACTGCTGCTATAAACATCACGGTGCGTGTGCTCCTCTGAACCTGTATTTTTATATCCTTTAGGTAAATACCTAATAGTGCAATTGCTGGATCGTAGGGTAGCTCTATTTTTAACTTGTTGAGGAACCTCCATACTGTTTTCCAGAGTGGCTGCAGGGACTCGGTCTCACTTTGCAAGCTCATTGTTGTTAGGTTTTTATTTCCTTGTTGTCCTCCCTTAATAGTTAAAGTCTTTTCAAATGTCTATCTCAGCATAAAAGAACCAGGCATTTGGGTCCAATTTTACGTTAAAGGGAAAGTGATATGAAACAAAAGTGAAAGTCGGAGAAAGGGTTGGATTTTGTCAGGTGCTGGCAACGGGGTCCCCCTCCAATCTGAAACCTCAGGTCACAGAGCTCTGTTTACATCAGAAGCCAGTCGCTTTTGCTAGAAGAGTCTCACTGAGATAACAACAGCTAAAACTAACTGAACCTCAGGCACTGAGAATATTCTTTAAGCAGATCATTTCATTCAGTCCTCTCGAACAATCCTGTGGGGCAAGTTGTACTTCTGTCCTCATTCTTCCAGTGAGGAAACTAAGACTCGGAGGGCTGGAGCCTGGGCAAATCTTGGAGGAGCAGAGAAATAAAAGCCAGTGATCTGACTCCAGACCTCTAGTCTTATAACTAGCTCCCACACCACCTCCTGGCACAAAAGATGCTGTGAGTACCATGACTATGGCTCCAATATTAACTCTGAAGTAACAGGCAATGGTGGGAGAGGCCACCACTGTGTCAGGAAGAAGAGATGACCACCAGTTTTGCCAGGAGCCCTCCAAGGAGTGTCTGCCCCAGGAATCCCTAGCAATCTCCACAACAGCCATCCCAAAAGAGTTTTCAATGAGCTTATTTCCAGGTCAATCCAGGTATAAAGCATAGGTCTCTCTTCTTGATGCACAGGTACAAAAATGTTCCAGATACAGGCTTCTGGAGTGTCCTCCTGAGATGATGAGACCCATCCCTGCAGGAGCCCGCCATCACTACATAAACCATCACTAAGTGAACACTGTTCCGCCTACGTTGGGCATCAGACAACCCCTTTTTTGGTTTACTTTCCTTTCCGGCTGCAAACTGGTGAGTCCTTGCCAAAAGAACCCAAGAATTAAAACAAAACAAAATACAACAAAACCAGAGTAGCTGTGCCACTGCCCCCTCGATACTCAAGCCCAGGATGAGTCAAAGAAAATCATATTGAATGGCTGATTTATTGGCAGCAAGCACATTCACTCCAGCTCAAGAAGGCTTTAGTCTGGTCGGCATTTGAGATGCTTTTCCATTCTGGGTTTTTTTTTTTTTTTTTTCTCTGCAAATGTTTTGCAGTCTGCTAAAAGCTGTTGATGGTGTCCAATGCACACATCCTAAATTATGTCTCCTGGTTGGCAAAAGGCCTTCTGTCCCTCAAGGGACTCAGAAAGCCTGTGGTTTAAAAAAAAAAAAAAAAAAGTTACTGCTGAAGTCAGGAGAACCTCTGGGGTTTGGGAAACAAATTGAAGAGACAAAGTCCTTACAAACACCTATTTCTCAGTAAGTACATGGAGTCCCACCTTTAGCCACAGAGTGTAAAGCCAGCAGCACGGACAGAAACAGGATGCTGGGAGGTCTCTGGGGGTGCTCCCCTGATTGTGTTTCATTTAGAGAAGATCCCACATGAATTGAAAAGGAAAAGAAATTCTTTCCACCAACAGCAGATTTCCTCTGACCTCCAAGCGCTCCTCCACCACCAAGACTGGGATTATTCAGCAGTAATAAAACTCAAGACTGCATCCCTGTTTGGGAATCCAGACGTTCAGCTGATCTAGAGAGCTCTCTGATTGCAAGCGTGGCACCTAGGAAAAGTTGCAGAGTGTTCATGTGGCTTGCCTTATAAGAAAAATCCATGCCCTGAAGTCAGAGTTTTCTAGAATCCATTCCTCACCTTCTTCTTTGTCCCACTCTTTGGTCTCATCTTGAGAGAAACTAGAAGACTACTTTCATTTTAGGGGCAACTGGGTGGCTCGGTCGGTTAAGCAACCTACTTTCGACCTCAGCTCTGGTCACTATCTGTAATCCAGACCCTAGTCTGTGCTCAATGGGAAGTCTGCTCGAGGGTCCCCCCTACCCTCTCCTCTGCTCCTCCCACTTGCTCATGCCCCCTCCAAATAAATAAATAAATATTTAAAAATTTTTAAAAAAAGAAGTTTCCCCTAATTTTAAAATTGCCCCAAAATAGAGTATATTGTCTTGTAAAATAGTAGGTTTCCGGTTCACAGAATTGTCCAGAGCAGAGGGCAGGGGGACCACCTGTTAAACAAGGTGAAGCCAAGATTTCTGTAGTGGGTAGAATGTTCAATTGGGGGTTACCAGGTCCTTTTACCTTTAGGCTTAATCCTTGTGGCTCATGTTATCCCCACTGATTCCCTCCCCACAGAGGACACTTCATCAGTACCTTCAATGTTCCCTCTCCGCCGGTAGGTTAGACTCACGGCCACCCAACCCTCTACAAAGCCAGCCTCACCGATGTAGACACTAAATTGTCCCCATTCTCCTGCAAAAGCAGGATTAGGGGTTTCAGAGTCACATAGCACTGGGGTCAATGCCCAGTTCCAGCACATTTTAGCTGTTCAGCCTCAGGAACGTTTTTAACCTCTTCAAATTGAGGTTTCAGTGACTTTCAAACAGGAGAGAATATTGCTTATGGTTCTGAGGTTTAAATAAAATCACCTGGGTATTGCATTGCTCACAGCTCTGGGCCCCAAAAGGGCATCCATAAAAAATGCATTTTTTCCCCTGACTCCATCCCTCCACACACTATTGCTCTGTGCCTCCTCCTGGTCTGTAGGTGGCTCCTGGACAAGATAACACACCCAGAGAGATCTGAGTCCCGTAAGCTCAACAACGAGCGCCAGACATGTCCTGGCAATTCTTTCTCCAGCCTTCAACTTCCTACCATCCTCCCCACTGCAGCTGGTCCCAAGCTTCTCTTTTCCCCTTTCACTTCCAATCAATAATCAAGTATCTGCTGAACAGCCAGTATTCTGAAAGCACCAAATTGCAGTTGTAGGAGAGACAAAGAAGCATTACAAATGGTCTCTGTAAGCCACGCATGCAAATGAAGACACAGCAAAACTGGTATCTGAAAAGTGCCGCGCGCAGTGGGGATGGAAACAAAAATGCTATCGGAGAGTCAGAAGAGGGTTGAGGTCGCTGGAGAAGGTTTGCTAGAAGTGTCACCTCAGCTGGGTGGCAAAGAGAGAGGATTTCCATAGAAAGAGTCTGAGGACAGAAGAAATCAAATGAGCAATGGGATAAAAATGGGAAAGCACAAAATGAGCTGGAATGCAAATGCCAGCCGGGGTCAGAAGTAATAAGAGATTATCTGATCTCTTTAAAAATAAGGTAAATTAGATTCTGGAGACTATCTGCTTCCAAGTGTGGTACAGAATCCACCCCCCAAAATTCAAACCTGGGGGTCGCAGAGCCAATGCCTGGTGGGGCCCAAGTGAGAAGCCTACTGAGCATGCCTGTGTTCACACTGAGAGCCAGGAAGGGGTGAGGGTGAGGGCAGGTCCCACCTAGCTCCCGCCGACTGCTGCCCGGCTGGACGCCATCCTCAGACTTGCCACAATCAGAGAGGTCAAAAATCAGGTGTCCCGTCTGACTTTACCTGATTTTAACTATATGCTCAACATTGGGGTAAAAGCATAATTTTCTAACAATCTGAGCTGCACTTGAGATGGTTAGCTCGTGGGGTGGTGAGCTGTCCATCACTGTTCAGAGAGAGGCTGGATGGTCCCTGCCAAGGATCTTGTGAAGAAGGGTTCTGAGTGGATTGAGAATAATGGCAGAGACTCCGGGGGTCCCTCCCCAATCTAATGGTCTCGGCTCTCACCACCCCTCCCCCTTAATAACTAACATTGACCTCAAGATGCAGAGAGAGATAAAGGAGACCTGTCTCTCATATTCCATGCCTTCATCATGTGCCTTTCTTGCCTTGGCCATCATGAGCCACCCCATACACACACACACACACACACACACCTTGCCCTTGACTGACCAGCCCCCCCGCCCCCCAGGGAGCACTGTCCTTCAGAAGGAGTGCTCACCAGACCTGGACAGCCCTTTCCTCCTCTTGGCAGAGCAGACCTGTGCTTCTTCCAGGCCCCTGCTCATCATTACCTCCTTGCTCTGCTCAAGGATGCCCACACACAGAACATTCAGGTGCAATGCACACAAGCCCCTCTCCCTCTAGCTTCCTTAAGATCACCAACTGTCCACTTGTCCTCCAGGTGTGGCTTGTCTCCATAGAGAGTCTGTACCTTCCTGGAGGACATTCCTCTATTTTTCTACCATGTCTGGGGAAGCACTGGGTTCACAGTTATTGCTAAAATCAAGCAAGAAACATACCATGGACCCTAAAGGCCTGAACTTAGGATGAAAGGTAATGTAAACCCACGGAGGAGACAGTCCCCTCACTTCTCAAAGATTGACTTTATGGTGAAAGGACCATAAAACCTCCAGATCGCACATTCTTAAAATAGCATAGCAACAAAAACATTAGGGCTCTCATGAGAGCTCTGAAATATAAAACCAATCTCATTTCTTAAAGAAAAAAAAAAAAAAAGAAGCCGTGTGCTAATGAAATTCTTCACATCTGCCCTAATTTCAGCATCAAATAGTCTGAATTATTGGGCTATTTTCCAGAATTTCAACAAATGCATAGGCTTTCTTTACTGTTCCCAGGCAGGCAACCCCATTGCTCAAGTTAATGCTTCAGAAAGGAGTTACAAAGAACAGCATAAACACTAAAAATACAATGTAAACCCTTCACTGAGTAACATTTGGGCAAAAAAGATAGAAATATACCCATGGAACAGTACAGTAGAGTTGATCATTCAAAGCTGGGTCATTCAAAGAGAAGAGAGTCAAAGAAACGAGACATAAAAAAGTATAAAAACTGGGAAGAAAACATATAAATTGGGGGAAAAAGTAAACCATCATTATTTATGAAGATCTTACTGTATCTACATGCAAAATTTCAGAGAATAATCTAAAGAACAAGCCACTAACAATAACAGTGTTCAGTTTGGTGTTTCAGTACAAAGGCTTGGAAAAATCAATAGTTTTCCTATGCAACAACAGTAGCCAAATAGAGTATATCATGAAAGAAAAGATCTCATTTGCCATAGAAACAAAAGGAAATGTGATACCCAGGAATACACTCAACCAGAAATACAAACATCTTTATGAAGAAAACGTAAAATGCTACCAAGGGACATAATCAATGATTTGTAATAAATGGAGTGGCATATCTTGCTCTTAGACAGAAATTCTCATCATCATAAAGCTGCCATTTCTGTTTAAATTAATCTATAAATATGAAACAAACTCCATAAAAATACCTAGAGGATGTTTTTGAAACGAAAAAGCTGACTCTGAAGTTCACATGGAAAAACAAGCTGTAAGAATAACAAAGAAATGTTTTAAAAGGAAAAGCAATACAGGGGATCTAACAGGCAATAAAACAAAGTTCCAATCATTGAAACAGTAGAGAACACAAATAGAGCAGAAAAGATGAAGGCAGCGCTACACAATAAAAATATAATCTGACCTACGAATACAATTTCAAACTTTCTAGAAGCCAAAGTAAACACAGTAGAAATAGGTGAAATGAATCTTAATAGTATATTTTACTTTATCCAGTGTGTCTAAAAGATTATCACTCCAAAATGTAACTTTCACTTTATGGGGAAACAGCCATAAAATCCACCCATAAAAATTAGTGAGATTTATATACTCTTTAATAAATATGCAAGATCTGGTGCATCTTTTACACTTGTAACACATCTCAATTTGAACCAGCCAAATTTCAAGCGCTAAATAGCTGCGTGTGGCTAATGGCTAGTATGTTATCCACTTTATGACAACAAAATCCAGAAATGAATCAATAAGTATATTCCCCAATTTAGTAAACAATCCAGTTGGATTTTTGTACTAAAGGTGTATTATTCAACAAATTAGGTTTTAGGACTTCTAGCAGACATCTGGAAATACACACATCTTAATCCCCACCTCACTTCTTACACCAAAACAGATTCTGGATGGGTCAAATATTTAAATGGAAAAAAAAGAGGGGAAAAAAGTCTTAGAAAAGACAGATGATATTTGTAAAACCTGGAATGAGGAGAACTTTACTAAGTATGCCTCAAGAAAAACTAGTAAGTTCAAATAAGTACAAATTAAATGAAAATCTACGGACTTAAAAGCACCATAAACAAAGTCATAAGTGATGAAATGAGAAAGCAACTGAGTTGATGACGGGGCATTTCCTCAATATATAAGCAACTCCAAAGTGAGATGAACAGCGCCAAGAAAAATCAGAGAAAGATACATTTCACAGAAAAGGAATGCTAATGGCTTTGAAGCAGACAGCAAGATGGTCAAGCTGACTTACAAAAGAAAAAACACCCATTCAGACTCCATGAAATATCCTTTTCACCTACCCCTACTAACAAAAAATAGGCTAAAACCTCATAATGATGAGGGTGTGGGGAAAGTCATTTTCAAACAGTGCTGGTCAAAGTATAAATCGGTACAAGCTCTACCAACGGCAACTTAAGAATCCCTATAAAAATGGAAAATTCGTAAGACATTGTGTAATCCTATTCTAAAGGATGCTATGTAGATTCTAGAATCTATACCGCTGACCTGTTCGCATGGACCTAAATGCACTCAGTACTCAGTAGATATTCTCTCTTCCGATGTGGTCCAAACTGGTGATTAGTAAGTTAATTTTTAAAGTGGACAAAGGGAAGAATCTCCTTCCAAAAATAACTTTTTAATTTCAAGCAAATAAATGTGCACTAACTTGCTCATCCTATGGTGCAACACGAGGCCATTCTGGTGCATATAGGTTAACTGATCGAGTTCGGCTTCCTCTATTTTGCAAAAACCTTACTCATGATACTTCACTTACAGTCTTCACATTTGGTTCCTTTCAAGTGCTGTAGGGACTTAGCACATGGGAAGAAATCTGAAAACAGCTGTTCTCAGTATTTTGGATTTGTTGCCCAGTCTTTGACAGCTGTCTCTTCTGTACCTTATTTGATGGAGATTTGGTGATTCGACATTAGCAAATCTATTCAAAGCAGGTGACCACACTATCATCCAAACCGCTTTTCCTTCTCACCCTATTTCATTAGTTTGTGTAATATTCGGTTAAATCAAATGATTGCAACAACTATAACTGGCATAAATACTTGCCCTAATAGACAACTGATGCTGGGTGAGCTGACAATAGCTTTCAAAGTGTCACAGGGAACAGAAACACAGAGACTCTGTTATTCAAACAACCCATTAAGTCAAGGTCAACAAAGAAAGCCTGAATTTTATTCAGGAAGGCAGCCATTCTCAAAGTGGGGTCCCCAGGCCAGCACTAGTAAACACCCAAGAACTTGGTAGAAATGCAGATTCTTGGGCCCCATTCCAGACCCCCTGTGGGTGGATCCATAAATCCAGGTGATTCACAAGCTAAAGTATGAAGACCAACACAGTGAGGCACAGCCCTTTACAGGAGCCAAGAAAAGCACAGTCACATATCATCTAGTGGCCTGGTTTTTGTGCCACAAAGTGTTCTGTGGGGTCCTGAGTCATCCACCATTTCTGCCCTGAAAAGAAAATGCTAAACGGATAAGTAGGAGGACTATTATTTATCTGAAACATAGCAATATCCCAAGCCTATTTCATTTACTTCTCAAGCTAATGATTCCGCCGACCAATAACTCTAGTGAATTGTGTGCAGCAGCAATAATCCTCTTAAAGAATTGATTTTCTCTGGTTAGGAACAAAATCTCTCCCTCTAACAACGCAGCCTGCATTGATTAGTTCATCAGGGTGCTGGGAGGCCCAGGCTGGGGCTGGGCACAAGCACAGCAACGCATCTGGGGCTGCAACCCTCCTGGGAGAGCACCCACTCAGCATGGTTGATGCCCCTCCACCAGGCACCAGGCACCAGGCCATGGTCTGTTGGAGCTGAAGGGGCCAGAGAGGGAGAGCCACACCAGGACTCGGCAGAAAAAGCCAGAGGTGCCTACGGAGGGAGGGACAAGTCACATCATCTCTCTTTGAAGTCTGCCTACATCTCTGCTGACAGAGCTGACAGCTCTATCCGACTTGTCAGTGGTATTTATTTGAGATGTCCATTTCCATCCAAACCCTTATTTCCATAGGGCTCCAATTTTCACCCCCTACCCTGCCGCAACGCCAATGTCTGACATTTAATATTGCATAGCCTCCAGCTACCTATTCCCCACCTTCCTGTTACAGGTTGAACAGTGTCCCCCAAAAAGATGTCACAGTCCCAACCCTCAGTACCTGTGAATATGGCCTGATGTGGAAATAGGGGCTTTGCAGATGATCAAGCTAAAATGAGACCATTAGTGTGGGCCCTAATCCAATATGATCATGTCCTTGTTAGGAGTTGTGGATACAAAAAAAAAAAAGAAAAGGAAAAAGGAAAAAAAAAAAGGAGTTGCAGATACAGAGGTAGAGTCACACACACAGGGGCAATGCCATGGGGAAGAATGGAATTATGCTGTCACATCCCAAAGAACTGCCAGAAACTAGGAAAGAAACTGCAACAGACCCTTCCCTAGAACCTCCAAGAGGATGGCCCCGATCACTGTCAGCCTCCAGAACTGACCTGATAAATTTTTGTTGTTTAAACCACTCACTTTGTAGCCCTAGGAAACTAATACACTCTCCAGTGAGACCCTAGGTTCCCCTGAAGCCAGGATGGCTCTCAGGACTACTGCTGAAAGCAGGACTGTCCAGTGTCTGTACAATCTGTACGGCGAGATGTTTAGGCAGTGATCCAAACCGTATTTGGGGAGCCGGATGCATGTGGCTGATTCCCAAAACTGGCTACATGTCTAAAGCCCTCTGTGGAGCTTTCTAGAAATATAGGTATCTGATTCTCCTAAATCAGAATATCAAAGGGTCAGGTATCAGATGTCACCTGCCAGGCACAGGTTCACAACCTCCAAGGGCCCCTCCAACTGTGAGATTCCACTGCTGCTTATACTGCTGTATCCTCCACCCACCCTGGCCGCTCCCAAGTGGGCCCCGCAGACCAGCAACGCTAGCCTCACCTCAGAGCTCATGAGACATTATGAATCCCAGGCCTACCTCAGACCTGCCAGTAGGAATCTGCATTTTAGCAACCTCCCGATGAATACTGTACGCATTCAGGTATGGAAAGCACCTGCAGATGCTCAATGAATGCAAGAAAAATAATCATGAGGAAAGGAGAATCATATTAGAGGGATCTGAGAGGCAGCATTGCATAGCTGTCGATAGCATGGGCACTGACGCTGGGCTTGTTCTCATCACCGATCTGGGGCTCAATTTTTTGATCTGTAAAATGGGAATAACGCAGTACCTGCTTCACAGGACTGAGGACTGAATGAGTTCACACACAGGCAAAATTAGACCAGGGCCTAGTGCATACTAAGCACCCAGTCAGTACAATCTAGTCCCAAATGAAAGCCAAGGGATGGCCTAATTACTATCTCTAACTACAATGATTACAGTTTTTTTTTTTCTTTAAAAAGGGTTTCTATAGGAGCACCTGGGTGGCTCAGTGATCAAGTGTCTGCCTTCGGCTCAGGCTGTGATCCCGGGGTCCCAGGATCCAATCCCACATCGGGCTTCCCCCAGAGAGCCTGCTTCTCCCTCTGCCTATGTCTTCGCCTTTCTCTATGTCTCTCATGAATAAATAAATAAAATCTTAAAAAAAAAAAAAGAAAAGAATCTTGAAATCAGGGTCTCAAAGAGATATTTATACGTTCATGTTCATAGCAGCACTACCCACCATAGCTGAGAGGTGGAAGCAACCCAAACATCCAGCAACAGATGAATGGGTAAACTAAATGTGGCAAATCCACACAGTGGAATATTAATTGGCCTGAAAAAGGAAGAGAATTATGTATGACACCTGCTACAACATCAACGAACCCTGAGGACCTCGTGCTAAATGAAATAAGCCAGACAAATACGATATGATTCCACATATATGAGGTATCTGAAGTAGTGAAATTCATAGAAACAGAAAGTAGGAGGGTAGCTATGGTGGGGGGTGGGACAGGGCTGGACTGGGGGAGGGCGAGAAATGGGGGAGGGAGGTCCATGCTGAACCCATACAGAGTTTCAGACCTGGAAGATGAACGGGTTCTGGAGATCCGTTTCACAAGACAGCAAACATACTTAACCGTACTGAATTGTACATTAAAAACAGTTACGATGGGCAATTTTTATGTTGTGTGTGTGTGTGGTTTTTTTTTTTTTACTATAATAAACAAAAACAAAACAAGGACAACAAAGAGAACAGGCTGCCATCCTCTCTAAATGCCAGAGGTGAGAGTTCCACAGCACAGCCAGACCTTGGCTCCATGTTACAGTGCTTTCCTTCCTCTCATATCTCCTTTTCTCTAATTGTTTAATCCTTTTATTTGCAATGAAGTGATTTTACTGTGATAACAATGAACGAGGAGCATGTAGCATGCGGCGCAGGCTTCTCCAATATTGCTTGGAGCAACTATCGTGCCTCATAACATGATAATAGCAAGGGTATAAATATTCCATCTATGTCAAATCATTCGGCTTGCCCCATTGCAACATATGTCTTAAGGATATAAATCACCTTTAAACAACCCAGTCTGGTATCTTTGTTTTTGTCTTTTAAGAGGATTCTTAAAGGGCATCTACTGTTCCAAGAAATTACCATTGTATTTGGGAAGTATGTTAACTTGTAATGACAAGCTGTCAGGCACCCGCATCTCCTGCACTTGATCAAGCCAGGCTTTGAGTGAAGAGAGTTTTGCTTATTCTACTGTTTCAAGATGTAGACTTTTGCATTTATTAAAAGAAAAGTAATAAGCTCCCACCTTGAAAATTAAACGCACGCCATTGCCTAGAGTATCCATCAACGTGTGAGTCCTGGGATAATGCTCTTCCTGCAATGGGCTTCACATATGGATATCATAAAACTTAATTATTTGGGGACATTACTGTCACATAAGAGGAAATGAATGTTCTTATAAGAGGTGCTCCAGTAATTTCTTTTGTCTTCATCACTAGAGCAATTTTCTCTTTCGACGAGAAGTCATCCTAAATCACCCAGCAAAAAAATGGATAATGCCGCACATATTATCGGACTATTTGCAGATGAGACTATAAACGGCTTATCCGTCTCATTACATGAAAGGCATAACATCACAAATATTCCATCTCAGAAGCAAGCAGAGGCTGAAAACTTAATTAAGCAAAATAAGAATTGATGGCATGCGCTATCCTTGCGTCTTGCTTGATTTCGAAGTTAGAATGCAGAAATTCACACTAATGCAGTACCTTGATGACTACTACGGATAAATTATTACAACCGGTCACAAACTCAAAAGACTGCCAAAGATGGACAACCTGATTCTCGGTAGTTATCAAAATTAGAAATGTGACGATAGTCACTAAAAAAAATGACCAGAAAGAAAAATACAGGAGGAGCTCAAGTATAATAGTGTAAATACATTCAAAGTAGGCTCCTCCTTTTAATATTAGGATTTTATAATAATCCTCTGCCTCTCCCAACATGCACATGCACACACTCTGTCTCACACCAAAATCTGACAGATTTTTTTTATAGACTATATACAAAAATTTAGCATACCTGAATTACATGACCATCCAAGGTCAAGGACCATTACTACAAAATGAGAGATGTCTTGGTAATGATCACATGAAAACATGAAGCCCCCTAATCCACTGTTTTCCCCTTCCCTTCAACGTCATTTATTTTTATTATTTACAATTTTATCTATTGTTTTTTTTTTGGGGGGGGGGGTTGTTTGTTTTTTAAGTAGGCTACATGCCCAGTGTGGAGCCCAACCCAGGGCTTAAACTCACAACCGTGAGATCAAGAGCTGAGCTGAAATCAAGAGTCTGATGTTTAACCGACTAAGCCACCCAGGTGCCTCCTCTTTAAGGCTTCTTAAAGAACTATTTCAGAGATGTCAAAAAGCACAGAGTAGTACAAGCTCAAGATTCATGTACCTCCCACCTTAATTTAATAAAGGTAAGCTGAACCTTTGACTATAGTTGATTCAGATTTTTAAAATAAAATATCGCACAAACCGGGCAGCCTGGGTGGCTCAGTGGTTTAGCACCACCTTCAGCCCAGGGCGTGGTCCTGGAGACCTGGGATCAAGTCCCACGTCGGGTTCCCTGCATGGAGCCTGCTTCTCCCTCTGCCTGTGTCTCTACCTCTCTCTCTCTCTCTGTTTCTCATGAATAAATAAATAAAATCTTAAAAAATATATATATATATCGCACAAAGAATTGGAGCTCCCTCCCCGACACACACACTTAGAGGTACTAAATTTCTGGAAAAGCTCACCAGCACCTTTCATAGCCACGCTTTTACACTTTTAATAGACATGCTCATAAAGTCATATAAACACATAAAAATAATGTGATTTTATATAATTTCAAGCTTAAGTTTATTAAGTTTATTTTACTGCATGTAGCTTCTGTAACTTACCTCTGGTTTCTACTAAATAGTGAAGGTTTATCCATGTTGTTATATATATATCTAGTTCATGCATTTTAACTGCTGTTTAGCATACCATTTTGTGAACTTCACGCAATTTCATGATCTGTTCTTCTGATGACTGGTATTTTTTTTTTTTTCCAATTTTCCACAATTACAAGGCATGCCGCCACAGGCATTCCTACGCATGGCTCCCTGTATACCTTTGCAGGAACGTTTAGATAGCATATTCCTGAAAGGGGAATTATTTGGTCATGGATCTTCAGTTTTACTAGATATTTCCAAATTACTCACCAAGATGGGTGTATCGATTTGCATTCCCACCGACAGTGCATGCAAGTTCCCATCTGCCGGATCTTCCTTGGTCAACACCTCATACTGTCAAACTTTTTTCATTTTTTTGTCAAATACAATGGGTAAAGTTGCAGTTCCCTAATTTCTAAGGATATTGAGCATCTTTTCATGTATTTGTTGGCCCCTAAGGGTTTCCTTCTCTGAATTCCTAAATCAAACAGCTGGTTTCTTTTTTTTTTTTTTTTTTTTTATGGTTGGTCCTTTTCTCATTGATCTGTGGATTTTTAGATATTCTAGACACCAATACTTTGTCAGTTATATGTAATGCAAACAACTCACTGGATTTGACGTGGATTTAACTTGATGGCGTCTTTTGTCATAGAAAGGGTTTTTTTTTTTTATTTGTTTCTTTTAATGTCCAAGTGTTAAATGCTTCCTTTTATCAATAGTTGGCTACTCATTAGAATCACCTGGAGAGGACCACCTGGGTGGCTTAGTGGTAGAGCATCTGCCTTTGGCTCAGGCCATGATCCGGGGGGTCCTGGGATCGAGTCTTACATCGGGTTCCCTGCAGGGAGCCTGCTTCTCCCTCTGCCTATGTCTCTGCCTCTCTCTCTGAGATTTATTCATGACTGGTATTCTGAAATACCAGTCATGAATAAATAAATAAAATCCTTAAAGAGAGAGAGAGAGAGGATCACTAGAGAGGTTTTTAAACTACTGAGGCCTAAAACTGGGTGTGGAGGGGTATTAAAATAACATAAATTTATTCTCCCACAGTTCTGGGTACTAGAAGTCTGAAATCAAGGTGGAGGCAAGACTGGGCTCCTACTGACATGTGTGAGGGAACAAGGAAGGAGTCTTCCTTGTTTCCTCAGTTCTAGATGATTCCGGGCAATCTTTGGCGCTCCTTGGCTTATGGTAGCAGAGCTCCAGTCTCTGCCCCAGCTGCACAGGCTTCCTTCCATTCATCTTTTGTTCCTGTGTCTCTTCCCTTCTTCGAAGGACATCAGTCATATTAGATTCAAGGCCGACCCTACTCCATCCACATGACTTCTACTTAACTAATTATATTTGCAAAAGACCCTATTTCCAGGTAAAGGCACACTCTAAGGTTCCAGGAAAGACACGAATTTGAGGGGATAGCCCACCCAACCCTGGACAACCACCCCTCAACTCTGGACTCTGCAGGTGACTTGCTGAGCCAGTGATATACAGATGGAAGCACCAGTGTGTCCCTTCCATGCCTAAGCCCTTGGGGACTCTGTTTCTGCTCTTGTTTTAATGTCCCTGCCCTCACTGTAGGAAGAAAATGCTCTGGTCTAAGGCAGACAGGCCTCCAGAGCAGAGCCACCCCACCTATCTGCAATCTTGCCACTTTGCCAATTTGCTGACAGCTAGGAAATCACTCCTTATTAACTGCTGCATGCCACTGAGAGTTTGTGCGTATTACACAGCAATAGTTACCTAATACGTGTACTTTATAACACAGCAACAATGAACTAGTCAGCCTGCTGCAGTGTATATAGTGTTAGATATACTGTTCCCTTTGTCTGAAATGCATACCCACCCCAGCTCCGATCAGGGCCAGCCGCCTGACAAAGCCCAACTTCACCTTTAAGTCTAAACCTAAGCATCAACCCCAGGAAGCCTCCTGTGAATCCCCTAAGCAGACTGAGTCACTATTTGCCAGTGCTCCCATCTTCTACTCTTTTTCATTAGAGCAATTACTGCTCTGTAATTGCTTATTTATACAATTACAAGGCTTTTGATCCCTGGCACTAGCAAAATGCCTCGTTCCAAAATTTGGCACTAAATGAACCACAGAAAAAAAAGACCTGGTGGGAACAGGACGGTAGGGGGTAAGGAGGGAAAGGAAGAAGAATCACAACCCGGGAAGAAAGAATGCACCCCCCTGGCAAAAACCTGCAAGTCCAGACACCATCAAAATGTGATCCTGGGGTACTTGGGTGGCTCAGTGGCTGAGCGTCTGCCTTTGGCTCAGGTTGTGATCCTGGGGTCCCGGGATCAAGTCCCACATCAGGCTCCCTGCAAGGAGACTGCTTCTCCCTCTGCCTGTGTCTCTGCCTCTCTCTCTCTCTTTCTATGTCTATCATAAATAAAAATAAATCTTAAAAAAAAAAAAAAGTGATCCTGACACACGAGGCTGCTTTGGGGAATCCCCCCCACCCCACCGGACAAACACTCATGCAATCCTACTGAGTCATGGAACAGAGTGGGGAAGGGAAGCTAAAGTCCAGGGGTCCCTGCTGAAGCATCTCAGCAAAGATGCAAGGAAAACCAGACCATGCTCAGGATTTGCCAACTCTGAGATGGAACAGAGCTGATGGCATTTTCTGTGACAATAACCACAGTAAAGGGATTAAATGAGAAGAGCCGTAGTTTTAAATAGCTGGTGGTTAGCATTTTTTGCCTCGTGTGGTAAGAGTGGGGTGTATACCAGAAGGGCCTTAGGGTCTCACAGAGAAAGACGACATGATGACAAAGATGACAATGATGACGCAGAGAAAGGGACAGGTCTGCAAGCACAGCCGCATCTCCCTCAGGGAAGGTAGTGGCCAACTGCTCAAGCCCTAGCATCTCTGGAGGCACCCTGCCAAGAAAAGAGAACTCGCGGGTCCTCGTGACAACACAAGTGTCTGTTTCTGGAACTATCAAGCATCCAAATTATATTCTCCACCTCCTGACTGTCTCCCATTCCCTCATGTCACCCATAAAAATGTACTCTTCCCCCAGCCCTGCCTTTGTCCAGAATGCAATAATAGTTGATTTTCCCACTCTGCAGGCCTGCTGGGAGATTAATTAAAGCCAGTCTGGGGTCAAAGAGACCCTTTCCATCCAGGAATCTTGTAGGGTTTAGCACTCTGCAGGGTAAGAGCCTCTCAGCGCTGCTAATCATTAATAAACGTGCTGAACACCTTGAACTTCAACCATCAAAGGGGTCTCATTACCACGGCTTTATCGCACCCTTTTATTTAGAGGGAAGTTTATACACGTGTAATGAGCCCTCCCTAAGGAGTCACCTTCAGCCATTTTTAGCATGTTGGTGATTGCAAACTCCTCTGAGAATCTACTGGAAGTCAAGGATGCATTTCCTACTGTGATGAACCCTGCCCAGTACAGGGGATGGTTTCCTTTTGGTTGTGCTATATCTGAACCCCTTCATATCTAGAGACCTGCCCACTCTCTGACACTTGATAGAGAATGAAGAGCTCTTCCCACAACAGGAGCTGGAAATCCAGACACTTGGTCATACACAGTTGCAGCCAGGGCACAGCCAAATGACTTAGCTCTCCCGACCAAATGCACCCAAGCTGGACCGACTGAGAAGGTAGTGAAATCAGCTGGAAATCTCCCCTCCCTCTCTCCCGTCTCCCCCTCTGTCCTTCTGGTGTGGGCTGATGCAAAAGTAGCAGCGTTGCATCCAAGTCGTGTATCTGGCAAAGACAAAGATGTGGGTGCTGGGGAAACTTGCAGGCATCTGCCGCTCCTTGGCCAGTGGTGCTTTGCTCATCAGAGCAGTCCAGTGACTTGGTTCGCAATCTTGTTCTTAAAATCAAAGCCTTGAGCTCATTCTCCAGCTCCCTCCTCTCCCACCAACATTCTGGAAGCTACTTGGTAATCCTTTTACAAGCTCCACTTCTGTTTAATCAGCCAGAGGCAGTATCTGTTGCTTCCAATCCAGAACCCTGACTGATGGGCACACTCATTTTTATATACAGCATCACAAGGCTCGTGAGCCAACTGCAGTTAGCGGAATCCTAACCGGCCCCAAGGCAGGTTCCTGTATCTCAGTAATACTTGGGCTGAGGCTTTGCAAACTATATTTTTGTTTTGCCAGTTGGTCTTTGTCTGGTTCTGGCAGTCAGGCACGCTAGAGGAAACCACAGGGCTTGAGGAGGGACATGCTCCTTCCCACGTGCTGGCCGCTGCGTGGGCATCCCTCCAGCAGAGCTTCACCACAGCTGCAGCGATTCCTTCCCATACTATCAATCAAAGCCGGTCTGGACTTTTTCCTGACATATGCAGAACTAGCTTCACTGTGCCCCAGCCTACGACATCAGTACCAGCCTGCTGGCACATCTTCCTCAGACACTGGAGTTTCAGCTCTGAAGGACCCCCTCCTCGAAGTTTCCAGAATTCTAACTTCTTCTATTTCCTCAATCCTAGGGGTGGTAGCTGCTTTCAGCAGTTGCCGCCTCTGATACCTCTGATACCTTAGGGTCCTCCTTTTACCTTAGCTAACAACTTTATACCTAGTTAGCAGTTCTTTATATTAAATTCTTTGTGTTCAAGTGACTGCTATGGTTTGTCTCCCAGACCACTGGACCCTGACAGGTATAGAATCGTTGCCTTAAGTTTTCTAGTATGAGTCTTCATCTGCCACCAGAGAGCATAGAAACAAAAATTAGAAGGAAGAAAAATTTATAGACAAGTCAAGATGTAAGGTCTCAAAAGACCCTTAAAACACGAAGGAAGGAAGGAAGGAAGGAAGGAAGGAAGAAGGAAGGAAAGGAAAGGAAAGGAAAGGAAAGGAAAGGAAAGGAAAGGAAAGGAAAGGAAAGGAAAGGAAAGGAAAGGAAAAGGAAAGGAAAGGAAAAAGGAAAAAGGAAAAAGCAAAGGAAAAAGGAAAGGAAAGGAAGAAAGAAAAAGATTTTAAGGTCTCAGAGGCCACGGGAGCAAGTTCAAGTTATACAAGTCCCATAAGCAAGGTCATGTATACACCTGGGTGGCTCTGCAAGGTGGGGAGGCAAGAGGAGAACAGGACCAGACCTATCACTCAGGGCCACGGATTCTCAATCTCCTACTCCAGGTTCTGCAGAGAGGCTGAACTAGGGAAATGGAAATGATTAGAGACAGGACAGGTATGGCAAAGGGGACGTTCGTGAACATAGGGAGGAGAGAGAAGAGTATCAGGTGTAGAAGAAGATGGTGAAATCATACGTAAAACCCTCTGCCTCCTTGCTACAACTGAGAGAACCACATAATCACTGATAGTTACTGAGCTCTTAAAACGTGCAGACACTGAGTTCAGCATATCTGCGTGGATTACCATGTTCATCGATTCCAAAATGCCTTCTACTCTGAGATACACCATTCCTCAAGGTATCGCTAGGAAGGAAAAATACAGTCATAGACAATGACCCGCCATTGCCTGTATAATGCATCCCAATTTTAGAGAGGTTAAGATGTACAAAAATGTTTCTAAAATCAATGAAACCTGGCAGCTCGCTCAATCCTCATAACCATCTCTGTGAAGTGGGCAGGGCAGGGCTTAGTAGGAGAGAGGCTGAGTGACTAGTCCAAGGTCCCGTGGTCAGCAAGTAGCAGAGCATGGATCTGATCTCAGTCAGTGGGATTCCAGAGTCCACGCGATTGGCAATTATGCTCTGCAGCCTCTTAAGCCATTTAGAAGTCAGGGTTCAAACTCTCACTGAACGTGTGCAAAAGTCACTGATCTATTCTGAGCTTTTCAATGTGCAAAACGTAGTACCCACAAGCAGTAAGTTGGTCAGAGAAAGGACTCACTGCTGAATTACTTTAGTGGCACAGAACACCAGCGGCTCCCAGAGCAGTGAGTGGTGGGAGGGGTAGCAGCACCAAGGAGAGAATTAACCATGCAAACTGTATCCGTTTCCTGTGGCTGCTGTAACAAATTCTCACAAAATGATGGTTTAGAAAACAGAAATTGGGGCATCTGGGTGGCTCAGTGGCTGAGCATCTGCCTTCAGCTCAGGTCATGATCCTGGGGTCCTGGAATCAAGTCCCGCGTCTGGCTCCCCACAGGGAGCTTGCTTCTCTCTCTGCCTATGTTTCTGCCTCTCTCTCTCTGTGTGTGTCTCTCACAAATAAGTAAATAAAATCTTTAAAAAATCAATCAGTCAATCAAACAGAAATTCATTCTCTCACTTTCTGGAAGCTAGAAATCCAAAATCAGTATCTCTGGACTGAAATCAAGGTGTGATAGGACCAAACTCCCATCAGAGGTTCTACAGAGAATCCATGCCCTGCTTCTTCTACTTTCCAGGGCTCCTGGCATTCCTTGATTCAGGGCTTCATCACTCTAACCTCTGCTTCTAGAGTCACAATGCCCTTTTCTCTTCAGGCAAATCTTTCTTTGCCTCCCTCTTATAAGGATACACATGACTGCATGTAGGGTCCACCTGGATATACCAGGTTGACCTCTTCATCGCAAGTTCATCACAGCTACAAAGACCCTTTTTCCATATAAAGTAATATTCACAGGTTCCAGGGATTGGGACCTGGATATCTTTGGGGGCCATTAGTCAGCTGGCCACCCCAACCAAAGGTAGAATGTGTTTCTGGGGCCTTCCAAGCCCAGATATCTAAGCAAATAGGTACAAGTTTTTTTTTTTTTTTAATGTTCATGTATATCTTAATTTTTCCAAACTTGTGATGGAAGAGAACCTTTATCCAAATATCTGGAAATGTAATTAATTGCTCCAACTAGATGTGCTTGGAATAATTATAAAAGAAATCAGGGTTTAGTTTGCTAATGGTACGAAGGACTGACTTGACCAATGGGGATGGACAGGTCTGATAGGACTTGGGAAGCAAAGTCCTGGATGGGGAACTTGAAATAGGGAAACTAATGGGACCCCACAAAAGCCTGCTTTTTTCTAGGTGGGGAGGGGCAAAGGGAGACGGTAAGGGAAAGAATCTCAAGCAGATTCCACACCCAGCGCAGAACCCGATGCAGGGCTGGATCTCACAAACCTAAGATCATGACCTGAGCCAAAATCAGGAGTCAGATGCTTAAATGACTGAGCCACCCAGGCACCCTGGAAACTTGCTTTCTCCACTCCTTTTCCTGTTTCTATTCTTTCTAGGACCTGCACCTCTGCCTTACACACACCTTATAGAACAGACAAGGTATGTCTTCCTTATAAAGGTCAAGGATTTAATGCTTTCTTTGGAGTCCTCCAGCACAACAGGTCACATCTAAGGAGGGACTAGGTGGGGTTGACATGACCATTGACTCATCAAAATTCCTGCCTCCAGGGCATAAGTGACTTATGGGAAACACCTGAACACAGGTCTTTGTTCTTGGATTACTGAAAAGACACATACAGCAGACCACTGTCCTCAATAAAATCCCCAGACCCCACGCAAAGGGGAGATTCACTCTTCTTTCCTTTCTGAGTCTCCTGGTCACTCTGTCCATGTCTACCCTCTCTATATCTTTAATAAACTCTATTCTCACTTCCTCATTTTGATTTCTATCCTGCACAAAGTCAAGGAGCCTCCTGGCTGGTCCTGCAAACCCCCCTCCAGGTCCTTGGATCCAGCCAGCCCGTTTCAGGTGGAAAACTAGAACACGTACAAAGAACCAGAAGGAGGAGACTGATGCCTATTTTAGAGAGAAGGCAGACAGTGCAAACAGGCAGAGAACACAATCTGGCCCCACAGTAAAAAGGGGCAAAAGGACACTCCACAGCGATGGCCTGGGGGTGAGTCCTGCATAGGTGGTGACAGGACCACTGAGCCAGGGCTGAGGTGGCTGCAGAGAATGCAAAGACAAAGAAGGGCTGAGTCACCCAAGATCTAAGACAACAGCTTTCACCACCGCCCTTAGCTCAGGCTGCCACACACTGGGTAGCTTAAACAACAGAAATTGGTTTCTCATAGTTCTGGGGGCTGAGAGTCCAAGACCAGGGTGCCAGGAGGATTGGGGTCTGGTGACACTGTGATTTATAGTAAGAAATATGTGTTTGGTCTTTGCCCCTATTTCTGGCACAGGAGCACTTTAAAAAACCCTTGGGAAGTCCTAAGTGATAAGAGTGATTAAGATGTCTGGATTTTCGTAACAAACCTCTTTCCACCACACCTGAGCTTCTGTTAACCAGGTGACCTTTAGAAAGCACCTGAGGATGGGGGTTGGTTGCCAGGGGAACCAGCCATGTGCTAGAGGGCTGTAACTTTCAGCCCCACCCCCTAACTTCCAAGAAGCCCAATGGGGACTGGTGGTTGAATCGATTATTTAATCAATTGCGCTCTGGTAATGAAATCTCCATAAAAACCCAAAAGGACAGGGTTTAGAGAGCTTCCAGTTTGGAGAACACACAGAGATGAGGTAGACTGACATGTGGGGAGAGAGTAGAAGCACCCCCTCCCCGTACCAGGCCCTATGCTTCTCTCCCATTGGCTGTTTCTGAGTTTTATCTTTTTATTTTATTTTTAAGATTTTGTTTATTTATTCATGAGAGACACAGAGAGAGAGGCAGAGACACAGGCAGAGGGAGAAGCAGGCTCCACGCTGGGAGCTCGACGTGGGACTCGATCCTGGGTCTCCAGGATCACGTCCTGGGCTGAAGGCGGCGCTAAACCGCCGAGCCATCTAGGGCTGCCCGAATTTTATCTTTTTAGAATAGACCAGTAATCTCATGAGTACAGCTGACCCTTGAACAATACGGGTTGCATGGGTCCAATTACATGAGAGTTTTTTCCAGAAATATAGTACGGTACTGTAAATGTATCTTTTCTTCCCTAGGATTTTTTTTTTTAAGATTTTTATTTATTTATTCATGAAAGACACAGCAAGAGACAGAGACAGAGACATAGGCTGAGGGAGAAGCAGGCTCCCTGCAAGGAGCCCAGTGTGGGACTCGATCCCAGATCCCAGGATTACGCTCTGGGCCAAAGGCAGATGCTCAATCACTGAGCCACCCAGGTGTCCCTTCCCTGGTATATTCTTAATATTTTTTCTCCAGCTTACTTTATTCTAAGAATACAGTACATAATACATATATAACATAGCAAATATGTGTTGAACAACTGTTTATGTTATCAGTCAGGCTGTCGGTCAACACTGGAAGCATGTCAACAGTTAAATTTGGGGATTTTTGACTGTGTATGTGGCAGGGGGCGGGGGAGAGGGTCAACTATAAACTGTTTTCCTGAGTTCTGCAAGCTGCTCTAGCAAATTAATCAAATCCAAGGAGGTGGGGGGTGGGAACCTCTGATCTATAGCTGATTGACACAACCAGGACTTGATATTGGCAGGGAGATAGATATCTCCAGGTAGATAGTATCAGGATTGACTGGAACTGTAGGATCCCCAGCTGGTTGTTGGAGAAGTGCTTGGTGGTACAGAAAAAACACACACAACAGAGCTTTCCTCCTGGCTGGAAGGCAGTCATGTTCTCACTGTGTCCTCACATGGCAGAGAGAGAAAGAGAGCAAGCTCTCTGGAGGCTCTTCTTGTAAGACCACCAATCCCACAATGAGGGCCCCACCCTCAGGACCTCATCTAAACCTAATCATCTCCCAAAGACTTCACTCCAAATGTCCCATTGGGGTTTAGGGCTTCAACATATGAATGGGGAGGTGGGTGGGGGGAGGCATAATAATTCAGTCGGTAGCAACAACCTAGATGTCAAACCAGGTGGACAACCTACTAGCAACCTGTTCTATGAGTAAAGTAAATCTACTTATTTACAGATAAGTCACAGGTAACTGAAGGTTTCCTCCTCACCTAGTCAAATCATTTTGGTCTCCAAGTGGCCAGTCGGTCACTCTTCCATTGAACAATAATCCATCTGAGAGAAAGATACCACAGGAGTGGCAAAGATGGGCTATGGTCCTAAGGGTCTAGTTTTACAGGCACAATTTTCAATCCATTCCTTTTAGGGCAGCGGAAGGAAGGGGCCATCTGCTTATAGGATATACAAATGTCTAGGAAAGGACACCTCACCTTCTAGAACCCAGAGGTAAGACAAATGAACATCACGATGAAGCCCTCCTCCTTTGAAGACTACAGGCATACACAAATACATAGATGCATCTCCCCCAACACACACCCATTTTATTAAGCCTGAATGCACAACAGCTTCCACATTTCCTGATATGAGAACTGATATTTATTAAACACCTACTGTATGCCAGCCAAACTGTGTGTTAGGTGCTCTATAAGCATTATTGCAGTTAATCCTCATGGCCACCCTCTCAGGTTGGATTATATCCATTCTACAGATAAGGATACTGAGGATACTAAGTATCTGCCCCTAGATGTGCAGCCCTAGGAATGAATCCAGGGCAATTTTGTCCAATGCCCATGCTTGCTCCCCTCTTATGTGCTGCCTCTAAAGAAGCCTTATGCCAACCTAGAAATGCAGACTAGGGTGGGGAGCATGGGGTTGGTAGAAAGACTTAAGGTATGTGGTGCCTGGGTGGCTCAGTCCATTGAGCACCTAACTCTTGATTTCAGCTCAGGTCATGATCTCAGGGTCATGGGATTGAGTCTCATGTCACGCTCCACATCCTCAGGGAGTCTGCTTGAGTTCTCTCTCTCCCTCTCCCTCTGCCCCTCCCTCTGACCTTCCCCCTGCTTGGGTGCTCTCTTGAGCTCATGCTCACTCTCACTCTCTCTCTCTAAAATAAATAAATGTATCTTTAAAAAAAGAAAGAATTAAGACATAATGTATATAATGATATGTTATTTACATAATGCCATTATGCAATACCCTTAGATATCATCATATAATATGCCATCACAAAATACAGTATCATTATTTAATACAAATAATCCCGCTTCTACCCCCAACCATGATGTCCAACTAGAACTCTGGCAGCAAGAAAACGTGGCATTGGCTTGCACTTCTTGAGGCTCATTACCTATAGGTCCCGCCTTAAGCCATTTCTGGGCATCTTCAGGGAGAGACAGTCTCCTGGGACGCCACCAACTGCCACTTGCTCTGCCATATGGAAGCTATTCGAGTAGCTTCTGGCAAAATGGGCAGGGGTGAGTAGAGTCAGGATCAGGGTGTCAGACAAAGCAAGTGATTACTCTTACAAAGGCTGCCCAGAGAACCAGCGGAGGAGAAAGGCAGCGGCCAAAAGGAAGCTAGAGCCCTTTGGATAAAGGAGGTCTCCCAGGTCATTCTGGTGAGCTCTGACGTTTGCCATCCAGAGAACCAGATCCTCTCCCCTTTCATCTGGAGACTGTCCCTTCATCACCTGCAGGATGTCCTCCTTTCCCTCTTTTCTGAGGCTTCTGCAATAGTAAAACTTGGCTTAGAAGGGAAAGAGAAAGATATGTGAATTGCAGTGAATTATCCCAAAAATAACATCTGAACGAAAAGTTATGAGTAGGCTTCATTCATTGGTCACCGACCTCGGTGGCACGTCGGAGCCTCTGTGGGGATGTTCTGTTTCAGACACCTAGGCCTCCCTGTGGGCACAATGGAATCAGACCTCCAGGGGGAGGTTCAGGTGTTAATATTTTCCTGAAGCACCAAAGACAACTTCCCTGCTCCCTCCCACCCCTACCCCATTGCACTCACCTCCCTTCTAACGCACTTCCTGATCCCACTGCTCAGAAAATGCCTATTTTAAATAGCAGTGTACATCTTTAGCTTTGTAAGTAAACACAATTAAAGAAAGTAAAGCCATGAAAAATCATACAACGGATTCAGATTTCAGACTAAGTTTTTCTATTTTTCACCTGCATGGTTAATTATCTATGCCTCATGTTTGCTGTGCCAAAAAAAAGAGGCCCTTGCAAAGGGCATGGATCTGCTTCTAGAAAATAACTCACAGACGTAAAGCACTTTAAACTTAGAAGCTGTAGGGGGTTTTCACAAAGATGGTCCCATTAGATCTTCCCAACATCTTCATTCACACATTCGTCAAATACCTCCTAGAGACCTACTCTGTGCCAGGCTCTGTGCTGATTGGTGCAGGGGACCCAGGGGACACCAGAGCAGGTCCATCCCTGTCCAAGCTCCTGCCTTCAGGCCACAGGGGGTCGGGTCCATGGGTGATGACAGCATAGGGAACAGAAGGGCCACAGCGGAACCAAGACACAGTTTATGGAGGAGGAACACACAAACCACATCCTGTAGTGTAGGCAGGAGAGAACAGTACTCTTAGCTACTCACCACTGCCACTGGGCTTGTGATGATCACTTTTAGCTTTTGCACTAAACTCAGAACACCTCCATCTGGCTTGGGTTGAGGTGAGGAAAGTCCTACAATTGCTTGCCCACGTCACTGGAAAAAAGGAGGCTTGGCTATGATTTTGAAGCCCCAGTGTGCTCCCGAGGCACAAGGATAAAATCCCTTCCCCTCCAGCCATTCCTAAGATACAGGACAGTGAAAGGAACTGCAGACCTAGAACAGCATAGAGCATTTCTGGAAGGGGGCACTATATACTACGGCTATGGATATGCCTTGTTGTTTATCCCCATGGCTCCACATGGGAGTGGTTTTACTCCAACTCCATCCTTTCTAAGAACTGGCCAAACCACATCTCTGGCCCCACACTCCCTTCCTCTTTTCTTGTTGGATACCAGAACTCTGGCCACCCTCTGGCTTGGATTCACCACCACCACCAGCAGCACCACCATGATCCCAGAGGAGACCAACGCCGTGGGCAGGGCCTGGATCTGCTCTGCTTGGCAAGGATGCACCAGGCGCCTAGCTAGGGATTCCCCTGCGAGCCAGACAGAGGCACTGCCATCTTTGGGAAGAAGAAGTTAACAGGAGGTGCACACCTGATTCCAGCCTCGTAAATCTCCTCTGCCACCACCATCTTTGCCATGGGCATGTTGCCCAACTCAACAAATAGCAAGACCCGACAAGTGCTCAGTCACAACTTTATGATCTAAAATATGAAAACGTGTTGTAAGCATGGAGAACAAAACCCAAGATCTAGAAGGGTCCCACCGTGACTATCTGCATTTAAGAATCCCTGCCAGTGGGGATCCCTGGGTGGCTCAGCGGTTTGGCGCCTGCCTTTGGCCCAGGGCGTGATCCTGGAGCCCCACGATCAAGTCCTGCGTCGGGCTCCCAGCATGGAGCCTGCTTCTCCCTCCTCCTGTGTCTCTGCCTCTCTCTCTCTCTCTCTATGTCTATCATAAATAAATAAATCTTTAAAAAAAAAAAAAAAAAAGAATCCCTGCCAGTATGGGGTGCCTGGGGTGGCTTAGTAGGTTAAGCATTTGACTCTTGATTTTGGCTCAGGTCATGATCTCATGCTCTCAGGATCGTGACATCAAGCCCCACATCAGGCTCTGTGCTCAGCAGGGAGTCTGCTTGAGATTCTCTTTCCCTCTCCCTCTGCCCCTCCCACTGCTCACGTTTTTATGCTCTCTCTCCCCCTCTCTCAAATGAAGAAATAAATCTTTTTTTAAAATGGTACTTTATTATAAATAAAACTATTTACTATTATAAACTATTTTAAAAATAAGAAGCATTCAGTGGTTGGTCTTACAGTGCTTTATAGCCTATACTGAAGTGGACGCTTTGGTGTGTGTGTGTATGTGTGCACGTGTGCACACGGATGTATGAGTTTTCACGCCAAACCCACTTCCCTCCAGAAGACACGACACTGACAGAGATGGGCTTCTGAACCCTGGCCAAGAGCCAGAGTGGACGGTCTCCGATGCTCTGTGCCACTGGCTGCAAAGCTACAAATATTTTCCTACAGCCCCAAGGAGCCAGGACTGTGTGCACAGCTAACACACACAGGCACACAAATGGCTGGAGCAGGATGTATGTCCACAGCTAAACGTGCCCTGCAAGACAGCCACAGAATGGCTGAAACCCATGGTTTTCTTGGAGAAGCAGCAACCATACCATACTGGGAGTGAAGCCAAAACCAACACCTACATAAGCATCTTCCTTAAAGTCACAGGAAACTGCAGAATGCATCACAAGCAAAAGAAACCTCAAGTCTGGCTCCCACTTGCACCTTGGGACTGGGTGCTGGGGCCCTGGGGGCTCAAATGCCCACTCTTTCCAAGTATCGGCTTCTGAAGGGCCTGCAGCTTTGTGCCTCCGAGCCCCCCAGTGCAGTGACATAGCCTGTCTGTTCCATAGGCAGTGAATCCCTCCAACCTTTTCAAACACTCTCGAGCTGGGGCTCCAGAGCCACTGCTTTTGTTGGGTAAGCTCATGGGTTTGCTCCAGTGGAAACGAAAGTATCGATGAGTGTCATGTATCTGCTCTGGGAGCATCCTTAATCAGCCTGTCCACTCAGCTGCCAGGAAAACCCTGGCTTGTTCTTGTTCAAAACACCCCATGCCTTAACCGATGGCCTCCAGTCATGTCCACAGGATGAGGCATCCCTACCCAGTCACCTCTCAACCTTAGTACCATTGATTCCAAAAGAAACTAAGAGAACATGGTTATGGGCTGAACTATGGCCTCTACAATTCTTATGTTGAAGCCATCACCCCTGCACCTCCAAATGTGACTATACTTGGAAGGAGGGCCTTTGAAAGGGATGATTAGGTTAAAATGAGACCATGAGGGTGGGCCCTGCTCCCATGAGACCAGTGCCTGGACCAGAGGACATTTGGACACACAGGGAGATGCCAGGGATGCACGTGCTCAGAAAAAAAGACCACGCGAGGGCCCAGCAAGAAGGGAGCATCTGCAAGCCAACGAGCGAGGACACAGAAGAAAGCTGCCCCGCTGGCACCCCGATCACAGAATTCCAGCCTCCAGAACTGGAGGAAACACATTTCTGCTGTTGAAGCTCCCTGGTCCACAGTACTCTGTTCTGGAGGCCCTGGGAGATGGATACAGATTGTGTAGACGGTGAAGCAGCATACCCATTTGCAAAACCTCATCCCTCTTTGACCTGATTCTAACAGCCAGTGGAGCCTCCTGCCCAGCCCAGCCCCTGCACTGGAAGTTCTCTGGCTCTCTCCAGCCTAGCCACGATGCCAACAACTGCCCAAACCCAGTCTATCTTCCAGTATCAAGCAGAACTGCCAATGCTCAACAAAGTATGAAAAAGAAGGAAGCACTAAGGGGCACCTGGGTGGCTCAGTCGTTAAATATCTGCCTTCAGCTCAGGTCATGATCTCAGGGTCCTGGGATGGAGCCCGCCATGGAGCCCCCAGCTCAGCAGGAAGCCTGCTTCTCCCTCTCCTTTTGCCCTACCCCCCTCCTTTGCCCCACCCCCTCCCCATCCCCCCTGCCCATGCACAGACCTGCACGCTTCTCTCAAATAAATCAAATCTTAAAAAAAAAAAAAAAAGAAGAAGAAGAAGGAGAGGCAGCACTAAAACTGAGGCAGAGGGCCAATCTTCTCTCTGGCAGCCAGTTGGGATTATCAGGCAATGTCAGGCTTCTGCTACGGACTCTCAGGTGGTTGCCACTGCAGTCTCTCCTTGTGGTGTCCCGTAAGATATTCTTGCCATCCCCCCCACCCCCTGAGACCCCATCTTTTCTCTGCAAGGTATTCTTCAGTGAAGTAGAATCAGAATGCTGAGGATGGAGGGACGCCTGGGTGGCTCAGTGGCTGAGCATCCACCTGCCTTTGGCTCAGGTCGTGATCCCAGGGTCCTGGGATCGAGTCCCACATACGGTTCCCCATAGGGAGCCTGCTTCTCCCGTTCCTTTTGTGTCTCTCATGAATAAATAAATAAAATCTTTAAAACAAAAAATGCTGAGGATGGAGAGAATCTACAAAGGAGAGAAAAACATCCAAAGGCCCCTTCTGGGGGGAAAATAAGCGCTTCCTGCAACCTCTGTCACTTGCAGACACTCATCATATGTGGCCCCTCATTGCAACTCCAGCCAACGGGTATTGACGTCAGTCAAAGTTGGCTGCATATTAGAAGTACGTGCACACACTGCTCGCTCAGGTTTTCAGCAGAGGCATCTTCTTTGCCATTACGGAGACAACAAAGAGAAACTCAACAGGACTGGGGACACCGACTGATTGAGGAGGGAGCAGGGACGAAGGCAGTTCCCCCCCACCGCCTGAGGATCTGCCCTGCCCACCCCCCAGCCTGGGCAGGACCACCAGCCACGCTCTCCCGGATGAGACATCTCAGAGGGAATCAGAGACCCGCTACCTTCCCTCCCCCTTCCCCAGTCCTTGGGCATCCTCCTCAAGATGTCACATCCCCAAGAGAGGGGAGGGAGGGGTTTGGGGAGGGAGACACACATCTCCCAGCGAGACTGCCAAGATGGAAAGCAAGCTGAAAAAAGCAAGTAGCAACAACACAGACAGTATGTTACCATGTGTTTTTCAGAAAACACAAAACAAAATTACATTTCCAGATGTACACAGATATATATGTAAAAGCATAGAGGAATCCAGCTCCTGGATGATAGGGAGACCATGAGGCGGACCACGTACAGTAGGGCGGTGGGACGCTGCACAGGTACTAGAACGACCGTAGCAAAAAAGTCACTTCAAATGTAAAGACACCACACAAGAGATCACACACACGGGTTCCAATGGTGTGAAAAACGAATGGCCTGTGTGCACACAGGAGAAAGGAGCTCAAAATGAGGTGGCCCGGATTGCTCCATAGAGGATTTAAAGCACACTCTCGCTCTCAAGCAACACAAGCAAATGGGAAAGTGTTTATGTTTCAGTATTTAAAGACACAGCATAGTTCATTTTCTTAAAGGCAAGAGAAAAAAATCTGGAAGGTTACCCCTTGAATGGGTAACAGTGGTTGGTCTGGGGACAGGACAGAAAGATCCAAGTGTCTTAGTCCATCTGGGGTTGCTATAAAAAATTACTGTAAGAGGCGCCTGGCTGGCTCAGTCGGTGGAGTGCGTGACTCTTGATCTCGGGGTTGTGGGTTTGAGCCCCAGGTTGGGTGTAGAGAGTACTCAAAAAAATAATTTATTTTATTTTATTTATTTATTAGAGACTTAGAGAATGAGAGAGAGAGAGAGAGACAGAAACACAGGCAGAGGGAGAAGCAGGCTCCACGCAGGGAGCCCAACGTGGGACTCGATCCCGGGTCTCCAGGATCACACCCCGGGCTGAAGGTGGCGCTAAACCGCTAAGCCACCGGGGCTGCCCAAAAAATAAAATCTATTAAAAAATTATTATAGACCGAGGGGCTTATATACAACAGAAATGTGTTTACCTCACAGTTCTGGAAGCTAAAAGTCCAACATTGAAGTGCTGGCAAAATTGGCTTCTTGTTCATAGACAGCACTTGTGTGTCACCATGTGTCCTCACACGGCAGAAAGAACAGGGAGCTCTTGGGGACCTCTATATAAGGGCCCTAATATCATACGGGCACCACGCTCGAGATCTGATCACCTCCAGAAGGCCCTACCTCCTAATACCATCACACTGGGGGTTAGGATTTCACCATATAAATTTGAAGGGGACATACTCTATAGCAGGAAGGGACTTTCACATTTTTTTTTAAAGTTTTTATGATGCGATTTTTGTGTTGTATTGTTGTGACACTAATATGTTTAAAAAGAAAGACAGGAGGCCTTGGGGACATGCATCCTAGCGTCCTTCCCAACCCTACCCTTCTACCCACCAGAAGAAAATCACTGCTTTAAACTCAACGTAAAGACCACCTACCTCCTGCCATCCTTAACTTCATATAGAAGCAACACTGCAAAGGTCATAAAAATGTCAGTGTTTTCAAAAAGCTGTTTAATATCCACTCTGTCTCTCCCTAGGGTCTCTGATGGGGAACCCTGGGCTCAGGCTGGCCCCAGTCGCATTCCCCATCAACCCCCTCTTGCCAGCACTCTTCCCAAGGTCTGTGCCGACACCCCCTCCACCTCTTTTCCTCTCCCATTAAGATACCATTTTGCAAAATCTCCATAAATCCCCATAAGCTCATTTCCCATTAACAGTTACTGGCTGAGCCTTCCCTACTTTATTCCCAGATTTTAAAAAATGAAAACAAATACCCAGTTCAGAGAGAGATTTGATGTATCTGAAGTTAACAAAGCCACAACGGGTCCAACCTGACAGGCCGTTATGAGTAAAACCCTTTTCATGAGCAGTGTTTTGCTTTGGCTCCCAAAGGGAGACAAATAAATCTGAAAAGCTGAACCAACAGAAATAGAGTTGGGAGACCAGAGGTGGTTGTTAACCATCTCCTTGCCACAAACCCGAGAGTCTGGGTTCTCAAACCAGCTTCTAGCTGCCTGAGAAGACTACCTTCCCTGTGCGTGCTCCATCAGTGCCAGATGACCACATGGACTCAAGATCAAAACCTATTAACTCACGCTCTATGAAGCATCTTCCATGGATCCAAGCTGCTGCCCCTTCTGGGTTTGGAAAGCAGGTTAAAGAGTGAAACCTAGGGGAGCCTCATGCTGTCTCAGAGCAATGGTGGCCTGAGTCTGCAAGCACCACTCACAACAGCAACATCTGTATTCAGTGACTGTAGCAATTATAAATAATTCTTATCTGTTTATAGACCTTGCAGCACAAATTCTCCTTCTCACCTCAACAGCAAGAATTAATTTCTTTTAAAACATCCTAGAACAGATGTTTACTGTCAGGCTGATCTTTCTGCCAATTAGCAAGTGTCTGGGCATTAGTGGTTATTATGTCCTTTCTCAAGCCCCTTTGAATTCTCTCCCTGGATGCTCAGCCGCCACTCCCAAGCCATTCCGAATTTTCTGTACAGTTTGGCCATGACTTTCCCCCTGGGATCTTCTCCATATTCAAAGCATATATTAGAACAAACGCCAAGCAAAAGGTTAAAACAATGATGCTGCACAGTACAAATTGGCCAATGACTATTTACACTGCCCAGAGAAAGTCCTCACATTCAGACAGCTGATCCAATATACCTGCCCCCGTCCCTGCCCCAGTGAGCAGTGACTCATCGTGAGTCCAAAGAACCCTTCACATTGGGCAGCCCTGGTGGCACAAGTGGTTTAGTGCCGCCTTCAGCCCAGGGTATGATCCTGGAGACCCGGGATCAAGTCCCACATCAGGCTCCCTGCATGGAGCCTGTTTCCTCCTCTGCCTGTGTCTCTGCCTCTCTCTCTCTCTCTCTCTCTCTCTCTCTTTCTCTCTCTCTCTCTCTCTCTCTCTGTGTCTCTCATGAATGAATAAATAAAATCTTAAAAAAAAAAGAACCCTTCACAAGACACAGTCTTGGAAACCCAATTGGGCCCAGGTAGGAAGGACAGAAAGAGACCCAGTGGGGGCTGTGCAGAGCCACTGAGCCAGCCCTGGTCTGCTGTTCTGAGAGTTAAGGCCATTGGCTGCAAGATCCTCCTGCCATGGCAAGCATAATACACCCCAACAGCAAGTTCACACATTACCAGGGTGGATCTAAGAGCACAACATGGCAGCCCACACGGAGGACCTCTTAAAGTTCTTATCATGCAGATATAATCAACAGCAAGGAAGCCAAGGGGCCGGGGGCCAGAAACTGACACTGACATTCAAGGTTGTGGTGAAAAAGATGACACATGGTCTTTCCCCCAAGACAGTGCCCTGACTCTCCATCCAACCATCACGTCCATCTGTCTGGTCCAGAGGCTGGTCCTTCTGTGACATGAGGAATCAGTTTCTCATCGGCCCCAAGGACAAGTTCCCAAGAACCCTTCCTTCTCTTTCTCTGGTCAGGAATTTACAGCAGGAAAGAAGGCAGGGAAGAGAATGTAAGACTACCTCCTGGGCTAGATGTCCTGCTGACTCCAGTGAGCCTGACCTGATCCTAGCTCATCACAGTCCGACAGAAGGAATGACCTTCAACCCCATTCTCCCCTATAGGGTCCTTATCGTGCCTCCTCCCTTTCTGGGTGAGCAGAGAATTCAAGCACCAGCTCAGATCTCACAGAGGACTTCTGCCTACCTCTAGGGCTGGTTGGGACAGAGCATCTGGTAAGGCTGTGTATCCCCATACTGGATTCTCATGGACATCGACCCTTCTCTACTGACAGAAGCATATGCAGCCTACCTGATTTTAACCAATGGCACTCAGTTAGGATCTCATTGCTTGGCCTCGGCTCTTTCTGTTCAGTGCTCACGGCCAGATTTCAGGCTGTGGTTTGTACCATGCTTCCATGTGAGCGAGTATGTGCTCACTCCCCAAACCTAACCCACCGGCCTCATTTCAGCAGAAAAGCCAAAAAACCCTGGCTCACCCCCAATTCTGGTGCCTTTTAGATTTTTAAATTTTCACTTTGCAGCCCTTAAAGGGAGTTATCCTCAGGCTATAGGAAGAAAAACTGGAGTTAAGGAGCATACAACCAGCCAGGAACAGAAATGAACTCAAACTCAGAGCTTTGCTACCCAGTGTCCCCACCTCATCCTCCTGTTCATAAGCCCTTGTCAATGTGACGCTTTGTCAATGGTCTTATGCCATAGTTGGGTGTGCCATCATCTCCCTAATGACAGTGTATGCTCCTTAAGGGTCAAGACCATGATCGTAATCACTCACTTCTCCTGGTTGCTAGGTCCGCTCATAGACATAGTGCCACACGGTACAACGTCAGCTGCACTCTATATTTATAATGAAACCTGACATTTAAAATCTGAACTTACCAAAATGTAACTAAGGGGATGATTAGTCATATTACCGAGAGCTTATTTTCTTTTAGGAAAAAAAAAAGTCACAATTCAAGGCAAAATTCTAGATGAAAGTCCAAAATGGCTTGAAATATCTATTTCGATATCACTGGCTACTCAACAGAGACATGACATAGGTATGTCAAGTTTGAAGAATGGTACTCACCAGGTGAGGCATCAAGAGATCAGCCAGGTAGACAAAAGCAGCTCCAAGGGTGAAGCCAACGGCCACAGGGAAGAAGGCAAAGGCACCAAAGCCCCCAGAGGACGTGGCCATCTCCACAGCCGGGGCCAGGAGAGACCAATAGGAGGCTGCGAGCATGACCTGCAAAAAACGCAATGAACGAGCCATTAAACCAACCACAACCACACAAGGCCTCCCAAGTACAGACCTCAGTGCTCTCTACAGCCCAAAGCAAACCCTATACATATATAGGCCCTTCATCTTCAATGGTAGGTTCTCTTTCAAACCAAAAATCTACCACCAGAATGCCTGGAACTAATGCCATAGGACCTCAATATGGCATGGGATGGAGGTGACCTTGGGACGATGAAGTCCAGTTTCCTGTCATCCAGCCTGTAACTCAGTGGTTCTCCACTGTGGGCAACTGTACCCTGCAGGGGACATTTGGCAATGTGTGGAGATGTTTTTGGTTGTCACAGCATATGTGTCGCACATATATCCAGGGCCCTTCAATTTTTACCTGTTAGCTCTAGGTCTGCATTCTGGGGCACCAAAGAAGGTATCTTTCCTCTAGGATATGTGGCAGCCTTTGAAATATTTGAAGACAACTGCTGATCAATGTCAGTAGCTTGGTCTTGCAACTTTGTGATCTCCAAAAGGAAAGAAGGGAGCTAGTATTTATTGATCACTTGCTATTTTCAGGGAAAGAGATCTTTGATGCCTTCTTTTATCATTGCCACAGCCCCAGGAGTCAGAAGCTGTTTTCTGTTGCTATCGGTAGATAAAGAAATTGAATCTAGATGTAATAAGATAGTTTGCAGGAGGGCACATCACCAATAAGCAGCAGATCCAGGGACCTGAGCAAGCAGGACCATAATCCCCTCAATAAGCGCAGAACCATGAAAGGGAAGAGAAACATGAAGCACTGAACACAAATCTCAATGCGGTCAATTGGATAAAACTTCTCCAGTGTTTACTGCATTAAACGCTCATCCATGGCCATTTACTCTTATAGCTGCTGTGACATCTCCTTGGTAAGAGTACACCCACTACCCATCGTAACCATATGACAGTCATCACTGACATGAAAATGTTGAATGGGTTTCTAAAAATGATTTCATTATGCCTTGCTTTAAAAAAAAAAAAAAAAACCTGCATCACCCATCTCCAAAATAACACTTGGAGTGACAGAACCAGGTATTACAAAAGCAACAATAAAGAACAAACCCATGCAGAAAGTAATTTCCCTTCTGCCAACCATCATCTACACACAGTCACTTGCTCTGGGCCCAATTCTCCCAGAAAAAGTCTTAGTACCACCCACAGAAAAATTGTATCTGCCTCTGAAACTCCCAGAGAGAAAGAAAATGTCTCATCATTTCAGCTCCATGAGACCACCCAAGGAAGCTTGTGGGCTCCTTCCCTGTGCCCCAGCCTAACCTATCTCTTTCCCAGACTGTTGTCTCACTGGCTTTAGAGTTCAACAGCCTTGGGTAGCTGCCGTTCATGGTAAACTCCGCGGCGAGGCGGACCTGCACATACCTGTCCAGCTACCTCTCTGCACATTCCAGGACCTTCCATACAGCCCCACCATCAGCAATTCTAAGGCCACACCATCCAGGAAGGCCACTCATTGATTGCATCCTCCAATCTCTCCCTGCCTCCCATCCTTGTTGATGCCATGGGGGTGGGGGGGCACGCAATTCATCAGCCATGGTTCCCCATTCACCTCTTCCACACAAAGTTGAACCTCTTCTGCCCAAGTCCCTTTCCATCCTTCTGCATCCCTGGAGGCCAACTTCTTTCTTGCCCTTACAGATGAGAAATGCAAAATATTCCCATGAACAAGTGACACGATGTAGAGAAGAGATGCACCTCTCAAGGGAGGGGTCCCAGGATGCCGTGATGCTTGAAACAGAAAAGCATGCTGGATGATTCAGGTGGACCCCGCCTCAAGAATCACCGTTCTTTATCTTTCCAGGGAAATCCAGGACCCAACTGAATTTCCTTCATTTCTTTCTTTTTTTTATATAAATTTATTTTTTATTGGTGTTCAATTTGCCAACGTATAGAATAACACCCAGTGCTCATCCCGTCAAGTGCCCACCTCAGTGCCCGTCACCCAGTCACCCCCACCCCCCACCCACCTCCCCTTCCACCACCCCTAGTTCGTTTCCCAGAGTTAGGAGTCTTTCATGTTCTTCGTTTCTTTTCCTCACCAGACTCCCCGTCTCCCACATACATTGGAAAAATGACCAAAGAACAATCGTGAAATAGAATTGGGTCGCCTGTCCAAAGCAACAATGGGCAACAACAACAACAACAAAAAGCTATTTAAAAGGCATTATGTGGTAGACAAAATAATGACCTTCCCCCAAAGACGGCTATGCCCTAATCCCCAGAGCCTGAAAATATGTCCCCTTATGTGGCAAAAGTGACTCTGTACCTGTGATTAAGTTAAGGATCTTGAGATGGGAAGGTTATCCTGGGTGATCTGGGCGGAACCAATGTGACCCCAGGGTTCGTATGAGAAGACAAGAAGAGTCAGAGTCAGAGAGAAGATGTGATGACAAGAGCAGAGGTCACAGTAGGTAAGGAACTGGAAGATGAAAGATGCTGCCGGGCTGGCTTAAAGATGAAGAAAAGGTCATGAACCAAGAAATGCAGGTGACCTCCAGAAAGCAGAAAGAGCAAGGAAACAGATTGTCCCCTAGAGCCTCCAGAAGGAAGGCAGCCCGGCCAACATCTCGACTATAATCCAGATAAAACTATTTTGGATTTCTGAACTCCAGTACTTTCGGGTAGCATATGCGTGTCATTTTGAGCTGCTACATTTGTGGTGTTTTCTTGCAGTGGCAACAAGAAACTAATATAGCATTTGAAGGCATGTGCTACATGTATTTTTTTTTTTTTTTGAGAGCAGTTATAGGTTCACAGCAAAATAGAGCAGAAAAAATAGAGAAGTCCCCTGCCCCACACATGCACAAACTCCCGGGATGGGCATCCCACACTGCAGTGGCATATTTGTGACAATACACTGATAGACTATTATCATCTGAAGTTCATAGTTTACATTAGAGATCAAACCCACATCCTATGGGTTTGTATAAATACTTAAAGACAGGCATCCACCATTACAGTATCCTAGAAGGTAGTTTCACGGCCCTAAAAGTCCTGTGTGCTCTGCTTCCCTCCTCCCTACCCTTCACAACTACTGATCTCTTTACTGTCTCCATAGTCTTTTACCTTTTCCAGAATGTCATACAGTTGGAATCACATGGTCTGTAGCCTTTTCAGACTGGCTTCTTTCACTTAGTGATAAGCTTTTAAGATTCCTCTGTATCTTTCCATGGCTTGAAAGCTCATTTCTTTTCAGCCCTCAATAATATTCCATTGTCTGGATAAACCTCGGTTTGTTTATCCATTCACCTACGGAAGGACGTCTTGATTGCCTCCAAGTTTTGGCAATTATGAATAATGAATAAAGCTGCTATAAGCATCTGTGTGCAGGTTTTTGTGTAGATATAACTTTTCAGTTCATTTAGGTAAATACCAAGGAGTACAATTGCTGGATTGTATGGTAAGCCTTAGTTAATAATTCCCCCACACACATAGGTGGCGGGCCTGAAACTCTCAATACAGGCAAAGCTCCTTTAAATAGTAGGTATTTTTTAATCTGGATGTGGTGATATTAACTAACTGATACAGCAGCAGAAAGGAGTGTATGTGATTAACCCTCATTTACCCCAAAAAAGCAGGGCCTTGAGGGGGAAGGCTACCAAGGAGAAGGTGGTGCAGAGTCGGCCCAAGACTTCAGGTAATGGGCTCCACAGGGAAGTCCTTGCCAGCCAGTCCCTTTATGACCCCAGATGACAGAATCAAAAGCCCTCCTACTGCTACAACGCTGCTTCTAAAGGCAAAAACTTGTCTAGCAGCACCAGCCCTGAAGACATAAGATATAAGCATGAGGAGGAGATAATGGGCATCTTCCTCTTCCCATCTTTGTGTATAAGAAGAATGCACAATTAGGATTTAAGGCACATGGCAGGGGCCTCATCCCCAAACCCTCTTTTGCCTCTTTACTGCCAAAAATAAAACATAAAGCCCAATCAATCAAATGCGCTATGGGAAAGCTTGTGTGAAGGCCATCCTCCAAGCCAGATGTTGCTAAGACCAAAGCGGCCCAATTTTTTGCTAAATAATTGGAGAAGCTCAAGGGAGTAAGCATTTCAATAACAATGACAACTCCTGCAAAAAGAGCTACGGAGGAAATATATATATATTTTTAAGGAGGACTGAATGTCTCACTTCCATCCGGCTGGTTAATTAGGTCTACTGCAGGGCCCAGATTGCCAGGCAAGCTGATGTTTGAGAAGCTCTTTCTACTCTTCACTTTCCATGACCAAGGTTGATCCTCTTCCAACCCCCAGCTCTCTTCTTGACGTGCTGCCCAGGGTGTCTCGGCCCCATACTAACTTTAACATCCATCCCTACAGCGGGGCCAGTGAAGGAATGTATGACCTGAGTTAATTTTTTTTAAATGCATTTTGATCTTATTTGACAAAAGATGGGCACAGACCAAATGTCCATTAACAGGTGAATGGAGACACAAAATATTCCACTTGATGGAGTACTTTTCAGCCATCGAAAGGAATGGAGCACTGGCTATATACTATAATATAGGTGAGCCTCAAAAACATTAATTACACCAAGTGGAAGAAGCCAGACACAAAAGGTCATATAGAATATGATTCCAATTAAAGAAGATGTGGTATATACAGAGGTAATGGAACATTACTCAAGCATCAAAAAAGTGAGATCTTACTATTTGCGATGACGTAGATGGAACCAGAGGGTATAATACTAAGCAAAATAAGTCAAATAGAGAAAGACAATTATCATAAGATTTCACTCATAGATGGAATTTAAGAAACAAAACATAGGAGCATAGGGGAAGGGAAGGAAAAATAAAACAAGATGAAATCAGAGAGGGAGACAGACCATAAGAGACTCAACTATAGGAAATAAACTGAGGGTTGTGGGAGGGGAAGAGAGTTGGGGGATGGGGCAACTGGGTCCGGGCATTAAGGAGCTTTGGGTGTTACATGCAAATGATGAATCCCTGAATTCTACCTCTGAAACTAATAACGTACTATATGCTAATTAATTGAATTTAAATAATATAAAATTAAAACAATAAAAGGTAAAAAGAAACATAAATAAAAGAATATGATTCCACTTACACAAAATATCCAGAATAGGTAAATCCTAGACACAAAACAGATTAGTGATTGACAGGGATGGGTGGGAGCAGGGAATGGGGGAGAAACTGCCTAACAGGTGCAAGGTCTTCCTTGGGGATGATGAAAATATCTGGAACCGGACAGAGGCGATTGCTGCACAACACTGTGAATGCACTAAACGGTTCACTATAAAATGGTGAATGTTACGTGAATTTTACCTCAATTTAAAAACATGAAAGTTAAGCTTGCCCTAATCATTAGAACCCGATCTTGCACTCCTGCCCCCAACTGCGTGCTGAACCCTCCAGCCCCCATCCCTCAACCCAAGCACTTCTTTCTACCTGTAAAAATGCCAAAATACCAAGACCTGCCTCTCATGCCCTGTCTTCGAAGCATCCAAAGCCCTTTACCACATATATACACACATATAGAATGGAGGGGAAAATGCAGGATTTAGAATCAGGTCCAAATGTGCATCTTAGCTCTGCCACTCACTAGTTAGGTAGCCCCAGGGAAATAACCTAAGCTGTCTGCAGCTCAGTTTTGAGCAAATTAAACCTAGGGACGATGCTACTATACAACAAGATTGTCTTAAAAATCGTGTATGGGGCAATGCACATACCACCCCAAACTGGTTCCTGGCAGGAAGTTAAGTGACGTAAGTGTCAGGTTGGTGTTAGATTCTTCCCTGAGCCTGCCTGCACTCAGCATGCTCCCACCCTCCACCCCATCTTGCTCCCTACTCTTCCTCCAGGTGGCCCCTTTCCAACACACTGGATTCATTATTTGTGTCCATATTCCCCCAGGGACTGGGATGAAGGCCATGCTATGAGCATCTCTGTATCCAGGCACCCCAGGTCTGAGTAGTCCTGAACAGAGCAGCTCTTCATTATTGGCTGCCTAAATGAATTCCCTGTTATCTCTGCTAATGAAGGGGAGCAATTGGGGCAGAGCAACCAAAAGAAGGCATAATCAGGAAGTGATTCAACATTCTTTTTTTTTTTTTTAAGTCTACTACCTAAAGTTTAAAGTGATTTTACTTTCCAAATTAAGTACTAGCCAAGACTCATACTCAAATGCTTTCTCTCCTTTGACAAATACGGGATGAGTCATTGTTTAACATAACAGAGCTTTTCTTAGGTGTGGAAGGAAGGTGGTCCAGAATTTTCAGAGCGTCAGGGATAATCTGTGGAAGAGAATCTACTGGTGGAGTTGAACGGGGTTTCTTTCAGGAGGCTGCCCAGTCCAAATGCTTCATTTAGCAGGTGGAAAAACTGAGACCCGAACGGATCCGGTGGCTTTCCCAGAGCCCCAGAGCAAGCTAATGCAGTCCAAAGCTGCCTGCACCACCCTCACATCAAGGTCCTACCGTCCATCCCCCTGCTCCACCAATCCTGATACTTTTATGAAATTCTAAGAGCTACAGAGTGAAGACAAAGTCGAAGTTAATGCCTCCTTTATCAGCAGGCAAACCCCAGGATGAGTCCGTTTTAGCAATAATCAAATGTAATCGATCCAATGGACATTCCCCACCATTGGGATCTAAGCTGCTCCTAGAAAACCCAGCGCTAGGAAATATTTGGCAATTCATCAACAGGAGAAATGCTCTTGTTAAACATTTTTCTCTGAGAGATTCATCAGACCTTACAAACCTAAGTAAGCCTTAGAAACCAAAACCCATAGCCCGTGACTGCCTTAGAGATAGAGAAACAAGCAGTTCTGTAATTCAAAAGATAATTTCCCCTTGGCAGCATGGCTAACGCTGGCAGTTTCCTTTTTTTTTTTTTTTTAATTTTTATTTTGCAAACTCTTTATCAATAATATAAACTAGATCTCCGCATTATATTGAATTTAGAGGTTTTATCTCTTTTACATCTCTCATACCTGTCCCATGAGTTACAGTTTTGTTTTGTTTCTAGATAGAAGGGACATTGAGAGATTATCTTGGCCAAGGATTCTGAATCTGGGGTGTTGAAACCCATGGGCTTTCAGGGCTCTATGAAGCCCTAAAATGCAGGCCTCGGAATCCTGCCACTCTGTATTGCTTTTCTCTACCTTTTTATTGAAAGCACGATCATTCTTGAAATTGTCATACATTTTTTTTATCAAGTCTGTGCCTGAGCTGCACACACACACACACACACACACACCTAGATTATAAAGCTCCAGGAGAGCACCTCATTCTGCCTTGTTCACCAATGCATCCAAGTGCACACAGAATAGGGCACTCAACAGTTGCTCAATAAACATTTGACTGAATGAACCTGCAAAGCAAAAATAAGCGGATTATTTTGGAACCAATCTCAATTCACTAGCCCCACCCCCCAAACACATGAATCCAATTCCAAATTCTTTAAAAATATGTAAAAATGTGGTTCACCCCACAGAACCCAGGCCAGCCCAGGCACAGTGGGGTGGCAGTGGGGGCAGGGTAGGGGCAGGCAGGGGAGCCCTTGGAAATGGGCATAGAGATGGGGTGGTAGAGAGGACTGATGGATCACGTGGATAAGGAGCCATCAGGCCCCAGATTCTTCTCCTACCTCATGTGGCTGAAGGTTCTAACAAAAGAGAGTGGGCTATATCCCAAATACACATCACACTTGCTAAAAACCCTCTTTGCCCATCCATCTCTCCCACATCTCATCCAAGGCAGGGGTCTCAAGCTTTCTTTTCTCTTTCTTCCCCAAACTCTGACCCAGACTGGACCCCTCATCTTTCTCAATTCTTCTCTCTTCCCCCAAGCTGGCAGTTTCAAAACAAGATCTACGTATATTATGCTTTCAGTGTGGGGCTCTGAATGAAAGGCACACCTCCCTCTACTGCAGACTACACTTTAAAACAAGAACACTCTAAATGCAACATGTGTCCTGGACTGGATCCTGGGAACAGAAGAAGGACATTAGTGGGGGGGAAAAAAAAAAAAAAACGGTGAAATCCAACTAGCATCTGGGGTTTAGGGAACAGTAATGTACCAATGTTAATTTCTTGGCTTTGACAAATGTGCTGTGGTTATGTAACATGTGTAGGGGAAACTGGGTAAGAGTATGCAGAAATCCCCTGTGCTGCTTTTGAAACTTTTCTCAAAACCTAAAAAATTTCCAAACAGGGTTTATTAAAAATGAATAGGCTTGGGAGAAGATTGAGGGAGATCACTGCAGCTGAGGAACATGGAACTTTGCGAGCAAAGACTTGAAGTCAAGAGCGCTCACAGATTGCTTCGTGGGGTCAGCAGGGTAACTGGCTGGGGTGGCACTACTCATGGGGGTTGGGAGTGGAGGGGACTGACTGCCTCACAAGCTTCACCTCCAGGAAAGCCACTGCCTCCTCCCTGTGACCCAGAGAGGTTGAGTAAGTCACCCAAGGACACCCAGCAGGAAGTGACAGAGCTGGGATCTAAAACCCAAGCTAAGCTCATAATCCCAAAGCTCCATTCCATCTCTCAGACAACCAAAATTCCTCAGGAACAACAACACTCACAATGTCACCTACTCAGCACATCCAACCAGAGAACAATTTCTCCCTAAACCTAAATGTCAGTGTTAACCATGTTTGCAATAGCAATGTTGACTGTACTGATGTGGGAGTCCTAGCCCATTTTGGAATATTGTGAACTGTAAGCTGTGGAATTTATAGGTAAATGCAGCCGATCGACCACAAGCTGCTGGCTGCAGAACTCCTGCTGGACTTAAAGTATAGGGATGGGAAGGATCTCAACCACAAAAACAAAAGGAGAAGGAGAGCAGGGGCAGGTAAGGACTGATAGGTCCCCTGAGAAGGTTGACCCCTGACTCAGAGTGAGATAGTTCACCTCACAGAACCCAGATCAGCCGGGATAGCGGGTGGCAGTGGGGGTAGGGGTGGGGGGCAGGCAGGGGAGCCCTTGGAAAGGAGCGTACAGATGGGGTGGTAGAGAGGACTGATGGATAACGTGGATAAGGAGCCATCAGGCCCCAGATTCTTCTCCTACCTCATGTGGCCAAGCAACTGGCCCACCTCATTGGGCACCACACTGACAAGGGAAGAAAGTAAAAGCCTGTGTGCTGAATAGGAGGGCCCAGCTGCTGCCCCAGTCCCAGCCACCCCTCAACCCCCTGGTACTGTCTCCCCACATGCCCCGTACAGGGACCCCAGGCCAGGCTCTGCTTCTGGGAAAGCAGGCTGAAGACTCTACCTCCTGGCACCCTTCTGCTGTCAGGAAACTAAAGTTCAGCAGGCTGGTGTGGTCAAGAGCCCAGAGGAGAAGAGGGGCTGGGAGGCTCCTGGGAAGATCAAAATCGTAAAGGCCCTTGGTCGATGTGAATGTCTGGAGGAAAGATTTATAAACCTCTAGGCCGGAGACTGGTGGCCAGTAAAGGGCAGAAAATGAGACCTTTACTAATGCTAGAAAACACAATTGCACAAGAAAGGAAATTCCCGAATATTATTTAGTCTTCATGTAAGTTAATTTCTTACTTATTAAGGAATATACTTAATTATCATGAGAAAATACACATAATGTAAAAGTTGCCATGTTAAAGTCTATCCAATTCAGAGGCATGAATTACATTTACAGTGTTGTGCAACCATCACCGCTGTTTCTAAAACTTTCCCACCACCCCAAACAGAAACTTCTGTCACCATTGAACAGTAACTCTCCATCCTCTTGCCCTCTCCCCTATGCCCCCCAAGAACCTCCATTATACTCTCTGTATCTACAACTTTGCCCATTCTAGATGCTTCGTGTAAGTGGGATCATACACTATTTGCCCCTTAGGGCCTGGATTATTTCCATTGAGCATGATGCTTTTGAGGGACATCCACTTTGCAGCAGGTGACACAACTGCATTCAATAATACTCCATTATTAGGCTGTAACTGTTGAGTTAGCCTAAAAAATAAAACGTTATTCAATGTGTAGGATGCAGGTGGAGAGAAGAGAACCAGGTCCTCGTCTTCCACATCTGCACGTCACTGGCTATGTTTAAGCCTGAAAAAGCCCAGGCAATGGCAGAGGAGGCGTGCAGTTGAGAAATGTGGAGGCACATAGACAAAAGTTATTGGTGCTCGACCCTGAGGAATAGGAATCAGGGGCGGGGAGGTCAGCAGCCCACTGGCTTTGTTATCAACCCAGAAGAACAGTTTGACTTTTTAAACTATGTGTGCACATATCTTTGGGGAGAATCTTAAAATAAATGGATAATACCTTTTTAAAAAATTTAAATATATAAGTAAATATTATAAATAATATTTATATTTATTTATTACAAATAAGCATATAATACAATTTTTGAATGTTTTAATTATAATTAATCATGATTGCACCATGAAAAGCCAATTGGGAGAAAAGGATCCTATATGCAAGACTTTCCAGAAATGTTTCTGCAGGATAATGAGACAGCTCCCTGGATGGCGTGTTTTTGCCAAAGCCTCCCCTAAATCATGGCCTTGACACCGAGAGGCTGAAGGGACTGGACAGGAGACATTTAAAATCAGCAAAGAGTTGCAAGCTCTTTCTCATGTTGCCAGAGACTAAAATCCCCCATTTCCCTTCTGCAGTTCCCAAAACCTACCAAAACTCATCATACTTCTTTCTGCAAAATATCACGCAAAATGCCACAGGGATCCATACTTTATAATGCTATTAATTTCCCTCTGGTGTCAGAGGTACCAGCATAGAATAATCAAAAACAATCAGCTAAACGCCTTGCCCACAGCAGGCAAATCTTTTCATTTCTGCTTCAGTGCTCATTTTGAGACAATTTCTGCTCTGGAAATATAAATGAATTTGCAAAGAGTTCCCTAAGGATCAGAACATACTGGTATGATGAGTGCAGCTGAGCATTTCTTTTATGATAGTAAAGACAGTTTAAAGACTGGAAGAAAATCCAAGTCATAGAACAAAATTTCCCTCTTAATGAAAAGGGGAGAGGAAATCATTCTACTTAGATCATTTACAATGCACTGATTATCAGTATCAATTATTCAGCGTGCACGCCTCTATATAGAAAGTGCACTGGGGGATCCCTGGGTGGCTCAGCGGTTTGGCGCCTGCCTTCGGCCCAGGGCGCAATCCTGGGGTCCCGGGATCGAGTCCCACGTCGGGCTCCCGGCATGGAGCCTGCTTCTCCCTCCTCCTGCGTCTCTGCCTCTCTCTCTCTCTCTCTCTCTCTCTCTATCATAAATAAATAAATCTTAAAAAAAAAGTGCACTGGGAGAACAGAGTTCAAAATAACAGCACCCACCTCAAGCTGTGCTGCAGGGAAGGTCCTACTTAAATGTTTGTTGAGGCAAACAGATGGGGATTCTAACCTCTGAGGCCACTGTAGAATTAAGAAGTAGGCACAAACTTGGGGTGCCTGGATGGCTCAGTCAGTTAAGTGTCTGCCTTCGGCTCAGGTCATGATCCTGGGGTCTTGGGATCCAGCCCTACATTGGGCTCCCTGCTCAGTAGGCAGTCTGCTTCTCCCTCTCCCTCTTCCTCCTCCCCGCTGTTCGTGCGCTCTTTCTCTCTCTTTCTCTCTCTCTCATTCTCAAATAAATAAATAAAATCTTAAAAAAAAAAAAAAGTAGGGCACAAAACTTGCAATCCATAAAAGTCAAGGCAATAATTACTCTGAAAGTACACAAGGAATGTCTCTAACTTCTGTCCCCAAATCAGATAGGAAATTGATTTTTAAAAGTCAATCAATAAGTACCTCATCAGTGACTATTACAGGCCCAACATTACGCTGGGCCCTAGGGGGCTAGGAGAGAGGAAGAAAGGTACAAAGGCTGATCTGAGTCGTGCCTTGGAGGAGCAGGCTGTGTACGGAAATAAGACAGGCTATGGAAGGTATCTGAAATAAGTAGAGAAGGCATCTGAAACAATAAACAAAGGATGCCTTGACTTCATCCCAAGAACGGAGGATGGCAACACTGTTCGAAAGTAAAACATCAGGCAGCCCGGGTGGCTCAGCGGTTTAGCGCCGCCTTCAGCCCAGGGTGTGATCCTGGAGACCGGGGATCGAGTCCCACATCAGGCTTCCTTCATGGAGCCTGCTTCTCCCTCTGCCTGTGTCTCTGCCTCTCTCTGTCTCTCTGTCTCTGTCTCTTAGGAATAAATAAATAAAATCTTAAAAAAAAAAAAAAAGAAAGAAAGAAAGTAAAACATCAAGGGATGCCTGGGTAGCTCAGTCGGTTAAGTGTCCAACTCTTGATTTCGGCTCAGGTCATGATCTCAGGGTCATGAGATCAAACTCCATGTTGGGCTCTGTGCTCAGTCCAGAATCTGCTTGAGATTTGCGCTTTCTCTCTCTCTCTGTCTCTCTCTCTCTCTCTCATTCTGCCTCTGCCCCCTGCCCTGTTCCCAGGCACGTGTGCACACGCTCTCTCTCTCTAAATAAATTAATGAAATATTTTAAAAACAAAAGTAAAACATCAAAGGAAATGTGGTGAAGGGCTCTTGAAAGTTGGACCTGATTTGGGAAGGAAAACAAGGTTAGGACCTTCTAGTAGTCTGGGGGGCAAGCATGCTACAGCTTATGTTGTGGGGACTGCAAGGTGCTCAGCCCAGCTGGAGGAGACAGCATGTGTTGGGGTCCCAAGAGACAGTTGGGTATGATTGAGAAGCCAGGTGGAATGGCTTGAACTCAAGACACAGGTAGGTTGTTTCCAACTCCGGTTGGACAATAGAATCACCCGGGATTTTTCAACTAAAAAAGCCAAGGCCCCTTCATGATCTACTGGAACAGATTCGCCTAGATTGGAAACTAGGAGGTGGAGTTATTCCTGACTGGAATGGAGGCACTGGGACTGGGAAGAAGGGAGAAATCTGCATGCAACCCTCCAGGATGAGGTTGGCTCTGTCCATTCAATACTGAGCCACCCACCAAAACCCAGGATGGGTGGCCACATGTAATCTGCAGTGAGCCAGCTTTCAAACTTGCCAGTTATTACTCATGACTCAAGCATGAAACAAATTCCTATGGGGGCTATATCTGTGCCTAATTTTCTTTTATCAAAAAGCTCTCATAATAGACCTGCTTCACATGATTTTAGAGACCTAAATAACAACTCAAAATTATAATAATTTATATCTAGCTTCAATTACAGTCGTTAATTGATGCAGACCTGCTTGAATGACCTAACTCTGGTTAGCTACACCCACTCAGTGAAAATGATGGGCAAGGTCTTGGCCTACAAGTTTGCATGCAGGCTCCAAACCAGGAAAGAACATATGAGCCATGAGTTTAAGTGGCACCTGGGCGGCGCAGTCAGTGAGGCAAATGTCTCTTGATTTTGGCTCAGGTCATGATCTCAGGGTTGTGGGATCCAGGCTCTGTGCTCAATAGGGAGTCTGCTTGAGATGCTCTCTCTCCCTCTCCCTCTGTCCCTCCCCACAACTGTGTGTGTGTTCTCTCAAATAAATAAATCTTAAAAAAAAAAAAAAAAAAACATATCTGTTAAAAAAAAAAAAAATCAACCTTATGACCCAGTAATTCCTCTCTTGGCTAGCTGTCCCAAGAAAAACGAAAACATGTCCACACAAAGACTTACACAAGAATGTTCACAATAGCTTTATTCATAGCCCAAACTTGGAAAGAACCCAAATGTCCATAAATATGAGAATGACAAACACACTGTATTATATTTATAAAATGAAATATTCCTTAGCAATTAAAAGGGGAAAACTGCTGATATCACAGCCACGTGGATGAATCTCAAAATCATCACGTTGAGTGAAGAAGCCCGACAACGCTAAATATATTTTATATATTTTAATAAATATATAAAAAATACATATATAATAAATGTATGTATTTATTTATTCTTGTATTGAAATACAATAATTTAAGTGCAATCTTTTAAGCACAAGAATATGCAAACCATACGGTGATAAAAATCGTAAAGTAGTTACCTGGGAAGAGAGGAAGAAGTAACTTAGGTAAAAGAAGCTCTTCCTAGAGTGACACAATACTTTCAACCTCCTTTTGGGTGGCGGTTATACAAGTACATACAATTGTCAAAACTCACTGGGGCTGACACTGTAAGATCTGGGCATGCTATCATATGCAAATTATATCCCTTTTTAGAAAACTCTTAGAGGGACGCTTGGGTGGCTCAGTCAGGTGGGCGTCTGCACCTACACCGAGGGCTGACAGGCCATTATTCAACACGAAGTGCCAGCAGTATTAGACAAATATGTTAATCATACCCAAAAGGACCTCTTAGCATGCATTCCCAGTGACCATAGGTCTCTGCTGGTGAGGCCCTAGACTGTAGGACAAAGCAAAAAGAAATCACCCAAGGCACATCTGGGCTTCCAATTTACTGACGAACAACCCAATTCTAAAGTGCTCTGCCAAAACAGAGGGAAAAGAGCTGGCAAAGTTGGCCCTCAAGCCCAGTCCTGCTTCAAACCTAAGTTTCTGTTCCCATTCCAAATGCAACTCAACTCAACAAACATTTCTCAAGCAATGGGTGTGAGGTGCCGCCCCCTGCATTGGAACATCTTCTGGCAATGATCCTGGCGGCCCGTAAAAAAGACCATGGTGCTCCAAAGTCAAATCATAGTTAGACTTTTGGTTTGAGATCACCATTTGTCTTCTACAGCCCCATTACTGTGAGTGGAGAGGCACGAGTGTACTAATTCCTTCAGTCCTTTCAAGGCAGATTCAGACTAGCTAAGTAAGGGAGGACTCCCAGAACCCTTCAGCGTGCCAAAGTCATTAACTCCATGGACACTAAAAAAGGGGGAAGGCATCCTTATTGGACTTCTCCACCAGCTGATTGCCAGACAGCAAGAACACGGTGCTGCCCAAAGCAAGCATCTCTGTGGCACCCAGCCACCAAGCCACCAGCGTCCTCTCCACTTTGGCCTGTTGGTGGACAATCCCACCAGTTAGTCAAGCCTCTCCCACCCCATCATCAACACCCCCAGATCTAGCTGCTAAGGAAGCAGCCCCTGCCAACATTCAGAAGACAGAGGAGTAAGCGGTCTGGCTCGTTGTCTCACCTAGGGTTGCCTGATTTAGCAAAGAATAATGTAGGGTGCCCAGTCGGATCTGAGTTGCAGATGAACAGTGAATAGTTGTTTTCACTTGGGACACACTTATATGAAAGAATTCTTGCTAATCTGAAATTTAACCAGGAGCATGTATTTTATCTGGCAACCCTGGCTAACCCCACCTGCAATTCTGGGGCACATCTGCCCATTTTTTCCCCTCTTCCTCCCTCTTTATGAAACACTGCAAAAAAAAAAAAAGAAAGAAAGAAAAAAAAAGAAAGAAGAAAGAGGGAAGAAAGAAAAGAAAAGAAAAGAAAAGAAAAGAAAAGAAAAGAAGAAAAGAAAAGAAAAGAAAAGAAAAGAAAAGAAAAGAAAAGAAAAGAAAAGAAAAGAAAAGAAAACCAGAGCAGCATAATGGAGAGAAGGCACAACTCTGGAGTCGGACTTCCTAATCCAAATCTTAGCTCCCAGCTGGGAGACCTTGGGGAAGAAAGTCATCTCTCCAGGGCTACTATTTCTTCACATGGAAAACAGAAACAATAGTAGAATAGTGGCGCTCATAAGTAAAATGGAATTAATCATGATAACAACATTTATATATAGACTGACCAGGGAAGGAACTGCTGGGAACTTTCTGAACCCTCCTAATGTCAAAAGTTAGATACTATTATTGTCTCTACACCACATATGGGGAAACTGAGGCATGGGGAGGTTAAGTAATTGACAAGGTCCTATGGTTCGTAAGCAGCAGAGCCAAGATTCAAATCCAGCCCGTGTGGCTCTCGAGTATGACACTGTCCCTACAATGATGCTTCTCTCCTACAACAGCTGTGCAGATTAATACTACAGTGCACGTTAAATGCCTAGCACAAAAACAGGCCTCACAACTCGATAAATACTAGATATTATAATGCTTATTATATGTCTCTTTTTCCCCTTATTAGAGCAAAGGATTTGAGAGAAGAGTTTAAATCAAAGCCTAATGACCTAAACACGAGACTTCCTAGGCATGGAAGCCCCATTTACCCATCCTGACACCTGTGTATATACACGTGTCTGCGAATGGATAATAAAATGCATGTCAGCATGAAGTATGTGCTGTACCTGGGTGGATCCACATGTAAAACACATGACAAAGGGGGAGATGTCCCAGCAGCCAAAGGACTCTCAACCTCCCTACCACCAGGTCACGGACCCCTTAAGTTATAATCCACTTCAATAACATGTATAGATGGTTTGTGCTCACATGCCCATGTGTGCAAAGAACCATGCCACCCAATTGTGGAGACAGTTGGCAGGGAGCTGGGATCCCAGCCCATTTTAGAGAGGGCAAGAAGCCTGCAGGAGACACACCAGGAGGCTGAAGGCTTTGCACGAGGGAGATGTCCAGGCTGGAGGGATCCAGGAAAGATTTGCAGAGTGCTGTGCTGCAGAAACTCGGCATTCCAGGAGTGGCAGGACAGGTTCAAGGAACAGCAAAGGTCAACACAGAGCACACATATAAGGAGAAGCATGGAAAGGAGATGGGAACCAGTCAGGAAGGTCGGGAACACTGTGCCAAGATGTTTAAACTTTACTCAGTACAGAAACAGGGAGCCGTGAAGAACTTCAAGGGGCGTAGGGGGTAGGGAGCATGGGAAAGGGTCTTAACTAAGATTAAGGAAGATGATTTTGGGGGCAGCACTAATTAATTCAGGAAACGGTTAACGAGTCAGGCATGGAGGCTTGTAATAATTAACAGGACAGGCGGACTCTGCCCAGGAGGAGCTTCCTCTGTAGTGACAGCAGACAGGCTACACACAAGGTAACAACTAAGAAATTCTAAGAACAATGACTGCAGTGGAGGGAAATAAAACAATGTCCTGAGATGGACAGTTGATGGTGAGGAGCTACTTTGCATGAGTAGTCAGGGAAGGCTTCTCCGGGGAGGTGACATTTGAGCTGAGATCTGAATGATGAGAGGGGTGATACTCAGTTCCAAGTAAAAGAAAGACATTCCTGAGGTCAAAACAAGCTCGAGACAGAAAAGGCAATGGCTGAAGGATGATGACCATGGCGGGGAGGGGTACAGAGAAGAGAAAAAAGGACCGTGGGGGAGTTGGAACTCGATTCTCTGGCAGGGGCAATGGGGCTGATGTGCATTCACACATTCACAGAAGCTCACTCTGGCTGTGGTGGATGAAGGGGTGCGGACGGGGGGCGGGCAGGGGGGCAGTGACACAGAGAGCCCATCTCTGGCACACCTGGGGGATCACGGTGGCCCAGACCTGACAGCACGGGTGAAGAATGAGGGTCATGTTTGGGCTGTCCCCTGGAGGGAGAGACCGAGCTTGTTGGTGGAATGGATGAGGCAGTCACATAAGGGAGAGTAGAGGAGTCTCCTGCAGCAGCCTAGCCACCCGCCACAAGCCAGGGGGCTTTGAAACAGTGGAAATATATTATCTCATGATTGTGGAGCCTGGAAGGCCAAAATCAAGGACTCTGCAGGGTCACAGTCCCTCTCAAGGCTCTAGAGAAGAAACTTTCCTTGCCTCTTCTGGCCTCCAGGGCTGCAAGCCATCCTTGGTGTGCCTTGGCTCATAGACACATCAGGTCTGTCATGGGACCATTCTCCCTGTGTGCCTCTAGGTCCATGTCCAAATTTCCCTCTTTCCATAAGGACACCAGTCATATGGGATTTAGGGCTCACCCTACAGCAGGACAATCTCATCTTTACTTGATTCCATCTGCAAAGACCCATTTTTCTAATAAGATGACATCAACAGGTTCTAAGTAGCAGAGATTGGGAGTCGGGCAGAGGAGGGAACGCCATGCAACCTAGCACAGATGGGAATCAAGGTGACGTCCCGGTTTCGGGGCCTGGGTTGAACTTGTCAAGTGCAAGACAGCGTCCATCAGACGGCCAGCTAGAGAGCTGCAGGAGAAGGAACAGTCAAGGAGACGGTCAGGAGGCTACAGTGGCATCTGCTGGCTTGGGCTGGGGACCAGAGCTGCATACAGGTGGCAGGTGCAGAAGGGACTGGCGTAGGGTGAGGGACAGGGAGAAACTCAAGACTGATTTTGGAAGCCTCTGGTACAAATAAAGGTTTAGAGACATAAACTGGGCAAAGGATGTAAATCACCAGCTCATCACCAAAGACACGTCCAGGGGTACCAAGGAACTAATAAGACGTTTAAGCTCACCTGTAATCAAAGAAAAATCAGAGAAATGTGCATCACCGAGCTTAGGGCACAGACTTCGGGATCTGACAAATCCCAACAGTGCCTGGGCACATCCCGTTCCCTCCATAAGCCTCAGTTTAATCATCTGCAAACTGAATAGCAGTTCAGTCTGGCAACCCCTACCTCACTCGTTGCGAGGACTAAATGACTAACACATATACGTGGCATATACAAGGCACTCAGAATGGTGGCTGGCACTCTGCAAAGCACCATTTCTTTACCCAGCTGGAAACTGGTTTTACCTTTTTATTTTATTTTTTTTAAGGAAGCTCTATGCCCAACGTGGGGCTCAAACTCATGACCCTGAGATCAAGAGTCACATCCTCTCCAGACTGAGCCAGCCCAGATGCCCCTGGAAACTGTTTTTAAATGCACGTCCCCAACACCCAACCACAGGGACCACAGGAAACAAACAGGAAGAGAGAAGGCTCTTAGAACTTGGAAAATTCAGGGAAACAACGTTTATAAGAAGAACATGGTATCAAAGAGGTACGAATGCATGAAATAAATCCACAAAAAAAAAAAAGAAAAAAAGAAAAGAAATCCATGGAAAAGGACAGGTGCTTAAGGAGAAAAATAAAACAGAGAGAATACGGTTTCCAAGAAACTGAAACTATGAAAACATCAAAAAAAAAAAAGAAAGAAAGAAAGAAACACTTGCTCTTTTTAGGGAGTTGAACTCTGCACGCCACCATGCAGAACAAAACAGCAGAGAGATTATAAAATAAAGAGAGAAGGGAGGAAAACGAGAGGCTCATCCAGGAAGTGCAAAAGCCAACTAATACGATTAATAGAGAGACAAGCAGAGGGCTACTGGGGGAAACTATTAAAGAAACCTAAAAATAACACTGACCAGAACTGAAATCAAAAATTGCAGAATAGATTTGTTTAGAAATATGGGGGGGGGGGGTGGATTTCTCAAGAAACAGACAAAAGCGGTTACTTTTAGGAAGAGACAAGGCCATGGGAGGCAGGAGAGAGGAATATTTTTTTCTCTATAAGCCTTTTATTAACATTTGTTCTTTTTAGACGTGTGCATTGATGATCTTGATAAAAGTAAACAACGATTCAAAAACTCAAGTCCAACTTAAATGAGCAACAAGTCATTAGCCTAAAGTACCCCGGTTACACGCACAGTTGAGCGCATTTCAGTTATAAATGGTCGGTTCTTGGGACGGGGTACCATGCAAGCACCAAGACAACAAGAAAAAACTTGGGAAATGGTAAGTGAAAGAACGTGTTTTTAAATGTTGTACACGATAGGATTTCCTTCTTTTTAAGTTATATATGAACAAAGAAATGTATCCAAGTTCCAACTTTATCCAAGCATCCAAGATGGTGCTGCTGAGAAGGAAGGTGGAAGGAGTCTGTGTAGGGAAGATAATCAGCTGCAGGTGGACAATTCCTAATTCCACATGAGTCCTCTACCCATTTGCCTTGACAGGAGGTCACAGTAATGGAGACGTACTGGGCATTTCCTACGTGCCGATTGCTGTGCTAAGTGCTTCAGATATTTTGGCTCATTTCATGTGCATGATAACCCCACAGAGGAGACAGCACTGTTATCTCCGTCTTACAGAAAAGGAAACTGAGGCTTACAAAGTCTGGGCTCATACAACTAATAGTAGGGAAGGGAGAAGAAAGGGGTAGGAAACATCAGAAAGGGAGACAGAACATGAAGACTCCTAACTCTGGGAAACGAACTAGGGGTGGTGGAAGGGGAGGAGGGCGGGGGGTAGGGTGACTGGGTGACGGGCACTGAGGGGGGCACTTGACGGGATGAGCACTGGGTGTTATTCTTTATGACGGCAAATTGAACACCAATAAAAAAATTATTATTAAAAAAAATAAAAATAATAAATATTTGCTTTTTAGAAAAAAAAAAAAAACTAATAGTAGGGAAACCAGGCTCAAAACCAAGCAAGCTGACCTAGAGCTCATGATAATATCAAAGCCCATGCCCTCAAGAAAAAAGGCTCCACTTCAGAGTCCCCAATGCCCCCTGCCCTGGGCTCACCCCATGCCCCTGACAGTTTGAGACATTTCCTAGCATGACTACATCCTGAGAAGTTCATCGTAATTAAATCATGGGGAAATTTTCAAAGTGCTTCAGAGATGTAATGAGTTTACATTCAATTAATTCCTTCCTTCATTGGAAGAATCAGAAAGATAGATTTCCTTATAGACTCAGAGGGTTTCTCATTGCCTATTTTGAGATTTCACCCTGATGTTCCAGAAATGTCCATCAGTGCACACAGATGGTCTGGAGAAATGGGCTGGGCCTAAGGGCAGCCAACCCCAAGGAAAACCTCTAATGCATTCAGCACGCTCTCTCAACGCTTATATTAAAAATATTTTTGAATGCCAACTATGGGGGAGTCCCTGTACTAGGGACCAAGTTGCAACGGTGAAAAAGACAGCCCCTGCCTTCCACGTGCTTCCAGTCTGGGAAGGACGGAAGAGAAATGAACAAGCAATTAGGATCTAGAGAGAAGTACTATATAAGCAGAGAGTTTTAAATACTTATCAAGGAAACCCCATCTTGGACAGGGGCTAGTAGATGAAGAAGGGGAAAAGGAGATGCCCAATCCAATAAGGAGCAAAATCTCAATGGCAAGATGTGGATTTACGAAATGAGGCCCATAATGAGAAGACTGAGTTGGAATAAATGAGAGGCAAATTCTTCCTTGACCAGTTAGCAACAATTTACCTCCCAATTCAACCTGCACAGAACCAGGAGCATTCCTATTCCAAACCAGCTGGATCTTGGCTCCTTCTAGCAGGGAGGGGCTCTCCATCTCCAGGGGCTACCTGAGATGAGACTGATTCAGGAAACAGAGCAAGGAGGGGCACCTCAGTGGCTCAATGGTTAAGCATCTGTCTTTAGCCCAGGTCATGATCTCAGGATCCTGGGATCGAGCCTCACATGGGGCTCCCTGCTTGGGGGCGAGCCTGCTTCTCCCTCTGCCTGCTGCTCCACCTGCTTGTGCTCTCTCTCTGTCAAATAAATAAATAACATCTTTAAAGAAAAAAAAAAAAAGAAATGGAACAAGGGAATATGAAAATATGTAGGCACAGTAAGGTGGGTGGGTAGGACACCTTCTTCTTCTATCCATCCATCCATCCATCCATCTACTCATCCATCCACCCACCAATCTACCCATCCATCCATCTGCCCGCCTACCCACCCATCCATCCATCTATTTGAGCATTTGTTTATTTGTTCAATACATCAAAAAGTTTTATTGAGAACCTTCCATATGTCAGGACCACTTCCCCAGCATCTTCAATGATTGATTCCTTTGAAGATTGTAACAGTCATGACTCCCACCCCTGCCAGGGTACTCTCTATCCTCCTCCGTTCTTTATTGTCCTCATTCACATTCATCTCTGTCTGACATACCATATGTTTTCGTGTAGAGTGCATCATGCAACTCTCTCTGCTAGAATAGCGGTCCCATGAGAGCAGGACTTTGGGGGTGCTTTGTTTATTGTTTATCTCCAGTGCTTGGCACAACCTTGGGGATGCTCAGGGGGACTGGAAGTTCCCCTTTTCTGAATTGCCTCAAACGTCCCAGGACTGGTCACATAAGAAGTCCAGCATGGGATGGACTTTCACCTATTATGTGCAAAAAAGAAAGCCTAGGGGCGCCTGGGTGGCTCAGATGGTTGAACCTCTGCCTTGGGCTCAAGTCATGATCCTGCCAGGGTCCTGGGAGCAAGCCCCTGGTCGGGCTGCTTGCTCTGTGGGGAGCCCATTTGTCCCTCTCCCTCTGCCTGCTGCTTCCCCTGCTTGTACGCTCTCTTTCTCTCTGTCAAATAAATAAATAAATCTTTAAAAAAAAAAAAAAAAAGGCCTACAGCTACCGGATTATTATGAGGGTCAGACGAAGTAATGGATGGGAAAATGCTTTGAAAAATATGAAGTAATAAACTATTGTCACATAATAATATTTGGGTAATATTTGGGATTCACGAGCCCATAATAGGTAAGTGTTCCCTGCAGTCAGCTCATGGACAAACCCCACCCCACAGTCTCTTTATGCATAATTACAGAGTATTCCGCAAATCAGATGGGTAATCTACTTAGAGCTTATGCACAATGATTCTTTGCCCCTTCCTCCTGCCTTAAATACAATACTAATCTATTTTCCCTTTGCTTATGGGTTTTAACAAATGTTTGTTTTTTTTTCTACCCCCACCCGAACAACTAACTCACTTAGCCCCAGAGCTGTCACGGCTGATTTCTTACAAGAAGACCCGGGCTTCAGAAACTGAGAGGTTTCCAAAGAAACACTACCAAAAAATAAAAAAAGAAAGGAAAGAAGGAAGACACTTGTCAAATACACAATTCTCAGGGAGCTCATTCTCCATCAGGCCTGATGGTTCTATTCTGATTGCTGTTCGGCAAAGTCTGGAGAAACAGCTCATCATGGCCCAGAGCCAAAGTCAAATGTGGGATTAAAAGCCAGGGCACCCTGACAGCAAAGATCAGCATCCACCAGCAAGCTATTAAGGCGCCTGCCTCCCTGGTCGTTTGTTCTCACTTCACTCTGGAGGGCATAGAGGCATTAAAGCAGTCATGTCCTGACTTTTTCTTCCACTCCGTGCACATGGTAGGAGGGGAAGGATTTCAGTCTCAATGGAGCCCTGAGAATCTGCGGGGGTTACAGGACTTGCTCCTAATCACAGGGATTATAAACAGCACGGCGAGAAATGCAACCCAGGGTTCCTGACTCCCTGTCTGAGCCCAGCACCCTTTATTACTGTGCAGGATCAGAGCTCTGCTTCCTGGCCTCGGCTGCCCCGAGAGGGCTTCTCTCATCCAGGAAAGCGGAGATGTCAGAGGCACTCCTGAGGTCCCATTCCTTGGGGTAGGAGGCATCGGGGAGGGAGGGCCTGAGACTAACAAACCTGTCCAGGCCCTGGGAGAAGGCAGCAGTGAGGATCCTCAGCCTCTGATTATAGCTTCTCTGGTGTCCATGGACCCACCACCCCCTCAGCAGGGCAAGGAGAGGCATAAATCCATAGTTCAGCACCGTTCAGCTGCTCTGCTCACACACCTGCCAGAGAAACACTAGGATGGACCTCCGCCCTGCTCTCAGCAACGTGCTCTTAATGTGCTGAAATTATGTTCACAAAATGAAGCAGAGACTCCCCTGCAAAGACGGAGTAAGACTGATGCCTTAATTTAAAAAAGAAAAAAACCACCAACAACAACAAAAAAAAATCAAAGTCTTACAGGGTAAGGAAACCAAGCAATGCTGAAGCGTGGAATGTAAAAACTGGTATTTCTCCCAGGCCCCTCCAATTCCACAATGTGGACACACCCGCTCTCAGAAGGTCACGTGTCCCCTCATAAGAGAAGATTCCAAGGAGATCACATTGCTGCTAGCCACAGAATGTCACCTCAGTAGCTCATTCTTGCTTCCGGAATGGGGTGGCCCTCGTCCTGAGCACTTAAGCCCAACCACTTTCCTCTCAGGAGACCAGAACACTCGTGACCAATCTGGGTCCGTGAAGGTTTTGCTTCTCTGCCACCCACAGAGCATGAATTCCGCTTCACTGGGTCTTCCGATTTCTTCCTTGGGTGTTTGTTGGCAAATGGAATGAAAACCTAGAAAGAGAATTTCCTTTCCCTGGGTGGGAGTGATACCCAAAGCGAAGCTGAGAAGCAGGGTGGAGAAAATAGGACCAAGGGAGACCCAGCATAGGGGTCCAGGGACTCCTAGAAATGGCAACAGAAAAGGAATCTCGATCCTAGGAGGGTAGACTGTCAATAGGCATCACCTCTACATAGTGAGGCTGGTAGAGGGTAGAGCAGAGCCAGGATAGTTTGCAGGCTCCTGCCACCAAGAACCCTTGAATCTGGGTGGGCCTTACAACTTGCTTTGGCCAATAAAACATAACAAGAGATTTTGTGTAAGCTCCTGAGTCTAGGCCTCCAAGGCCTTAGTTTCCACCTGCACCTACTGACCCATGAGCCATGGGGTGGGTCAGAGACCCAGAGGACAGGTAGCACCAGGTGCCCACCACTATAAGTGAAACCCTCCTCTACCCTCCAGCCTAGTTGAGCCACCAGATGCCCTCACCTTGTGAGTGACCCCACACAACACCGGAAGAACCACCCAGTTGAACCCAGCCCATCAGAATCATGAGAAATAATAAATTGTTGTTGATGTAAGCCACTATGTTTTGGAGTGGTTTCTGACTGGCACAGGGAGTGTGGGGGAGGTCTGCGGTATCTTGCAGAATGTGGGCATGTTGGCTGTATGCTGACTACCCAACCTCCAGTACACCTACTTTGGCAATGGCACCTTAATTTTGCTTCAAAGGAAACATCTCCCTGCCCCCACCCCACCGTTATTCATCTTTTTTTTTTTTTTTTTTTTTTTTTTTTTGGTCTTTGCTTTTTATCTAAGGGAGGAAGAAGAGGAGGCCAGTAGGTGTGGCCATGTGGCCCAGGTCTGGCCAATCAACATGCCACATCCCCATGGCAACAGGGATTAGTGTGCAGGGATGAGCACACAACCCAAGTCACTCCCTGCCCATGAAAGTCAATTCCAAGGCCATTGAAGCTGGGGAAGGAAGACTCCTTCCCGTGGATGGGAGACTAAGGGGTTGTCAACAGAGTATCCAGAAGGGGAGCCACACAGGGAAAACCCCAGGCCGCAGTGACGTCTTTGGATCTGCAGAGTCTAGCAGGAGTATCTGAGGCCGGGTCTGCGCCTGGTTATTTTAAATGCATGGGCCAATACATTTCTTTTCGTCCTACGCAGAATCAAGCTAGATTTTCCATCATTCATGGCCTCTAAAGCCCTAGCTGATAACAGAAACGGAAGGATTTTTTTACTGCCAAGTTCATATTTTACTCCTCTGCTCTGAAAGAAACTAGTTAAGGAACGAAATGACACGGCTCATTTAGAAGAACAACATACACAAAAAGTACACGGGGAAGGTAAATCAATAATAGCATTAGGGCTCAAAGTTCTCTCCGCAATGGGTTGTGTGGCCAAGAGTGCTAATTGCCTGCTCCAGTTTCCACTCTCCCGTCTTCGTGCAGAAACAGGATCCCACTGTTTATCTGGGCACGCTGCAGCACAGCTGAAAGCCCATGTATCCCAGCCTTCCTTGCAGCTAGATGGGGTCTTCTAATAAGTTCTGGCTGATGAGCTGAAAGTGGGCTTGTGAGGCAAGGCTCCTGCTTCCCATCTTGCTGCCTGGAGGTGGACGTGATGACCTGAGCTCCAGCAGCTACCTTGGGCCAGAAAGACAAAAGCCTCCCTCTGTGGCAAAGCACGGTCCTGGGGATGCTGTGGACCTACTTTCCCAGCCATGGTCTCTGGATTTCTTCTGAGTAAGAGGAGTCTTTCTTGTTTAAGCCACTCTTTGTCGGGGGGGCCTCAGTTACTCTCAGTCAAAAGCAGAGTGAGCAGAAGGAAGCATCCCCATCGGTGCGGCGAGCTGTAGGTGTCTGGTTGCCATGGAGACCACCCCACCACGCAGATTCCAAAGTACAAACCCACTCAAAAGAGAAAGGCCCGATGTAAACTCCACGTCCCTGTTTCTGGTGGTGTCCCCCTCCTGCAGCCTGTAAGCCAGGAGGCAAAAGCGAATTCTCCAACTGCCCCCAGGACAGGAGCCCAGGAACACGGTAGCTGTCCAGGGCTTGAGCCCCTCTGGTTACTTTCCCAATCAGAGGGTTCCCAGGTCCTCTTGGTTCTCTAGCAGGACCATCCTTTGCTCTCGCCCTTCCCAACTCCCCTGCCTCTGCCTAATTTAAGGCTCTCAGGAGTCCAGGCATCATCTAAAGTAACGCCAGATGGGGCACCTGGGTGGCTCAGTGGGTTAAGTATCTGCCTTCAGCTCAGATCACAATCCCAGAGTCCTGGGATCAAGCCCCATGTCAGGCTCCCTGCTCAGCGGGGAGTCTGCTTCTGCCTCACCCCAGCCAAGGTCATGCTTGCTTGCTCTCTCTCTCACTCTCTCTATCTCAAATAAATAAAATCTTAAAAAAAAAAAAAAAAAAAAAACAGGACTATGATTTCTTTGGGATGCCTGGGGCTCAGCAGTTGAGCATCTATCTGCCTTTGGCTCAGGGAGTGATCCCAGGGTCAGGGATCAAGTCCCGCATCGGGCTCCCTGAGGGGAGCCTGCTTCTCCCTCTGCCTGTATCTCTCTCTCTCTGTGTGTGCCTCTCATGAATGAACAAATTAAAAAATATTTTTAAAAAATAAATAAATAAAGTAATGCAAGAGCCTCCCATGTGCCTCTCCACCATGGCCTCTCCCTGCACACTCCCAAACAGCTGGGCTGTCTGCCACCAAGACAATGCACTTTCTGAAAGTACAACTCTGGTCATCTCATCCCTTCAAAAACCTCTAGGGTCTCCCCACCAATCTAGAGAATGGAGTGCAGAGGCCTATCCATGGGGCCCCAGGTTGGTTAGAGCTGGGTCCCAACCTGCCTTTCAGCTGTCCCCTTCCAACCAAACCAACCACCATGCCTCAACATTCCTGTTTTCCTTGGCCATGCTTCCAATATCCTGTTCTTTCTGCCCAGAATTCATTTCCTTCCCCTGCTCCGGGCCCATCCCCAAGCTCTACTTACTCTTTTAGCCTGAGTTTCATCCCTGAAGAAGTCCCTCCCTAATTCCTCACTAGAAGTAACCTCTCTGCCCCAGGCTGCTTGTCACCTTGTATATGTTACCTTCACACAACTACATGCCAACCTGTCTCAGGGTGACAGGAACCCAGCTGACCTTAGCCCCTTGAAGGGAGGGATTACATCTTGCTGCTTCTACTTTTTTTTTTTTTTTTTTTAAGATTTCATTCATTTATTCATGAGACACAGAGAGAGAGGCAGAGACATAGGCAGAGGGAGAAGCAGGCTCCCTGCAGGGAGCCTGATGTAGGACTCCATCCCAGGACCCCGGGATCACGACCTGAGCCAAAGGCAGACATTCAACCACTGAGCCACCCAGGCGTCCCTACGTCTTGCTTCTTTACATATCCTCACAATGCCTTCCACACAGTAAATGGTGGATGGATTGGCCTTAAGACAATCCACTCCCTGCTCCCATAGTCTGGGCAGCTACTCCCCAAGGAAGAAAATTAACGCTCATTCTGCAAACAGAACACATGTCTGGATCATCTCTCAAATTGCACAGGCCCTTGACAAAGCTTTGATGACTGGCTCTTCTCCCCTCTTGTGAGTGAGCCACCATTGAAAAGCAATCATGAGCAATCCCACGGCCGGCTTTCCACAAGACACTTGTGTTAATAACACGTGTAGAGATTTGGTCTTGGCAGGCAAAGGCTATAAAGGACAAGACTTAACCAATATTAACTTTGATCTGCTGCACTCAGAGTATCTTGCAAAAGAGCTGACCCTCTGCAAATGCTCTGTAATGTGATTTGTATGAAGATGTCCATGAAAGATGATGTCAGCTTCTCTCTCTTATTTAAATTGCAGCAGAAGACATTTAGATTGGATGAGTTTCTAACAAGCTAGCTAAACACTCAATTGGGTTACCAAAAAAAAAAAGTAGAGACTTGCTTCATAAAAGTCTTGGAGAACAAGCTACACCCTCCCCTCCCCCCGCCCCAGCTGTCTGGATTTGGTGAAACATTGCCCTGTCTGGTGGCACAGCGATGCCTGAGATGACTCCCAGAAGGCCCTGCCCGTACTGGGATTTTTCAGACACAGCGTGAGATCTAATGAGGACTGTGCATCAAGTGAGAATTTAAGCTCACGCTCAAGTTCTCCAAGCAGCAAAGACCCGCCTCTCGTCTTTCTTTGGCACATGCTAAGGAGCCCAGAGGAAGAGCCCGAGTCCCCAGTTGGCAGCTGCCCAGTATCACCTGACCAACTGGGAAATGCCCCTGAGAGTAGACCTGCCCCCTCCCAACGCAGGCTGATATCAAAACCAACCCGCCTTAGGAGCCAAGACAACTGCCAAGCACGGGGTGGACAACCACGGCAACCTGTGGCACATAGGCCTGCAGCTGGGGACCAGAGGCTACAGTTTCCCCCTGGGATTCCCCCTCCAGGGTCCAAGGCCCCTCCCTCCATACCCAGTGCCCCTCTAACCATTGCCCCAACCCCATATATGGGCTTGCCTGGACTCTTAGTGCCATAGCTACTTAGAGCCTCTGAAGGGATTCTACAGCTTCCAAGTACCAGTTCATCCTTCATTACATGGTGGTCCCTGTTAGAACAGGGCTCCTCGATGCTGGCTGCACACTGCAATCGCCAGTGGAGTTTGAGAAACCACTGAAGACTCATTCTACCCCCAGAGACTAGGATGTATTTAGTCCAGCGTATGTCTGGGGCCCGGGGCTTTTAAAATCTTTCCAGATGGTTCTATAATGCAGTGCGAGTAGAGCCACTGCATCAGAATGAAGGGAGTTACTCCAAAGCCAGAGCAAGAGCTCCTTGGAACCAAACTGCCCAGCATGTGAGGCCAAGTTAGCTCATTCTGCTGGACCACGGATGCTGAGGACAGTTGCCAACTTGAGGTTGATTTGAGCTGGGAAACCTAGTTTTAGCTCACAATCTCAAATTGCACACTTTTGTCCCTGGCCATCTGTCTTGATACAGTGTGCTTTATGTGACAAGGAGATTAGAGCAAAATGGTCCACATAATTCACCCTGCTTCCCTGCAAAGCTGCTTCCTGAAGATTCCTCGAACAGCCCACCCCAGCAAAGGGGCAGCAGTGGCATCGATTTCATGAGTCAAGGTCAGGTCCCCCTCCCCACACAAAACCTGGCTCCCCCAGGAAATCACCTGCTCAGGAACACCAGACATCTCATTGATGTTCTGAGACTGCCAGCCCAGGCCCTGCATGGCACAGAGCTGCGGACACCTGCTCAGACTGTTTGCCCTACAACCCGCCCTCAGAAAACCCGGAGATGGGCAAACTTCTGTAAAGGGCCAGATTGTAAATACTTTAGGCTTTGCAGGCAATCTAGCCCCGTTGTGCTTTCTCACTCTGCCATTATAATGCACAAGCCACCACAGACAATGTGTGAACAAACAGGCATGTTTGGGTTCCAATAAATCTCTACTTACAAAAACAGGCAGTGCGCCCACCTCTCCACCAGATCGTAACTTCCTTAAAGACAGAGACCGTCTCCTAGCGCTTTACATTCTGAGCACTTGGCACGGTGCCTTGGAATATAATAAATCTTCCATAAATGCTGAATGAATGAATGAATGAATGAGTGAGTGAATGAACAAATAAATGAAAAATGAGTCAATCATCTTGAGGGAATATCTATTATACATTTGCCTGCTCTAAGGGAAGATGTGTAAGAGTTACTGTCTTTGGAGCACACACATCTGACTACAGAAACTGAATCCCAAAGCCCGTTTTAACTGGCTGGTCACTACCATACACTCTCACCTTCCCCTTCATGGGAACAGAGAAGGTGCCCCAAATAAGGAGGAACGGGTATTCCCCCAAGGAGGATGCCCTGGCCCTGTATGGAGGGTTGGCCCAAGTCTGCAAGGAAAGGCAGAGGGACAAGGGGGAAGCAGGGGTTCCCCGGCCATGAGAGTGGAGGCAGCCTCAGGATGCACTTGGGGAAGGTGGGGAGAGAGGATGGGAGAGGCAAGAAGCGACGCAACCATCCAGGAGCCTCCGGGCAGGCCTCAGGGCCCCCCAGGCCAGCTGCTTAGCAGGCGGGAAAGCACACGTGGCCTCCTCCACCAACAAAAACGCAGTTACTTTCCATCACCGTAGACAGAAGGTAATGTATATCATTTCCTCCTCCACACTGTTTATAATGACACTGGAAATCTGAAGCATGAAATGGAAAAGAAAAATCACAATAATAACAGTGATGATGGTCTGTCTCCTTCCTGAGTGCTTTTCTTCCCTTTCTCCTTTTTCCTCCCTCCCCTGGCCACCCCTCCGCCTGCCGCAAGACGTGGAGGCAAGTGGAGTCAAGGTCAGGATGTGGCAGGAAGGAAGGCCCTCATTCTGCCCACACGTGTTACACAAGAGGAGGAGAAGGCCGGGCACAGAGTTGCCACCACACTGCCCTCGTTGCCCAGAAGAACCATCACTATTTGGAGTCCAGGAGCACCGAGTCAGAAGTCAGGCCTGTCCCCCGTGGTGTGTTCAGCGTCTCCTGCCCGTGCACAGCAAGGTGCATGGAGGACTCAGAAGTTTTCCCACTGTAAACTGGCCATCTGAGTCCTTTAAAAATAGAATGCTTCGCAGGACACCTGGGTGGCTCAGTCAGTTAAGCAGCTGACTCTTGATTTCGGCTCAGGTCATGATCTCAGGGTTGTGAGATCAAGCCCCACGTCAGGCTCTGTGCTGGGTGTGGAGCCTGCTTAAGATCATTTCGCCCTCTTCCTCCACCGTTCCCCATTCCCCCTCTAAAAATAATAAAATAACAAAATGCCTTGTCATATAACCCTTAAGGGTGCCAACCCCTTGACTATGAGTTTCAGCATCGGTGTCTTGCAGCCTTGCTAGGCAAGAAGCAGTGGTGGCAGGAGTGGCAGGTGCCTGTTACAAGCCCCCGGAGGGAGGCTGTGAATAGTCCTGGCTAGAGAAGAGCCCTTCCCCATGTTTTCTCCACACACCATGCTACACTTAACTGGTCAAATAGGGCAGGCAGCTCCTATTCCCCTCAAGCCAACCCAGTAGTCCTCCTCACTATTTGGCTGAGGACTAATGTCAAGGGAGGTCTTAGCCCTAAAACAGACAAATATCACCTCCCCGGTCATTGCAACTCAGTGCAAACAACTTGCAGAGAACAGGCTCTAGGTAGGAGGCCCTGAAGGCTCCTCAGTCCCCAAAATCTTGAAAAAGCACATTTGAGAGAGGAGCTCCACTTTGGACAGCTGCTTGATACTTCCCAGGTGGTCTGTCCAATCAAAGTGATGCTGGGACAGGGTCTGCTCTAGGTCCAAGCGTGTTCAACATCCTTAGCGGGGGGTCACCCTGGGGCCCACCATTCTTCTCAGCCTCATAAAGAGGAAAATAATGGTTCTGAGAGACACAGGACAATGATCCTGGCAGGAGCCCCATCGGAGCCCGTTCGCATGCTCCCCTCATGCTGTCTTATGGTACTTTGGCTGTGGCCCAGGCCGTCTCAAGGTTGTCCAAAAGACCTCACTTTGGAAAATCTCCATTAGGACATATCAGGGCTCCCTACCTCTCAGGCAGTAAGACAGAGAAAGGTATCAGCAATTACGACATCCAATCTGGGATCAATGAAGCCAGTAGCACAAAAGCTCAGATTTCTGAAAGCCCTATTCCATGGCTGCTCCCCACATCCAGCTCTTCTCTCTCTACTATTTTCTCTAGAATAAGCCTTTCCAGCCGATCTACCTGAAATCTCCTCCCTGAATCTCTCATGCTACAATGTGAGTCCATTCTGCACCTCCGTTTTCTCCACGGGAATGGACAACAGCTGGTCACCCTTATCCCTCCAGACTCCAAGGCCATCACTGGAGAGTGTCATTAACTTCTGACAGTGAGCCAGTTATTTGGAAAAAATATTATTTACCATGTGCTGCGCAAAAACAGACTCAGCCAAAATCTCCTTAAGGGAATCACGTCTTTCGTAAGAACCTGGCTCCCTATGGGATTAAATAATAGATATGAAACTGCCTCTTCATGATTGCAAGTGAGCTTTTTGATTTTTGATTGGTAGGCTGCCTCTCCCTTCTGCAGGTTCCTGGCTCTATCTATCTATCTATCTATCTACCTATTTATTTAAATTTTATTTATTTATTCATGAGAGACACCGAGAGACAAGCAGAAACATAGGCAGAGGGAGAAGCAGGCTCCCTGTGGGGAGTCCGATGCAGAACTCAATCCCAGAACCCCAGGATCACGACCTGAGCCAAAGGCAGACTCTCAGCCACTAAGCCACCCAGGTAGCCCTCGTGGTCCTATTTATTCCACATGAGTGTTCCTTCCTTGAGAGAGAATCGACACTGACTCAGAGATTTCTAGTTAATACAAGCCTCAACAAAAAGAGATATCAGAACCAGAGCAAAGAAAATTAAAATGGTGACCCTTGATGTTTTCGCCTCTTCAGATTCATCTAAACGTTTATCTTTCGGGACAATGACTTCTTTCTCACTCAGATAAAAAGATACTCAATTGCAGGTTTAAATTTGCCACTGAAGAGGTGAGTAGGTGAACCAAACCGAACCGCAATGCTTCATAATGCCTTCCAAGAAAAGGACTCATGCTAACAGGTGCTGGAACCCGCCCCTTGAACCATGCAGAATGAAGAAGCCCTTAATGAACCATCAAGCCCAGCATCAGTTCTCAGCACGGTCAACTGAGGTCCAGGAAGACTAAGGAGCTCGCCCAAGGTCACACAGCTACACACCAGCAACCTCTGACTTCTTGTCTGAGTTTGGTCCTAGCTCTGCTCCTACCTAGCAATTTTCGACTCTGGATAGCTCATAAATCCCTCTCTGGATTTGTTTCCTGCCTGCAAGTGGAGGCAACTGGACCAGACCTCAGCTGGGAGGCACTGTCGTTTAAGAGGGGAAGCCCTAGAGTCAGACTGTGGGTTCAAATCCTGACTCTGTTCATCTCGGGATCCGAGACGATTTACTTACACTCCCTGTGCCTATTCCTCATCTGTAAAGTGGGGGGATATAATAGTACCTGCCATATACCTCCTGGAGCCATTACAAAAATTAAATTAGATGGTCTGCGGGAAGTGCTCAGCAGAACACCTCGTAAAAAATAAAGGTGTAATAAATATTAGCTATTATAACTGTCTAATATCTTTTCCAGCCTTAACGTTGTAATACTCTAGGTTTCATTTTCTGCCTTTTCTTTTTTTCAATGGTAACATTTCTCCCCGTGAAATTCACACCTCAGGCAAAAATCAAGGGCAGACATGAGTACTGAGAATAACAAGATAATGATTATTAAAGACTTAAAGAGTGATTTAAAGAGTCAGGAGGAAAAGAAAAAAAGGCAAACGGATTCTAAGAGGAGTCATTTAAGGAGAAGTGATTAATGCTTCCAAGGCCCTGCTAATGAGAAAAAAAACACCTGTGAAATATCCTGCTAAGCACATTTAAAATACCATGTTCTTACTCTCAGTGCACAATTATATATTGTAAAGATGCATCATGGCAGCATTAGAGCAGATACACATTTCAGTGCACACACACATGCATAAATGTATGCACAGCTGCCCGTGAAAACATGTTACATCTGTACCAGGTACAATGGGACTCCGGTCAACTGACTGATGGCTACTTTTTCCCTTTCCTTTTTCTTTTTTTTTTTTTTTTTAAGATTTTATTTATTTATTTGAGAGAGCACAAGCGAGGGGAGAGAGGCAGAGGAAAAGGGACAAGCAGACCCCCCTCTGAGCAGAGAACCTGACACAGGGCTCAATCCCAGGACCCCAAGATCATGACCTGAGCCAAAGGCAAAGCCTTAACCGACTAAGCCACCCAGGGTCCCTGCTAGGTTTCCCTTTTCAAGATACTTCTTCAAAGCATCTCAGAGCTGTGTTGAAGAATAAACACAAAAGCTGTATTGAAGGATGCCAAGCACTATGGCATGTTTATCCAGATACATCGTATGTGTGTAATAAAAGTTCTCCAAGGATCTGCTCAGGGCTAATAGTAAGGATCCTGGGAAAGCCTGGGGGAGAGATAGGATGATTTTCTTCTTTTTTTTTTTTTTAATTTAAATACACCTGTATTTTACACATTGCACTCTGTGACTAGAGAGGATACATCAAAATGCTCTAGCCCAGGATTTCTTGGTGTGGCACCACTGACACTTTGGTCCGGATAATTCTTTGTGGTGCGGGACATCCTGGGTATTGGAGGGTGTTTAGGTATGCATCCCTAGCCCTTAGCCACTAGACATCAGTTCTGACAACCAAACATGCCAAATGTCCCCTGGAGGGGTAAAAATCACCCCCCAGTTGAGAACTACTGTCCTAGCCAACAGAGTGGCTATATTCAATATAAATTCTCCTGTAATTACTATAAGTAGTTATTACAGCTCAGGCCACTGAGGTTCTACTGCCTTTTTTCCCTAGTTTGGGAAAGGATTTGTAAGAAACGACTACTAGTCACCAAGGCCACTTGGTGTTTGAGCCTCCACTGTCTCCCACATCATGCTTTTACTTTTCTCCATGTATTTGTGACCTTCCAGGGGTTTCTCTAATGAACTAGCTCAAGGTCAATTTCAGAAAAGTAAATGCTATTTTCTAAAAAAGTAGAAGGAGGAGATGACGACAATACATATAGATAATTTTTAGAAACTCTTTTTTTTTTTTTACCAACTACATTGAAAATCAGAAGTAAACTATTTTATTTTAGATCTCCATACTTAAACGACCATAATACACTGGCCTGATGATTTCATTCTAATTGTTCATCTTTCATGCTCCCAAAATTCATTCGTACATGTCCCAAAGACTATTACCCTCTGCTTTTGCTTGTTTCCTTCCTTATTTCACTTTGGTTTTTGCTATGCAAACCTTATGAAAGGTTTTTTGGCCCTAAAAGAACTAGAAAAGGAGACACAGATGCCTAGCCAAAAGCAGAAAGACAACACAGAACAGAGTTCTTCAAATTTTGCATCTATGGAACCCCTACTAGAATGTTTAAAGATTAAGTACTCCCTCACTCCTTTTTGTTTGTTTGTTTGGTTTTTTTGTTGTTGTTGTTTATGATAGTCACACAGAGAGAGAGAGAGAGAGGCAGAGGCACAAGCAGGCTCCATGCACCAGGAGCCCGACGTGGGATTCGATCCTGGGTCTCCAGGACCGCGCCCTGGGCCAAAGGCAGGCGCCAAACCGCTGTGCCACCCAGGGATCCCCCTCACTCCTTTTAAAATTGACATTTAAAGATGTTTTCATCTTGAGTTTAAAGAGTTGCAAAAGATGTCATATCTGGTATATAAATATTGATTTCTTTAAATAAAACTGTTTCATTGGTCAATTAAATGTATCCACTGGTATCTAAATAGCATAGGGATTTTATTCCCTGCCTCTATTATCCATTTAAAAATATATATAAACAAGCTTCATGGGGGCGTCCAAATGGCTCAGTCGGTTAAGTGTCTGCCTTCAGCTCAGGTCATGATCTCAGGGTCCTGGGCCTAAGCCCTACATCAGCTCCCTGCTCAGGAGGAAGTCTGCTTCTCCCTCTGCCTCTGCCCCTCCCACCCACTCATGCTCTTTCTTTCTCTCTCAAAAAAATAAATAAAATCTTAAAAAAAAAAAAAAAAAAAGCAACTAAGCCATGTTGTTCTCTCTGTACTTCTCTGCTTATAGGCTATATTCTAAAACACACAAAAATGCACAAGCAACCACTTGTGCAAAAGTCCAAAAACTTACATCATTCCTTTCTCTCCTAGACTTGTATTTCAATTCCATTTCCACACAGAATTTTATCCTAAAGCAACTTATATTTTATACTAGAAAGTCTATTATTGATTTCTTTGCAATATAATTTAATTTTTAGGAAAATCCATGTGGGCTTAGGGCCCTAATTGCATAAGTAACAATTTCCTGGATTGAGTTACCATTACAGAATAGATTTCTAACAACAAAAATATAATACATTGTTTTATGATTATTACACATTAAAAAGTAAAATATTCTTGGAAATGCATATTTTCATGGATGAGGCATTTTCCCTGTTCTTTTCAATTCATTCATATATCCATGGACAAATATTAAGTGGTCATCACTAGAATCAGACAGATCTAGGAATTAATTTTATTTCTATTTTTCTTTCCTTTCTTTTTTTTTTTTTCTTTTTTAAATGTAAGCAAACTAAAAATGTGTCCACATAGAGGATGGGAAAAAATAGATACTTTGTTACAACACTGTCATTTTATCCTCTGACTTTTATCTAAATTACAGGCCCCAAACCCCAGAGTGGTCCATCATGGAAAACCCAACTTTTAAGGATCCCTCTGCTAACAATATGATTAGATCCACAGTCAAAGGACAAGACTGCCTGAACCACTAAAGCATTTATGCCCAGTGATGAGAGGCTTCACTTTTTCTGCAGCAGCACCAACATCCCAAGGGTCTCCCTTACACATGGACATTTTTGCCACCCAGAGACAAGGTAATAAGGCAAGAGTATGCCTTTCTTTTGTAAAGCAGGAGAGGGCAAATGTGTAAGGGAGTGTGAGAAAGGAGAACCGGTAGCCAGGGGCATCCTCAGGCAGAGTGGTTTTAGGAAAGAGAGCCTGTGAACACTGAGGACCTACAAACTGATTTTGTGAAAAGCATCCGTGCCCCCTGTGCACCACCTGCGAGGCCCCTGCATGCTCTGGAAGGTATGTGGATCCCGGTTTGATGGCTACTGACTTAGGTGACCTCTGGGAGATCCCAAATCATAGGACTGTAAACACAGGACAGAGGAGTCAAACCCTGATCAACCGAGACAGAAAAGCATGACTTTTGGTGTGACGGACACAATTGGAATACACAGCACCACCGTGGTACATTCACGCCCAGAGACAGGCTCAGAGATCACCAAACCACATGATCTAATGCCCAGCTCATAGGAGATCGGGGGACTGGGGAAAAAGGTTTATAGCACCCCCAAGGAAGCAATCAGCCAAATTCACAATGTGGAATACTCTATGGGTATAAACAACCCAATTTCTCCAACAAATTATTGAAGCAGGGGGAAAAAACGGGATTGTTCAAGAATAAAAGACAATGAAGAGATAGAACAAAAAATTCAACATGAATATCTTGTTCAGATGCCCATTCTAACAAAACAATCTTCAATGACCACTTTGAAAAAAAAAAAAATGGAGGAAATCTGAATGTGGACTGGGTGTTAGGTTACAATGAGGAATTGCTAATTTGGGTAAGTGTGATAAGATGATTATGTTGTAAAAAAAAAAAAAAAACCATTCAGTTAGGGATGTGGAGGGTTGAACTTGCAGGTGAAATTACATGATGTCTTGGATTTGGTTTTACAAAATATTCCAACCTCTCAGGAAGGTTGGGGGAGGTCAGAAAAAAATGAGATTAGCAAGTCAGAAGAAATGAAATTAGCAAGTCAGTAATGCTTGAAGCTGAATGATGGCTACTGGGGATTCTCTCTACTTTTTTTACATGTTCTCTTTACATGTTTTACATGTTTTTTACATGTCAATAATAAAAGGGCTTCTCAGGAGAAGGGAAAGAGAATATTTAATTAGCACCAAGGAGAACCTGAGTGAGGCCCTTCCTCAATACCATCTTATTTCACAAGCCCTGAGACAGCTGCCCAACCAGCAAGCCTCTCTTACAGTCTCAGAGGCAGGGGCATTCAATAAGCTGGGCAATATGTAGGGACAGAGATAAGAAGGGGCTATTAGCACCTGGAGACCACAGAGATGCACCTAGGTTGCATGGGGAGAGCCTGGAAATAACCCCCTTGGCAGAGAAATATCAGAATACACGCATCTCTATTTACGTTGCTCCTACCACATGTTACTTACCCCTGCAGCAAAGCCAAGACTTCCATCCAAGATCCGCCTCTGAAAATATAAACAAGATGTTTCAGATTCTAAGGGATGTTTCTGGAGATGAGAGGAAACCATAAGACCTCAGAGAGCTGCATGAATAAAGACTGGCCCATGCCCGAGTTTGCCAACCTGGCTGTAGGCCTGGATCAGAGCCTTTATGAAAACGGGCCAAGAACCAAGGGGGAAAAATAACTTGTTCGAACCTTCCATATCCATACCATGGCCAACCAGAGTGTTCTTTCAATGGCGCTTGGCTTCCACTGGCCCATGTGTTGCCTTTTGCCTGGCTCTCCTGTGACTTCTAACTATAAACCCTTAGTAAGTAGCTGGCCTAAAAGATGGGAGTTGACAAGTGTTTGTGAGAACCATGTGAACCAACCCAAACTCCCACACTGCAGGTAAATGGAACAAACCACTCTGGAAAACCAACTGGCAGCATTCACTGGAAGTGAACGTAAGCCTACCCTGTGCCACTCCTGAGTAGTGAAATCATCACCCACCAGGAATGCATACTTGGATTCACCAAACACTTGCATAAGAAAGCTCTCAGCAGCAGTACCTGAGCGAGCCAAAGCTAGAAACTACCCGAATGCCCACCAACAGTAGAATGGATACATCAATTAGGAGGTATTCATACCACAGAATACCACATGGCAATGAGAGCACACACAATGTATGTAGGAATGAAAGCCCATAATCAGGCAGGGGCAAGGATAAACTGGAAAATAAACAGAGTGGAATCAGCCAGACACAGAAGAGCACTTACTATATGATTACTCCATTTATATGATGTAAAAAAACAGAGAAAACTAACCTCTGCTGTCAGAGACCAGGGAGAGGGACTGCCTTGCAGTGGAGTTTTGGGGTGGGGGACAGGGACTAGAAAGGAGCCTGAAAGGCTGCTGGGGGGTGGGGATTGGAGGGGGTGGTGGTACTGTCCTACTTCTTGACCTGAGTTTCATAGACGGCCTTGAAAAACCATCAAGCCATAAAATATGCACTTTTCTATATGCATTTTATATTTCAATTTAAAAATATTTGTTTGACTTTGCAGTCTAAGATAGGGGTATAATCTATAGCCACACGAACATGTTACAGGCATGCTGAGCTGTGGATTGCTCTGACCCTCAAGACTCCCAGTAAAGCTGAGCAGCTAGTACCAGTGGCTCAGCCCTCTCCCACCTCTGAGGAGCTGCGGGCTGGATGGAAGGTTTTGACCCCAGGCAGCCACACAAATGACATTCTTCTGTAGGCACGCCATGACATAAGCAAAGTTGGCCTAATCAAATAATTTAATTAAACCAGACAGATCTAATAAAGAAGTCAGGTAAAATTTTTCCACTAGCATTCATCTGGATCCTGAAAGGAGAAAAATTGGACTTTTTTAATGTCACTAAAGCCTTTATTCCACTTTTAGACATTTATTTCAAGGAACTAATCAGATATATGCTCAAAGGTTTATGTTCATCATAAAGGTATTCCTAAAAAAAAAAAAATCAAGAAAAAAGGACATAACTTAGTTGTCTAACAGTTGAGGGATGGCTGAAGTATAATGCATCCTTACAGCAGAATATGACAGTCAGTTAAGTAACCAAAGTGATCAAAATAATCAAAAAAAACATTTAGGGATTTAGGGAGAACACTTATATCAAGTGAGGAAAAGTAGTTATAAAACATTACATACAATTTGATCCCTACCATGTAAAGAAATAGATATGCATACATTTGTGTATACTCAAATACAACTGAACAAATAGGTTCAGGGTTTGGTTTTTTTTTTTTTCTGAGAAGTGGGATCAGAAACTTTTTATTATTATTTATTGTTTATAGCAGCAATGTCCACAATAGCCAAACTATGGAACAAGCCCATATGTCTATCAACAGATGAATGGACAAAGAAGATGAGTGTGTGTGTGTGTGTGTGTGTGTACATATATATGTATATACATATATAGAGAGAAAGATGAATACAGGTAGACAAATATGGTATATAAATCAGTATATATATATATACATACATACACACACAGTATGAAATATTACTCAGCCACCAAAAAGAATAAAATCTTGCCATTTGCAACAACGTGGGTGGAACTACAGGGTATCATGCCAAGTGAAATAAGTCAGAGAAAGACAAATATTGTAGGATTTCACTCATATGTGGAATCTAAGAAACAAAACATGAACAGAGGAGAGGGAAGAAAAAATAAAATAAGATGAAAATTGAAAGGGAGGCACAGCTAAAAGACTCTTAACTCTAGGAAAAACAAACTGAGGGTTGCTGGAGGGGAGGATGGGGTAACTGGGTGATGGGCATTGAGGAGGGCACACGATGTAATGAGCACTGGGTTTTATATGCCATTGAAGGATCACTAAATTCTACCTCTGAAACTAATTTTTAAAAATCAATAAATTTTTTAAAAATTGAAGAAGAGGGCAGCCCGGGTGGCTCAGCAGCTGCCTTCTGCCCAGGGCGTGATCCTGGAGACCCAGGATGGAGTCCCACGTCAGGCTCCCTGCATGGAGACAGCTTCTCCCTTTGCCTGTGTCTCTGCCTCTCTCTCTCTCTCTCTCGCATGAATAAATAAAATCTTTAAAAAAATTAAAAAATTAAAAAATTGAAGAAGACACTTTTTTTATTATTTCTTTAGCTTTTCCATCCTTTACAAGCTTCCTACAATTAAAATGTATTTTAAAGCAAGAACACAAATTTTGAGTGAAGCCACTTTAGAGAGCAGCAGCGGAGGGCAGAGTCTACGTGTCTACTATCCCAAGTGATTGGCGCAGCAGCCCCCACCTCAGCCGAATGAAAAGTGAGGTGTGCTCAGGGCGCCAGAGCACATCTCTGTGGACTCCTGTCTTGGGCCACCTCTGTCTCCCAATGCCAAGCCTCTTCCCACCCTTCAGGCACACTTCCTATGCAGAAAGGGTCAACGCAGGCCCACGTCAGCTACCTTGGCTGGTCCTTGGCCGGCTTATGGAGACTCAGAACTTGAACCTCTCCCTCCATTCCCTGGCAGGGGTGGGGCTGTGTGTCTACACTGTTTTCCAAACAAGGTACAGGACACCTGCTTTCCTCTCCCAGGTCTCGAATTGTTCAGCAGCAGAGAGGGCCTCCAGGACCAGCCCCCAGTAGAATCCTTGAGGCTCTGAAGGTTGCCCCAGGCTGCCATCAGGTCACACCTGCGTTACTGCATTTTTGTGACTGGGGGGAGGGGAACTGTCTGTGTGCCCCTCACAGGAGGGAGGGAGCACCCGCAGCCTGTGCACACATTTCCTCAGACTCGGCCTGTATCTTTCTCCCACTGATCCTTTCAATGGGAAACCTCAGCCAGGAGGGCAACTAGAAGCTGAGTGGCATGGATCCTTCTGGCGAATCACCAAATGTGCTAGTGGTGGTGGGCTGGGGGACTATGCCTCCCCACAGAAGCTTTCAGCAAGTTCTCCTGCTGATCTCTGTGGTTACACCAATACGAGACAAATGAGGGGCTCTAAGCTCCAAAGGGGATGAGGGCGCCTCTGCGAAGGGAAGGCCCCTCTTCCCTCCCGAAGAGCCCCCACAGCGTTGGCCAGGGCCACATGGGGCTTGGGGGCACCCCCTCCGCAGGGCAACCCACCCCAGTGCAGCTCAGGCCTCATCTCAGTGCAAAACAACTGGGGAAGATAAAACCATGGGCCGCTCTTCCCCAGAAGGGTACAAGGATGGGACCCCAGAAAACCTGGCATGGCTGTCGTGAAGGAGAAAGAGGGTTAGGTGACCTGGTGCCCTCTCCTCTCCCCCCCCCGGGGGTGTTTCTCACTCAGGGACTAGGTTTGGAAAGGTTTTCATTACCTGTCAACAGCAAGCTGGGATCAGGCTGTGTGCCCTGAGTCCTGCGTCTCTGAGAGGCTCCAAACCTCCCACTCAGGAGAGGAGGGGGAGGGCGAGGGGAGGTCAGATCTTACCTGTCATCAAATACCTGTCTTACAGGTCTCTAACACAAGAGTGTCTGGCTTGCCAACTACCTAGACCATGTTTTAGTTTCTAGATCCGGCTCACAGCATGTTTAAATGGATCTTAAATCACTCACTCACTTACCACTCCTGCAATCTCTAAGGCTGCCTGCTGCACGATTGCAGGGACTTTATGCTCCTCAAGACACATATGGATGGGTCCCTCTAGACCTATGGACCAGGGGGTCAAGGGCTGGAGAAAGGAAAGGAATCTCAGACAGATGAGGAGGGAGGCGGGGGTGGGTGGTTGTGGAGCAGTGGGGTGGGGTAGGTGGCATGACGTGTATTGTGGGGGATGAGTGGGGAATGCGGGTGGGGGGTGTATGTGTATGGGGTACATGAGGGTATATGGGATGTACAGGGTGGGGGACATATGGAGGGTTGGGTTTAGAGGTTGGGAGGGATGGGGTGTGCACATGGAGGGAGGGGAGTATAGGAGTACTTGGGGGTATTTGGGGGAGTGTAAGGCGTGAGGGAGGGAGAATGTGAGGGGATGAGATATAGGGGCACAGGGGCCATGTGGGGGGTGGGGCATGCAGGCACAAGGACGAGTGAGGATGCTGGGCGGATGGGTAAAGGAAGTGCAGGGGTGGGGGGGTGGGATGGGCATATGTAATCTGTAGGGGCATGGGAAGATGAGCCTGTGTGTATTCATCCCAAAGGGATTCGGGGAGCATTGGAATGAAAAGAGGAGATAAATGAGAAGGGGAACAGATGCCCTTCCTTCCCCCAGGGGTTTGCTATCACCCTGGCTAGCTCCAGGACACAGGGCAGGCCTGTTAGACAACCAAACTGGGCACCTGCCCCAGGCCTCACGGACACTAGCCAGAAGCTAGAAACCAGGCAGGGGCTACAGGAGCCTTACTAACTGGGCTCCCTTCCTACTCCCTTCACACAGGGAGGGGAACAGCTGCAGACCCCGGCTCTCCCAGCCTGGTGGGGAGACGAGGAGGAAAAGACAGAACGGAGAAGAACAAACATCGCCTACAACCTGCAGGTGTGGCCAGTGAGTGGCATTAGGGAATCTGCAGCCCTGCCTTGTGGTTTCAGAGCTTGCTAAGACTCCCCCCCACCCCACCCCCAAACCTCAGAACCGGAGCAAAGCAACTCACCTGTCCGCTAGAGAATACGAACACGAGGGCCGCCCCGGCTGCCGTCAGCCCCCAGGTGAAGAAGGTCCCCAGCAACGCCTGGAGCACAGCGCTGTGGCCTTGGAGCATGCTGGATACAGCTGCGTGCAGAGGAGCGAGAGAGGGTCAGCCACGGCCAGTCTCATCCAATGACGCCCACACGTGCTAAGGAAGGTGTCCCTAACGCCCTCCACCTGGGCTGGCCCATCATCACCTGGCTGGGTGCTCCGCCCCTTAAGCTCTCCCACCTAAGTGCTGACCAGACCTTTGACGGCTCCCCATGGAGGTGCGTGGGGCAGCCCCCTCATGACTTGCCAAGGGCATGCTCCACCAGCCACCATTCAACTACCCCATCGCCTCTTCAACTGCTACCCCCTGTGTGTCATTTATGGCCCCATCAACAAATCCCAAATGGCCCTGGCTCCAAGTCACCCTTCACCTGGTTCCCCCCGCCCCCCAGAATGCCTTCCTCCCCGCCTCTCTCCAGGCAGGAGCCAGAGCACATTCTGCTACCCACCTCATGCCAACTTCGACTCCACGCTTGCCGGACCTCCCCCACACCACCCCCGTCCTCTCCCGCCCCGGCGCACATCTGCGGTGCTTTCTTTGGGGGGGCTTGCCTCCTTCGTCTTATAGATCATGTGTTGAAGAACAGGGATGACGCCCTTTCACACTTGGCACCCATATAAAATCGGGCTTCCTGGCATCTAAAGCATACTTGGTGGGGCGCCTGGGTGGCTCAGTGGTTGAGCATCTGCCTTTGGCTCAGGGTGTGATCCCAGGGTCCTGGGATCGAGTCCTGCATCGGGCTCGTCCTCCACCGGGAGCCTGCTTCTCCCTCTGCCTGTGTCTCTGCCTTTCTCTGTGGGCCTCTCATGAATAAATAAAATCCTTTTTAAAAATTAAATAAATAAAAATTAAGAATTCTTGTTGTACTGAAAAGGGGCCACTTACCTGGATAGGACACTCAGCAAGGACAAGGAGACAGAGCCATAAGTGGCATTTCCCCGTCAATTGCTGACATGGAACTTATACCACTGCCCACCAGGGGAAGAAAGGGAGGTCCCATTCCCTCTTGGTTGTGCTCAGAGAACCTCCTCTAGACTTTACCACGTTTTAAACTCTAGCTCTGAAATGATAGGGAATCTGACTCTTGCTGTGGAAAGTTACAGGGCAGAGAAATCCACTTGTTGAAAAGCCCTGTGTTCTGGGACACAAACATCAGGCCTCAGAGCCTCATCTCAAAGGGCTCATTCAGCTGCCCACAGGTCTTCCAGCACCCACAGGGCTGGACACGACCCCAGTGGGCTCAGCCCTGCCAGGTCCTAGCACTCTGTGAGCAGCCAGCAATGCCAGGCTTGCAGATCAAGAGCTAAAGAAGCTGATGCTGTTTGATCCTATAAGGAAACTGTGGCAGAAGGTAGACAGGGGGCCCTTATGCCAAGGGGCTCGGCAGCATGGCTAGGATCCCAACCTGGTAAGGCTGTGAGTCTCAGCAAGCCCAGGTGAGCCCAGAGGAGCCCAGGCTCAGCTCTGAAAGCCAGGAAGCCTCCAAGAGAAACAGCATCTGTGGATTTGGACTGTGTCTAAATAAAACTCAGGACGGTGACTGTAGCAAATAAAGAAGAAATTTTATATATATATATATATATATATATATTTAAAACCCACCCATCTACATACTTCATCTTGTTAAGTCACCCTAAAATGAGTGGTTTGTGTGTATTTGTAAACCAAGACATCTGGATCATTACACCAACCTTCTACTTCTAGCTGCTTGTGGATGCAATCTGAAATAGAACTTACAAAGAAAGGCATATAGCGATCGTCCTCTTAGTACTTATCCAAGACAGGTCATAACAACAACAACAAAAAAAGACAACTTTTTTTTTCAGTGTGGAATGTGCCTTTTGACAGCTACGGAAGAGAGGAAGCCATTTACATTTGCCAACAAGCCAAAGTCAACGTGGGGTTTGTGGGCCAGCCAGCAAGAGAGCTCTGGGTGTTCCTGGGGGCCAGGGGGAGGGAAAGCCCTGTTCTAGGCTGTCTCCGTACACCTGAGGACCCGAGACATAAGGAAAAGAAAACAGCAAGGCCACACACATCCTGACCATCCCGAGAATCACAGTACTTATCAGTGACAATGCCAGCCCGGTGCCCCTGCGAGGAGTTTCTTCCACTTGCTATTTTAAATCCTCACTCCTGGAAGGGTGGTCTGCGAACCCGCAGAGCCCCGGTCCCCCTTGGGAGCCGGTGAGAAATGCAGGATCTCAGGTCCTACCCCAGACTTAACTGAATTAGAATCTGCACTTTTTTAAAGTTCCTTCCACGAGGGATTCTCACGCACATTGGTCGGAAAGCACTGGAACACCTGTACGAGACCCAGAGCTTTGAGACTGAGTTCTCCTGCCCTGCGAGGGAGGGATTGGCCAGGCTGATGCCAAGGCCCAAGAGGAGGGAAACTTTTCTACCAGAGGTCGACCAGGAGCACCTTGACAGCAGGTGCGCCAGTCGTGGCACCTCGAAATCAGTTTCCGGGATGGGGCTCAGACTTCCTTGTGAGCCGGATGTGAACACACGTAGACCTTGATTATTTTGCAAGAGGCAGGATTATTCCCTGCCCCTCCCCAACTTTAAAGATGCCAACACCACCCACGTGTGTGCACATCCTGCTCCGGCAGCACAGGAGGGGCCGCTCACTGATACAGGATTTCTTGCCCTTGTCTCCCTTGCAAACCTGTTGCCCTGCTTCTGAGAGCCAGCCTCCAGATGTTGGTGATGTTGCAGGGGGGGAAGAGCACCTAAGGAGCCTGCACACACGCGCACGCACACCGACTCCATGCAGAGAATCCAGCAACCGGACTGGGACTCGGGTCTGAGCCACGGGACCGCGGGAAAGTTCCCTAACACCTCGCTGCTCAAAGTGCGGTCCGCGGACCGCTGCCCCGGGGGAGGGTTAGCAATGCACAGGCTCAGGCCTGCTGCAGGGTGACAGATCGCCAGTCAAGTCCAAGGGGCCGTGCACTCCCAGCACGAGCGGGAGGGGACGAGGATGGGCTGGAATTGCAGCCACCTCTGCTCCCCGGGGCCCCAGGGGGGCGCCCCCCTACACACACACCCCCCCGGGGGGATGCACTGAACCTAGAGGATTTGGTGAGCCGGTGTCAAAGGAAGGCAGGTCCACACCGTCCTGCTGACCCTGGGCAGGGCCGGAGGGGGCTCGGGGCAGCCTCCCCGTCCTCGCCACCTGCCGGGCCGCCCTCCGAGCCCCTCTGCTCCCCCCGGGGTGCCCGCCTCCAAACTCCCTGTTGCCCTTCCAAGTCCCACGCTCTCCTGATGGCCCCAGACCCCGGGCCTCCAGCCCAACCGAGGCGCTGAAGGGAGAAAAAGCTGACTCACTACGGTGCCCTCTCAAGCCCCCTCTCCACTTCCATGGGCCCCGCTGCCGCTGGCTCGCCCGGCCGGCTCCACTCCCGAAGGCACTTCCTGCTTGGCGCCCGCACACGTGTCCCTGCCGCCACCAGGCCCCTCCCCGGCCGGCCGCCAGCGGCTGGGCCCGCCTCGAGAATAAATTCTCTGGTTCACAGCCCTCCGCGGGCTCGGGAACTGGTGGGGCGGGTGGAGCGGAGCCCCGAGGCCACCGGGAGCACCTTCTGCAGGCCCGGGACTCCTGCGAAGCCACAGAAGCCCTGGTGAGATCGCCTGGTAACGTCCCTGACATCATTTCTGTCGCTGCACTTAGCAGCTGAGCCCCAGGCCCTGAGTGAGCCGCAGAGCCCGACGTGTGGGGGTCGGGGTGCAGGAGCCTCACTCCTATTAGCATCCCTCGCTGTCAGGGTCAGTGGCCCTCAAACGACAGCTCCCATGAGAATCACCCACCAGGAGTCAGGTCCACACGCGGAATGTGGGCACCCGCACAGGTTCTGGCTCTGGAAGCCTGGGTGGAGACCGAGATGTTCTGTTCCGAACTAGGATTTGCTAAAAATCCTAGGATTTGCGGATGCTCTCTCTCGGGTCCTTGGACCGCTCTTTGAGAACCACTGCTGCAGGTCACGGGCTTTGCTCTCTGGGCTTTCTATAAAAAGACCAGAGGGTGGAACTTCTAGATTTAGCCACAAATGAAAACAGGATGCCCAGTCAAATTTGAATTCCAGATAAACGACAAATAGTGTTTGTGTGTCCTGTGCAATATTTGGGACACGCTTAGGCTAAAAACACATTTGCTATTTGTTGTCAACCAGAAATCCTAATTGAACTGGGTGTCTCATATTTGATCTCATGAACCGACCGGAGGGTGGCCTGGTCAGAAAAACCGTTCATCATCACAGTGGCCAAAGAGCAGAGGATCCAACAGGAGCTGGCTTCTTCTGCCCAGTAAAAGGCAGCCGCCCACGCTGTGCCGGGAAGTAAGATGGCACGATGACTAGAGGGTGCTCTCTGCCCTCAGGAGATTCGCAGACCAAGAAGACACCCAGACCAACTGACTCAAGAAAGCACCACAGATCAAGGGGACTTACATAGCAGAGATTTATTTCCGCACAGTTCTAGAAGCTGGAAGTCCAGGATTGGTCCAAGATGAAAGTGCACATTTGGTTTCTGGCTTGCAGACAGCTGTCTTCTCGCTGTCCCCATGTGAAGAAAGAGTCCCCTCTTCTTTCTCATCGGGCCGCCAGTCCTACCGCATGAGGACCCCACCCCTCATGGCTTCATTTAAGCCTAATTACCTCCAAAAAGCTCTATCTCCAAATGCAGTCATATGGGGGCTGGAGGGGTGGTGAGTAGGGCTTCAACATATGAATTTCATGGGTGGAGCTCTCCTTCGAGGGACCGGTGTCCTTACAAGGAGACCCCAGAGAGCTCCCTCACCCCTTCCACTGTGTGAGGACACATGAGAAGTCTGCGACTCAGAAGAGGCCCCTCAGCCTACCACGCTGACACCCTAATCTGGGACTTCCAGCTTCCAGAACTGCCACTGATACGTATCTGTTGTGTGTGAGCCACCCCGACTGTGGTCTTTTGTTACATCAGCCCCAAAGGGCTGAGACACTCCATGTTACAGATAAGGAGACTGAGTCTCAGGAAAGCTCTGTATTGACATACAGCGTTCACAGGAGAGACTGAACACCCTGGCCAGCAGAGCCTCGGGTGGGCCTCAGGCTGGTGGCCAACCCCCAAGAGACAAATCCCACCATTTCCCTCCTTTCCCTCAATGCACCCTGCACACACATACACACACCACTGACCCAAACGTACAAACCACCTGTCTTTCTCCCATTCCCTCATGGTAAGAAGTGCTCAATAATGTTTCCTTAAAGATAAGTGCACTGGCTGTTACCTCCAGCCACCTCCCCCTTCCCTAGTCTCTCCCCCAAAGAGCAAATGTGCCCTGCAGCCTCCATAAATGGGGCAGGGGAGGAGGGACAGGGTGTGCAAGAACAGGCCAGAGTGGGCACTAATGAAACGGTGGCAGGGTGTTAGGCAGGCAAGGAGGGCGGCTGCCTCCCAAGTGTCATAAGGCCATAAAACTAACTGATAGTGACAGTCAGCAAAGGAACCCCAGGGCAGTGCAATGGTGGCCCTTTCCAGGGGAGTCACTGTGGCTTGATCTGGGTAAGCAAGCTAGCAGCACCTCCCCCTTGGAGCCTGGGGGTGGGTGGAGGTGGGGTACTGGCACCTGGATCTTTCCCTCTCTCCCCTTTTCTCCGCTCTCCCTCCCCCTCCCGCTCCTCTCTCCCACCCTTGTCTGAAATCTTGGTATCTCTTCGGAGGTCCTATAGATGCTGAGTACAGGCTTTGGAACCTGACAACCTAGAAGGAAACTCAGCTTGGCACAAGAGTTTCCTTGAACAAATTCCCCAGCCCCTGCCAGCCTCAGTCTCCCCAACCTGAGACAGTGACTCCAGCGGAGCCCCCAACACCCAACCAGGCTCCCATCAAGGCAGCCTGAATGACTATGGCCCTCTCTCCTTCCTGCCTGCCTGCCTTCACTTGATGGTTAGCTCATGAGCCTCTGTGCCAGGCACCCTGTGGGACCCTGGTGCTCCAAGGTCAACTGAGCACCTAGGTCCCTGGGAGTGGAGAGTATTCTGGGTGGGGAGGAGACCCGGGCACATGTCATTGCTGATAACTGCCCAGAGGCCTCGGAAGAAAAGGACCTCAATCTAAAGTCTTGTGATTTCTTCCTCATACTAAAGTAATATTCATTTTAATACCAAAATTTCTATATTTTTCCTAAAGAGGCCTCTTAAAAGTGCATACACTTTGGAACCCACAAAACCTGATGTGCCCTGGGTGCATATTTAGAGATTTCAGCTGGAAAACAAATAGCTTCGTCTGGTAGGCAGAACAGTGAACCCCGTGAAGATGTCCACGTCCTCATCCTTGACACCTGGGAATAGAAACTCCCCACGGAGACAGAGGGTCTTTGTGGCTGTGATGGAATGAAGGATGGGGAGATGGGGAGATAATCCTGGGGTGTATCCATGGGCCCAGTGTCATCACAGGGGTCCCCATCAGGGAAAAGAGGGAGGCAACAAAGTCAGAGGAGGGAAGGAAGCATGAGGACCTGAGCAGAGGTCAGAGCAAGGGATGTCAGTGGCATCTGGAAGCCGGAAAGGCAAGGAAATGGATTCTCCCTTAGAACTGCCAGAAGGAGCACAACCCTGCCAACACCTTGATTTTAGCACTTCTGACATCCAGAACTGTAAGATGATATACTCGTGGTGTTTTTTTTAAAAAAGCATATTTTTTTAATTTCATTTATCTATTCATGAGAGACACAGGGGTGGGGGAGAGGCAGAGACACAGGAGGAGGGAGAAGCAGGCTCCATGCAGGGAGCCCGATGCGGGACTTGATCCCAGGTCTCCAGGATCACGCCCTGGGCCGAAGGTGGTGCTAAACCGCTGAGCTACCCGGGCTGCCCCATTTGTGGTGTTTTATGCAGCTAGGTTTCAGCAGCCCAAGGAAACGAACACACTTCCAGAAGTCTGCCTGGAAGCATGTAGTTTCACTGGTACCTTTGGCACCAGGAACCACCAGGACCCACACTCGGCCCCTGACCACCGACCGTCATGACTAGGCAGGACAGACCACACAATTTGTGGGGGCCTGGCACAAAATGAAAATGGGAGGCGACTCATTCAAAAGGCAGCAAAAAAATGCCCTCAAACGTACTATCTAGGGCATCTGGGTGGCTCAGTCAGTTGGGCGTCCGACTCTTGATTTCAGCTCATCTCATGCTCTCATGGTCGTGAGATGGAGCCCTACTTTGAGCTCCATCTCCACCATGCTCTCTCTCCCTTTCTCTAAAATAAATAAATAAATCTTTTTTAAAAATACTAATTAATGAGGGATCCCTGGGTGGCGCAGCGGTTTGGCGCCTGCCTTTGGCCCAGGGCGCGATCCTGGAGACCCGGGATCGAGTCCCACGTCGGGCTCCCGGTGCATGGAGCCTGCTTCTCCTTCCGCCTGTGTCTCTGCCTCTCTCTCTCTCTCTCTCTCTGTGACTATCATAAATAAATAAAAAAAAAAATACTAATTAATAAAGCCCTTCTTTTCTTCTGCAAATTTTCTCTGCTCACTGAGGACTCCAGGGTTCCACCAGATGTTGCTTACAAAACCCCAAGCTCAGAGATAAAATTATGAGGAAACTTCAAGATGGTGACATCAGGGCATTAAAGTAAGCACAGAGCCTTTCCACGCGAGGGACCCCTCACACCTGCACAGGTATCGCGTCTGTGAAGCTGGCCCCGTCACAGGCACTGGCACGACAGGGCCAGACTGAAGGAGGCCACAATGTCAAAACTAGGAAATCGGGCCAGGGTTGGTTATTCGGCATGAAAAGTGCACAGGGAGATTTGGAGCCAGGATGCTCAGGGTGGAGGCAAAGTGGAGGTGAGAGCCAAAGGTGCTGGTGTAAGCAAGCCAGCCTGGGGAGGAGACAGAGGCAGTCCCAGGAGACTGGGAAGAGGGGCTGGACACCCTGCTGGGGGAACCCGGGGTCTGGGAAGGAGACTTTCCATTCATGGGGGAAGGAAGGACAAGGCGAGGGGAGAAGCAGGCTCGTCTGGGCCATAGGAAGCTAGTGAACCACTATGTGGGGCCCCCACGTTTTCCAGGGGCCTGTGACCTGGTGAAGACCTGAAAACAATACTGGATTATTGGCTCAATAAGAAAAAAAAAAAAAAACACCTGGAAATTTAAATCAATAAGTGTTTAACTAAATGTCCATAAAACCTGTTCATTGTTGACTTAGGTGTTCATAAAAATTTAATGACATTCAAAAAAACAATCGGACGCTCAGCCTTTCTCACTTCAGGAGAATTCCTAAGTATGCACGATAATGGCCAAGGAACCACAGCCAATCGTAAATTAAATAAGCTTAGAGCCAAATAATTTCAAAGGCAAAATTATAAAAATCTTCTTGATCATTTTATGGGGAAACTTAATATGGAATGTGGGAACATTTTAAAGTGCCTGGTGAGATCTCAAAATGCAGGAGACCTTGGGGCACCTGGGTGGTGCTGTCGGTTAAGCATCCTTAGGGTGGTGGGATCCAACTGCTGAGCACAGAGTGTTTTTGAGATTCTCTCTCTCAATCTCTCTCTAAAAAATAAATATTTTTTAAAAATAATACAGGAGTTCTTTAGGGGCCTGCAAAGATCCTAAGAGGCCCCAGGGAATGGGGAAGGAGGCAGGATTGCAAGAAACTGTATTCCTCTCTCCAAGTGGGAGCAGAAGCAAAAGTCCTCTCATCAGCTGAGGTTCATGGGGGGCTGATGATAGGAGTGGGTGAACCTTTCCACGGAGGACAGTGATCTCCCTCTGTCAAACCCCCCAGGGAATAGCACCAGCAAAGTGAGAGCCACAGAAGGTGGGATGGTGGGGAGGGAGCACTCCTCACGTGCAGAAGGGAAGCAGGTGGGGAGGTGGTCCCTCAGCCGTCCACTGTCAAAGAGAGGAAGAGATCCCCAAGTGTCTCCAAGGCCCCATCAGACCGGGCTGGGTGGGAACAAGGCTGGGACTGGAGATGTGTGGGTGCTGTGTGGGGTCATCCGAGAAGCCCCGTGTAGTGCACTGAATGGTCCGCCCCCAAAACGATATCTTCACAGCCTAACCCTGGTGCCCCTGAATGTGATGTTATTTGGAGAAAGAGTCTTTGCAGATGTAGAGATCTGGAGGGGATGTCGTCATGGATTAACCAGGTGGTGCTAAACCAGGGACACATGTGCTTGCAAGAGACAGAGGGGAGAAGGCCAGGACACGGGGATGAGAAAGCCATGTGAAGAGAGGCAGAGACTAGAGTCTCTAGGGCCATAGCCAAGGAGGGCCAGGAGCCACCACCAGCCGGCTGGGACAAGGAAGCATTTCCCTAGAGCCTTCAGAGAGCGCAGCCCTGCCTACATCTCACTTTCTGATTTTTTAGCCTAGAACCATGAGGGAATCATTGTCTGCTGTTTCAGGCCCCCCAGTCTATGGCATTTGGTTATGGCTGCTGGGAAATAAATGCACCATGACTCCGATCATTGCTACCACAAGCAGGTGGGGAAGCCCCCAAGCACCAGGAAGTGCCCTGAGCAAAATGCACAGTGACCTCACCCTCCCCATCCCTCTGCCATCAGCAGGCTGGTAAGCAGACAGGTGCCGGATCCCCAGACATCTGACTGGGCTCTCCATTTTCCTGAATGATCCATCCCTAAATGAACTCTTGTCCTATTTCCCTGCCAGCCTTTCTGCCAGCTGGGCCAAGATTCCTGTCTCTTCCATGCATTGGAGTAAGGGAGGCTTCCCCTTCCAGCCCCCCAACCCATGCCCCCCGAACCCACGACAAATCACTGTAGGGAAACCTAATTCATCCTCAAACACATCACTTCAAATTCTTCCCAAAAAATGTCTGTGGAAGGTGAATAAAAAGAGTAAAATACCTCCTAGCCAGAGAGCGTTTCTCAGACACCTGGGTTCTTGTGCAGAAATCCCTCCTTTGGGTCTGTGGGTTTTTGCATGACAGTGCCCAGGTGGGCATGAAGGGAGGTATTTATCACTTAAGCCAGGTGTGCCCTTGGACTTGAGGACCTGCCAGGGCACAGCAGTGACAGAAGCAATTAAGGAGGAAGCACAGAGGCTCCTTCCAAGGCATCAGGGCGCTGTTGTTTAAGCTCCAATTTTGTTTTTTTGGGTTTTTTTGAGGGGGGCAGGGCTTTATGCCAGTAACTCACTGGGCAATCTTGGGCTGGTTTCTTTCCCTCTCTGAAGCTGCAAAATGTAACAGCTGGACCAGGCGACCTCTGGGGACCCTCCTGTGCTGAGTGTGGATTCTCCGAATCATCAAAGCAAGACAGTGCCAGACCACAGACTGGGACCAAGGCTTTACCCAAGTGTACCTGAGGGGCTCTTTTGCGTCCCAATTTAAGTAAGAGAGAGAGAGAGAGAAGGGGAAGAAGAAAGGAGGGAGGAAGGAAGCCATCTCTTTGTTCTAAAATGGACTTTGTCAACCTAACAGGAGGTAACCAGGCTTCCTAATTCAGCTTCCACTCTCATGCTCCTTATCCGTTGAACTGTGTCCTGTGCCCCTGGCCTCTGCCACTGAAATCACATGTTGGAGTCCCAAACCCCAAGCCTTCAGAATAGGACCTTATTTGGAGATGGGGTCTTTATAGAGGTGATCAAGTCAAGGTGAGATCCTTATAAGATGGGCCTCCATCCAATATGTCTGGTGTCCTTATAAAAAGGGGACATTTGAACACAGGGACACACATAAAGGAAAGACGGCATGAAGAACCACAGGGAGAAGACGGCCGTCTGCAAGCCAAGGAGAGAGGCCTGGACAGGTCCTTCCCTTGGGGGCCCTCAGAAGGAGCCAACCCTGCCCACACCTTGATTTCGGGCTTCCAGCCTCCCGAACTGAGGCGACCCATTTCTGTTGTTGAAGCCACTCCGTCCGTGCTGCTTTGTTATGACAGTCCCAGCAAACTAACACAGGGCAGAAGGTCACTGTGGTTTACACCATATTTCGCGCTGGGAAGCACTTCCAAGAGCTTCTGGTCCAAGCCCCTTCCTTCCCGGATGGCAGTGCAAACCCTAGGCCTGCAGGCGGTTTGTGCCAGGGCTGGGGCTAGACCCCAGATCTCCCCTTGGCCCCATCCCCCCCACCACGTGTCACACATTTGTGAGTCCTTAATCATCCTAGACTGTCCGGTCCGAGTCACAGCCTTGCAGCTCAGCCATGAAAATGATTATTGTAAGCAAAACCACAGTGACATGGGTCAGGATATCAAAGCTAATAAAAATGTTTCAGGTTTTTGCCAGGCGTACTGCAAACAACTGACATTCCCATTCCGTGTCTTAACACATCCCGAAAGCAAGAGGTGTGAATACTGTAGTTATTTTCCTAGTAAGAGTTCTAAAACTATTTTTAAATATTATGTAATTGAGAAGCGTCTGGGTGGCACAGTTGGTTAAGCCTCGGGCTCCTGATTTCAGGTCAGATCTCAGGGTCCTGAGATGGAGCCCCGAGTAGAGGTTCATGCTCAATGGGGAGTCTGCTTGAGGATTTCTCTCCCTCTCCCTCTGCTCCTCCCCTCTGCAGGCTCTCTCTCTCCCTCTCAAATAAATACATAAAATATTTTTTTAAAGAATTAATTAAATTTTTAAAAATACGATATAATTGAAACTTTACACAGATTCACACTGGCCTTTGGTCTACAGTCATCATAATGGGCAAAGCTTTACAATCTTGCTGCACATTCAGGAAACCTCAACGGGGATCTGCAGGAATAATAGAGATAGAAAGCCCTTCCACACGAAAGGCACTCGAATAAATCATTTGCCTAATTAAACAGAACGATGGTGCCCTGCAAACTGCCCTGTGCCCTCTGCTCCTGCTAATGGGGTTGGCCCATCAGTATGATTTCTTAGGAACTCCCTTAATAAAGCTATAGAAATTATAGGGAGAAAAAGATATTGGTCATCCAATGCTCAAGAAAAAGTTAAGTTAGTGAACACAAATGCAGTAGACTTTTATGCGGTTAGTAAAAATGATAAATATCACACCAACATAGGAAATATATTTTGTGAAAAAAAGCAATAGAAAAAAATATGCCGTTTTGTGATGATGCTAGTAAAAACTACGCTAGTAAGACTAAATGAATTCATACAAATTAGCAGGGGCATTGGGTGACGGGAATGCAGAGCTTTTCCCCCTTTCCGTAATGCGATGTTCCTTTTATAATTTAAAAATATTTCAATAAGGCCTAAAAGAAGGTGAATACAGGAAACAAGGCTCACTGGGCGTAAATCTTAACACGTAAAGCCCTATAGAGATACCATGTCCAGCACAAGACTGTCAGTCCACAGAATAGACTCTGTGCTTGTATCCAAAGCCACCTGGATGTTTAAAACACTCAGCTCTTTGGAAAGCCAGGTTCCCTGGAAATTTTCCATGATTTATTTTAATCAATCATCCCCAAGAATCGTCTTCCCCTCATTAGCTCTTCAACGGGCCAGCTGCAGAATGAGATAGTCTCTAAGTGATGAGAAGCGAAGGCCCAAGGAAGGTCCCTCCCTCCCTCCCACAGGCACACTGCTCCTCCCGGAGCCCCTGGGGGCCACCTGTCACCACCAGGCGAGCCTGTCACACTCTCGCCTTCCAGTTTCACAGACAGATGGTTGGCGGGGCTGTGGCTCAGACAACATCTGAGCCCCCAAGTCACCCATAGACGGGGGAGCTCCCACTGCCCGCCAGAGACCCTGTTCCTCTGGCCATCCCAAATGCTCCCTGGATCTTCCCAGGGAAGTACCCACAAGCACAGGGCAAAGTGTTCAAGTCTTGAAACTCCTGTCCTCCTCCCTCTAGCTCCACGAAAAGTACAAAAAGAGGTGCTTCCTGCAGGGCCCCTGACACATACCCAGCTGCTGTCAGGGGGCCACATGGCAGGTGGACTTCAGGATGTCTCCATATGGGGTTGAGAGGGCTGTGCTGAGTTCTTCCAGGACCTTCTATAGCCATAGGGGGGAAGCACTCTCTGGTCCATTTTAATACCAAAATCTACTTTGTGTTCATTTTAATAAGCATCGATTGTCTAGTGTGTAAGCATCTCTATGCTAAGCCACCTGTGATTATTTCTCCAACCCCATCCCCCCAAAACCAGTTTAATAGCATTGCATCAAACACATAATGTTAAGCAAGAGTTATTTTTTAATTCATTAAAGACACACTGATGTAACTACTAATCAGAGCTTCAGATCGACATGAGATACCAGAGCCACAGAGCTGAGGGGCTGTCATTCCAGCTCAAAGCAAAGAAATTACATTTTAATTTGCCTTTGCCTCGTTTGGCTTTTGGAAATATTAATAATTGATAAACATGATACTAGGCAGCTCCATCAAGCTCAGGAACCCCAAGCTGGGAATCACGGCTGCGGGGGGTAAAGAATAAATGAAACACGCAGTTTTCTGGCTTCCAGAAACCAAGAGAACAATGTAAATATCTCGATGCAAAACAGTTCACTACTTGAGCAGCTCCCAACCCTTGTCCACTGCTGTTCTAACACATATACTAATTAGGCCTTTCAATTCTAAAGGGAATTATAATGAATGTGTGCTAGCCCTCTGGTGAACAGAGAAGATACTTAATAAATATTTGTCAAATAAATGAGGGGTGACCTACAATTTTTTAAGGCTCTTAATTTTTACAGTGCACACTCCCAGGCAAGACTCCCAGAACACGACCTCATGAAAACCCCCAAGCACGAGATTAATCAAAGAAGTAAGTATGGCTGCTGCTCCAGGAGGTCAATGGGGCTTAAGGAGACAAAGGGGGTTTGGGGGGAGCTCACTCTCCCATGATCCCCTCCCTGTAAGACCTAATCCATCCTCTTCTCTTGGAGGTCTTCCCGTCTTCGAACCCTCATTGGTCTGGAATGTGGTTACTATCAGTTGGAAACGGGTGCCACACTGATGATTACATGCCGGACGTCCTAGAGCAGAGATCTTTAAGGGTTGGGAGAGTGGAGGGGATGGTGAAGGCGAGATCCTCATAGGACAGAGAGGGATGTGAATACACAGGAGGAGAAGAAAGGACAATCATGATGGGGAGACCAGTTTATGCAAAGGCCCAGAGGCAGAGATTAACCAGTGTTTGGCCAACTCCCCAGAAATTGGACAAACCATAGCGGGAGGGTTTGGATGATGTGCTTCCTGAGTCTACCCTAATTCATCTTCAAATCCACATCAACACAGATCCTACACTCCATTCCACAAGGTAGCCCTCAACTATATACAATCTGGGACCTTTTTTTTTTTTTTTTTTTTATTTATTTATGATAGGCACACAGTGAGAGAGAGAGAGAGACAGAGACACAGGCAGAGGGAGAAGCAGGCTCCATGCACCGGGAGCCCGACGTGGGATTCGATCCCAGGTCTCCAGGATCGCGCCCTGGGCCAAAGGCAGGCGCCAAACCGCTGCGCCACCCAGGGATCCCCAATCTGGGACCTTTTTAAAAAATAAGTCATGGGGATCCCTGGGTGACTCAGAGGTTTAGCACCTGCCTTTGGCCCAGGGCATGATCCTGGAGACCCAGGATCGAGTCCCACGTCGGGTTCCCGGCATGGAGCCTGCTTCTTCCTCTGCCTGTGTCACTGCCTCTCTCTCTCTCTCTCTCTATGTCTATCATGAATAAATAAATAAATCTTTAAAAAATTATTTTAAAATTAATAATAAAATAAAAATAAATAAATAAAAAATAAGCCATGTGTATCTGTCACCCATTGAGAATATAAACTACATAAGGCTTTGGAAACATCTCACACTTTCTACCCAACACAAACCTTACTTCCTTGAGGGCAAAATCCTCAAGAACGTTACCCATCAGGAAATGCTGGAAGTTTGGCACGGGGAATGGCCTGTTCAAAGGAGGTGGGAAAGAACCTGGAAGCAGAAGGTAACAGGGATGGAAAGAAGAAAAGATGGGAAGCTGAAGGACCTTTCGAGGAGCAGCACAATCCGTGGGGCGAGGATGAGAAACGCAGTTCTGGTGACACCAAAAATGTGCCCCGATGTCAAGCAGCTGGGTTCCCTGACGTCATACCCTCTTCTAATCCCAGGATGGGAGAGAAACTGAAATAAATAAAAAAGCTTTCCTTGAGTCCCCACGGCATGGGACTCAGATCTTCCTCATTAAAGGAAGTTTGAATGGTCTAACCTTGTCCTTCCCATGGGGATATTGTGGGGCTCCTAGGATGACCAACCATCCTAGATTCAAAGAACCGAGGGTGTTTCTCGGATATAGGATTTTGGGTTTTCTTCAGAACAATTCTGGGCAAAGCAGGATGAGTGGGTCCCTCCACGTTACATCACACATGCGAAGGGCAGCTGAAGGCTGTCGGTGCCTTGCTACTCTGCGTGTGACCCTGCACCTGCAGCGTAGGCCCATCTAACAGCTCGCAGGTGGTGAGCCTGGGAGGGAGACGGAGTCTCAGCCCCCATCTCGACCTGATGAACCAGAACCAACAGTTTAAGCAGCAAACCCCCCACCCAACCCTGCCACATTTGGGATGTTCCTATATACAGTCAAGTGTCAGGAGCATGAGATTTTTACATAAAATGTGTTCCTTAAATGGTCCGTGAGTCTGTGCATGCGCCATTTCTTTTATTGTTTGAGTATCAGGGGAAACCATCCAAAAGTGGTGCCAAGTGAATTATAGCTTTTTATTAGCAATTACAGCATCACACTGCAGGATAGCCGCAGAGCAATGCTGCCTAAAGAATTGTTTTATTTCCTCTCTTCGTTCTCCCCTCCAGATTTCAAGAAGCATAATGCAACAGTCTGGCACAACGTCTCAGATTCAGTGGTTGCTTTATCAGGCAAGCACTTTTTTCCACCATGGCACTGGTGACATTTTGTGCCACATCATTCTTGGTGGTGGGGGAAGCTGTCCTGTGTGTGGTCAGATGCTTAGCAGCATCCTTGGCCTCTACCCACCCACTAGATACCAGTAGTGTCCCCTCCCAATGTGACAACCAATAATGTCACCAGTCATTGCTCAATGTCCCCCTGAAGGATCAACCAGCTCCCAGTGGAGAACCACCGTCTTAGACAATGAAGAGGCATTCTTGGGGCAACAAGAAGCGAACAGAGACGGTCTGCCTGCTGGGGAGCTCGTTAAAGTCTCAAAAACCAGGCCAAGCTGATCCCTGCAGGCTCCTGGGGAGAACCAGCTGGGTGGCCTAAGGGCCTACTCGTGTCTAAGGCGAAGCTTTCTGTAGATGACACTAATGAAGACGAGCGGCCCCACTGCCATAAGCTCATGCCGCCTGCCCCTCCACTTACAGCTGCTCTTTATTATTTAACCGGCAGAGTGCAAGGAAGGCCTTTTTGCCTTTTTATTGGAGTGCCATGCTGAATGATATTGGATGGTTTCTAACAGCACCTGTTAAAAAAAAAGGACTGGGTAGTTTATGTTACAATCATGAGGGTAAACCATCTGGCCTAATCCTCAGCCCTGGTAACATAAGGGGTGCCCTACTGCTGGCAGTGCTATGTTCTGTTTGGGTAGTCCTGGAAGGCTTGGGGACTGGGGGGGGGGGGGGGGTACTCCCACCTCGACCTCCAGGCTGGCTTGAGCCTCACCCTCACTCAAGGCACGTAGACAAGGTTAAATACCGTGTTTCTGCTGATTCTAAGATGCGCGAACCACCGCACCACCCCCAATTTGGCATCTCGGATATCTGATTCATTTTGCCAGCAGCCAGGTGGCAGGTGGGAAGCAGCCGTTAAAGCCTGATCAGGCTCCCACACTGGAAGCAGAAGCATAAAACTCTCAGGAGGGCTTCAGAGGTTGGGAAGAAGCCGAGGGGAACCCCTCTGGCCCCTAGGAGATAGGCGGTCAGGGGGCACAGAGGTGGGAAATTGGATGGCTTCAGTAACATTCCCCCGGGGAGCAGAGTGGGCCAGTCTTACATCAGTCCCTGGGCCAGTGTATGAGCATCACCTGGGATCCTGCAAGAAACGCAAATTCTCAGGCCCCAGGCCAAACCTACTGAGCCAGAATCTCTGTGAGTGGCGCCCAAAAATGTGCGTTTCTCCCAGCCCTTCAGGATATTCTGCTGATACCCAAGCACTCCTCCACATACCTGGCTTAACTCCACAAAGCTGGCTTACATGAAGAGATCAGCCCCAGGGGCTTTTATTTCTTTATGGATTAATTTAAGAAATGCTACATCGGCAGGGCTCTAGATGGGGACTACACTCTATATGAGGGGGGAGGAAAGACATAACTTGAAAAGTGGCTGAGAAGCATCAGGCTTAAATATGAAGAAGTTGCAAGAAGTGATTATTCTGGAAATTAATTGTAATTATATTCCTTTATATGTACCCATAGCATATATATTATGTGTATGAATGCATATAGGTGTATTTTCCTTTACATGTATTTATAAATATAAACCTAAGCATCAAAGAGTCCTTTTTGTTTTTGTTTTTGTTTTTTAAGATTTGGTTTATTCATGAGAGATACAGAGAGAGGCAGAGACATAGGCAGATGGAGAAGCAGGCTTCCTGCAGGAGCCCAATGCAGGACTCGACCCCAGGACCCCAGGATCGCAACCCGAGCCAAAGGCAGATGTTCAACTATTGACCCACCCAGGTGTCCCTAAAGAGATTTTTCAATAAGTAAGGCTGAAATTTTCTCAGTATAAGCAAGTCATATTGTTTATGCTTTTCTTCTTCTCCCCTGTTGGTTCACAAAACAATAGTACATCCTGGGGTAACTAGAGTCTCAGGTTCAGCAAAAAGTGGTCTAACTTTGCTCGGTCCAACCCAAATCTCTTGTGATGTAGCTTAATCCTTTCCTTCAGCAAGGCTGGACCACAGTTAGTTACTACCTTCTGTGCGATGACGTGCTCCACTCTCAAAGATGATTAGAGGGCCTTATCTCACCTTTACCTTTACCTTATCTCACCTTGCTGAGCTCTCCCTCTGAACCCTGCATCAGTCCTCTGTCCCCATCCTCAGAGCACTGCTGTGGCTTTCCTCTGAATTCCCCCCAGTGAGCGAGGCCCCTTCCAATGACAGACGGTCCATGACAAAGAGTGGAGTGCACTGCCAAGTTGAGTGAGTTAGACATCTGGAGCACAGCTGGGTGCTGCTGGCAGAGGCTGGCTTCCGCCCCTGAAGATGAGCTGAGTTGGGGCATCTGTGAACGCCTGAGAACCAGAAACAAACCTCTCTATAGGACCCAGGGCCCCAGAGTTCTCAAGTGAGTCATGAAACCAGAGAGGGCACTTAGCACATCAGCATGATAAGCAGTCCTAGATGACATTTACACTGCCAGCTATCAGCTGTCCAACCTTTCCACCAGATTTCCCTCATAGGGCCTGTGTGAGCTCTGAGGTCCCTTGGTGATGTGACAAGAATTGGCTAGAGGCTAAAATAATTGCTTTACAGCCAGATCAAGACAACCTAGAGGGAACTGGAGCATGAGCCTGGTGGCTGATGTTGTCACCAGGAGCAGCAGAGGGATAAGCCTGCTGGCCTGGCCTCTGGAAGCAAGTCTGGCCCGGAGAAAGAGGAACCCCCCCTTCCTTCTTGGTGGGCATCAGGGAATTAGAATGTTCAGCAACAAGGCAGACTTCAGGAACCCGAGTCATCCACAACGGGTCGGGGCTCAGCAGATAGCACTGCACATCACTGTGGATTTTAAATACTTAGAAGGGGTCATGACATAGTCATTGAACGAAGGGAGCATGGATAAGGGTGGGGGTCTTGGGGTCAGCATATGAAAACTTAAATAACTTGCAACACGTACTTGATCTGTTTTCAATTGTGAGGGGGGCCAGTTGTTGTATTGTATCTGATTGGTGAGTGTCTTCCCTATGAGAACAAAAGCTCCAAGCACACAAACAAGACCAATATTGTTTAGCCTTGTACCACCAGCACCTAAGGAAATGAATTTGCACAGCAGGTGCTCAGTAAATAAACTTGTTGAGTTGACCAATGAATCTACTGGTTCAAAGACCTCCTTCTAGGTTAGACTGGAGATTCTCAGCTGGTCAGGTTGAGAATAGGGCTGGAGAGGGCAGGGAGACATAGCAGGACCATCAGGAATTTTTTTATTTTTTTATTATTTATTTATTTATTTATTTATTTAAATATTTTATTTATTCATGAGAGACACACAGAGAGAGGCAGAGACATAGGCAGAGGGAGAAGTAGGCTCCTTGCAGGGAGCCTGATGTGGGACTGAATCCCTGCACTTGGGATCATGCCCTGAGCTGAAGGCAGATGCTCAACCACTGAGCCACCCAGGCATCCCAGGAATTTTTTAAAATTACATACAATAGCCAACACTTGACCATGTACAAAGTGCCATTCTAAGTACTCTACCTATTGCAATGCACCTGATCTTCATGATCACCTCATGCAGCTACTTACTGGTACCATGCCCGTTTTACAGAGACTAAGGCATGACCCCACACTAATGACTGGAGTGTGAGATACATCTCAAATGGTGAGATCCTGTAATTGAGAATAACTGCCCTGGGGACACTGTTGGGGGTAAAGGGGCCAGGAGTCCATTAGTGTGTCAGGACAGAAACATGGTGAAAACCACCGCCTTAGTTTACATAAGTCGGTGGCTGAACCAAATCAGTGGTCATCTATTGAGTTGTTAAAATGCACAAGCATCCTCTACATCATCTCCCAAAAGTTCACATATATGTGTATGTGTATACACACACACATATACCCACATATGTATTTTCATATATCTATATACTTACACAGATATATACAAACTATATACACATATAATTCCAAATTATATAATGTTATGTATATTTATGTATATTTTCTTATATAAAAAAATGTATAGAGACATGGGTGGCCCAGTCAGTTAAGCAACTGACTCTTGATCTCAGCTCAGGTCTTGATCTCAGGGTTGTGGGTTCAAGCCCCACACTGGGTTCAACAGTGGGCATGCAGCCTACTCAAAAAATGTATAAGTAGAAATACATTTATATAATATATAATAATTACAGAATTATTGAATCATATTACTGTATGATATCATATATATCTCATCCTGCTACTTGTTTTTCTCACCAAAGACCTCTCCCCAAGCCCATCCCATATGACTGTACCTCTTCCTTCTTTTTGGTACAGCAATTCCATTGAGGAGATGCACTGTATTTTAATTAGCCAGTCCCTCCTGAAGAACTTCCAGGATATTTCTAATCTTTTGCTGGTATAGACGATGCTCTGGCGATACCTCTCCTGTGTTTATCCTTAAGTGCTGCTGAGGACACTTCTGTAAGATCCAATATGGAGTGGGCCAGGTCATAGGGTATGTGCGTGCTTTATCTTGATAGATACTGCTGAACTACACTCCTGAAGGGGGTCTCCAAACTCCACTTCCATCACCAGCGAGTGGGAATTCTTTTGTTGTTGTGGTTGCCAAATCCGATAGGCAATGATGGCACATCACTGCAGCACCCACCGTGTGAGGCCGTCCGCCTAGCTCCAGTGGTGGAGGGTATGAGCACTGGTTTGCCCTGACCAGGATTCTCACCCATCTCTAGCTCTCATTGGTGCCTCTAGTTCATCATCTAGAAAATGGGGGAATTTGGAGCTGCTGTGGTGCAGGACACTGCACAGGTAAAGCGCTCAGCACAGAGCCTTGGCCCACTCTTGACATTGAAGCTGGTGTATGGGGTTGGACATGCTCCATGTAAGCCACTATTCTCTCTCACCTCTCCCAGCCACCAATTGCACTACTGATTGTCCCACCATTCTTTGCTTTTTTATCTTCCTCCTTAATCCTCTTGATCTCCCTGACCACACATACTTTTCCTTATCCTGCCAACCCAGCTTTGCGTGCTGACGCCCTTCCCTTTGTTTTCAAAGGGATGTTGCCTCTGTGGACAGCTCTCGAGCCCACCCAGCTTGCCCGAACTTCATGCCCATGTGATGAAAGCCCTGTGATATACCATGGTCCCAGGTCCACAGCATATCTACCAACTAAGCCAACCAAGAAAATAAATGGATAATATCAATGCCGCTTCCTCTTTGTGGCTCAAGTCTCTCCTCTCAGGATGCACAAACCACCTGCAGTTAATCTGTTCTGAGAACACTCCCCAGGGGGCGCCTGGGTGGCTCTGCTGGTGAAGCAGCTGCCTTAGGCTCAGGTCAGGATCCCAGAGTCCTGGAATTGAGCCTTGCATCGGGCTCCCAGAGAGTTTGCTTCTCCCTCTCCCTCTCCCCCTGCTTGTTCTCTCTCTCTCTCTCTCTCTCTCTCTCTCTCTCTCAAAAATAAGTAAAATCTTAAATTAAAAAAAAAAAAAAAAAACACCTGGGACTGGCAGTGAATCAACAAGCCTTGAAGTCTTTTCCTTCTTTAACCATTTGGAAAACAGAACAAAGGTGAACATCCCTGGTCTTTTGTCATCATCTCTCTTCGTCTTCTCCCAAAATCCTGCTCAGCAAATCCACGATTTCATCTACAAGTCTGTGGGCATCCAATTCATCTGGGCCAGGAGCACAGTTGTCAGGAATGCCAGCCAGAACTTGTATTACTCCCTACTGATTTCTGGAAATGATCTAATCCCCATTTCCTGCCCCCACCCTGTCGCCCACACTTCCATAAAAAAAGATTCGCAGTGAGATTTGCACCTGTTGCTGTCCAACTCCTAACCCCCCCCTCCCAAACCCAGAGCCAAGAAGCAAAGGGCAATACAATTAGGCCACGTACAACCAAAAGAACAGGCTCTGCCAGTGAGGAGGTCTGCATTAGAATTGCACAGGACCAAAGCCGATTTTTCCACTGGGTGCAGTGACCTTTCCTTCCATGTTTACTTGGAAATGACCTTTAAGCAGCAATCAACAAAAATGAAATGCTTCAAAGCAATAAATTAGATAATGCAGATGTTCCCCAGTGGTAAGTGATGCCCAAGGAAAACAGGGGAACATAAAAGCAGCTCTGCCCTGGGAAGCCACCTTCCAGTCTATCCATTAGACTAATAAGCAATACAGAGTTCTCGCGACTCTTGTCAATCAGACCGTTGAGGACCTGAAGGCAGGCTGACCTGGGAAGGAAACATTATTGTTTCCAGAATTGAACCCAGACTGCTAGTTGACATTTCATTTTGATTCTGTTTGGAGCAGAGGTAACTGCATTACTTGCTTGCCCAACGAGTGAGTTACCCTCTTGGGGAGGGGAGATCCCAGTGGTCTGGACCAAGGTGGCAGGTTGGTGAGCTCTGCGTGCCCCATCCTAGCCTCGTTCCAGCGCAAGACGTCATTTATTTAGAGTAATTGACTTGTTACTGAGCATTTACCACACACTGGGCTTTTTGCTGAGTGCTAGGGAGGTTTAAACACGAGAGAAATGTCAGCCCCTCAAGGCCAAAGACAGGGAGAGAGCTGGGCCACTGACCCCATGGAGGAATGGCCCTGTTCACCATGGTATGTTTCTCTTGGGTGTGTGTCTTCTCCTACTGTGTATGCTCTGCTCTTTTCTCTCTTCTACTCTCCATTTTCCTCTTTCTGGCTTATGTTTAACCCTGCCAGTGGTGGCACTCCCAGGTATCACCAAACAGTGATCCTTGGAATTTAACAAATCACTCCCCCTGAAACAGAAGCATTTGAAAAGAGAAGCTCAGAACCAAGGACTTTGGCCTCCTCTGCCACCTGATTAGAGAATCCTAGAATCTTCTGAACTTCGATCTCAAGACAAATATCTCTTTCCTGTCCTGGGGAATCTACCCGGAGCATCCCATGAAAGGAGGGGGTTTCCACAACAATGCCTGATCTTCTCCCCTGGCCCATAACATCTATCACTGCCCCACAGAAGGACTTACTCGGAGCAGATGTGAAGTCAGAGCCCACTCCCATCTTCAAGAACAGCCTGGTCCTACCTCCAGCTCCCTCGGGAACCATAGGGGAAGTTGAAGTATCAGGAGACATCCACCTGCCAGAGGACCCAGCAGAGGCTGCAGATGGCGGGGGGGGGGGGGGGGGGGGGGCAGGGAGCCAGAGCGAGCAGAGGCTTCTGGAGCTCCAGAGTGGCTGACTGTGGATTGGTCTTCTCTTTGAGTGACGGTGGCTTATGGAAGTTGGGGACTGTGTGAAGAGGACAGGAACTTTTCAAGATCTGAAACAGGATGGAGAGACTGAACGCTGGTCCAGACAGGATAGAAAAGAATGGAAGTAACATCATATACAGCCTGGTTCCTGGTTTCCCACCAGCTCACTGGGGTGGCTCACGACATTGCTCTGCTTATTATCATGGGATGGAACCTGAGTGATCATGAAGCCATAAACATCTGCGATCCCTCTCCCCAAAATGAAAACAGACACTCAGACAAATCCTTGTTCATAAAAGTTCACAGTGGCACTATCCACAGTAGCCCAAAGATGGGAAGAAGGGATCCCTGGGTGGGATCAGCAGCTGAGCGTCTGCCTTTGGCTCAGGATGTGATCCCAGGTCCAGGATCGAGTCCCACATCAGGCTCCCTGCAGTGAGCCTGCTTCTCCCTCTGCCTATGTCTCTGCCTCTCTCTCTCTCTCAGTCTGTATCTCATGAAAAAAAAAAAAAAAGTAAAATCTTAAAAAAAAAAACAGATGGGAAGAACCCAAGTGTCCATCAATGGATGAATGGATAAACCAAATGGGTCTATCTATACAATGGAATGTTATTCACTCATTATAAGGAATGAAGTACTGATACATCCTATAGTGTGTATGAAATTAAAAATATGATGCTAGTGACAGAAGCCAGACATTAAGGACCACTTGTAGTATGAGTCCTTTTTGTAAAAAAGATTTATTTTAGAGAGAGAAAGCACGAGCAGGAGGGGCAGAGGGAAAGAGAAAGAGAGAGTCCCAAGCAGACTCCCTGCTGAGCATGGAGCCCAATGGAGCGCTGGGAACCATGACCCTGAGATCACAACCTGAGCCAAATCAAGAGCCAGTCACTTAAACAACTGAGCCACCCAGGTACCCCAGTACAAGTCCACTTATATGGAATCAGCAGAACAGGTAAAGCCACAGACACAGAGAGCAGACTGGTGGTTGTCGGGGAATGGAGAGTAACTACTTAATGGGTATAGAGTCTTGCTCTGGAATGGTGAAAATGTTTTGAAACCACATAGAGCTGGGGGTGGCACAACATCGTGAATGTACTAAATGCCACAGAACTCTTTGCTTAAAATGGTCAATTTTTTATTATATGAATTTCATTCCAATTTTTTAAAGTATCTATGATAAGCAAGTTCCCCCTTGTTAAGCTCCAACTGTAGGCTTCTGCAGATGCATTTACTTGACTAAGGAAGGGTGGTGAGTCCCTTTCTATCCTGGAAGCCCCAGTGCCACTCCCCCCCTAACAAACATAGCTAAATTAAATTCTTCTTTTCTTTCTCTAGTTGCAGCATATGTCTACTGGTTATTGACTGTCTCTACAACCAGACTGTAACACCAGGAAGGCAAGGATTTACCTGGTCTAATAGAGTTCCCCAGGGCCTAGCTGTGGGCAGACTCAGTAAGTACGTTTAAATAAATATATAGACTATTCTGCTTCCATTTTTTTCCTTTGGAAAAGAAAAAAGCTATAAATATGTTGCTGGGAATGTAAACTGGTGCAGCTGCTATGGAAAGCAGAATGGAAGTCCCTCAAAAACATAAAAATAGAATTACCATTTGATCTAGCAAACCCATATACCCATTTCTGGGCATATGTCCAAAGGAATTGAAAACAGGGTCTTAAAAAGATATTTGCACACCCATGTTCACTGCAGCATTATTCACAGTAGCCAAGAGGTGGAAGCAACCTAAATGTCCATCAACGGATGAATGAGTCAAGAAAATGCAGGACATGCATACAATGGACTATTATTCGGCCTTTACACGAAGGAAATTCTGACATACGCTACAGCATGGCCGAACCTTGAGGACATTATGCTAAGCAAAATAAGCCAGTCACAAAATGACAAATACTCTACAATTGCACTCAGAGGAGGGATCCAAAGAAGTCAAAGTCTTAGAAACAGAAAGTAGAATGCTTACCATGGGCTGGGAGGGGAGGACTGCTGTTTCAGGGATACAGTTTCAGTTTTGCAGGAAGAAAAAAGTTCTAGACTCTATCCTACAACAACGAGCATACAGGTAACACTACCGGGCTACACACTTAAAAATGGTGTAAAGGAAAAACTCAGTGTCTCCTTCACGACTCACTCAGAACACTTTACCTCTGACACTGCTGTCACTCAAGGCATGTGGGTTTTCCCCACACCAAGGGGTTCTCCACGACACCAGTTGGGTATCCTCCAATTTAAATCAAGTCTGACACTGTCTTCCTGGAGGTAGGGTGAGATCCCGCAGGTTAAGAGCATCATCCCACAAGACCACGCCCCATCCTTTGTCAGATGCCAACTGCAAGTAGTGGGTCCCCAGATTACCCACAACCTCCATCTGACTTGTCTACAAATTGGAGGTTCCCATCACCTTTGGGTTCATTTAATTTACTAGAGTGGCTCACAGAACTCAGGGAAATGCTTAACATTTATTTACCAGTTCGCTAAAGGATATAAGAAAGGATACAGATGAACAGCCACGTGAGGAGACACTTAGGGCACGACCTAGGAGGGTCCCCAACACAGGAGCTTCTGTTCCTGTGGAGTTGGGTGTGTGTGACCCAGTATGAGGATGTGTTCCCCCATCTGGAAGCTCTCCAAACTCAGTACCATTGGGGTTTTATGGGGACTTCCTCACATCGGCATGACTGATCATTAACTGCACATCCAACTTGTCTCCCCTCTCTAGAGTCGTGAGAGTCAGGGCTAGAAATAACAAGCTTTTTTTTTTTTTTTTTTTTTTTTTAAATACCAAGCTTTTGATCATGGCTTGGTCTTTCTAGCGACCAGGCCCCATCCAGAAGCCATGCAGAGCCCACCCAGAGTCACTTCATTAGAACAAAAGATGCTTCTAGGGCTTAGCACTCAGGAATTCACAAGTGATTCAGGGAGCCTGTGTCAGAGACAGGGCCAAAGATAAATAGGAGAATAAGAAATGCTCCTAGTGTTCTTATCACTTAAGAGACTACAAGGGGTTTTGGAGCTCTATAGCAGGAACTGGGGACAGATACCAAATATATATTTTCTATTATTTCACAGATGGTAAATTTGATGTTATATGTTTTTTACCAGAATTTTAAAAAGCTATAGATACACACATGAAAGACTGTATACTTATGAATCTTTTTTTCATAAGTGGGCCTTGGAGGGAGCAGCTACACCTACGAGAGCCCTGCTGCCTAGCTTTGAGTGCAGACCACCCTGGTTGGTGAGGCTTTGGACAGCAACACCCTTGAGGAGGCCCGAGCTCCATCTCCTGCCTCCAGGAACCCATCCGCACAGATTGGAAAAGCGTTAAATAGTTGGATAGAGTTGCAAGGGGACCATCCAAACAGGCTTATGAAACAAGAGTTGTTAATGAGAAAAGTCAGCTAAAGCGTTCTTTGCCAAGAACTCGGCTGCACAAAACGCCACCCAGAAAGTGTCACGATCAATTGATAATCAACATGGATCTCTTCTAGAGGGCAAAGGGACCCAGGAGGACCTGAGTGGGAGCCATGGTGGCATGCTAACCCGCACTATTTGAAACTTCCAAAGGAAGGGAGGAAGCAAGGGTAAACGGGGCTCTCATAAACTTTAGTTCAAGGGTGGGCAAATGACAGGTCACAGGCCAAGTCTGGTCACTGCCTGTTCTTTTAAATAAAATCTTATTGGAACACAGCCATGGTCACTTACATGTTTTCTGTGGCCACTTCTGCAACAGCATAAGAGTGGAGTAGTTGCAACAACATGGCCCACAAAGCTGAACGCATTTACTCTTTGACCATTGACAGAACTGGCTGACCTCTGCTCTAGGGAAAGAAAATAGTGTGCTATGGTAGGAAAGGGTATATGCTTCACTCCTTATTCCAAGACCAACAAGTCCCCTGCTCCCTTTTGTTTGCTCCGCTGTTCCACTTCCTAGGGCGGCCAACTCCCAACTGTGCACGCAATGGCCCAGAAAATCCCAAGCTGCAGTTAACGCAAAAGATTTATAATTGGTTTCAGATGCCAATAGGAGTCGCCCATCTCCCCGCATTCCCCAAGCAGATTTATCTTGCTAATCAAGCATGACTCAGGCTGATGTTAAGATGCATCCACATTCCCAGAGCACTCTCCACCACCCCATGGACTGCAAAGTAGTGAGGCAGAGGTGAACTCAGAAATGATCTATAGGGAGCCGAGCTCCAAAGGAATGGGCCACGACCCACAGGGCCCGGAAAAATTTGAAATGCAAATAAGAAGTAGGAGCTCTCCCCAAAAATGATCACTTAAGGTAGAGAGACTCCTTTGAAAAGCTGACAGAAATTATGGATGCGCCTCCAGAACGGGGCAAACATATATAAACATCCCAATTTTGCATATAAATTTGGGAGATACATGATGCCTTGAAATGTATTCATAAACACCAACCAGATCGTTAACCCTTCATCTAGAACAGAGGCTTTAAGTTTTCCTTTTATTCAGTCAAGCAATCCTTTCTTCAATTGGAATGTCAAGGAGAGACCCAATATTCCAAGTATCTTGAAGCAGGGCTTCTCTCCCTCCTTCTGCTCCCTCTGCCCACCACGGTACCTTTTGAGGTCATTCCTGGCAAAGCCATACAGTGGGCTGACAGTTCTATGGTCAGACCAGGGGAGGCTCTACAGGATCCCTCAGTGGATGGCCAGAGAGAGGGAGAGAGAGAGAGAGAGAGAGAGAGTGATGGTGGTGAGGATTTAGAAGGGAGGTTTAAAACTTACTCTTCATTCAAAGACTTGAAAGATTGGTAGGGTCTACCTCTTAGGAAATGCCAAGGCACTCTGCTGCTATTGAACTTGGAAGGGCTGTTTCTCATGGCTGCTCTGCAGCCCTGGAACTCGGGAGGTTTGCAAATAAGGATGAGAGAGCACAGAACATCAAACAATGCAGAGCAGAGAGAGACAGAGAGAAATAAAAGAGCTGTGCCAAAGCAGTTGATGAGAAATTGCCAACTAAGTCACCTCAAATCTTTACATGAGCTTTCTTGTCTAATCCTCTAATGACCGCATCATGTCAGTTTTATCACCATTTCTAAAATAGTATGCAGCATATAGTAAACTCCCAGGGAATATATATTTGTTTACAGAGTTGAATAACTTCTATTTTACAAATAGGGAAGGGGTAATGGGGTGGCTAAATATAGCAAATAAAAATACAGGACTCCCAGTAAACTTTCAATTTCAGACAAATAATTTTTTTAGTATAAGCATGTCCAAAGTATTGGGACACCAGGTGTCTTGTATTTTATGTAGCAATGCTAGGAAGCAGGGGTCGGGGGTGAGGAACTTGCCTGAGGTCACACAGCTAGGAGATGTCAAAATAAATTTAGGCCCAGAAGATCAGGTCCCATGGGCCTCTACACTATTCCATGCTTCCTCTCCCTTCCTGCCTTCCCATAGCCCTTTGACTACATCACTATTAGCACATTTAGTACATTGCATGGCAGTCAACAAGTAGACATGCTGATTTCCTTCCTCAGGGGAAAAAAAATTATCCTGTTCTTTAGAATTGTTTAGCTATATTCTAGGAATCCTTTCTCCTCTGTATCCTCAGTTAAAGAAACCTCAATTCTGGGGTACCTGGATGGCTCAGTCGGTTACGAGTTGGACTCTGGATTTCAGCTCAGGTCACGATCTTGTGGTCGTGAGATTGAGCCTGCTGGGCTTTGTGCTGAGCGTGGAGCCTGCTTGGGATTCTCTCTCTCCCTCTCCCTCTGCCCCTACCCTCTTAAATAAATAAATAAATAAATAAATAAATAAATAAATAAATAAATAAATAAAATCTTAAAACCAACAACAACAAAAAAACCCTCAATTCTTAGCTAGGAACATGGCCACCTGGGATAAAGACTACATTTCCCAGGATCCCTTGCAGCTATGCAAGTTCATGTGACTATGCTCTAACCTGGAAGAATCCTGAAAGGAGAAAGTTTCCTCTTTCCTGCTGGTGGAGATGCAATGCAATGGCCGTCGCTGTATCAACTCTCTTGGATTGCAAGGGACTTCGGGGATGAAAGCACCCTGAGCTTAGCAATAAGACAGAAGACTGGGACACTAATACTGTGGGACATAAAATTAGCCCTGGACTCCTTGGAGACCTTTCTCTACCTAATTGAAACCACTGTCCTTTGGGGTTTTTATTTCTTGGAGTTGAACTTAATCATGTTATGCCTGACCTGAGCACCTAGAGCAGGGAGGTGCTGAGGCCTCGGAGGAAGACTCAGGGAAAGTCTGTTGAAAGGATGCTTGCTGCATAGATGAACAACTTTCTGCATTCCAGATCTAGCCCGTGAACTTCCTCCCCTGAGTAACCTCATGTAAAACCCCAATAAGATCATGGGAAAGAAAAGGAAAAAAAAGAAAAGAAAAGAAAGAGAAAACCCCTCACAAAATCCTTGACCTAAGTACATCTAAATGTAATTTTATGCTTTTGTCAGAGAAGGAAAGGATAGCTGGGAAAAGAATATTTTCTTTTTCTTGGATATCCCCCAGATACTGAGATTTCAATGGTGTGCAAAGATGAGTTATTAATAATATGGTATTGGACTAAATGAGCTGGCATTGCAACAACATAGAAAATCAAAAGACTTCATCACAAAACTCCCACTATTATGTAAATGAACCACCACTTGGGAAAATGACGAAGTAGGAGATTCATTATAAATAATGTTTTCATTCCAACCTTCACGGCTCTTGGAAACTTTCAATATATGACCCAATTTATTAGCTAAAAGAAACAAGATCCCTCTAGAATAGTTTTCAGTGACTTCCATAAAACCTTAAGCTTAAATCACTCAAAAATTATAAATCATGCAAATATCTTGTATTAATTTTTAAGGCTCCAAAATTCTGAAAAACTCCTTGGTCCTTAATGTATTTCCTGGCCCTGCTATCATTTTATTGTATAAAGAAAGAATTAAAGTATACATGGCAAATATATGGAAGTAAATGGTAGCATGTGTGTATCCATCAGAGTTTTTATTTGCATGTAATAGAAACTAACTCTGATTTACTTAAACAGAAATAAATTTTATTAAATGGTTTTTGAGTTGTTGGCAAAATCGTCAGGAGGAACAAAGATTAAACAGACAGATACAATCAAATAATTACATTATAGAACTGACCCAGTGAGGACAGCCACAGTGCAACCCCCAGGGGTTGGACACTGCCATCTATATCACCAGAAGACCCCTGGAACCATTTCCAGAACATTCTAGAACCTGGACATAATCGCTGTTGTTGCTACCACCCTAACAAGAATGGATTCAGCATGGTCCCTGTTTGTTTCAATTACTGACTTCTCATCCAAAGCCACGTGTAGGTGCATATGATTAGCATTTCCCATATCATGGCATGCATGCCCCAGTCCCAACGAAGTCCCAAATCTGGTTATTCCAGAGGCGAGCTCTGTCTTATAAAGTGGGAAAGTCCCCATACACAAGACAGTTCCCATGTTGGGCAACCACAAAAACAAGTATCCATTTCAATGTGATTTGGATATATATGAATATAATTTTTTTCAGGATAGCGATCTTACGCAAATTACTGCCCAATGTCTTCCCCAGTATTAGCAATTCTAGAACACCTTGGAGTAGTTTTATGATACTTTATGACATTTCATTTTCTTCGATACTTCCATTTTTTCTCACTTTGTGGTTTTTTGCTTCTAATCTATTTCCAGTCCATTATTTCCAGCTCTGTATACAGAACAGCAAAAAGTCACAAAAAGACTAATGTCCATCAGTTCCTTAAAATAAATTAGGGTATATGACAAAGTGAGATGCATACCATGGTAAGATATAAAAACATACTTGGTTATTGCAACAACTTGGCAAATTTTTAAAACTGATGAAGCACTACCAAAACAATTAAGTATGAATAACTGGATGAAAGTGGGTTGGAAATTTTTAAACTCCACAAGGTCCAAAAACTTCAGACTTTTTTTTAAGTAGGCTCCACACCCAGGGTGGAGTCCAAGGTAGGACTTGAACTCACAAGCCAGAGATGAAGACCTGAGCTGAGATCAAGAGTCCAATGCTTAAAAAAATAATAAAAATTTAAAAAATAAATAAATTTTAAAAAATAAAAATTTAAAAATTAAAAAAAAAAGAGTCCGATGCTTAACCAACTGAGCCACCCAGGTGCCCCCAGACTCTTTTTTAAAATATTTATATGTATTTGGGGGTATTTTTCCCTATAGTGGAAGCAGATGTGTGCATGCTAAAACTAAGAAAATGAAGACAACAAGACAAATGTAAAAATGTCTCCAATCTCACAGCCCAGTGACAAGTAGCATGAGCTCAAAGACAGTGGCTTCAAGCCCACACTCTAGGTTTCAACTGTCTGAACTAAAACCCCCACAAACTTAGGTAAGTCCCTTAACTTCCGTGCCCTCCATTTCCCATTTATTATTAAAAGAGAATATTAATGTCCCTTCCCTCACAAGATTTGTATGTATTAAATGAAATAAGACCCACCAAATCCTGAGCAGGCACCTGGCATAAAATAAGCTTCCAAGACCCTGGCTGTTATTTCAGAGTTTTGTTCATGCATGGATGTAGTTTTTTTTTTTTTTTTTTGGATGTAGTTATTTTTATAAAAATGGCACATTTCATCAAGCCTCCATTACTGAACACCTAAGGGTCTCCAAATATAAATACCAATAGCACAGAGCAGAAATTATTTGCCAAAAAAATTATTTTTAATCAGAAATTTTTAAATAGGGAGGAAATTTTTTTTTTTTAAAGTCAATCCCTAGGATTCCTAGGTGGCTCAATGGTTGAGCATCTGCCTTTGGCTCAGGTCGTGATCCCAGGGTCCTGGGATCAAGTCCTACATCAAGCTCCCCGCAGGGAGTCTGCTTCTCCCTCTGCCTGTGTCTCTGTCTCTCTCTCTCTCCCTCTCTCTCTCTCTGTGTCTTTCATGAATAAATCAATAAAATCTATGAAAATTAATTAATTAATTGATTAATTAAATTTTTTATTTTTTATTTTTTATTTTTTTTTGATTAATTAAATTTTTTAAAAGTCCAAAGACAAAATCTTTTTCAAAAAAGTTTGTAAAAATATTCTGAACTTGTGATCATGGTCCACCAAAATTATTGATTCGAACACGTACCACATATATCACAACGGTACTCGACGACAATAATCACCCTGTCAGTCAAAGTGCTTCTGACTACATCCCCTGTGATCCCCCTGTGATCCCCTGTGATCAGTGCAGGGAGCGGGGGAGGCACTGTGTCTGACCTGGCACAGACACTGGCGTGAGCAGGCTGGGCAGAGATGGGGCTTTGCAAGGAGCTTAACAGCTGAATTCAGATCTGTGGGAAAGTCCTCAAGTGTTGCCTGGCAATGCTATTGTGACCCTTCGGGTCCTGCAGTCATCTGCTGGCTGGACACGTGGCCAGCGCTTGCATATACAAACAGCAGCCTAGCACCATGGACCAGGGGCGATGACCCCACAGTGAGTGCGGCGGGGAGGGGTGGGGGCAGGCGAACCCCCAACTGGAGACCCAACCCCCAGAGCCCAGCAAGCCAACACCTGCTCCACTTGGAATTCTCTTGCCTCTGTCTACACCCCATGAAGACCACCATCACCCGGCAGTGGGGGTGGGGGAAGAAGTAAAAACAAATAAGTTCTGGATGTTGAATTTCTCTCCTCTCCTCATTTGGTCTCTTTCCAGCCTGGGGCGCATTTTCCTAGTGACAGCTGGTCAGGAAGATGATGTTGAAGTGACGTCTGGGCCATCTGTTTGCCGTCACCCCACCAGGCTCTGCCCCCCTCTTCCTGGGCACTGCCCTCCTCCAGGAGCACCTCTGACCTCTCAGAGCCCTTGAGGGGGTCTTGTCCGCTGTCTGCTCTGCTTCCTGAAAACGCTCATCTGGTGCCAGCTCGAGCTGGGGCCCTTGCTTTGAGAGAAGAACATCCTCTCTGTACCTCTGGGATAACCTTGACTCTCTCTCTCTCTCTCTCTCTCTCTCTCTCTCTGGGCTCCGTCTATTAGGATCAGAAGTGAGCAGAAGCATGGGAAGAGAGCTGTTGGCTCTGATGGCAGCATAGTCAGCCGGGAGACCCGAAGGCAGGCACTGACCTCTCAGGAGCAGGACGGGGCCTTCCTGTCCCTCGGGGAGAGTCCCCGTGTTGCTTTGAGGATCCGCTGGGCTTCTGCGCCTAAAGCAACATCACTGGAGGAAGTGCGGAGGGGACGAAGCAGAATTTGCATCCTCTCCTCCTGCCCCCAGTCTCTGTGCACTTCACTTTGGAGGGTCTGTAAAGCACTCATTGTGCAAGTTCTGGAAGGACTCTGAAACGTAGGAATATAAATCCAACTTTAAAATATGGCTTTGGGATCCCTGGGTGGCTGGGTGGCTCAGAGGTTTAGTGCCTGCCTTGGGCCCAGGGCCTGATCCTGGAAACCTGGGATCGAGTCCCGCATCAGGCTCCCTGCATGGAGCCTGTTCCTCCCTCTGCCTGCGTCTCTGCCTCTCTCTCTCTCTCTCTCATGAATAAGTAAATAAAATCTTTAAAAATAAATAAATAAAATAAAATATGGCTTTGCAGACAATGGCGAGAAAGCAATAGGGCCAGGAGTCTGCCTTTCATTCTGCAATCCCTACCGGCCCCTGCCAGCTTCCTGCCTCCCCACACTTCATAATTCACCAGCAGTGGCCTAACACCCAAACCCTTGAGATGGGAACCTTTTCGACAGCCGCTGTGATCACTCCCGGGATAACTTTGAAGAATGTTCCGTCAAAGGGAGCAATTTGCTGGGAAGAGCAGCCCTCATACTTCTGTCCTGGCAGGTTTTTATTACAAACTACATTTGCATGGAAACAGGATTCGGTTCCGAAGCAGCTCGTGTTTATTACCCCCAAATAAAACCATAACTCTCTCCAGTCACTGTGATCTGGTGACTCTTGGCAACGTGAGACACGAAGACTGCAGGGGGTGAGGGCCAGCCTCTGTGCTTTCTTTTTTTTTTTTTTTTTTTTAATTTTTTTTTTTTTTTTTTTTTTTTTATGATAGTCACAGAGAGAGAGAGAGGCAGAGACACAGGCGGAGGGAGAAGCAGGCTCCATGCACCGGGAGCCTGATGTGGGATTCGATCCCGGGTCTCCAGGATCGCGCCCTGGGCCAAAGGCAGGCGCCAAACCGCTGCGCCACCCAGGGATCCCAGCCTCTGTGCTTTCAACAAGAGATTGGACACAGCCTGTCTACAGACTTCAAGAGGACATCTGTGCCCTAAAAAGAGAGAGAGAGAGAGAGAGAGAGAGAGGGAAACCCCTTGCAGAGATCCTTAATTCTCAATTAGCAGAGGGAATATTTGGGTCTTAGACCCTTTCACTTGCTATGACAAAATTTTTTTTTTTTTTTTTTTTTTTTTTTTTTGCTATGACAAAATTTTAAGTATTAGTGGAGGAGATGTCCTCTCTCCTCCTCCTTAGTCCATGGGCCCCGAGGAGGAGGACAGGAGAAGGGAAGATGGTGTATTAGGTGCTGTTGGCAAAGCACTTGGCATTATCAGCTTGCAACGTGTCCCCCAAAGACAGTGATTCCTAGGGAAGGAGCGAACAAGCGGGGGAGCAGGCTGCCGGCGGGTGGCACAGATGGGTCTGAATTCTGGAGAAGCGAGTGGGGTGCTGAGGAGAGTGGGGAGGCTGGGGAAACCGAGCTGCTGGAGGCGCTTGGAAGAAGAGGGTGTGTTTCTGTGAAGCCACACCACGTACAGAAAAGACTGGAAGGCCACACGCGGCATTTCTGCAGAGGCTGGGTCTGGATAAGAGGATAGCTAGGGTTTTTTTGTTGTTTTTTTTTTTTTTCTGCTTGAGTTTTTTTTACTCTGCTTTTCTGCGTTTTCAGGGTATTTTCATTGAACACACAATTCTTTTATATTTAAAAAATAACAGTAATTTGATTTTTTTTTTTTCAAGAAGAGATGTGCTCCTGTGAGGAAACAGGGAAGTGAGTATGAGCAGGAGGCGGGGCTAGGAAGGAGGGCAAGTAAGGGCTCCTTCGAACATATATATATAGGACTGGTTTTTCCCACCACCTCTCCCAACCCACTCCACCCCCAAAAAATGGCCCAAAGCTTCATTCCCACCTGGAGTGGTACTAGGGACTCAATGTTGTGTGTCCCTCAAATCTACATTGAACTCCTAACCACCAGCATGATGGTATTAGGAGGTAGGGTGTTTGGGAGGTGATTGGGAATGGGATCAGTGCCCTTATAAGAAGACACACAAGGGACACTTGGGTGACTCCGTGGTTTGGTGCCTGCCTTTGAACCAGGGCATGATCCCAAGGTCCTGAGATTGAGTCCTGCATCGGGCTCCCTGCATGGAGCTTGCTTCTCCCTCTGCCTGTGTCTCTGCCTCTCTCTCTCTCTGTGTGTGTCTCTCCTGAATAAATAAATAAAATATTTTTTAAAAGAATAAGAAGACACACAAGAAAGATGGGCTCGCTCTCTCTCTCTCTCTCTCTCTCTCTCTCATTCCCTCTTTCTGACGACACAGCAAGAAGGCCACTGTCTGTATGGAGCCTGAAGAGTCCTCACCAGACACCAAACCTACCAACACATTGATCTTTGACTTTCCAGCCTCCAGAGCTGTGAGACAATACATGTCTGTTGTTTAAGTGAACCCCCCCCCCACACACACACACACACACGCTGTGGTGCTTTCTTACAACTCAGACAGGTGGCAAGCTATGGAAGCAGGACTGGGTGGAAAGGCGGCTTGCACCTCACCCACAGATGGGAACCGATGCAAGCATGGCTCCCCCACCCAGTGCCCACTGCTTACTAGAGACCAGGAACTGGCCGACCTCAGAGAAATCACTTGGGGAGATGATTTAAATGCAGATTCTTGGGCCCCTCCCCATCCACTCAGGTCTGGGCCAGCGTCCCAGGCCGTTCTCGCACACACTGATGTTTGAGGACTAGCAGATGGACAAAGACCCAAGAAACAGCCTGTTGAGAAGGACCCAGGAGCAACCCTTGCTCCGCACACAGAAGGAGAGCATTTCTGTCCTGGCAGGTCGGAGAGGCTTCTCGGAGGACTGGTGTGGGTGCTTCAGGGACAGCCCGGCCTGGTTCTGTCACTTACTAACCACTAAATTCGTCGATAGATCTTCTCAGACATTTTTAATCTACAGATTCCCCCTCCATCTTGCTCTTGTATTCCTTGTAGGATATTTGTTGAAACAGATTGTTTGTCCTGTAAGATAGATAGATGAGCTTTCTTGGGCACAGTCTGACGGTGTTTCTCCCTTCCCCCAAGCCCTTTCCTGATGCCCCGTGAACACGGTCTAGAACTTCAGTGAGCATCAGAAGCACCCGGGAATCTTGCTACAATCCAGGTTCTCCAGCCTTCTCGCCAGAGATTCCGGTTCCAAAGGTATGTGCAAAGGGCCTGGAATCAACTTCCTCAGGAAGCCCCCTGGTTAAGTCTGAAGCAGGTGGCCCACAGACCACACGCACGAGAGACTCTGACTCTCCCCAGGTAACATGCCCTTGGATACCCATATCAGCTTCCTAGGGCTGCCATTCACAAGTACCACAAACTGGTGGCTTAAAGCCAAAGAAATGTATTTTCTCGTGGTTCTGGAGGCTGTAAGTCTGAAATTAAGGTGCTGGCAGGAACATGATCCCTCCAAAGGCCCTAGGGAACGATCCTTCCTTGTCTCTTCCAGCTCCTGGTGTGGCCCGCTATCTTGGCGTTCCTTGGCTTGTAAGATGCATCACCCCAATCTCTGCCTCCACCATCTCCCTTCTCCCTGTATGTCTGTGTCTCTTCTCATAAGGACACAGGTCATACTGAATTTAGGACTCACCTTGAGGACCTCATCTTCACATGTGAGAGACTGAATAGGCAAATAGACAATGGCCAGACCATATATAAAAAGAGGACTCTGACCCACAATCTACAGTCAGTCCAAGGAGCCAATCCACTATATGATAGTACCTAAGACCCTTTAAGCCTTCCAAACCTTGACCTTAGCCCTGCCTGCCTTTCCTCTCCCATACTCTATGTCCCTTCTACACCAAACGACATTCTGTCTCCCCAAAGGACACCCACTCTACTGCCCGAACATTTAGCACATTACATGGAAACCATCTGTATATCTCCTCCACCAGATGCGGTACACTGCTCAGTGGGAGTAGCATCTCATCTGCCTTTATGTCCAGTGTGCCACATGTGGTGCATAATATGTACAGGTGCTTAATAAATATTTATGGTTAAACTGCATGGCCAAGGGGCATGTGCTTCCCCATTTGTCCACTTGGAAAATTCTCATGCTTTCAGACCCCGCTCCAGGGTAGGCACCACAGTCACCTGGTGCAGGCTTCCCGACTCCCACCCCACTCCAGAGGTGAGATTCCCCCAGCATCTTGCACACTTGTCTGTTGACATCAGTCTGCCCCACTAGACGGCTCCCTAATGTGTTTTTCATTTCCTTATCTCCAGTAAGAAATACAGTGTCTGGGACTCAGAAAATACTCCAAAAAACGTTATACGGATGATTCTTGGACAAAAAGAAAAATAAAACTCTCTCATATTCTTTCTGCTTCTTCCATATGCACCCTGCATCCACACTCACACCCACATACCTCTAATGCCTGCAGTCACTTCTGTATGTATGAGCTTCTCCAAACACAATGCAAGAGAAGTCCCATTTACTATTTGGATCCATCCTTCCTCCCATCTCTTCAGTCTCCCTCTCCCTCTCTCTCCTGTTACATCTAATAACATTTAACACCTTTTAAAAACAACAACAACATTTGTTTCAGCCAGATGCTTTCCTCTTCCCAACTAAGGTGCTGAAATAACTGAATGCACCTGCCATCTCTACCACCTTTCCATCCATGTCTCCTCCCTCCTCAACAAGCTGTCATCTGCCTTCTGCCCACACCACCTCCAAAGGCACCAATGACTTCCTGGGGTTCAATCCAACATTCATCTTTCAATTCTCCTCTTCGTAACTGTACTTCCTTAGCCCTCCCTACCTGGGAGATTCTCTCTTCTTGCCATCCAAGACAATGATCAGGCTCATTTCCTGCTTTTCTCTCTCTTCATTCCTGCCCTCTCTCTCTCCCTCCCTCCATTCCTCCTTCCCTCCCTTTCTCCTGAAGGACTTGTCTCTTAAACATTGGCATTCCCCATTCTCTTCTCTTCTCATCCCTATATTCTCTCTGGTTGACCTCATTTACTCCACCACTTCTGACTATCACCTTAGAGATTAACTCTCAAATTAAATATCTAGCTCAGTTTCTTTCTCCCAAGGTACCTAGACTCACAGATCAAACTATTCACTGTGCACTTCCTCCAGGTGTCCCATAGGCATCTCAAACTGAATACAACCAAAGTGGAACTCACTTTTGTCATCCCCACCGTGCTCTCCTCCTCTCCCTCGTCGAGTAGCTAATACCACCACCATCTGAAACCAGAAACCTGGGATCCTCATCTCCCCACTGCACCCCCACCTCTGCTCCCTCATTCCCTAAACCCCATAAGTCTCTACCTCTCTAAAGTCTTCCCTCTTAACTCTCTCCTCTGTAGCCCTGGTTTCACATCATTCCCTATAGTTCAAGCCCTCAACAGCTCTGTCCTGAATCCCCCCAATAGACTTTTCTGGTACCCTCTCCCCCAACTAGTGTCATCAACCTTTGATCCACTCTTCCATACCCAGCCCAATTGTCTCCATGAAAGGAGAAAATGATGACATTACACTCCTCATAGAATCCCCAACAACCCCCATTTCCTTCAGCATAAAATGCAAACTCCTAAGCATGACATGCATAGCATAGGCACCATTGCCTCTGTGAAAACGACATCATGCCAGTGTTTGTGTCTTATTTAGACAGGACCTGACACATAGCACATGCTCAAAAGTATTGGTTGAATGAATAGATGGGCAGATGAGGATCAGAGAGTCAGGAGAAAGGAAACAGGAAAAGGTAGCTAGCTTGAAGGACAGTTCAAGGAAAAGAATTCAAGAAGTAGGCAGTGGTCAATTATACCCTTTGGCCCTGAAGACCAGTTGACAACTGCCTGCCATGTGGAGGCAGAAAAAAATGTAACTAGAAAAAGAATGTAACTAGAAAAAAGTTATATTTTCTCAAATCTGAGGGAGTCACCCCACTTTGCTAGTCATAGTCCCAATCAACACCAGCAAAGGATATGTCCATCAGAAGCTAAGTCAGTCCAGAGGGAAAAAGCACCATGGACACCAAAATAGTTCCTCTCCAGGCTGGAGGCTTTATTGGCCACCATCCCTACTACTACCAGATGAATGAATGCAGAATGGAGTGGGTAGCAAGTCATCCCAATGCCTGAGGACCAAGCAGTGAGTTGATCCATGATCAGTAACATTCAGTGAACCACATAGATAACCAAGTCTGAAGCTAACCAAGTCACTGATACTTAGCTGGTTTAAAAAAAAAAAAAATCAAACAAGCAAAAACGAAAAACATTCACATAGATAAACAAAATAAAACCAAACAAGCAAATGAACAAAACTCTAGTGCAAACTACCGGTGAAGGCATCTGGTCAAATATGGCAGATTAAACACACGCAGTTTTCCCCTTCCCTTCTGGATTGCTCTAAAGTGACGGTAAAGAAATTTTAAAAAGCAAACGTTTGTAAAGAGAAACACAGCAGAAATGACAATACACAAGAAAATACAAAAAAAAAAAAAAAAAAGGAAGTTGGAAAGGTACCAGGGAGGTAACTGACTCTCTAGGACAGAGAAAATGAACTGTGACCTTGAATGGGTAAAGCCGACCAGGAAGAAAGCCAATTCAAGCTGTCGATATCCAGAAAGGCCAGGAAATGGAGGATCCAGGCAGACTTAGAAAGAAGAGAATGGTTGAATGACTTTATAAGAAGTGTTTAGACATCACAAAAAAAAAAAAAAAAAAAAAAAAAACACATTTCATTGTAGCTATGTATGTGATGGATGTTAGCTCGACTTATGGTGGTGGTGATTTTGCAATATCTCCAGATAGTGAATCATTATATTGTACACCTGAAACTAATGCAATGTTATGTCAATTATAGCTCATTTTTTTTAAAAAAGTGCTTGGAACCTTTGGTCCTTTCCCCATGACTCTACAGCTTCCTCTATCCCAGTTTAAAAAAAAAAAAGATGACATTTACTCTGGGAAGTGGCTGAAAGAGCCAGGCTCTGGATTTGGGGATGCAGGCCCCACGGAAAGGTCAGGATTGTGGTACAATATACTGCCAACAGGGAAACTAAACGAATGTCTGAATGCTTAGTGAAATCCTCAACCATCTTCTCCTGCATGGCTCTAAGACCTTGGTAGCCAGGCTTATAAAGCCCTTAAGATCCAGCTTGAGATCTTTCCAGAAAGCTGACAGGCTAACAAACAATCTACAGATTAGGTGTGTTCCTCAGCCAGGTGACCTTGTCTCCTCCACCCGAGAATTCTAAGGAAATCCACCACTTGACAGCCCTGTGCACAAAGCGCCTTCAATAGGCATTTTAATGTTTCACTCAAAATATAAAACAGAAAGCCCTGAAACACAGATAATAACAAGTAAGGAAAGGCATGTGAGTGAAACAAATAAGCTAGAAGTAGAAAAAAAACTAAAAATAAATAAAATCCTCAGAAACTTGAGGGCAAAATATTGCACCCATGAACCATGAACAGAAGGCTATGAAAGAGAGCATGTTTAGAGAACAGGACCAGTTCCTAGAAATTAAAAATATAATAGTTGAAATAAAAGATTCAGCAGGAGGGTTAGAAGATAAAAGATCACTCAGAAAATGAAAACAGCAAGGGATGGGAAATAGAGAAATACCAAGGGAATTGGAGAAATAGTCTATCTGTAAAATAGAAGCTCCAGAAAGGGAGACCAGTGACAACAGAAGTGGAATATTTTCCCAAACAATGAATGTAACAGCATTTTTCAAAAACAAGGAGCATGAGCTTTCAGATTAAAGAGGCCCGCTGAATTGAGGCCAGACCCAACAAATGGAAAGAACAGACGTGGTTTACACCAAAGCATAACCTCATGAGATGTCAGAACACCTGTAATGAAGAGACGATACAAACCAGATTTGGGGAAAAGCTGGGCACATCAGCATCCACCCTGGAAGCCAGGACACAGTATGTGACTGCCTTCAAAATTCTAAGAGAAGGGGACTTCCAACCGTAGAACAGAATTCTACACACAGTCAGATCATCCATTGAAAGTGAGGGCAAAATTAGGACGTTTTTAGATAATCAGCGTATCCAAAAAATTTGCCACTGTCCTGTCTACTGCCACAAAACAAATCACCCAAATTTTAGTGGCTCAGAATGACACACATTTATTGTCACATACTTTCTGCAAGTCAAGAATTTGAGAGTGGCTTAGTACTGAGTGGGTGGTACTGGGGGCGGGGGGGGGGTTCCCACGAGGGGGCATTGAAGGTATCAGGGAAGCCACGGTCATCTGAGGCTTGACTGGAGCTGGAAGATACACATCCAAGCTCACTCATCACAAAGGACAGCTCGTGACACGGTAACTGGGTTTCCTCAGAAAGAACAAGCAGAAGAAGAGGAAGAAAAGAGGAAGGAGGAGGAGAGGAGAGGAATGAAGGAGAGGAGGGGAAGGCAAGCCAATCATCAAGACAGAAGCCACAGTGTCTTGTACCCCACCCCCCAACCTCTGGAGTAGCATGTCGTCACTTTTGTCATAGTCTGTTGGTCACAGAGACCAATCCTAGTACAACGTGGGAGGGGACCAGGAGATGTGGATTCTTGGGGGTTGTCTTAGAGGGTGGATACCACATGCTTTTTCTCAAGAAGCTCCTAGAGGATGGGGACCTCTGGGTGGCTCAGCGGTTGGGTATCTGCCTTTGGCTCAGGGCATGATCCTGGAGTTCTGGGATCGAGTCCCACGTCAGGCTCCCTGCATGGAGCCTGCTTCTCCCTCTGCCTGTGTCCCTGCCTCTCTCTTTCTGTGTCTCTCATGAATAAATAAATAAATAAATAAATAAATAAATAAATAAATAAAATCTTTGAAAAAAGAAAAAAGAAAAAAGAAGAAGAAGAAGAAGCTCCTGGAGGAGCTGCTCCAGTATGACAAAGATGCAATCCAGACACAGAGTGAGCAAGAGGGAACAAAGAACTAACGCTGGAAAGCAAGAAGGAAGAGCCTCAGGATGATGGGGAAGAGAAGTCCCCACATGTGAGCCACGCGGTCGATGTGGAGGACAATTGGTCCAGACAGAGCAGAAGGACCAAGAGATCCAGGAAGGAGGCCTCCAAGCCAAAAATGAAACCAACAGGCTGGATACGTTGAGAGAAGACTTCCACTTCTGCCAGAATCTGAGGATGAGTTACGGACAGTAACATGGAAAATTAAGCGCGTTTTTTTTTTCTTTTCATCTTTTTTTTTTTTTTTTCAAGAGGTAATCATTAACTCCAAGGAAAACACAGGCTCTACAAGACAGAAGAGACCAGCAGAGAATAGTGCTTGGATCAGCTTTAAGTAATATTTACATAGTTATAACCATGCAAACACTGGCCACTGATTTGACCAAAAGGATGGTAACTATACCAAGAGGAGCGTGGGGAGGGAAATTCATTGTATAAGTGGTTGGGTTGGGGGTCTTTCCTCGTAGGAGGCCAAAAAAATCTAAAACAGAGAAACCAAGAAATAGAAGTGTGAATGTGTCATTTATAAACATGGAGGTAAATAACTAGAAAAAAAAAAGATTGATTGACAGTGTTCGCCCTTAGGCATGTATCAGAAATGGAAAAGGATGGAGCAGTGATCTGCTATTCCATTCTAGAAGCTTCCTCCCACTATTTGACTTGATGACCACGTACATATAGAACTTGATAAAAATTAAATTTATTTTTTTTTAAGATTTTATTTATTTATTCATGAAAGACACAGAGAGAGAGAGGCAGAGACACAGGCAGAGGGAGAAGCAGGCTCCATGCAGGGAGCCCGACGTGGGACTTGATCCTGGGACTCCAGGGTCACGCCCCGAGCTAAAGGCAGACGCTCAACCGCTGAGCCACCCAGGGATCCCCGATAAAAATTAAATTTAAAATAAAAAGATTTTACTGGCCGAACAAACCCTTCTATCAGCTGGAACTAAGGATCAGCATATTTTGTCAGCGTCTCTTTTCCTCTCTGGACCTCAAATTATAGGCAATGATATCATTTTGGAAGAAATTACCCAGGATGAGTAACTCCAGCCCACTAGGCAGCCTCTGCTACTCAGGGCTGCGGCGCTGCCCTCCTACCCCACTGAAGAAATGCATCAGATGCTCGTTAAGTCATGCACCACTAATTGCTTTTTGATGGACTGCCAGCTTCGTGGCAACACGCCAAGAACGGAGACAAAGACGGTTTTTGAGATGACAACCCTTTTAGCCCCTCTCCTGTGTGGGATATAAGAAACCATGAAAAAAATATCTGATTTCCAAAAGGCCCACAGAGGCGCCTCACATGCAATTATTGCCCTGCATGCTTTCTGAGCGCTTGCTAAGGAGTTAGGGCCTTAGGTGGGGGCTTCTGAGGTCCCTGAGCATAGAGGACACAGTCAGAAGTCCCATCACAGAGCTGGGAAAACCCTCTTTCTCCCCTTTCCTCTGACCAGCTCTCTTGTTTATTGGATGGATGGACGGACGGATGAACAAATGAATGAAGGTGTGTATCTGTGTAGGACGTTCTCGGACAGATACGATCTTCAGAAGCACAATCACATTACCAGCGCCTTTTCATATTATGGGTTTGTTTCTTTTGCCAACCACATCAGAGCCGAACACCAAAGTGAGTATTGGCTATTCCTGAACAGTCTGACAATCTGACAGCCCTGAGAGGTGCCCCTCTTGGAAAACTAGATAACGCACTCAGTATCACCACTGCCAAGTCATTTTTGGAACTCTTCTTTGGAAATTCACTTTGGAGCTCAAAGCACAACGTTTAGAATAGACTCGCTGATGCCAAATCATCATTTATTTATTTATTTATTTATTTATTTTTTAGGGATGATCTGATATTTGCAACCAGCCCTATTTTGATAAGTAACTTAAAATTTGTGTACATCGTGTATACATAGAAGAGTTGTATGGGGGGGAAAAAATCCTGAAGTTCTGTTTAAGTGAATTCATTATGGAAAGAACCCTAAAGTGAGTCCTTCTGTAGCATCCTGAGGTGAGCCCAAATCCTATGTCCCCTGTCATCAGCTGGGTCTGGCTGGGCTCGGGCTCTCCCGCCCCATGTGCTTGCCCAACTCTACCAGCGGCGAAGACACCTCCTGAACTCTGACTCCAGTTACTCAAAAGGGTTCCATGTTCCAGCAGGCTAGAAACAAAACCCAGGAACTGTCACGCTTCACAACTTCTAATAAAAGGGTCTTGCCAGGGAAAAAGATTGAGTGTCTGAAGTGGCACTGAGAAATTAGTTTTTGGCGGCAGCCACAGGGACAATCTGTCAGAGGAGAGATCTGGCTGCAGAAGGAGAGTGGGGTGGAAGAGGGAAGGGGGGGGAGGGAGAGGGAGGGGGGCAGAAGCAGCCTCTGGGGGCTGTGGGAGCGAAGGGGGGTGGTACACACGATGTCGTGTGGGGACATGGGAACCCCCGGTCCCCCTCTCCAGTCCAGCCATCTGCTCTGCTCTGATGGGCAGACAGGCACCACGACGCTTGGGACTGGCAGCCGGTGGGATCAGCAAACACAACCAACAGGCCGGCTCCCCCACACAGGGGAGAAGCCCTTGGTCAACTCTCAACTTCTGGAAAGTGGCCAAGTCTCATCACTGGGGCCTCACCTGGCTCAGCAAAACCCCTCGCGCCCTTGCAGCTGAGACCCCTGTCAATGCCCATGGGTCATTATGGAGACACTGCCTGCGGAAAGGAAGGAAAATCTGCCTTTTTTGCCTTGCAGAAACTTTTGTGTCGCTCAGTGACAGCCTCATCTGGGGCTCCCGCACGCAGCCCAAGAACAGGCACTGAGCTCCCGAGACAGCTCTTCAAGATCCTTTCCCAAACCCATTTGGCTTTAATTCCCCGTGCACAGCCTGCCTTGGCCCTCACTGCCTCCTCCTCCCGGAAGCCCACCCAAGGCTGCAAGAAGCTGTGGCCACCCCACAGGCTGCATCCCATCCCCGGATTGGAGACGGTGGGGGGGGGGATGGGAGGAGTGGGGCAGGTGGGGGGGCAAAGAAAAGTGGGGGTTTGGGCTTTGGGGCCCCATCCTGCAAGGCCTGGTGCCTGCGGGCTGCCAAGACCAGATGGGGAGGTGACTTCTGTGCGCTCACCCCACCCTGAGGCCAGCAGAGGAACTGCAGCCTTTCTGGAAACAGGATGTAACTCTATTAACTGCACTTACTGGATTAACTCCCGCAGTGGTTCTTGCTTCTTAGGGAACAGGGGCCCTTGGGCAGCAGAAATCCCTGAGCTTAGGAGAGGGAGCTAGGGCTCTGCCATCAGAGACGCTAGCAGCGAAGACTCCTCTGCCAACATCAGGCCAGTGTCTCCACTCGGAGAGCCTCTCCTGTGGACCTGAGCCCCACCCCCCCAAAATCCTTTTCAAATGCAAATACTCTATGTCCCATGCAGGATGAACTATCATTTTAGCCACAAGAGCAAGGAGGAAAGGACAAAAGAGAATGTCCGGGGCTGGGGCTGGCGAGAGTGACCCGTGGAGAAAGGACCCAACGGGATTCTCCAGCAAGGTCCCTGGGGGCTCACAGGTGCACAGACCCCGGGAAAGAACATGCCAGAAAGAACAGTGTGATTCAGTGCAGTGATTCTAGCACAGTGGCCAGGATGAAATCTGGCTCCGATCTCCCCTGCTCTTAAGAAAAACGAAACCACTGAGACCCAGTGGCTGGTTCTGGCCCATTTATGAAATTGCTGCCCGCCTCTCATAGCTGCAAAATGCCAATCCCTACAAGAGATGGTGCGTCTGCAAATGGACGCTTGCCAAAGGGAACTGAGGTGCTTCCCCCCCCATCTCACTCCAATATCTTCTCTGAGATGAGGGCATTTGCCACCCAATAGGGCTTTTCCTTATGAGAGGGACAGCTGCGGTCCCATCTGCCAGTAGGGCAGAGGCTCCCAGGCCCCAGCCTGCACAGGCCCTGCCCAGCGCTCCCTCTAGACACATAACAGGGTTCCTGGGCTTGTGGGGTGGGCTGTGAGTCCACAGTGGCCCTGGAATAAAGAGACTGAGTGGGGTGTTGTCTGACCCAGGACAGACTTTCCATGCCCCACCCCTGATCATCCAAAGTTCTTCTAACCTGTGAAATGAGAAGGTTGTACTATCCACAGATAGTCCTCAGCTCTAGCTGACATTAAAATCACCTAGGGAACCTTGAAAAATGATCTGGACCCCTTCCCAGCTCCACTAAATCAGATGAAGCCAGGGTATCTTTAGTTTTTAAGACTCCCCGGGTGACTCTGGTGTGCAGCCGGGTTGTGAAGCCCTGAACTAGGTGTTCCCTGAGGCCACCGGGCTTCTGTGAGTCGATAAATCCAACCCTAAAGGCAGCTCCTCTTTGCAGGGAAAGACCTGCCCAGGGAGCAGCCTGATGGGGCAGTTCAGCATGGAGAGGCACGTCATGCAGCAGGAGAGGGCCGGATACGTGTTGGCAGCTGGCTGTGTCTGGAAGGGGGAGGAAGAAGGGGTTCTGGGAGGGCTGGATGCTTGTCAGGGCCTCAGAGAACTCGGATGCAGTCCAGAACTCACCAACACCCATAGTGAGGTTCAGGGGCACACTGAAGGGACAAAGAGCTTAAAACAAGGCTATTCATGGGGGGAGAAGAAATCCCTCTCTCACCTTAGTCAGCCTCTGAGGGTGATTACAGATGGGAAGGAGCCCCTTCTCCAAAATGTGTGGCTCTGCGTAATCATGCCTCAGCACTGCTACCTGGGGGCCGGGGGACAGATGGTTAAGCTCTGTCCCTCGGGAGCTGTGTGGCCTCGGGCACGTTGCTTAACCTCTCCGGACCTCGGATGCTCTGTTCACCAACGGGGATAGTAATAATGGCGATGTGCTTCATAGGGTTTCAGTGAGGATAAATGAGTAAGTACAAGGTGTCAAAGTACAGTGCCTGGCACACAGTGAACACTGAGTTAGTGTTAAAAACTATTCCCACGGCAAGTTCTCACGGCTGCATAACTCAAGGAGACACTGAGTTTAAGACAAATAGCCTCCTTCACTGCAAAGCTTCCCAAAATAACAGTGTTAATAATGATGATGATGTTAGGTACCTCAAAAGCTGAGAGGATTAAATGAGATAAAGAATGTACGAGACCCTCAGCCCCCCCATGCACATAATGAGTACTTAAGAAATGTTCCCTATGAGTGTTATTAATAAGCATGGTGGGTCTTTAAGAGAAGGAGAAGCATTTTCCAGACTTGTGCTCTCTTTTTCCTACAGAGGATTGAACAGAATCAGTGCTCTAGGAAACATTCTGGAAAAAAAAAAAAAATCACAGAGCAAGGTGGCCACATGTCTTCCAACCCTGTTGCCAAGGGACTGGAAAAGAGGAGGCTGGGCAGGGCAAGAGCAGCAGGGATAACGGCCTGATGGGAAGGGAAGGGCTGGGGAACCGTCTCCTCCAGCTCCCACACGCCCTGCGGGGTGGCGTGCCTGTGGAAGGGGTGTGGGTCTGTGACCCAGAAGAGCTAATTTGCATCTTGGCTTGGCCACTGTCTAGCAGGGTGAGCCCGGACAAGTCACTGAGCCTCTCGGGGCCCAGTGTCTTCCCCTGTATACTGATGGGAGGTGGGCTAGAAACTTGAGAATTTCTAAACTCCCTTCTGGGTCCAGGATTCTGTTTGGGTACATTTCTGTCAAAACGGGGGAGATGGAGGGGAAAAGAATGTCTAAGTCGTGGTCGCTTCTAACCACGATCCCTGATTCTACGCTTATTTGCAGTGGTTTCCACCCAGGTTCTAACACCTGCTCACTCACTCAGGTGCTGTATTCCGTGTGGATTGAGAATGTTAATAAAGAAAAAGGGTGACGTGTCAAGCCAGGCCATACCCATCAAGGGGTGGGGGAGAGAGAAATGAAGACTGGTCCTCAAGCTAACCCCTTCCGTATCTGTACCCCTAAACGCACTCTACCAAATGGCCAGATTTTTTTTTTTTTTTTAAGAAACCTGGTGACCACCTTCTGTACCTTCCACAAACTAAATGTCAGGACCATGATGTTGGAAGGGACTTTCTGTGCCGCCAGGTAGAAGATGCCATCTCAGAGACAGGATGCGGAAGCTGGCATTTCAGTTTTGGGGGAAAAATGCAGTTGCTTAGGGGGGACAAGGGACAGAAACAGCTGAAAACAGGAGGGTCTCTCCTGGGAGTCGGGATAATAGGATCATCACGCCCAGGACCTCCTCCTCCTCCTCCTCTGCACATCGGTGTGTGCCACACAACAGGAGCGTTGATCCCTCTACATCGGTGGAAATGGCAAGCTGCATCCTCGGGCATTCCCATGGAGATAATAAAAACCATACCGTATGCTTGGATTGGCATCCACCACTCCCAGCGAGGTCCAAGTCTTGTCTCAGGGATCCCACCTCCCCTTCAGGCTTCATAGCGAGACAAATCCGTCCACTAAAATGATTGCAGAGGGACAATCCTCCCCCTCCCCCCATTTAACTTACTAAAGCCACTAAGAGGCATAAGTGACCTACTTGGGTCATATTCATATGCCATAAACTTCTCACCCGAACAGCAAACGGAGTAGCATCTCCCCAACTACAGGCTGAGCACCCGGCTGACCCTTTGTCCTGCTTCTGTTCTTATTTCCTGTTGTCTATTGTCTCTCTGATAAGTGCTGACAGAGGGAAGGCTATTATTTAATTGCTTTAAAGATATCAAACAAGCCAGTGCCAGGGTTATCTCCTCCCTACCGCCTCTATTTTTCTGGCTCAAGGTTGGGTTACTTAGTTACTAACCGAGCGTGGCAGAGAAGTAGAGGCAGCCCCAGGTGTGGCAGGGCAGACTTCATCCAGCAAATGTGTGTGGGGGGTGGGGGGGAGAGTCAAAAGAATAGCCATGAGGAGTCAAACAGGGAACCAGAGCCTCCAGGGTGGCTGCTGAGTACAGGTGGCAGCAAAGCCAAACAGGTCTTTCGAGGCATTCAAAGCAGGGAGGGGGAGGCGTACATTATCTAGACAAAATCAACAATCATTCTTGATTACACGTTTTCTGCTGTCAAGGTCAATGCTATTCAGTCCCCATTCACTGGGCCCTGCAGAAGAGACAGGTGCGCCTGAAGTGGATCGGGCCAGTATTTTTTCCAGGACCCAACCTGACTTAGGCAAGAGAGAGGAGACGTCACAAGAAAAGGACAGGAAGGGGCATTTCACTGTATTCCATCTCTGAGATAAAGAACATTGTTGGAGGAGGTGGGTCACCGAGGAGAGGTTACTACTGTCGGGTTGACCTGCAAGGTGGCCTCTGGCGACTGAAGGCCCCTGACCTTCCTCCGCTGTCCTTGGAATGTACGCTCCACCCATTGTTCCCATACTAGGAGCCTTGAGAGAATAATGTATTACTGAGCCCATCTGGCCTTTAAAGCCTCTGTAGAAACTTTTAAGATTTTGGCCATGGGTGCAGAGACGTCCTCGTCTTGCAGTGCCTAAGACAGGCCTCCTAGGTAAATTCTCTTGCTTCCTAAAACCGCCACCTGCCCACCAGTGACCTGCCAATTTCTTCAATCCTTCTTTGCTCTCTGTGTACAGGGGCCAGTTTCAGAGGTCACCCCGGGAACTCCCGAGGTGGCAAACCAGCAACCACACAGAGGGGTGCCAACTAACCACCCAAGCTGCCTTGAAGGAAGCGATGATCCTCATCTTCCGGGAGCAGTCTGCTTCTGCTGGTATCGTACTCATACTAAAATAGGAATAAAACCAAAGCAAGCATCATGCCATTGGGGTCACTGTCGGGGGGCGGGGGGGGATCAGGGCATCGAAGCCAGCAGTCCATTTCTTGTGTAGGTTACAAAACTGATGCCTTTTAAAACACACACGCACATGTTCAACACCTTTGAAAAGATAACATGATCACAAGGGAAGAAATCAGAGTGTGGAGTGGGCACTCTGTCAATCTTCTTTTTCCCAGAAACCATCCGGGTCACCGGTTTTAAACTGGAGATGACAACAGGTATTGCTGCAGTAACTGCGCGCCTTGAGCATACCTCCCATACTGGCTCATCACCACTCTGCCCTCCGGGGAATCTCACCACTCCACCTCTCCCAGCCACCCACCAGCAGGGGCGTCCCCCTGCTAGTGAGCTACCTGCCCCAGCCCCTCCACCCTACACACAGGAGTCTAAAGAGAAGCTGGCTCCCAGATGGCTTGGAACATAAGGCGACCGCTGGCTAAAATGCTGTCTAGCTCCTAAGCTCCCGCATGAGGGATGCAAGCCCCATCATAACCAACATCTCAGAAAGAGACGAATCCAACGAAAAGTCCTGATCCCCACCCCGGCAGCAGGTACCCCAAGACACAGTGTAGCCCAGATGGAAACCTGCAGCTGACCGCTACCTCCGCTGGTGGTTTCTTTCCTGGGTCACTCACCTATCCCTAGGGCTCACCCTACCTGCCAAACAGCCTCTGGACTTGAACTTTTAACGGGTGGATTTGGAAGTCAGACAACAGAACGGCCAGTGCAAGGCGGGCAGCGCAGCCCATGGAGAACGCTGTCGCCGGTGTTTGCTGTCTCCCTTCCCTACCTGCTAAAACTGGCCGCGGGATGGTGAGTGCCTGTCTGTACCTGGAGGAGGACGAGGAAGGAGAGGCTGCGGGATTGTGACTTATTAATCTATTGGAACAGAGGCTGAATCATCGCAGTCAGAAACGAAATCGCTTCAACTGGGGCGATTCAGCTCCCACTTCCTACGTGTCCCCCTCGGCTGGCACACAGCGGGAACATGTTAGGTGGCCGGGGAGCGAGCGGAGTCGCACCAGCAGGTGCCCACAAAGCCCGGCGACCTGCCGCATGGCCTGTACCTCTGGGCGTGCACAGCTGGGAGGGGGCAGGAGTGCTGCTCTGCTGAGCCCTGGCGGCTCCCTGAACCGAATTCTGGTTCGGCTGGATGGGCTGGAAGGGAGGGGAGCCGGCCCCCCGCACGAGGAGCTCTCCCCCCAGCCCTGCGCCCTGGGATGACCCGCGGCTTTGCCAACCTGCCCGACCCAGGTGATGGCACAGGGTCCCAGGCGAGTCTGGGCCACCTGGGCCGCCACCCCAGCAGCCGTGCGCTGGGTGAGACACACCCGATTCCGTGAACGCGGTACGAGGGACTGCAGCGCGTGAGCCTGCCACGAGTGGGAGCGCCCGGGGGCCCGGGATCGCCGACCCCCGCCGCCCCCGCCGCCCGTGAGCTCCACCCGCAGCCCCCGGCGGATTCTCCGCGCGGCTCAGCCCGGTCCTCCTACGGACCAGCGGGCGGAGCGAAGCTGCTGTGACGTAACCCGGGGGAGGGGGGGCGCGGGGAAATGTGCAGAGGGGCCCGGGCTCCGCGGGGCCAGTCCCGGCGACGCAGCCACCCGGGCGCGCACGCGCTCGCCCCGCCACGCGCGCCCCGAGCCCCAGTGCGCGCTCGGCGCCGGGGTCCGGGGGGTCCGCGGGGTCCCGGGGGTCCGCGGGGCCCTGGCTCTGGGCGGCGCGAGGGGCTGGAGCAGCCGGCAGTGCAGGACGCCGAGCGCCAGGCGCCAGGTGCCGGCCGAGCTGCTGCGCGCCTGGGCGCCCCGGCTGGGTTGGGGACAGTCGCTGGGTGCCGGCGAGCCGAGCTAGCAGATTGCAGCGGAAAAGCAAAGGTGAGGCGTGTGTGTGTGTGTGTGTGAGACACAGATCGAGAGAGAGAGAGAGAGAGAGAGAGAGAGAGAGAGAGAGAGAGAGAGAGAGACGCACTTGGGCACCTGGGTGCATCTGCGCTGCGTGGTGGTGCGCACCTCCGTGTGCTGGAGAGTAGGTCCCGGTGCGCCGTTCTCCCTTCTGGGGGACGGTGATTCTGGTGGCAATGAACGGCCGCAGGTGTCCCGGCGTGAGTGGGGGCTGCGGGTCGTGTGTGCGGGAGCAGATGCGGCCGCGCCACCGCATGCCGGTGTGCGTGGCATGCGCCCTCGTCCAGTCCTCGTCCCCCAGCCCACTCGTCTAGGTGGTGGCTGCGACGGGGACAACTTCTCTCCCAGCCACCTGCAGAAGAGCCACCACGAGAGGCCGCTCGGGTGAGAGGGGGCGTCCAGCGAGCCCTGCTGAGGGCCCCTGCGGGCGTCCATCCCCAGATCCGAGCTGGCAGCGGCTGGCAGCGGGGCAAAGGGAGCGCTTCCCCATTCTTCCTTTCCCCGCTGGGGGACAGAACCCGAAGGGTCTAGGGTCCGCTCCCCCGGAGCCCAGAAGCAGAGGGCAGTTTGCCTATGTTTGGAAAGACCGAATAGCTCAGTGGCCTGCGCCCGCGAGGCACTGGCCAAGTCCCCAAGCAGCTGTGGCCGGCTCCCAGCCGTCCCTGGTGCCTCGCCACCCCCCAGTCTGCATTTAGAAACTGAGGTGCTGGCACAGCAGTCTTTAATCTCCCCCCATCGTCACCTGCAAAGAGCAGGGAATTCTTTAGGAAACCCTTGGATCTGCGAGCCTTGGAGTTGGGTGGTGAGGCTGATCTGTGCCAGCGCCGGGAAGCGGATGGACTGTCCTGAGCCTTCACCTCTCCCCGGGCCCTTCGGCCAGCGCCGCCTCGGCTTCTCTTAGGCGCTCTAGCGCCGCGGTGGCCCGCACCTGGCTATTGTCTCTCCCTCCCCTACTGGGGCTCAGCTCTGGCTCCCCAGAAACCTTCCCCATTTAGCAGGTCACTGGAGAGGTGGCTGTGGGGAATGAATGGGGAGGGGGGAGCGCGGGGGTGGACTGCAGGTGAGAAAGGAAAGGCTGGAGGCCAACAAGATTTAGCACCGCTCCTGATGCTCAGACCCCATCCCCACGCTTAATTCTTAGGCTCTGGGACGAGGAAGGGATGCGCCAGACCACTCTCCCCCTCCTCTCCAACACAGCCCAGACTCAGACTCAGAGGAAACCGACAACCAGCCATTTCCAGTGTCTGGAAGTCTTAGGCTGGAAAAATAAAGCAAACAGAAAACCAAACTTCCTTGTGCGTGTAATCGAACTGCAATCCAACAAGTATTGATTGCCTGGCATTGGGCTCCACTTTCCCCGGGGCCCAAATGAAGCAGAAGTCCCTCGGAGACCTGGGGCAGCAGACTTCATTGTTAATGCAATCAGAGTCACTGTGATTTAAACTCATTTCTTCCTTGGAGGAGCCTCCCCACTCTGGACTGGCTGCCCAGCTTACCCCCTCTGCCCCTTTCACAAAGCTCTGCACGCTATTACTGCTTCTTAGCCTATTTAGAAAAACAGTGACCCCAGGTGCAAGTCCATCCCACTGAGTGAGACTCTAGCGAAAAAGGCAGAGTTAGGGCTGGAGGTCAGCGTTGGCCTTCCCTCACTCACCTGCACCATCATCATCCCTATCCCCAAAGCTCTAGGCAGAGCTTTTGCCCCTCACCGGTCCTCAGACTCACCCAGACATTGGAGTGTGACCTTGCCTAGTACACAGATGGGCCCCTGAAAAATGCTAGTGATTAATGTATGCTCTAGTGCAGGCGGCTTCAATAGGATTCTGGGTCTGTAGAATTAAAGTACCAATAAGACAGTTAGAAAAATAGTGGAAACAACCCAAATTAACCCAGGAATACCCAAAATGGTTTCTTTATAACTTTTCAAAAAATACTTTATTTATTTACTCATGAGAGACACAGAGAGAGAGCCAGAGACACAGGCAAAGGGAGAAGTAGGCGCCCCACAGGGAGCCTGACTTGATGCTTGACTCGATCCCAGGACTCCAGGACCCCGGGATCATGACCTGAGCCAAAGGCAGACGCTCAGCCGCTGAGCCACCCTGGTGCCCTAACGTTTGTTTTTAATGGCTGCCAGCTTATGCTTTTCAACCAATGCAGACATTAAACCAGGGTCCCCAAAGTACTTAGCAGAAAGGTCAGCCACAAAGCCCAGACCAGTCTGGTAAGGAAATTAGTATGGAGAGGATAAACAAGGCGCCTGGCAGTGCAGAATGAATCAGAGGCAAAGGTGGCCAAGGATCGTGGAGTACTTGTTGCCGGTGAAGTCCCCCCTAGCTCATTAGCAATCTCTCCAAGCATAAAGGAGCAATCTCCAATCTTCACTCAGGCACCAGGGAAAGTGCCCTGCCCCGGAGAAATGTGTCTGCCAAGTGAATTGGGAATCACTGTATGCTGGGCACACTATGCCTTTACCATCTTCTCTCTTCCCAGAATGACCTCCTTCCTGCCCTTCCTGCTTCACTCTTCATATATTCAAGACTCGGCCCAAATATTACTGTTATGAAGCCTCCTCCGAATCCTCCAGAAGAGGAAGCATTCTTTCTTATTTATTTATTTGAGAGAGAAAGAGAACATGAGTGTGGGAGGGGCAGAGGGAGAGGGAGAAGCAGATTCCCCACTGAACAAGGAACCCGTAGAGGGGGGGGCTCGATCCCAGGACTCCAGAATCATGACCTGTGCCCAAGGCAGACGCTTAATGACTGAGCCACCAGGGAGCCCCAAGGAAGGCATTCTTGAACCCTGTGTTCACTTCTCCACACAATTCACACCCTAGATGAGCTGGCTTCCTTGCCTGTCTCCCCTCCTAAATTGTCACCTCTTGGAGAGCACCAGCCCTGTCCTGTTCATTCCTGTATCCCTGGAGTGCAGAAAAAGAAGCCCCCCACCTCCCCGCCCCACCAGCGCTGATTTTTGCATGACAGTAGATAATTTACTTATGTGATGAGCGACTGTTTTAGATCTTAGGCCAAGCCGGTAGTGTTACAGTTACTTTCCCAGCATGATGGTCAAACAGGAGCCAGCTGTTTTAAACCGAAGTCTAATTATCTGCCACTCGTTTTCCAGCCCACTGAGCAGCAGATAGGATGCTGTGAAAAGTGCAGCAGGGTCGGGTGTCCCGTGTTTAAATCTCAGTTCCACCAGTTATATATAGGGACTGGGAGCAAATTGCTTCAATTCCCTAAGCCTCGGTTTCTCATCTGTAAAATGGGGATGGTTACTTCATAGGACGGGTGGGAAGATCAAAGGGCTAATGAGTGTAAATGAGCAACGGTCCTGTTTGGAATTCACTTCTGTGAATGAGCCTGCTTCCTTCAGGCCTGGCTCCTATTTTCCTCCTTAATTGGTGGGATCCCAGGCAAATCCGCCTGAGTGTTAGAAGATGAGCATTCTGGAGCAGTATCCCCCTGAGGGACTCTCTGAAGCATGTGGAGGTCAAGCACTGGGTATTGGAGGAACGAAAACAGAAGAAACAAAATAAACTAAATCATGCGTTTGAAATAGAAAAGCCAGCCAGATTTTTATTTTTAATATTTAAGACCATAAACTTGTTCATTATGTGGGCAGCTTTTGGTAAATTACAGATAAATGAGACAGCAGAGGACAAAAGGGGGAAAGATGAGGTTTTTTGAGTCCTGACTATGAGCCTAGCACAACGCTAGGCATTTCCACACACATTTCATCCCTTAACCTTCCTGACGTGCGCATTAACCAACGAGACTCAGTGGTTACGCGCCAGACACGAGGTCACATAGGCTTCGTGGTGGAACCCTGGTTTGTTTTACCTCTAAAGTCCAGGATTTTTCCATTCTGGGGCTTTCAGAATGGAAAGACTCCAAAGCAGTCAGCAAGTCAGCTGAGATGTCCTCACCGAGAGCAGGCCAAGAATGCCGGTGTCAGATCCCTCTGAGTCAGGGGCTGGACTTCACACTCTGCCTTTTTACTGTCTGGACCAGTCAACTTCTTAGGAATCAAAGTACGGGTTGTTGTTTTGTTTTTGTTTGTTTTTTGTGTGTGTACGTGTGTGTTTTGCAGCCACAGCCATCTCCCACATGTGCGTCACCAGAGATGACAAGATGAACTATGATGACTTAACCCAAACCCTTCCCCCTCCCCCCATTGGAAAAACAACTCAGAAAGTCAGCATCCTGAGGAGAATGGGCTGGTCGCTCTAATGTTGAGGTAGACAGATAACACACTTCTCAACTGAAGAGTCTGAGAGAGTAAATCAGAAACATGGAAGGCTGGTGAAAGCCTACGTAGCCTCTGACTGATGGGCCCATCTTCCTGTTTTCCTTGCAGATGTCACACCGGATCCTTTGCCTTCAGGACACATTAAGGTGAGAATACGATCTCTGGCTGGCTGGAACTAGCCTAAGAGTGTAAGGCAGCCATGGATATGGAGTATGAGCTACTCAATGAGAGCCACACTTGGGTTTCCCCTCCTTTTGACCTCGATGGCTCTGTGGTGGCGGCCAACAGCTCAAACCAGACAGAGCCATACTATGACCTGACCAGCAATGCAGTCCTCACATTCATATATTTTGTGGTCTGCATCATTGGATTGTGTGGCAACACACTTGTCATTTATGTCATCCTCCGCTATGCCAAGATGAAGACCATCACCAACATTTACATCCTCAACCTGGCCATCGCAGATGAGCTCTTCATGCTGGGTCTGCCCTTCCTGGCCATGCAGGTGGCTCTGGTCCACTGGCCCTTTGGCAAGGCCATTTGCCGGGTGGTCATGACTGTGGATGGCATCAATCAGTTCACCAGCATTTTCTGCTTGACGGTCATGAGCATCGATCGCTACCTGGCTGTGGTCCACCCCATCAAGTCGGCCAAGTGGAGGAGACCCCGAACGGCCAAGATGGTCAATGTGGCCGTGTGGGGAGTCTCCCTGCTGGTCATCTTGCCTATCATGATATACGCTGGGCTTCGGAGCAACCAATGGGGGAGAAGCAGCTGTACCATCAACTGGCCAGGTGAATCTGGGGCGTGGTACACAGGGTTCATCATCTACACCTTCATCTTGGGGTTCCTGGTGCCCCTCACCATCATTTGTCTTTGCTACCTGTTCATTATCATCAAGGTGAAGTCCTCTGGGATCCGCGTGGGTTCCTCCAAGAGGAAAAAGTCTGAGAAGAAGGTCACCCGGATGGTGTCCATAGTGGTGGCTGTGTTCATTTTCTGCTGGCTTCCCTTCTATATATTCAATGTCTCCTCTGTCTCTGTGGCCATCAGTCCCACACCAGCCCTTAAAGGCATGTTCGACTTTGTGGTGGTCCTCACCTATGCCAACAGCTGTGCCAACCCTATCCTGTATGCCTTCTTGTCTGACAACTTCAAGAAGAGCTTCCAGAATGTCCTCTGCTTGGTCAAGGTGAGCGGCCCAGATGACGGGGAACGGAGTGACAGTAAGCAGGACAAATCCCGGCTGAATGAGACCACGGAGACCCAGAGGACCCTCCTCAATGGAGACCTCCAGACCAGTATCTGAACTGCCTGAAAAATAAATAAATAAAACGCCAAGCTCTGCCAAGTGGCAAGTGCTCCCTCCCCCCTGCCCCCTTTCCTTCCTCCCACCCATCACACCTGGCTTCTAGAATAGGAAATTGCTCAGCATGAGTCCAATCAGAGAACAGTGTCTGAGTGAATGATAATGTATTAAATTGATGACACCCCTCCCCCCACTTAAAGTGAACATTTAAATGCAGGCAGACAATTCCAGGTCAGGAGAAGAAGAGATCACGCTTGGGTCTGATCTGTAGAAATGGTGAAGCTCAACAAAAATAGAAAAGTCTATCTGCGTGTTTAAAACCTAATATGTAATCTTGTGGTCTTATATTTATACTTATCTATTCTACTCTAGTCCCTGTGTAGTCATTACCTATGTTTCCTGTGTTCAAAAGTACACGAGTAGCAGATTGAAGTGTGCCTAGTATAGGTGGACGTTTATTACAATATGGTACCCGCAGAAATGGACTTGCCATGAAGCCAATAAAGTTTAAGCTTCAGGGATCTCTCATGCTTGGCCAGTATTTTCACATGATCACATGTTTTTGTAAAAAATCGTAAAAGTAAGATACTTTTGTATTTTTTTTCTTAAGGAGGTCTCCTTAAAGCTCCCAGTATCTCAAACCCCTCTCTGCCCCCCCCACCCCATCCTGGGTATTAGCTTTACTAATATCAGGCGAGTTAGATCAAGAAGATATTTGAGGACCCAGAACATAAATTCATGTGTTTTCTCTTCTTAAGATATAATCAAAGAACTATACATTTATCCAAAAGGACTTAAATGGTTGGGGTCATCCATTGTTGTATTTACCAAGACAAAGCCTGCTTTGTAATAAGATTGCATTTTTTTCTTAATTTGCTTTAGTCTTTCTTAGGGAGCCATGGAAGGGGAGAGTGGAGGAAATCACCAATACGAAAGGCAAAAAATGGACCACGATTCTCGATTCTCGAGGGGAAAGCATTTTATTTTCCCCACCATGAAAATAAATGAATAAAAATAAAGCAAAATTACACCTTTACGAGAAACCGTGACATTCTTTTTTTAAAAAATGCCAGACATGGCTTCCTAATGAAAGAAGATGGAACTACGTACAGTTCAATGACTCCTCTATGGTTTTTTTTTTCTTTTTTAAGGAGTTGAAACAAAGCTAGGCACTAAAAAAAAAAAAAAAAAAAAAAAAAAATCAGTGCCCTAAAGACCGGAGGACCCAGTCCCTAAAACATGAACATGTCCGCCAGCCCCACAATATGTAGCCCAGAGCAGGTGCACAGGTAGGAGTGTCGGAGGGAGTCCCGTGCCTCTCAGGTACACCTGTGCCACCTTCCTCGCCCAGGGTAGACGCATTAGACATCCACCTTTAATGCTACAGATGCTCTGAGCTATTCCTCAAGCACGGTCATCACAGACAGGCACTTCACACCGTCAGTGACATTTTTCTGTCCCCGAAATGGTAGATGGGCTCACGTACAAACGCTAAGAAAAGAGATGGTGCCCCTTTCACTGATCACCATTTCCAGGGTAGGAAGAAACACACACTCAGGTGTTTGCAACGATGCCATCATCTCTGGGTTTCTATGAAAGCCTCCCTCTTAGTGTCTCACATATAGATTTTATCGTAAAAATGAGCTTTCCTCTCCTGGCTCCCTGAGCAAGGGCTGTTTGACAGGATGAGTAAGAACTCTCTACCTGTGGCTCTCGCTGGTAATGTGCTGCCTTCATTCTGTCTATATTATTCATGCCGCCGCATTCCCTGGAGCACTTCTGCAGCCTAGATAAGTGTGTTCAGTAATATTTACGATAGATAAGTAAATCCGTGCAAAAGTTAAAAGAGGTACAATTATAAGATGAAACCCTAAGGAAAGCTGTGACCCAGAAGTGCACATAGTAAAATCTCTGGCCATCACCGAGGGAAAGGTTGGCTACAAGTTCCGCTCAGGACTTCCTAGCAGCCACAACTGATAGAAGGTGACTCCTCCTCCTCCCCCTCCTCTGCCATAAAAACAAGCAGAGATTTGGAAGGAAATGCTTTAAACCCAACTTTACCATGACTAATAATATGAGATGTCCCAGGGCCTTTGAATAAATGCTGATTTTTTGTTTGTTTGTTTGTTTTTACTTAGGGAAGTGATTCCAAGGGACCAAGAACTGGTGGAAATAATTTCAGGGAAGACAGACTCACTCTGTAGCATTCAGGCCCCTGCAATCAGACACTGCCTCCAAGGAGGCCACGGCCCACAGCAGCCATCTAAAGTCTTCAAACAAAATGCATTTCCAGGTATACAGTCGGTGCTCATCAGCACGATGATCATTCTAATGGGCCTTTAAGGCTGAAGCTATAATTCTGTCCAAATCAGCAGGCAGGTTGCTTCTCTATGAAAAGGAATCCTCTACTTCTTGAAATACCTCTTTCAAGGATAACTTGCTTTCTGGTGGTTTTCGTTCTTCCGAAAGAGGGAATAAGCGTTTCAATTTAAATGTTAATACGATTTTAATTCCAATATGTAAGCTTAGCCTCAACTCAACATTTAATTATGAACATAAATCTGCTGGATGCTGGGAGAGAACAAAAAGTAATGCCACTCCATTGATGTGAGGGCAGCTGATCATTTGGATCATGCGAGCTACTATTTAACCTACCCATGAACATGGGTAATTAAGAGCTGGTTAAACCTCAGTGGATCTGGTGAGAGAGCTATCAGGAGAGAGAATGTGACACTGTGGCCTGTGTTGAATGATGCTGGTTTGTGTTTCGGTAACACAGAGGGTTGAGGACTATCGAACGTGGAGTTCGTGCCATAGCTTGGGACAGTCTGGGTGGACAAGGAGAAGGCCACTGGGGGATAGAGGACACTGCATTTCCTTCCTTTGTTTTTGGAAGAAGAAAGAGGAGGAGGCAGGAGGCAGCAGGGGAAGAGGAAGAAGAGGAATCCTTACTCTCGATTAGCTGAGGCTGCTAGCAAGTGCTGAGCAGAACCTGTAGCTGACCTCTCCTTAAGTTATATGGTGGGATTTGACTGCACGCACTGCGGGTAGCAGCTTTTCCCGCAGTCTCATTTTTAAACTATACCTCTTTTTTTTTTATTATTTTTTGCATGGATTCACTTATCTATCACAAATGCTATGCAGAGAAGAAAATGTGGGCTGGTGAGTGAGACTTCCAGAGCTGGCAGTGAACTGGAGTCTATTTGCTTACACAGATTTAACCTCCTCCCCATGGCAGCATGCAAGCGTTGATTGCCAGATAGGAGCACCGTGCCGGGCAAGTGTACAGTCTGGTCATTGAGAGAGGTAGGAAGGAATGTCTGTGGGGATGCATGTATCTCTTCAGCTCCAAGTGTGACTGTTCAATCAAGACAGCTAAGTGAGGAGGGAAGGCAGAAATGAACTCCTGCCTAGTTGAAGGAAGGTGGCAAGAGAATCATCGAAAGGCTCCATATATGGTTGGGAAGGTCCCATTAGTGTTTCTGGACCATGTGGCATCGTAAAAATCACCACAGGTGGCAAGCCAAGCATTTGAGCTTTGTAAGTAATAATTTATATTTGGTCACTTGTCTGATCCCCATTTCTACCAGGTTCAAAAACATCAAGTTCTCTATCAAATATCCTATCAGAGCAAATCTTCACCTCACTGGTTATTCTCCTTCTAATATGTGGATTTCTTGGAACAGTCCCACAGGCCGAGTCTCATTTTTTTTTTCCTAGCAGCTCATCTGGAAAGCAGGCACCGGGGATTATATTTTACTTCACAGCCGAAAAGCTTTCGTGGGTCTATTACCTGAGTCAGCAGACCGGTTAGGGTTGGGAATAGCAACTGCGGGACAAGTGTTCATGTCCCCCACCCCTACTGGCCACTGTGCCTCCGTTAACTCCTCAGCGACCGGGCACAGGCTGATCAGTTCGTTTTCTCCCTTGGATGTGTCAGGTTGCATGGATCTGGGCTGTTGCTTCAAAACAGAGTTAAACATTAGCCAAGACTTGAGCAAGCTGAATATAAAACTATTGATTCCCCTGGTTTTAAAAGTGAGTATGACAAGTGAAACGCTGTGGCTTGCTCCCTGGGTTCAGTGGGCGTCTGCCTCCTGTCGGACGGAGATTTTCAGCAGGAGATGGATCACACAGACCCAACTTCAGGTGTTTGGAGAGGAAGGGAGAGATGCTTTAGCTTTTCATCCCTCCTCTTCCCTGGTATTACTGAGAGGACGGAAGAGGGAGAGAAGACCCCTTTGCCAGGATACTGGTGTCTGGTGAGGAGAGGTGGCTCACATCTGCCCCTGGGCCTACCAGCACTGGTCATAAAATGGCCCTGCCCTTGCTAGGAAAGCCTGTTGAGGAGCCTAACGCAAGATCTACTCCAAGAGAAATCTGAAATGGCGTGCCACAGCCTGGCCCTCTCCCATTATTCGGTGACTGGGGCCTCCGATTGCTTAAGCAACAGAGCAGGTCCCTTGCAGGGCAGTCATGGAAGGAAGAAAGGCAGCTGAGCTGTGGTTTACCAAATCAGACAGTCATAACCCTAAACACAGGAGACACAGTTGTCCCAGGATCTTACAAAGATCAGATTGCAAAGTGACCAGAACAGGGTCCCTGAGGGAAATTGCTAGTCTCAAAAGAGGAGGACCCACGGTCAGCTCTACCGGACGACCTGTAAGCTCACCACGTCTGCTCTCCAGGGCTCCCTGTCCATGCACCAGGCACCTCGAAGGAGCAGCAATGTCACTCCTGGGGTGCTCCCCCTTCCTCGCTGATGGTTGGGGTACCAGTTCCCATGGAGGTTCCTGTCCCCAAGTGAGGGATTGTGGTGACCATCACTGAGAGGGCAGATATTTTCTCCCATGGGTATTATTTTCAACAAGAAACCCAAGTGGTTCTCTGCCGACATAACCAAGGCCTGGTTGTTTACTCAACATTCACGGGCATCCTATTTCTCGGGACAAAGGGACAGTCTCCTAAGGCTCACCACACTTTGTGCTCTCAGGCACAGGTACCCCGGTGATGCAGTGCACCAGTGCACACAGGTGACGCAGTGGAGCCCACGTGTGGCACACACACGTGATGCACACGTACTCACACACAATCTGCCTTCTACATCTTGTAGGCAAGATTTCCAATGCAGGGATTCTCCAAGGCTTTCAATGGAGGGACAGAACTATAATTTGACTAACTCATTTAAAGTCTAGGGATATACACTCTTTCCTTTTTTTTAAATTTTTTTTAATGGGAGGGGATGTCGTGTATAAGCCAATTTTTCACGCAAAGACTCCGTGCCAGGTCATCGACTGCATTCCTGCCCCACCCTGCTGTCCCTGCAAATAGCAGGCCACTTCAATTTTTAAAAAAAAAGTAAAGTTGGCAAAATTACAAATCATCCCCACTAGTCAACCAACTGGAAGCACATGTTCTGCTAATGGCAATAGTTCTGCACAAGAAAAAACACACAATTTCTTTGCAGAAAAATCACTCAATATAATTTTCAAATGGATACCCACAGAAGACAGATCCTAACAGACATTTCTTCCCCACTGTGCTGCTTTTTTTTTTCCATTGAGGTATAATTGACAGACATTATATTTGTTTCAGGTATACTATACAACATAACAACTTGATATTTGCACACAAATGCAAATGAGCACCACAGCAAGTCCAAGTGGTATGACCATCCATCACCATACCCAGTTCCAGAATTCTTTGTTTCTTGTGATGAGAACTTTTAAGATTTACTGTCAGGAACTTCCAAATAGGCAATACAGTATTATTAACTATAGCAGCCATGCTGTACCTTATATCCCCTTGACTTACGTATTTTATAGCTGGAAATCTATTTTTTTGAGCGTCTTCATGCATTTCACCCCCACCCCACTTCCTGCCTCTGGAAGCCACCAGTCTGTCACCTGTATCCATGAGCTTGGTTTGGTGGGTTCTTTTGTTTTAGATTCCACACATAAGTGAAATCATATCATATTTATCTTTCTCTGACTTATTTCACTTAGCATAATGCCCTCAAGATCTATTCATGTTGTCGCAAATGGCAAGATTTCATTCTTTTTTTTATAGCTGAATATTCTAGCGTGTGTGTCTATATATCACATATATATCACATTTTATATATATATCACATATATATTATATATGAGATATACGTGAGATATATATGTATATCTCATTTTCTTTATCCATCCGTCCATTGTTTCTAGGTCTTGGCTACCATAAATAATGCTACAATGAATATGGGGGTGCAGATACCTCTTTGAGAGCCTGTTTTCATTTCCTTTGGATGGATAAATACCCAGAAGTGAGACGGTTGGACCATAGGGTAGTTCTACTTTTAATTTTTTGAGGAACCTCCATAATGTTTTTCAAGGGACTGCACCAACTGACATTCCTACCAACAGTGCAGAAGGGTTCTCTCTTCACATCCTCGCCAATATCTCTTTCTTGTCTTCTGAATAATTGCTCTTCTGACAAATGTGAGATGGTATCTCGTTGTGGCTCTGATTTGCATTTCCCTAATGATGAGTGATGCTGAGCATCTTTTCATGTACCTGATAGCTATCTGTATGTCTTCTTTGGAAAAATATCTACTCAGATCCTCTGCCCACTTGTTAATCAAATGTTTGTTGTTATTAAGTTTTATGAGTTCATTATATATTTTGGATGCTAACCCCTTATCAAAGATATGATTTGCAAATGTTTTCTCCCAGTCAGTGGGCTGCTGTTTCATTCTGTTCTTTGCCTTGTAGCAGCTTTTTAACTTCACGTAGTCCCACTCATTTATTTTTGCTTTGTTGCCTTTGCTTTGGGTATCAAATACAAAAAATCATTGCCAAGGGGCACTTGGGGGCTCAGTCAGTTAAGTGTCTGCCTTCGGCTCAGGTCATGATCCCAGAGTCCCGGGATTGAGCCCTGCATTGGGCTCCTTGCTCAGTGGGGAGCCTGCTTCTCCCTCCCCCTTGTATTCACTCTCTCTCTTTCTCCCTCTCCAAATAAATAAATAAAAATCTTTAAAAAAAAAATCATTGCCAAGACCAATGTCAAGAAGCTTACTATGTTTTCTTCTAGGAGTTTTATGGTTTCTGGTCTTACTTTTAGGTCTCTAATCCATTTTGAGTTGATTTTTGTCTGTGGTGTAAGAGGTCCAATTTTTTTTGCATGTGGCTGTCCAGTTTTCTCAACACCATGTATTGAAGAGACTGTCCTTTCCCCATTGTCTGTTCTTGCCTCTTTTGTCATAGCTGACCATGTATATGTGGGTTTATCTGTGGGCGCTCTATGCTGCTCCGCTGATCTATTGGTCTGTTTTTATGCCAATACCATACTATTTTGATTAGTATAGCTTTGTGCCTCCATGATTCTTAATATAAATCTGAGGTTGAACACTTTGGGGGAAGTGGAGATGCTTGGCCACCAAGAAAATGAACTGCAGTTCTCTTCCTCAGGCATGAGCACACCTCCACAAAGAGGCTCTCCACCATAAAAGAAGTCTTCCCCTTGTCCATCATCCCGCTACAATGCATTTCCATGGTTCAGGATATCTACATCAACTCCTTTTGTGTGCTTTTTAAGTACCTGCCAGTATGCGATGGGGAAGAGAGCTGTGCTGCCCATCTGCAATCCAGATACTTCTGGAGCAAAGACTCAGATTGGATAAAGACTCACTTTGTTTGGCTTCAGCTGAAATGCTTTTTAGCAGCTTAAAATAGTCTCCTGAATCTTCCAAACTCCCAGGTGGCTAGGCACTATAGTATTTACCACAGGCTTGCTCTGGGAGGCAACTAACCACAGACGGTTCATTTTTCCTTTCCTCTGCACCTTCACATGACCTTCTTTTGCATTCTCCTCACTCTAAAGGGCCTGTGGGCTGAGAGGTGACAACATCCTCAACCATGCTGCATGTGGCTGCTGCTGGGGGCAGTCTTTGCAGCCGGGGAAACCCATCCCTCCTCAACCTCAAACAGAGTATTTCTGGTCCAATGGAGCAGATACAAAATCTGGTTTGCCATCAGCAACATGGTTCTGGGCTGTTGGGTCAACGTGGAAATGGGTTTTCAGAGGATTTGGGATTTCAAGGGCCTCCTTAACTGCCTCCAGGATCAATGAAGTCAACCCTCATTGCTGGAGAAGCGCCAAAGCAAGGCATTGAAGTGACAGACTGTGTCAGCCGTGAAGCCTAATGTCAGAGGCCGCCTTCAGGAATGCCAAGTCTGCTGAGCTCCAGAGGTCCTCGGGTAACGTCAAGAGAGGAGACAGGGCACCTGTGAGCAGGGAGTCTCACATTCTAAAAATCTAGCTCATCTAGATGAGTTCATGTCCTTTAGCCATCTCGTCCACCCGTCTTTCAAAACAGTGTTCTCTAAGGTTTATGGAAACATATACCTACATTGAAATTTTTTAAATGGCTTCTCTTGAGAAGTCCACAATGCCCACCTTTAAACAATAGAAAGGCACACCTTAGTTTTCACAAAATGAGAAAGTGGGAACCAATTCTGAAGGAAATAGTCAGCAGAGGCATCCATCCCCCTGGTGGATGATGCAGAGCCAGGCCTCATTCCTGCCCCCTTCCTTCCCCCCCAGCTTCTGCTAGTGGTGTGGCCTCAGACAGGAGCGGGCCACGGCACAGCTGAATGGAAGAAAACGGTTCCTAATAAGAGCAACCAGCTAATGGAGGTTGCTTTCCCATCAGTTTGGAGGAGGAGAGAATCCACCAGCCCGGCCAACACAACCAAATGCTGTGAGCGGCCTCCACGCTCACCCTATCCGATGGCAAGCCCAAAGCAGACAATCCGACTCTCCGGAATGATTTGGAAGCCATTTATCCAGGAATAAAGAAATAAATAAATATCTCCATTCCACCTTCCAACAGCCTGAGAATCATGTCAGCAAGAAAGAACAGTACGGGGTTGACTCTGACAACATGTTCGGTGATAGTTTAACGCGTGTGGCGTCTTTCCTAGTATACTTACTCCGTAATCTGTCCATCACTCCCTGCTGTCACTCACCAGGGAACGACAGTGGGTTTCTACAAATAGTACATCAATCACTATCGTGGGAGATTGAAAGCCCGTCCTACACGGGCACTCACACCGCCCGTCACCCCTCTCTGTTCTTCTGAGCAGCACTGACATGGTTTGCATCCTCCTCCTGGACGGTGGGGGGGGGGGGGGTCAGGAAATCCGAACCTTTGGGCCCCCTCCTACCCTCCCAGGAAGGCTTTACTGAGCTTTCTTTCTCCTTCCATGCTCCTGACAAGGAAACTGGGGACATCCAGAAAAGCCTTCAGCAGCCCCGACTGCAAAAACACTGTCAGTGACGTGATGTGATTGATGTTTTTAATATGTCAGGAATAGGTATGCACGCAAGCTATTTTTATTATTCCTGTGGTATTTTGAATGTGGTTATTCTTCTTAACGTGTAATTCCTGCATGTCCAGTATTGAGATGAAATTGCTAAAACTGCCTTTGCCTTCAAATAAGCTCTGTCTTTGTGAATGTGTACGTTCCTCTGTATGTCAGATAAATTGGCCTCTATCTTTGCTGCTGTAATTGCCTGTCTATACCAGAAAGCAAGAAGCAAACACTGCTTTTTAGTGACTTTCTTTCTTTTTTATTTGCAAGTGTACCGTACTATAAACTACCTTCACATGAAATCATACTATCCATCGAAGGGACCCAGGCTGAAGTTTGTTCACTAGGCCACCTATGTGAGCGCCCCTCTGCTCCCACCTACCCCTGAAAGAGACTCTACACATTCAGGACGATGGGCAATGGTCCTAGGTCATGAGATAACCCACACTTTCCAGATTTCCTGACACTCTGAACTAGAAGCTTTAGAATTTTTTTTTAACGCTAAGCCCAAAGAAAAACCGACAAAAACGTTTTCTAGATATCTTAGCAATCATTTGGTAGCAAGAGAAAAACAACATTTTAAAATAGACAACCACTGCTGAGTGCCATTTGGTCCATAGACTGATCCTTAATGACCCAATATGATGGCCTCCAGATTCTGGGGCCGAGTTTAAAGAGCACGGCTGAGTCACGGCAAAGCACACGGTGAAGGGGGAGCTCCCAGAGTGCCATAAGGATGTGCCAGGTCCCGCTGATGGCAGAAGTGATTACAGGGAAATATCAAGTGCTTTAGAATTAGGTAAAAAAATAAATAAATAAATAACTTTTTTTTTTTTATCACCCTCTCATCTTCGTTCCAGACATTCAAAATCAAAACCTAATGAAAATGTCTCGCTGCTTAAAACAGGGTCTTAGTTACAATCAGACCGCTGAAACCAGAAAAGAAAAGTGAGTAATATTTGGAGTGCTCAAAATGGACCAATCTCTGTGCTGGGCACTTTACAGGCGTCATCTCATTCAGTTCCCACAGGTGCTAACACCCACTCCACAGGCGAGGAAACCGAAGTGTGGCAAACTTGCATCACTCGACCAGAACCTGCGCTCTGAACCACTCTGCCACAGCACACTTCCACCTGACGGTCTCGAGCCCACGCTTCCTCGTCTGCAAACCAGGGATAGCAGCACGAACCTCACAGGGTTGCATAAGAGTCTGGATCAAAGGAAATATCTTAAATAATTTATCACGTTATCAGGCACACAGAGGTAACCCAGTAAATAGCAGGTTTCCCTCACCTTCAATCACAGCAAAAAAAAAAAAAAAAAAAAAAAGACCAGAAACTTCTTGGTTGTTAAACAACTGACCATTTTCTAATTGGCTAATATTAAACTGTAGCTTCTAATCCTGCCATTAGTAGAGAGCTTAGCTGGCACTAACACCACCAGCCACGTGATGCAAGATGAAAGCCGGTCCAGAGCAGAAAAGTAAATGCATTATGTGTGTCTGCCGATAAGGTGTACACGCCTTCTGTCTACACGGAGTGTTCCTTTATGGAGAAGGGGCTTTCCTTCCCTGCCAAGCCTAACTAAACTTTGGTCTCCTCCAGAACGGACCTGGGATACCACTTCCCGCCTCCCTAAACAGAGCCTCATACTGCCGAAACATTCTAGAAGCTTAGCAGTTTGTGACATGTTAGAAATTGCTGAGTTAGTCCTTTATTTTGCCCCCAGTGTGAGACCATGGGTGGCCTGGGGCCTGGTGCTAACCAGAAGGAGGGGATCGTGCCACTAATCCTCGGTGTGTAACCATCTGTATCACTCTTGGTCCAGCCAGAAACAGATGGCACACTCAAAGGGGTTTAACTGAAATGAATGTAATGAAGGAACTGTGCACAGAGGTGTGGGTGGGCGTAAGGGCATCAGCCAGAGATGGATGAGGCGCCCGGACGCTCCATGCAGGTGCAAGCCTTTACCAGCCCTGGAGCTCAAGGGCCGAGGGAGGAGATGATGTTCTAGAGCCCAGCAAGAGCCGCAGCCATGGGGAAGGTGGGACTCCCTGGGAGCTATAGCTGTAAGGTAACTCGGCCAGGGCCAGAGGGGCAGAGAGCCCAGTGAGACAGCCCATAAAGGTCCACCTTAAGGCACAGAATGTGGACAGGGTGGCGGGGAGGAGGCACGTGGAGAATTACCAGCATGTCAATGCACAGACCAGCCCCCATGTCGGGACCCCAGCACCCTCAAAGCTGCCTACAGTCTGCTGGCACAGCTGGAGGGAGCTCAGGAGAATTTCCACATTAAGTATGGGGGGTGGGGGAGCTGAAGGGCCCTGGGGGGTTGCCCTTCACTCTCTAATTCCTAAGAGGATAAACTGGATTTTCAGAAACCTCCATTTTCAGTGGAGGTTTCAGTATCTGAAAATGATACTTAGAATTTCAGGTTGTGTGCATCGGATGGCTTAGGTGGTACAAAAGTGGTCCAGGGTTCGAGTTCCAACCACATAGTACTCTGGGTGGTTAACTCCCAAAGATTTAACTGCCTGGGGCACTGACACTTCAGAATATAATTTCATGGTTTCCCTTTGTAAGATACTGATTTGGGGCGCCTGGGTGGCTCAGTCAGTTAAGCGTCTGCCTTCAACTCAGGTTGTGATCCCGAGGTCCTGGGATCAAGCCCCGCAGTTCTGCTTCTCCCTCTGCCTCTCCCCCTGCTTGTCCTCTCTCTCTTTCTCTCGAATAAATAAACAAATACAATCTTTAAAAATATATATATGTATATACATACACCAATTCTTGTGCACGACTTCTCAAATGTAAAGGTCACGTAGGCTACTCTTTTACTACCTCTACCTACACCAAAAGCATATCAAAAAACCAGCCGTTCAATACATTTTAACCCATTATTTGCATGTGCTCCCAAATTATCTTTGCAACTACCCAACTTCACATTGTCTTGTGTCTAAAGACCCAGAGTCTTCTCTCATCCAGTCTTGAGCCGACAGTCTCGGTCTGTCTCTTTACCTGGCAGAACTTAAACAAGACACCACACGAGCAAACAAGCATCCCAACCCAGGAGAGCCAGAGCCTAGCACAGCTTCCTGCAAGCACAGCTCCTTCTATGGCTCTGCAGCCGTAGAAGTCGGGCCCAAGTCCCTGAAATTGCAATGTCCTAAAGCTGACGTCCACTGATACTTAGAATTTCAGGTTGTGTGAATCCCAAGACAGGGCACGATGATCCTGGCAGACTTGGAAATGCTTCCTCCCAATATTCCTCCAGTTGTGTCGTATCCCAGAGGGAAACGTCCCACCAAACTATATCAGGGCAGCAGAATCGTCTCAGGTGGCAGCTGTGCGTGCCTGGGGGCTACTGATCTTTGAATACTTACTGGCTTGTCAGCATATCAGTAAATTAACCTATTACGAAGTTAAACTGTCATCCGTGCACTAAAAACATAGTGAGCATCTATCGTGTTACCAGATGCTTGTTCTGGAAGCTGGGAATTCAGTGAGTTTAAAGACAGACCAAGTCTCCCCCTCCTTGCTGTAGGGCAGACACTCTACAAACAAATACAACAAATAAAAGAACACCAAGTCTCAATATGGTGACAGATGCTCTGATGAAAATACATGGACAGTAAGGACAGGTGGTTCAGCACACAGGCCCCAGAGCCAGACAGTCTGATTTACATCTCAGCTCTGCTACTTCCTGGATGACTTGGGGCAAATTATATAATCTCCCTCGGCCCCAATTCCCTCTTCGATAAAAGTAAAAATAGAAACAGGATCTATTTTGGAGGGATTTGTGAATTTGTCAAACTGTGAGTATGAAATAAGGTAGGTAGTTCATATTCAGAGTCTGTATCAGTGGCTGACATTCACTGAGCCCCTGAAAAATGTTAGCTCTTCCTACTTTAGATGGGGTGGTCCAGGTGGGCTTCTCAGAGGGGGTGACCCCCATGTGAAGATCTGGTAAAAGGAAGAGCCAGAGGAGGTGCCTGGGCAGCTCAGTGGGTTGAATGTCCAACTCTTGATTTCGGCTCAGGTCATGATCTCAGGGTGGTGAGATGGAGCTCCAAGTGGATCCTCCTTGAGATTCTCTCTCTCACTCTCCCTCTGCCCCTCCCCCCTTTCCCATGCTCTCTCTTTCTCTAAAAATAATAATAATAATGATAAGAAGAAGAAGAAAAGAAAAGAAACAGCCGGAGTGGAGCTCTTAGGGAGAAGTTAGCAACACCTTGTCTATGAAACAGAAGGAAGATGGGTGAGGTAGGAGTAGATCGTTGGGAGTGGAGAGGCCATGCAGGGACTTGGGTGGTCTTTGATGGGAGTCTGCTTCTGTCCCCAAAGGGCAGGAAGCCATCGGAGGTTTGAAGCAGGAGATGCACTAGGATGGACGGTGGAGGTGAAGGACAAGGATCTCTTGTAGATCAGGGATCAGCAAGCTATGGTCCATGGACTGAAGATGGCCACTCTGCCTGCTTTTATAAATAAAGTGTCATTGGCACGCGGCCATGACCATTCATTTACATCCTGTCTAGTCTTGAGTCCTTACTACAGTGGCCATGTTGAATAGTAACAGAGACTGTGGAGCATGCAAAGCCCATTGACTCTGGTTCTTTCTAGCAAAAGTTCATCAACCCCTATTTGGGAGGAAGAAGAGTCTGAAGGACCTGTAAGTAGATTGGGGTGTGGAGGGTGAGAGAGAGTTGGGTCTAGGATGGTTCTGAGTCCCTTAGCCATGAATGCCATTTCCTGAACTGGGGATGCACTAGGGGAGGGTGTAGGATGGGTGGCAGGCAGAGAGTCATTATTTTGGACACATTAAGTTTGAGATGTCTCTTAGATGACCACGTGGTGATTCTAAAGGAGGCAGCCTGGGATGTAGCAGGAGCTCAGGCCGGAGTCACAAATGCAGGAGTCACCTGCAGACATTGTTCCTTGCTCTCCATTTCCACGGCCCCAATGACCCTCTAACTCTTAGGACCTGGGGGCAGAAGGGGATCACCCAGACAAGGAACGCGGACCAAGAAGAGACTGGTGCTAAGGCTCAAGCCTGGGCCCATCCAGCACCAGCAGTCAAGGACAGGAAGAAGAGCCAGCAAAAATGATCGAGAAGTGCCTTGTGAGGGAGGAGGGAAGGCCCTGGGGGGCATGTCGCAGAAGCCAAGAGGGAAACAGTGTCCACAGGGGTGGGTCAGCCATGCTGAAAGGCCCAGAAACTGGGAAGCTGCTAAAGCTGGCAAGGTGGCCTTCCTCGCTTTTACTGGACGGGGTGGTGATGTGAGAAGCCCCGACAGGTGGAGCTGAGGAAGAGAACCGGAGGGGACCAGAATCATGAAGTCTTGATGTGAGAGGAGAGATGGACAGGGGCTGAAAAGAGGCGTGCAGACGACAGAGCATGTTTATAAGATGGGAGACATCAGAGAATGTTTTTAAGATCCGGGTTTTCCCCACCATCTGAAAGTCTAGTGTTCCACAGAACCTCTCATTAGCAAAAGAAGCAATTACCATTACTTCACATGGAAAAAATTTTGAGCACTTTCACACCCCAAAAATCACCTTAGTCTTTTCTGATACTTTAGGACACATCTTGGTAACAGACACACAAAGCCGGTGGAGGTACAGCCTGGATGCTCCCAGATGCAGTTCAAAGCTGCGGCGGCTGGATGCTGGGATGCGGGGTGTGCTCTGGGGAAGGGGCTGGGCACCCCTCTCACTGCTCCAGTGCACTGCCTCTATTGGGACCCGGCTTTAGATTCTGTTTGTGCTTTTTTTTTTCTTCCTTAAAGATTTTATTTATTTTTTGACAGAGCATGGGGAGAGGCAGAGGGAGAAGGAGAAGCAGACCCCCGCTGAGTGGGGAGCCCAGCGTGAGGCTCAATCCCGGGACCCTGGGATCATGACCTGAGCTGAAGGTAGATGCTTAAACGACTGAGCTACCCAGGCGCCCCTGTTTGCGCTTTTCACCTGTTTTTTTTTTTTTTTTTCATAAAAGTGAAAATCCTCTTCAGGTTTCTTTCTGTTAATGAAAATAGGTACTAATGGAAGTCTGCTTTTTTTTTTTTTCTAATTTTTAATTTTATTTAAATTCAATTTGCCAACATATAATCTAACACCCAGTGCTTACCTTTCCTAAAAGCAAAGGGGCCTGATGTGAACTTTTGAAAAGCAGGGGATGCCTGTGATGGGAAGATCCAGCTGAACTGGGGGGAAATGATAGCAGAGAGAAGGAAGTGAAGCCTTTGAGAGGTGAGAAGCGAGATCCAGAAGTCAAGGGAGCAGGAACACGGTTTCTTTGTAACAAGACAACAGGTGGAAGGTCTAAGTATACATTCAGGCTGGTAGATTCAGCGGATCTAATAAGAGGACATTCACACCATTACAGAGCCCAGAGAGGCTCATCAGCTAGGGTAGAAGGTGGGGAAGGGAAAAGACAACATACGGGACTTGAAAAGAAGTCTGAGCCTGTTACAGAGTCACCAACTGTTAATCAAGTATCTTTTGGGCCCTCCCTATTCATCCCGCACGGGGCCAGTGAACGTAGGGAGCATCCAATGACACGCTAATTAAGCACATCACACGTGCCGCATGCAGTTTCCATCCCCTTTCCACCACCTTTTCTTTTTTTGTTCGGTCAAGGTATTGAGAATGTGTGTAGCCCAGACGTCCAGGCTCCTTCATCGGGGGTGATGCCTGCCTGGCTATTTGTCGAAGGCAGAGTCTCAGGAATCTGCAAACAGTGAAGTCAAACAACCACCCCTTCCACTACAAATGTCAGCCCCGGCAGACACAGCTGATGAACGTGGCTCTTAAGATAAGACGTCAAGACGACTGCATCGGGCCCTTTATGGCACTGGCATCTCAGCCCCGAGCTGACAGCCAAAGTCCAAATCCCACCAGGCGGCGATGTGGAGTCCGGCCTCCTGTCCCTTTTACGGACCTGGTCTGTCCTTTGCTGGATCAGATTCCCCTATCTTTCCTCCCTCTCTCCATTCATCTGTGGGTGGTGCCTCTCCTTTTCTTTCTTTCTTTTTTTTTCTTTCCTCTCTCCTTTCCTGTCTCTTCTAGTGCAGCCGGAGTTGAACTTATTTTAACATTCCCAGGTTAAGCCTGCTTCTTCCACTCGTCCTCTCTTCTCTGGGTTTGCCCAGCTCCTAACTCTGTGGGAGGACGTCCCTTCCTCTGACATCATCGGGGGCCCTGGGGTGGGTGTCCTGCAGGTTTGCTCTTCACACTGAACACTGACATGCCTGACACTATCCACTCGTGCAAATATTTACTGATTCTGCCTGGGAGCGAGCCATGGTGTCCCGGACCCTTTCCAGATGCCAGACCACACAGGGCATAAGGGAAGGAGACCGTGTGGTATCTGCAAAGACCATTTAAGAACCCTTCTATTTTAGGCATTATGCTGTCTTGCTTTCTGTATTTCTATTTAAAAAGTAAGGACAAACCTGTCCCCTCAACAGACTGAGCGAAATCAGAATGCCAATGGGGCCAGAGAAAGCAAACACGTCAGGACAAATGTAGGTTTTGAAAGCGAGCCCTCTAGCACACAGATGCTTGGCCATGAGGCCTGGCCACCCTGTGTGCCACCTGCCCCCAAATCACGCTCCAGCTCGGGTTCCAAACTGCCTAAACAATAGCAGAGTGTAGGAAGCAGTGTAGGCACCATCTGAATGTGGCTCAGAATTGTTTGACCCATCCATCTCTTGATGTTCTGAAATTTTCTCTGAAGCTAATAACGTGACAAAATAGAAATATCAAGGACTTTAGAGTCAGGCTGACCAGGATGGGTAGGGAGGCTTGGCTGCTGACTAACTGTGTAATCCCAGGCAGGTGCCTTGGTTCTGCTGAACCTGGCTTTGTCTAACAAATGAGTGTGAGACCACCTATGTTGTAGGATTATTGTTAGGATTAAAGGTAACATATGCAAAGTGCCTAGGTGGGGCTCAAAATAAATTCCACGGTGGCTGCACTAGAAGAGACAGCAAAGGAGAGAGAAAAAAAAAAAAGAGAGGCACCAACAGCAGATTAACAGAGGGAGGAGGAAAGATAGGGATGAATGTAATCAGGATGATCTAAACATAAGCTCTTCAAATGTAAACACTAAATATCTTCTATTTCTAAAGATTTAAGGTAAAAAGAAGAAAATGACACCAAGAAACCCTCCCGGCACCCTCCCACCCCACGCATAGCACACCCTCCTCCCTGAACCAAAATAAAATGATGGCAATGAAACTCGGAAATGCCCTTTGAGACCTCCTTGCACCTCCTTGAGAAGAGGACTAGTTTCTCCAGAAAGGACTAGTTTCTCATCCCCAGCCCTCGGTCCCCAGCACTTGCTTTGTCCAGCTGCTGAAGCTCAGCTCTTGGCCCCCACCCTGGTCTCCAGAGGGCCAGAGAGCAAAACAAACAAACAACAACAATGCAGAGAAGGAGGGGCACGTGGGACCTTGATGCCGAAGGGAAAGGAGAAGGAGACAGAGAGTAAAGCGTCAAGGACACATTACCTCCACCCCTGGAGCCTTTCCAGCGCAAGACGGTTTGGTAACGGCCTCTGTTGGGCACTCAGTTCTGCAGGCGGAAGAGCAACAGTGGCATCTTCAGGGCGGCCAGAAGAACGTGGCTGGGGAAGCAGAGGAGGAGAAGCTCTGCTTTAGGAACACACTCCGAAGTGGCGATGTCTGCGGCCAGCCGGCCTTTTCTCTACCTGAGAGGACAGGTGTGTGCACAGCGCAAGCCACCTCATACAAACCCCCAGGCACCCCCCACCACCACCACCACCACCGATGCCTCCACCTGCCTCCTTCTTGGCTGTTAGACGGATGTGGGCCAAACTCTTATGGAGCTGGTAACTCAGAAGGAAATGTCAGTTAGGGACTCGGGAGGGCAAGCAACCAAAACCAATTTTGATCCTCAAAGACATGAAATTTATCAGTAAGATGCTCATGCAATCTCTGGGAAAGCTGGAGAACCAGGCTCAAGGGACAAACAGGAACAAAGGAAAGTGAAAGCATTCAGAACCCAACCAAAGCATGCCACTGGGCCATCAATTCTGAGGCAGGGCCTCACTGTGGGCGCCCCAAAGCTGCCACCAGCAGCCTGCGCACCTGGGAGCTCCAGTTGGTTTTGATGCCCCTGCTGCCCCCGGGGTGTGAATGTTGCAAGAGGTCACCTCTACCACCACCAGGAAGAAATCCCCACTTTCCCTGCTGCCTCTTGACATCACGGGCTCTCCGTTTCAAGTCCCAAGCGGTTGTCTGATGAGTCAATCCCTGGTCCACAGGCTCCCGACAGGGCTGTAAGGGGCCCCTGGAAAAGGTCTTGCCACACAGAGGTGATGTCCCCAAATGCAGAAAAGGCATTCCACAGAGGCTGGGCAGCCTTACGCCAACACAACGTCCCCTACAGCATGCAGCTGACCTGACGGTAAATTGCAGACCTGGCACCTGGAGTGCTTGGTGGGAATCTGCAGGAAGCTGTGCCACAAAGCAGAAAAGGCACAAGCCGGGAACTGAAAAATCTTGATGGGATCCCCATCCCTTATTAGCCATATGCAACTCGGGTGGGCACATAAGCTGGCGTTTTGCAGGGACTGTGCACGGACTGGATATATCTCTACCTCCTTTGCAAGACTGATGTGCCTACCACGTTCAGTTGACTTTGTGGGCGGGCTTTGAAAGTTAACGGTGGTCCCGACTAAATCCTTTTGCTGGTGGTGGGGGGGTGGGGGGGTTCCAGGTTAGCCAGCTGTAAAATGAGGATATTCCAGTACGTTGTGGGGCTGGTGTGAGATATGGCATGAATGGTTTCATTTAGGGGCGGGGGGGGGGGGGCGATCTTTGCAGTCTGGGATCTGCCTAAAAGAACAGAGGCAGGTGCAGCCCGGGTGGCTCAGCGGTTTAGGGCCGCCTGCAGCCCGGGGCGTGATCCTGGAGACCTGCGATCGGGTCCCACGTCGGGCTCCCTGCATGGAGCCTGCTTCTCCCTCTGCCTGTGTCTGCCTCTCTCTCTGGGTGCTTCATGAATAAATAAATAAAATTTAAAAAAAAAAAAAAGGGGTCTTGGAGTCCGGGTAAGAACCAGGCCCCCGCGTCCCCGCCCCGCGCCCCTGCGGCCCCGCGGGCGCCGAGCAATCGAGCATCCGAGCATCCTTCGCGCCCAGGCACGGGCTGCACACAAGGAGGACCCGCCGGACCCCGCCCCCGGACCCCAAGGCACCCCGACTGCAGCCCGGGGCCGCGGGCACAACGACGCCCCGGGAGGCTGCACGCCCCGGGCCAAGGCGCTCTTGCTGCGCGGCTGCTGGAGCTCCGCGAGCCCCTGGGCGCGGTCGGGAGGCTGGGAGACACCCCCGCGGACCGACGTGCCCCCAACAAGCAAGGCCGGCAGCGGGGCGGAAGCGCTTCCGCCCCCATCCAACATGGCCGCCGGGCGGGGCCTCCGGGCGGAAGTGACCCGTCAGGACGCCGACGGGGCCATCATGGCGGCCGCGGCCGCCTCTCCCGCGCTCAAGCGGCTGGACCTGCGCGACCCCGGGGCGCTTTTCGAGACGCATGGAGCGGAGGAGATCCGCGGGCTGGAGCGCCAGGTTCGGGCCGAGATCGAGCACAAGAAGGAGGAGCTGCGGCAGATGGTGGGCGAGCGGTACCGCGACCTGATCGAGGCGGCCGACACCATCGGGCAGATGCGCCGCTGCGCCGAGGGGCTGGTGGACGCCGTGAAGGCCACGGACCAGTACTGCGCCCGCCTCCGCCTGCGCCTGGCGGGCCCGGCCGCGCCCCGGCCTCCGCGGGACCCGCAGGTCAGCCCCCCCGCCCCCCGCCGGCCGCTCACCCGCCGCGCGCGGCTCCCGCCGGACTTCCGGGCCGCGGGCTCCCTGCAGCGGGACCTGGCGGCGCCTCCCCTCCCCCACCCCTCCCCCTCCCCTCCCCCTCCCCTCCCCCTCCCCCTCCCCTCCCCCTCCCCCGCCCCCTCCCCTCCCCCCGCCTAACGTCCCCGACTTCTCCCAACACGCTTCCCCCGGTGCCGACGACGTCCCCTCCTGCAGCTCGTCCCACCCATTCCCAGGAACAACCTCCACGATCCCAAAGACCTGCTCTCCTCTGGGGGCAGCTGTTGGGTGTCATCAAGCCCCCAACATGCTCCTTTGGGGGCAACCAAGGGCGTCCTAGCCGAGTTATCCCGAGTGCTTGCTTTTTTTTTTTTTTCCCTAATGATTAATTACACCTGGTGTGGAAGGATTCAGCCCTAAGTACAGCCCTAAGTACATCCCAGTACTGGAGCATCACTTTGCATTTTTGCATTTCTAAAGACTGTTGACTTAGGGATGACCCGAGTGGAAGGGTCCCTGGAGGCAGAAAGGTTTGGAAAGGTTTGGAATCCGCTCTTCACCACCTGGGGAAAGAACTTGCAAAAGTACAATTTAGCTCCGGTTTGGGACTTTTTATTTTATCTTATTTTTCTTTTTTAAGATTTTATTTATTTATTCATAAGAGGCAGAGACACGGGCGGAGGGAGAAGCAGGCTCCATGCAGGGAGCCAGATGCGGGACTTCATCCCGGGACTCCAGGATCAGGCCCTGGACTGAAGGTGGTGCTAAACGGCCGAGCCACCAGGGCTGCCCCAGTTTGAAACTTTTTAATACAACATGTGTTTTAGGGGAGAATCTGGGTCAGTAGGCAGGGCTGACACAACACAGTTTTTGCAACGAGAGGCCTCCTCCATCCTGCTCCCCTGGAAGCTGTGCATTTGTACAGGCCTCCTCTTAGGTGGCCAGCCTCTCCTGTAACGGAGTCACGCTTCACGGTTTAGTTAAAAGCTAACTTGGGCTGTGCCTGACTTTTAAAAATTATTTTTCTATAGTTGTTTTATCTGATTTATTCTCAGGCAGACCCACAAAAGTTTGAGTGCCCTCTGCGTTCAGGCACCAAGAAACAGAAGCCCCCTAGTTCCTGCTCTGAAGGAGCTTACAATCCAGTCCAAGAATTTAAGTCCGTGGCAACAATTCAGAGTAACAGTAGAAAGTATTTTAGGATAACGTGTAATTCCAAAATAATTATGGACATTTACCATAAGATTTCCAAAGGAAGTCACTTGAGGTTTGAGTCCTCCTCACTAGGGAGGGGCCTTCATGACATGAGATTTGGAATACATGTCTGGAGTATGAAAAGCAGGTATTCAATTTGATTAAAGCAGGAGTTTTCGACCTTGGTGCTTTTGACATTTGGGGCTGGATCATTCTTTGTCGTAGAGACTGTCCTGTGAGTTGCAGGATGTTTATAAGCATCCCTCTAGACCTCGACCCACCAGACACCAGTAGTATCAACTCCTTTTCCCCGTGCTGATAATCAGAAATGTGTCCAGATATTGCTCTAGGGGATGAAATTCTTCCCCTCTCCTACACATGAGAATGAATGGATTGAAGGGCCCCTGGAAGAAAGTACTGGACAGACAGGAAATTTGTGACCATCAGGCCAAGATACCAAATAGTGAGGAGCTTTTTAGAACTGACCAAAGATATGATCTAAATGCCCTTTTTTTTTTTTTTTTAATCTAAATGCCTTTTGAGGAAGGTTAATCTGAAGGCAAAGGGGAAAGGATTGGAAGGGGTAGAGAATGTTTTTGGATTAATCTTAGTGTGAGATGTTAAGGACTTGCATTAGACTCCTGGAAGTGGTAACAGAACCGTCCGAAGGATATGAATCTCCTTGGAACATGGGAGCAGAGTGCCAAGGTACTTATGGAGATCAGATGACTAAAATTTTTGGTAGGGAGATGAATTTAGTTTTGAACATACTGATGATGGAATGGCAGAGAAACTTAGCAGGGCAGCAGCAGAAAAGGCTCCACTGGGACTTGGGAGTGGCGAGGACTAAAAATGAGACGTGGTAGTGGTGGATGATAGAGAGTCCTGGAGTAGGAGGGTGGACTGCACCAGATGAAGAGTTGATGGACAAGTAATAAAGAAGTCCATCATGCACTCAAAGAAGCAGGAGCAAATGTAGGGAGGCTGCACATCAGAACAGGGAAGGAGAAAGCTCACTTGAGTAGTGGTCCATAGGGCTCCGTGCTGTGGAGACACATGGAGGGTCGCTGATAACCAGACTGAGATGACCAGGTGAACTGTGTGTCTCCATGAGACTGAGCACAGGTGCACCCACTGGGAGCAAAATCCAGTGGGATTGTACAGCACTCCTGACTCCAGTAATTCTACTACACTAAAACTTTGAGAGCTTGCCATGTGGCATGGAATTGGGCTTAAGAAAAGCTTTGTACCTTACAGTACCCGCACATTTCTCCCCAAGCCTGCCAAACACTGGTCTTGCACTGGTCTGCTCTTCTTCCTTCATTGTGTGCCTTTCCCTGCAGCCACAGCAGCCGTCCCAGGAGAAGTTCTACAGCATGGCTGCCCAGATCAAGCTGCTCTTAGAAATTCCCGAGAAGATCTGGAGCTCGATGGAGGCCTCTCAATATCTTCACGCCACACAGCTCTATTTGCTTTGCTGCCACCTTCACAACCTGCTCCAGCTGGATTCTTCTACTTCCCGATATAGCCCTGTCCTCTCACGATTCCCTATACTCATCCGTCAGGTAGCAGCAGCCAGCCATTTCCGGTAAGTGGGTCCAGCATAAAGATCTGCTCTGAGGATGGCCACACTTCACCACAACTGGCTTATGGAATGTGTCTTCCATCTGGATGTACCAAGGTTCTTCTTCCCAAGATGTAAAAAATTCCCTGTTGACCTTTGTCATCATCTTTCTAGGTCAACTATTCTGCATGAAAGTAAGATGCTGCTCAAATGCCAGGCCGTGTCTGACCAAGCTGTAGCTGAGGCCCTGTGTGCTATAATGCTCTTAGAAGAGAGTTCTCCACGCCAAGCCCTAACAGACTTCCTATTGGCCAGAAAGGCAGCTATACAGAAACTTCTCAACCAGCCACACCATGGTGGGTTTGGCTTCTTTCCAAAATGTGATCCTTAAACAAGGGAATGGAGGAGGAGCTGAGGGAAACTGAGGCACCTAGAGTGTACTCTGGTTCTGACTTTACTAAAGGAAGTTGTTTACAGGAGGATGGTTTCTTCTCATAGGTGCCAGCATCAAGGCCCAGATTTGCTCATTAGTGGAGCTGTTGGCCAACACTCTGAACCAAGCTCATGCTCTTTTCTACACTTTACCAGAAGGCCAGCTGCCAGATCCATCCCTGCCATGTGGCTTGCTCTTCTCAACTCTGGAGACCATCACAGGCCAGCATCCTACTGGTGAGCTTAGCCAAGCTTTTTTATTTTCAGGTTTTCCAACTTATTTACTGAGCACCTACCATCTGCCTGCTACTGAGCTGGGCTCCGGGGGTATAGCAGTGCACTGGACAAATTAGGACCCCTACCTTTGCGGAGGGCACAGTCTAGTGGTAGAGGCAAATACTAAACTCAGAAATATGCACCTATCCATTGAGTAACAGTAGTGGCCACTACCATAAAGGCATAGTACAAACTGACTTAGGAGCATTCAAAGGAGGGACCTCACCAGTGATGCTTTCCCTGGAGAATATTTAATTCAAAACCCAAAAGTTTGGTTAAGAGTTAGGTGAAATGGGATGCCTGGGTGTCTCAGTGGTTAAGCATCTGCCTTTGGCCTGGGTGTGATCCTGGAGTCTCGGGATTGAGTCCCGTGTCCGGCTTCCTGCATGGAGCCTGCTTCTCCCTCTGCGACTTTCATGAATAAATAAATAAAGTAAAAAAAAAGAAAAAAAAGAGTTAGATGAAGAAGGGAAGGAAGAGTTCCAGGCAAAGGGGGTGGGACGTACAAGGGTCCTGAGGCAAGGAAGATGTTAATATATTTGAGGAACTAAAAGTAAAGCAGGTGAGGCCAAGGGGGATTGGGTGGGGGGAAGAACCGCATGAGAAGAGATGTGGCCAGTCTGTTAGATGGGACCATATGATGCAGAGCTCTGTGGACCAGGCTAGGGAGTTTGGACTTTATCCAGACTACAATGGATAGCCTTCTAGGACCTTGCAGGCCTGTTCCTCCTTCTGTTATGTGTTCCCATACTTTTATTTGATAGCATTTATTCTAACTGGAATTAAATGCAGTTTGCTTTTATGTGGCAGTGGATCTCCACGGAGTCTGGAGTGGATGCTGAGAGCTCACTGGGAAGGCTGTCATCATGACTTAGGTGGCAGACGATGGGGACTAATTGGACAACTTGGACATCTGTTTAGCAGGGGATTTGGTGGATTGGCTGTGGAGAGTGTGGAAAGAGGGTGTCCAAGTTTACTAGAAAATGAACTGGTTTGAAAGGGCTGACAATGAGTTCACTCTTGAAAATACTGCTTTGGAGACGATTGAGCCCTTGGAACGGGAATGTGGAGTGGGCAAGTGACTGTGGTTCCAGAACAGAGGAGTAAGAGGGCTGACTGGACACACATCTGTGCATAGGGCTATTGTGTCAAGCTGTGGGGATGGGTGATGTCATCAGGAAGGAGAGAGGATAACAGAGGACGCCAGGACTTAGGTCAGGTGGAGGCGACACAGCCAAAGGTAGAAGGGAAACAAGAATGTGGGGACAGCCACGTGGTCATTTTCAGAGAAAGTGTGTGTGTGTTATGTAGTCTTTCTTGGTGTTACTTTATCTTCCAACTAGGGTGCCTCTTCCTTATGCCCTGGCTTCCCTCTAGGTGCTTCCACTTAATGCTTTACCCCCTTTATGAAAGGTGAGTACGGGCTCATTTGTTGTGACTCTGAACAACAAGTACAAGGGACCTTAGAAAGACCCCTGTGTTTCAAGCTCTGGAGGGTTCACGCACAGAATACCATGCAGGGGCTTCCCCCGAGTCACCCCACAGATGCCTGTGTCCTTGGGAAGTCACCTCTGAAGAGCTACAACTCACCGATTAGGATGAGTGGTCTTCCATTGTTTCCTTAGCTGTTCCAGGTTGGAACAGCTGTTCCTTAGCTGTTGGTCAGAGGATGGTGAAGAAAGGGAAACTATCATCTTCTCTTTGTGACAATTTAAGTTCCACTTTTACAGCCTGAAGAGCAGCACGGTGCTTAGTAATACTTTCTCCCCCTGCCCCGCCCCATCCTCTCCCTCCCTGTCTTTCACCTTCTCAACCAATATGGTGCCCAGAGTTGGCAGGAAGCTGCCAGCACCCAGATGAGCGTACATCCTCTACTTTCCTTTTCCCCCTACTTCAGATGTCCAGTCTGACCTGCCTAGGAGAATACGAGATGATTTTTGGAAGTTGTCTCTCAGTCCTTTTTAATATGACATCCAAAGGATGGCCCCAATTACTTGTCACTTGGCCTTCTCTTAGGAAAGGGCGCTGGCGTTCTACAAGAGGAGATGAAGCTCTGCAGCTGGTTCAAATACCTGCCAGCATCCATCGTCCAGTTCCAGCCAGCTCTCCGAACACTCGCGCAGCCCATCAGCCAGGAATACCTGAAAGACACCCTGCAGAAATGGATCCACATGTAAGTAGCCAGAACTTTCCTGAGGCTGGCAGGGACCACCCGTGTAGCCACACAAGGGCCAATGAGGCCACTGAGGAATGAGGGAGAGGCCTGATCTTCTGGATAATGCTCTGCCTGCTGCCTGCTGGGTCATGCTAGTCATTCCTTCAGCCACTGGTCACTGCCTTCGTGGTGGGTAGCCCCCATTGTGGGAGAACCAAGAGGGAATTGCCTTTTAAATATAACCTATGGGATTTAAAATTCTATGTAAGAGTTTTGTCACTCCTAAACTTTTATTTAAACCGGTGGGTTTTGAAGCCGTTTTAGGAGACTCTAAACTTCCTTCCAGATAGTTCCTTCAGGGAGGTAAGGGTAGGGACCCCGCCCCCAAATCTAGGCAGAAATGCTGTGTTTATATATATTTATACATACTGAGATGGGGCACCAGGGTGGCTCAGTGGCTGAGTGTCTGCCTTTGGTTCAGGTCATGATCTCAAGGTCCTAGGATCAAGTCCCGCATCAGGCCCCCCTCAGGGAGCCTGCTTTTCCCTCTGCCTATGTCTCTGCCTCTCTCTATCTTTGATGAATAAATAAAATCTTAAAAAAAAAAAAAAAAACACTCAGAGAGATAAATGTTTATATTGGGACCCAGGTAAGAGTTTTTCATATGGAGTCCTACTGTTTTTCCTAATAAACATGTGAAAACCATGAATTTTAATAAGGCCTAAGAAAAATGATTTTTTTGCAGGTGTAATGAAGACATTAAAAATGGGATCACCAACCTGCTTTTGTATGTGAAGAGCATGAAAGGTCTTGCAGGTATCCGAGATGCTATGTGGGAATTACTTACCAATGAATCCACCAATCACAGCTGGGATGTGATATGTCAGCGGCTTCTAGAGAAGCCGCTCTTGTTCTGGGAGGATTTGATGCAGCAGCTGTTCCTTGACCGATTACAGGTGAGGAGATCACATAGTCCAGTTGTTTTCTGGCCAATCCTGGTATGATCTTTTGACTGGATGGACTTCTGTTCCTTCCTGAGTGTACTGTCTCAGCTCACAGACTCAGGGATGGCTTTTCGGGATAGCGAGCCATAGACATGAACAGAGATCCTGGCTCTGATGCAGAAAGAGACCAGGTCTCTGTCAGGTGGTCAGGAACGTGTCCCTGGCCATCAGTGATGACTCTGTTCTCTGTTGACACAATATCAACTTCTTGAGCATGCTGCAGAACGTGCAGAGTGCTAGGGTGGACTGCCACTGTTTGCTGTTGCCTTGAGACTTCCTGACAGGAGTCGTGACTGGAATTCTCTTGCTTTCTTTCAGACTCTGACAAAAGAAGGCTTTGACTCCATCTCCACTAGCTCCAAGGAACTCCTCATTTCAGCCCTGCAGGAGCTTGAGAACACCACCAGCAACTCCACTTCAAATAAGCACATCCACTTTGAGCACAACATGTCTCTCTTCCTCTGGTCCGAGAGCCCCCACGACCTGCCTCCTGATGCTGCCTGGGTTAACGTAGCGCACCGGGGGCAGTTTGCCAGCAGTGGGCTCTCCATGAAAGCACAGGCCATTAGCCCTTGTGTCCAGAACTTCTGCTCTGCCCTCGATTCTAAACTGAAGGTGAAACTGGATGATCTCCTGGCTTACCTTCCCTCTGATGACTCACCCCTGCCCAAAGATGTCTTCCCCGGGCAGGCCAAGAGCTGTGCCTTTGACAGGTACGCAGATGCCGGGACCGTGCAGGAGATGCTGCAGACTCACTCCATGGTGTGCATCAAGTACATCACAGACTGCATCCAGGCAGAGCTGCAAAGCATCGAACAGGTTGTGCACGGGCAGCAGGATGTCCTCAACGGTGTCAAGTTGCACGCGGTCCTTTTCATGGCCAGACTCTGCCAGTCACTGGGAGAACTGTGTCCCCATCTGAAGCAGTGCATCTTGGGAAGGTCAGGGAGCTCTGAGAAACCAGCAAGGGATCCTAGGGCTCTGAAAAAACAGGGAAAGGGGAAAACGCGGGAAGTAATTCCTATGCAGGCCAAGTGGCAGGAAGTTAAGGAGCTCCTCCTCCAGCAGAGCGTGATGGGCTACCGCGTCTGGAGCTCAGCAGTTGTGAAGGTGAGGGACAGTACACGTGGTGTTCCCGAGCCCACGGGGCAGTCCCCGTTCTGTCTCCCTTCTGCCATGTTCCAGGCTGGCCAACCTCAGGGAGGTCTTTTCATAGTAAGGGAATAACAGTTCTTATTTCGTGCAATTACCTTCATTTTTCTGTGATAAGGAGATAGCACAAATGTAAAAATTTTTCCATTCAAAGGTTTAGCCTAGATCTTATAGACAGAAACTCTGGGGTTTTGTCCTTCCACCAGATAAGAATGAAAGACCTCCCTGGACAGGGGTCTAGCTTTCCTGCTCTTCCACCTGAATGGCATATTCCCTATGGTCTCCCCTGGTGCCTTCAGGGGTGGCCCTGACATTATAAGGTAGTGACGACAAAAGTCCCATTGCTGACGTATGTCATTGGTCCAGGAAGATGACATTTCCACTTGCTACCCCCGCACATGACCCATGCAGCAGAATCTTGGCTCAAGATTACTCAGGCAGTTTGAAACCCTCTATAAAGGAGCTAAGTGGCCTACTGGATATTTGCCTTTTATTACCAGGTTTTGGCTCATGGATTCACCCAGTCGTTACTTTTAGATGATGCTGGCTCAGTCCTGGCCACAGCCACCAGCTGGGATGAACTAGAAATTCAAGAGGAAGCGGAGTCTGGCAGCAGCGTCACATCCACAATCCGACTCCCTATACAGGTGAGCAGATGCACCCATCAGAGTGCCCAGGGGCTGGACCAGACCAGATAGCCCACTCTGCAGAGAGGAAAGAGGTGAGAAAATCAGCCAATACACAGCTTCTGAGGAAGAGCCAAAAGCCAAATTCATGATTTTCTACCGTCGGGGTAGAGTAGACACAGGGCCAAGTAGGTAGTGGACTGTTCAAGAAGTCAGCTAGTGATTATTGCCTTGTGTAACCCGGCCTCTGCTCACTGGAGAGTTGCTCACCCCAAAGTGACAAAAGCATAGAGCACAGTGTCACCTGCCAGGTCACCCCCAGCCACTGAACCAGTGATGGCAGTGGTCACTTCTGTTAACTGGACTGCTGTGGGGGGCTGCCTGGGGAGGTCCAGGTCCTGGTGCATGAGCCTAGTAAGGAGAAGTGGACCCACTTTTACAACGTCTCATTCAACTGGCACAAGTTGGTGACTCAACCTTCCTTTGTTCTTTTAGCCATCCTGGTACGTCCAGTCCTTCCTGTTTAGCCTTTGCCAGGAAATTAATCGGGTTGGAGGTCACGCTTTGCCAAAAGTGACACTGCAAGAAATGCTGAAAAGCTGTATGGTCCAAGTGGTGGCTGCCTATGAGAAACTTGCAGAAGAAAAACATGTGAAGGTAGGTGTTTGAATTTTTTCCCACTAAAAACAGAAAACCCTGAGGTTTTTTCTCTTGGGTTTGGGCAGTTCCCATAGAGGATTCCAAGTGTCTATACTCAGTGCAGGCTAATCGGTAGTGGCTTCCCGCCCTGCGAGTTCATCCTGCCCCTTCTCAAGGATCGAGTAGGTTTGCACTAAAAGGCAGTTGAACGGGAAGGGGAGAAGGCCTGGTGTCCCACCCCAGCACTACCACGAGCATGCTGTGGGCATAACGTGAAGCTGTCTCAGTTTCTCCAGGGTCAAGTGTGGTCACTTGGAGAACTGCTTGGGCGGTGGGGTGGGGGGTGGACCATGCCCAGTGCAGTGTGTGGCACACAGGCACTTACCTAAGGGAGCTCCTGCCTCCCAGCCCTCCACTCCCCTCACCCCTTTCCCAAAGTGTTCTGCCCTTGGATGTTCCCGTTTCATTAGTGACATCTTTAAGATGGGAACCAACTCGGGATTTGGGAAAGAATTAGAGGAAGTCTCCTCTCCTGAGCTGCTCAGAATGCCTCTCCTTCACTTGAGCTTTTTTCTTCTAAAAAGGGCAGTCTGTAGCACCCGAGACCTCTATTGTAAGGTTTTTAAGTTTGGTTTAAGACAAAGTTTTGAGTATAACCCGATCTTTTTGTCATTGTGACATCAAACCGCCCTTTATGAGTATACAAAGCTGCTGCTTCTGAAGCAACAAGCTGTAACTCAGAGCATAAAGCTGTTGATTTTGTTCCTGTTACAAATCACCTCCCTTCAAGGGTGGGGATGGGAAATTCATTTACAGAAAGAAGGTGCCTTCCCGATGACCCAGAATCGGGCCCTGCAACTGCTTTATGATCTGCGTTATCTCAACATTGTTCTGACAGCCAGGACTGAGGAGGTGAAAAGTGGCCGCAGCAAACAGGACTCCAGGTATGCTCAACCCACCTAGGCTCTGCCCCGTGCTGCCTCCCCCAGCACACACAGCCCCTCTTCCAGAAAGCCACAAAACAGCCTCTCCTTGTGTGTTAGCGGTTAGCTTTAACCAGGAAGTGCTCATATTACCAGCTCGATCAATAGTGGCCACCTGCTGGATAAATGCCGTGGTGGAGTGTGGTAGGTGGAATCTCAATCCTCTCTCTTGTGAGTCAGCCTACCAACTCCTGGGTATAATTTGAGCCTCTGGCACTGTCCCTAACAACATGAGGAAGGAATGGACTTCACTCCGACATCTTAGCAGGCTAAAGCTCTTGATTACTTAAGCACGATGGGCAGTGACAAGTGGTACCAAGCCAGGAATTAAGAATAAATCCAAATACGGAGTTTCTTTAGCACTGAAATGCCGTAAGGTTGGTTTTTGACCTAAAAAGCGTGGAGACTAATCATAATCCTCTTTTCAGAATTGAGAAAGTGGCTGACTATCTGGAAGCACTCATTGACCCGTTTGACCTGGATGTTTTCACACCACACCTCAACAGCAACCTTAATCGCCTAGTGCAACGAACTTCTGTAAGTCACGTGAGAAACATGCTCAGTTTGTGTGCAGAGCTATAGGCTCCAGCACTTGGTAATCCTGGGGGCAGTGTCAGGAGCAGGGTGGGACATAAATAGCTCACCATAGTAGTAAGGGCTGAAAGAGGATTAGATAGTCTCACTGCAGAGGCAACCGTGATCTCACCCCTCTACAGTTGTAGATAAGGATTACTAAGGTTTTATCAAGGCCTCAGGGGAATAAAATAAAAGTGATGTGACTCAGATTCTGACCTGGGGGCAATGAAAAAGGAAATTTTGAAGCATGAACACACTGCAAGCAACATTCCCCAAAAGGATGGTGAGAAATAAAGTAGAGCTTGATGACTAGCAAGAGAAGTGATTTTCTCTTTTCGCTAGACAGGGACAAACCTAGCCTGTTACTGTCCCCCATTTCCTGTCTGTCAGGTTCTATTTGGATTGGTCACTGGGACAGAGAATCATTTCACTCCCAGGAGCTGCACATTCAACTCCCAAGAACCCCATAATATACTGCCCCTGGCATCGAGTCAGATCAGGTAATGATTCCAAAATGCTTTTGCTGAGGCCTATCTGAAACTTCCTGTTCATGCCCCTGAAATTCTGCATCTTGTCTTGGAGGTTTGGACTTCTTCCACTGAGCATGACAAGTACCCGAAAGGCCAAATCAACCAGCAGAAGTATGGAAACAAAAGCCCAGGTTAGTGCAGAGAGCCGGGGGTTCACCCCCATCGATCCTATCCCCGTCTCCCGCCAAACCACCTGATTCACTCCCCTTCAAATAATCGATAAAGAACTGAATGACAAAATGCACTAATGCTGCTTTTAATGGCGGCGCAATATAGAAGTACAAGGTTTCACTAGCTTGAGCTGCGAGAAGTTTTAAAAGATGCCCATTTACGTTATTAATAGCCTCATAATAGAAACGTCATCTCAGGCTGCCAACGCTGTAGAAAACAAAGCAGGACAGGATGGAGATGATTTGTTTGTAGGGTGAAAGAAGTTAACCGCTAACCCAGTAGTACTACGACTGTACTTATTTGGAAAGAACTTTTGTTCTGGTGGTGGTTTCATCTTCCATTTCTTGCAGTTGGGGTGGGAAATAAAAGGGAATTTGCTTCTCAAGTTTGACATTTTCTTCTTAATACACATTTTGTTTCAGTAGACTGCCATCCATTAAGCCCGCAGGAGTCCTCCTGGGTATTTCTGAATTGTGTTGTGTACACGTGTGTTTGAGCCCAAACAGCTTGTCTTCTTCTGGCATTTAGTTCTGTTGCTTTCTTGCTGGACAAAAATATTAGCAACGTGTCCTTTCCACCTTTCCTGCCATCAAACCCAGTAAGACCAAAATTCTCCTTAAACATCTGGCTGTTAACACTTGGGAGGCGGTAGTGAAAAGCCCAAGCCCTCCCCTCTGAAAGCTGGGACCTGAGCTGGCACTTGCCCCAGAACTCTTGATCTCCTACAAGTAACCGACCTGTAAGTTCTGTCTATAGTAAAGGCTCAGACCACAGAAAGGAGGTCCCTGTGTTTATTTACCCTTTTCCTAGGATAGTCCTTATCTTCAGATGTTAGTTCTATCACATGATCAGATCTCATTTTGTCCCCTAGATCCTTTGCTGGTCTCCACAGAGCAAAGTCCCCTGACTAGAGCTATCCGTGCTTCTCAGATCTGCTTGTGTGTGCTGTGTGGACTCCAAGTAGAGTGGAGGGTGTGAGCAGGCAGGAGGGTTTGGGTAGACTCTAAGGCACTTTCCTCTACATGCATGGCAGGTTGTCCCCCCGGCACTCTCCCGAGCAGGTGACCCAACGCATCCTGGCTCCTTGTTCAGACAGCTGGTCAGTGAGGAAGAAGACGCATCTACGCCTTCATTATTCAAGCTAGGTTGGCTCTCTAGTATGACTAAATAACATGGGAACGTATCCGTCTCTCTCTAAATAAATACTACATCATTTCTTCTACCGGTGTCTCTGCTTGTTTGTTTCTAACCCACACCAGTCTTTCCAGTTTCAGCAGTGGAAACATGGCTCCCCCCACCCCCCCCCCCACCCATTACTGTCAGGGGCTACTTTAAGTATACAGTGAATCCTTGTCCAACAGTTTCACAATACTTGTGATGTGAGACAGCAGTTCAGATAGCTCACACTCAGTCAGCATTCCTCAGCGCCTTAATTCTTGAACCCCAAGGTGGGTTCCCAGCGAGATTTTGGAAGCTGCTGGTAAAACAAGTCTGTGAGTGAGACAAAAGGTCATTACGTACTTGACTGTCAGAACTGTGCCGTGTTTCCTAAGTCTGAGATGGAGGCTTTGGAGGAATAACGGTAGCGGAAGTGAGCTGGGTATACAAGTCTGAAAGACATTCTCTCTGGAGATACAAATATATAACAAAGAGAGAAGACGGTTATTAGCAAGGCTGCTTCACTGACACAGTCTAACTTGGATCTGATTGTTCTCCTGTTACGGAGGAGAGAGTACTTTCAACAGGACATCTACATACTAAGAGGTAGTATGGCAATTAAGTTCAGTGCAAGACTGAATCAAGCTTTCTATATTTTGGAAAACAACTTAGGTTTTTTTCATGGAAACTAGATACTCTTTACTAGTTTATTGAATTTAAAAAATTGAAGATCCCGCATTTTTAAAAGGCCTTTTTATACATAAAGTAGAATTTCTAATTGACAGATTTGGAAATCAATCTGAACTGGACAAACTATGGATTCAACACACAGATGAGATTTCCTCATACCATTACCTTGACATGGATTCGATACCCACCCTCAAAAGAATCCTATAAAAAATTGCTTCAAAGCCCCTTTGAAATTGCAATAGTGCAGCAAAACCACAAGTAAACAACTGCCTGTTAACCTGTTATTTCAAATATAGACTGAAAAGCCAACAGGCATATTTTTGTGCAATTTTTTAAAACATCATAAGTTGAAATATCAAATCTGCACAGCGTTGTCCCTTCACAGAAGGCAAGAAACTGCCGGCACATCATGTCGGAGGCCGTCCTCGGTGCTGTAGGCTATGAAAGTGGGCCTCCTTCAGGGTCTGGTTGATGTGGAAGTAAGGGCCTTGGCACAGTGCGGACTGCTCGGGAACAGGCTGAGGGGTGTGAGGGCCAGACCCAGCAGCCGTGTGGTTCAAGCTGCTTTCCGGCCCGCCTGCCCTGTCCGGGCTGTTGATGCTGCTGCTGCTGCTGCTGCTGCTCCCACCACTATCACTGCTTGAAGACTGGAAGGAAAAACAAAACAGGACCACCGTTAGGCTGTTGGGTTTCTTAAGAACGTCGCTGTGGTCTCATTCATAATACCCCATGTAAGAGCATTCTTCCTATTTGGATTGAGGAGTACCAGCATCAAAACATACAGTGGAGCTTTCACCTAAGGTATTTCATTCTGTCCTGACTGCCAAGTGAGGTTGCATGGGATTATGATCCCCATCACATCCCCAGGAAGCGGCAGGGTCCATATCAAGTGCAGGCCTGACCGCAAAGCCCATCAACTACATCTTCATTCCTTTCCACATCTTCTCTACCTGCTTTCATCATTCATCCCAATAATCTCCAACTAATCAAGGAGGAAGTTCTCAGCCTCCAAGGGAAAGTATTCATCCCTGGTATAGGGCATAAGTGTCATTAACACATAAAACAGGGGCAGCCCGGGTGGCTCGGTGGTTTAGCGCTGCCTTCAACCCAGGGTCTCATCCTGGAGACCGGGGGTCGAGTCCCACGTCGGGCTTCCTGCATGGAGCCTGCTTCTCCCTCTGCCTGTGTCCCTGTGTCTCTGCCTCTCTCTCTCTCTGTGCGTGTCTCATAAATAAATAAAATCTTTAAAAGAAAAAAAACACATAAAACAGCTTCTTGGGCAAAAAGTTTTAAAAAGTCTGACAATTTCGTTATCTCATGGACACAAAATGGTATTCTCTGAATGCAGAACACTTATCTTGAAAGACTACAACATACTTCTTATAAAGTTACACTAGCAATTTTACAGTTTGATAAATGTGTGTGCCTAATTTTTTTAATGTAACAAATATGATTTGGTGTCTTAGTTGTCTTAAGAAGCTACGCAGAAATCCCTAAGAACTAGGGTTCCCAAAAGGGAAGGCAATGGTAAGAATCTTATTTAAGAATTTTGGTATTTTACCATTTAAGTATTGTATTTCAAATACATGATTAGCAGTACCCTTCCTCCATTCACAACTCAATCCAATACCGTACAAAGAATCAATCCATGAGAAAAGTTAAAGTTCTAGTAATTAATGATCTGGCGTACGCTTTTCTTAACTTAGCCCTTGGATCTATCTAATTCACACACCCTTCCTTACACAAAGACATTGGTTTTGGAAAGTCTGCATACAACGACATAAAATTACATGTAAGAAAAAAAGACTGGAAAAGAACTAGCCATAGTAGTCGTGTTAAAACGGAGGGATTACAGTTGCTTCTTTTTTTTTTTTTTCCTACCCTACACTAGAACATTCTTGCAATGTGGTTATTCTGTATTTTTGCTATAAAAATATAGGGACACCTGGGTAGCTCAGCGGTTAAGTGTCTGCTTTTGGCTCAGGGTGTGATCCTGGAGTCCCAGGATCGAGTCCCACATCAGGTTCCCTGCGTGGAGCCTGCTTCTCCCTCTGCCTGTGTCTCTGCCTCCCTCCTTCCCTCCCTCCCTCCCTCTCTCTCTCTCTGTCTCTCATGAATAAATAAAATCTTTAAAAAATAACAATAAATGTATTAATGTTTCCAGATAGATCATTTAGAAGTGATTTTTAAAATACTAGCTTATCCATTTTTGATCAAAAGTTGTACCTAATGGTATGTACAGAAACATAACAAACAGCCAAGAAAGCAATGTCCATGAAGGATATCCATTCTTAATAAGACTTAAAGGAAGGATCATCATGGTCCATACATCATCTGGAGCTACTTAACAGGTCACATATCCCATTGCCCACAGACGGTAAGAGACAATCTGTCTTTCTGCAAAAAACCCCACAAACATGAAAAGCATTATAACGGGCTGAATGGAGTCAGATGGCAGAGTTAGCTGCAGCAGCAAAGACTGGGGCACCTGGATGGCTCAGTCAGTTAAGCGGCTGCCTTTGGCTCAGGTCCTGATCCCAGAGTCCTGGGATCTAGCCTGCTCAATGGGGAGTCTGCTTCTCCCTTTTCCTCTCCCACTCCCCTCCCCCAGGCTCATTCTCTCTCAGGTAAATAAATAATCTTAAAAAAAAAAAAAAAAGTACTTAAAGACTTAAGTCAAATATAACTCAAAACCAAAAACTTCTCCACAAAAGCCTCTTGTAACCTAGAAGGTAACAGCCCAGATGTGCAGCTCTCCTGCACCCAGTAATGTGAATAGTTAACGAGTCAGCTACTACACTAGGTAAGAAACCCACCGCGCAGAACACTTTGTTTCCTCTTAGTCTGTTTTCTGTACTGTTTTTCGTTACAGGTACTGTCTGAAAATTAAGGCAAGAACTAGAATCAGTTTCTAGGAAGTCAAGTTTCCATCTCAAATTTTATTTCACACTATAATAGCAAAGGTGACACTATTCTGAGAAAAGGTTAAAGTTCTTTAAAATAGGTTTGAAGAGATTTCTGTACAATACCGTGAAAAGACATCTGTGATTTCTAGTTCATTTTAAAAACCTCATGTAAAGGCGTGGTTTATACCAACTTTATAAAGACAGGTCCACGAATGTTTAATGTGGCTTTGTTTTTAACAGCAAAAAAAGTGTGAGCCACCTACATATCTAACAATAGGGAAACGAGTTCTATTGTAACGTGTATATAAACTAGACTCCGTGAATTATAATTGTTAACAATGAAATTCTACTCAGCTACCAGCAATAATGATAATGCATATATACACACCAAGAAAGAAGTCTTCAACATTTTTTTACAGGTTACAAAACTACATGTACAGTATGCCAGCTGCTTTTTTAAAATGTTTTTCTTTAGTGTAGACAGACATATATGTACGCCAAAAACAGTCTAGAAGGATATATGTGCCAGAATATTTAGAATTTGGACCTTCCATTTTTTATGATTTTATTTTCTATAGCTTCCACAAAAAAAAAGATTTCTGTGGAAAGAAAATTGCTTCACAATTAAGAGAATAAAGAACATTGCTACCAAACAGTGAGAGATCTTCAGGTACTTCTGACCTCAAGACCGAGACTTAAAAACCATATATTGATACTGTCAGTGGGATCTGCAGAAGACTATTTGCCTCCTGTAAGAGCCTCTGAAACTGCTTCACAGTTACATTTACTTGCATTCAGCAGGCCAATGCTATCTATAAACTAATAAAAAGAGTCTATCTAGAATCCAGGAATCAGGGTAAACACGCCTCATCTATTCTTTTCACATTTACAAAACGTTATTACCTACGTACTGCTGTCCTCAAAGGTAAAAGCAAAACACCTTTCAAAGATGTTTTGGTTTCTATCTTCTGCCACCTGCAACAAAGTCTTCTCACCACCAGGGAGGCTTTCAGGAGTATCTCACCCTCTAGGGATGAACCAGGGGTTTTGAAACTGAAGGGGAAACCCATCAGCAGCTAGCATTAAAAAAAAAAAAAAACAACAGCGGAACACTGAAAAGGGTAACTGTACTGAGAAACTTGTTTTATTGTTCATGAATACATTTGGTATGTGCTGGGTCACAAAACATTTCTATGGGACAGGGTCAAAAAAATGGGGAAGTTACTGTACTAGATATGAACACTGTCACCCAGGTCTACTTTATAGGACAAGGGAAAACCATTATTTCCTCCCAACCCTAAGACTAAGAAATAAGTCTCTGTCAACGTTTTAAGATCTGCACAGAAGACAATCGTTTTATGAGTAAAACCAAAAAACCTGAGATAAAAAAAGAAATCGTATTTTCCCCACTTTGTGGAGCCAAACTGCTTGGGAGAGGGCAGGGCGCTCCTTTACAGTACAGTTTCAAAATTACAGCTGCTAAACTAAGACAGAAGTTTTACCTTGTTACTAATATCGTTCTTAAGAATTCCTTTATCAGACTTTGGGACTAAGAAAGAGTCCTCAAACCCCATCCCCTGCACCTCAGGAGACCACGCAGCACACACTGTCCCAGTGGGCAGTTGCAGAGCTCTACCTCTTTCCTCTGAATTTTCAGTTTAGGCTTCGTGCTGACATCCAACCCGGGTACTTGCAGGACAGATTTATATTACAAACCAAAAGAGATAAGGTCACGCTCCATGAAATAAAAATCCCTCGCACATCCATGTGTACAAGCACAATAAAGTTACATTTATGCCGATTCCGACCAACAGGATCCCTCTAGACAAGCCAAGGCAAGGCAACTCACAACCCAGGGGAAAAGTGCGTGCAAAGCGAGGACACCTGGTTAGCTTAAGCGCTTATGAAGTCTCCAAGCGCAGATGTCAGGGCAGGACCGAGAACCACCACAGGTCAGTCTATTCAGGAATCACCTGTGGGCTTTTTTTTTAAAAAAGTGCACATGCCAGTGCCCCAGATGGCTCTGGAAAACCTGGCCCGAGTACGCAGATTATTCTGATGGCCAAACTACTGTCCACACAAATGCTCATGTGCCTGCTGTGTACAAGATGGCATCTTGACTAGGATGAATTCAACGAGAATGTGCTGGGGGCCTGGCCAAGAATATGGTGGCGATACAGCCACGGATCACGATCATGCCATCACTGCTACTCTGGTGACAGGAAGCTAGCACCAGGAGCTCAAAGAACTAGGAGAGCCTCCCTTAAGATGAAACGTACTTGAACTGGGCCTAGAAGATTGAGGAAGAGTTTCAGCAAGCGGGATGTGACAAACTGGGAGCACAAGGAGAGCAAAACCAGGAGGAAGGAGTGTTTGGGGAGGTAAAGCTAAGGGCGGGCCATGGCGGGCCTCCAGCAGTCGGTCAGATGAACTATCCATGAGCGGGTATGGCTCGATGACCAAGTGCCCTGAAGTCTGCACAGAAGACCTGCTCAGATCTCCATGCAGGAAGAGGGTTCTGCGCCTCGAGCAGGAGAGCAGGCCCGCGGGAGGCCTGCGGCAGGCAATGTCGATCAAAGGGGTGCATCACAGGCCAAGGGGAGACAACCGAGCTGGCAAAGTACTAGGTGCTCAGTACGCGTCTGCTGAATGCAAAGAGCACCGGTGAGCCTTGAGGAACGGTTCAGGGGTGTTGGGAAGGAAACTGGGGTCCAAAGGGAAGGAGCGGAGGAGGGAAGACAGATGGAACAGCGCCATCCAGCCACTGGGGAAGGGGAAGAAAGCCGGAGCACGGGCAGGGTGGAGAGGAGACTCGGGGACACGACGCTGGAGGGACGGGGAGAGAAGGGAGGCATACTGGGGGGGCGCTGAGGGGCCTCGCCAGGAGATAGAGCCGACACAGAAGGCAGAGGGGCACTTCCCGCAGCGTGTGTTATATAAATCCTGACCCTGAGGCAAGGCATGCTAGGGAGCTCAGGTTCTCAGTCCCCACAGGACCGAAATTCTAGAGCAGAGGTCAAGAACTCTCTGGCCCCTCAGCTCCGCCTCCCCTCCACCCAGCTCCATCTTCCCAGGGGGCGAAGTCAGTTTAAGAGACAGCCCAGGATGTGATGCCCATGGTAGAAACAAAACAACTGTAAAGACCACTCATGCTAATGATCTTTAGAAGGCCCTCCAGGCAGGAATATTAATTACGGAGTCCCTCTGCTTCATAAAAGGAGAACCAGAATATGTGTCTATTTATCACCTAGAGCTGCACACTTTCTCTTCTTAATTGGAAAAGCAGACTGGCAGTGTATTTGATTTTCTTTAAAATCCCAGCTTCTCATCGCCTCCATCTCCCCCATTCACTGGTGCTTTTCCATTTACATGAGCCTCAAGAGACCAAACAACTCTGGCTCATCGCACACACGCCCTTCCTGGGGTCATGATGAAGTGCCTTCTAAGTCCACTGTAGAGTTTGGAGTACGTGCAAGAGATGATCCCTGCCAAGTCTGTCAGAGCATCTAATGGAAAGTTCTGTGCTTCCAAAGTGCCCAATGATTTAAGAAAGCTCCAAGTCTGCTATTATCAGCGAGGCGGTAAGATTCCAAATGAATTCCGTGGGCTAATTAAAACCACTTTCTAACTGTGCAAGGAAAGACAATGCAGGTGGTTGCTCTTCTGCATCCCTGAGTAAAGAGCCTATCCTTTCGGTGTCTCAGTTTCCCTTACAAGATGAAGTAGGACCACACAATGTTAAGTTCCTTCCTACCTAGACTGCTCTACTATCCCTTCATTTTATTTAAATTTCAACAGGCCAAAAATAGTCCTAACCTGTAGAAAAACACGTGTGTACATATACTCGTTACTTAACAAACTTAACATTCAGTGTCAGTAAGAAACTGCCTGGTGCAGCTTTTTATGCTGTGGGCTGAAGCAATGTATTACTCACACTTCAGGGACTTACGCCCGAGCAAAGTTTCTTAAAACGTATGCTAAAAATCAGACTAATTTTGGAAAGGCCCGTTCCTCTACTTTGAACAGACTGTTTTAGAAGTTAATTTCAGAGTTCATTTGCTACAAGGTTTTTAAACACAACACACACCCTAACAGTTTCACCAAAAACACTTCTGTCCCTTGGGATGTACCTCCTACCCTCCCAACAGACTGAAGATGAGAAAGGGCAAAAACTAAGAGCCTTAAGATACTTTTAGAAAAATTATATTAACCATTCCCATTGTCATCTAAATCCACACTATTAAAAAAAACCACCTAATATTCAGCTAATTCTTATCAGTTAAGATAAATGGGTCTAGAGAACCCTAATTGTAATGACACATGGGTCCCCCTGGTTGTTATTTTTCAGTCAGGTCTCTGCACTCACACTAAGAATACCCCCTTAAGATTTTGGGGTTAAACATGAAAACTTTCCCCTTCCAGTAGAGACCCAAAAGAGGAGGGGGGGAATAAAGGGCAGAGGCTGCTAAGGTCAAGCCACTTGTTTGTTCTCTGTGTTTTCTCTTTCCTTGTTACTTTGTAGTGATCTGAAAAATTTTAATGGTCTTGGTAGGTTAAGTATCTTTCAAAAACAACCCCCCAAACTGAGGCCTCTGCATTTAAAAAATGTTCTGCTTTTATTTACCCAGGTAGCAGCACCTTTTTTAAGGCATTCACCTATGTAACCAAAGCCACATTTCCGTGGAAACGTCTAAGGTAATTTGTAGATTAAAATATTAAAGCTGAGGGACGCCTGGGTGGCTCAGCCGTTGAACGTCTGCCTTTGGCTCAAGGTGTGATCCCAGAGCCCCAGATCAAGTCCCACATCGGGCTCCCAGCATGGAGCCTGCTTCTCCCTCTGCCTATGTCTCTGCTTCTCTGTGTCTCATGAACAAATAAAATTAAAAATAAAAATATTAAAGCTGAAAGCAAAGAGCATTCCTCTACTACAAATTGAGATAAAATTCAAACCAATAAGGCCACCCCTAGAGAACAAATTAAAGTTAAATCCAGCTAGTTTTTACCCGTCCAAATAACTGTCCAAGATCAGGAATGTGCCTTTGTGCAAGACCCAATAGGAAGACACAGACTGATAAATGATTTCACTTTTTGCTCAATGAAGAGAAAAATGAGCCTGACTTACATGTTAACTACCACGATTCATCTAGCCTGGTGTTACAAAAAAGTTTGTTCCCATACCAGTAAATTATATCTCAACTTTAAAATACTATCCTAAGGCTCACAAATCATTAAATCTAAGTCATTGGAGTTAAAATTTAAGGCCTTTGTTTCAAACACCAATTAAAGTTTTGAAAATAACCTTAGACCCCAATTTCTTCCCTTTTTCTAGCTGGAGATCTAAAATTGCTTTCAAGCTAATACTGTATCATAGCATTTATTTGGAAAAATATTTTCCAGCTACAGGAGCAAGAAAATTCTTTTTCTCTGCTCCTATGATTTGAGAGAAGTCTAGGACCTAGCTGCCTCTGGATATATTTAGCAAAATCTCTCAGAACTTCCGGCCTGTATTCTGGGAGACGGCACATACCACGGTCAAGAGCAGAGAGCTCACCAGCCAAGCTCTGGGCTCACCAACCCTGCCTCTAATTAGTTGTGCATCTTTAGGCAAACCACTTTACTTTTCTTTTTTTTTTTTTTTTTAATTTTATTTATTTATGATAGGCACACAGTGAGAGAGAGAGAAGCAGAGACATAGGCAGAGGGAGAAGCAGGCTCCATGCACCGGGAGCCCAACATGGGATTCGATCCCGGGTCTCCAGGATCACGCCCCGGGCCAAAGGCAGGCGCCAAACCGCTGCGCCACCCAGGGATCCCCCACTTTACTTTTCTATGCTCCAGTTTTCCCACCTGAAAAGGAGAGATAATACCACCTACAAAAATAACAGGAAGAAAATGCACAAGTCGATTAAAAGTTTCTCTTTGTATAACTCATCTGCCAAGTCAGTTCATATTCTTCACCTTCGTGGTATCTAGGAAGAGATATTTACTATTTCCATTTTATAGATAATTGTGATTTACTTGTGGGCATACATAATTCAAACACCTTACACACTTAATTTCCTGGTATGTGGCAATATTATTACAGTTAGGAGAAAAATATAACTTTTGGAAATTATAAAAAAAAAAAAAAAGCAACCTTAATTATCTCAGATTTAAAGCAAACTCCTTCCGAACAAAAGTTCTTCAAGGCACATGCAAAAGAATTCTAAAATGACTTAAGTATTTCAGGAAAGACACAAGAAACAGTTTCTCTTCACTGAGTTAGGCTTTAGGAAACTCACCTCATTGGCCCTAATTTAGAATTAAAAAATAACATTTTCATTAACATTGGATTACATAAATTAACAAAAAGAGTAATCTACTAATAATGAGTCATTTTATTATTTTCCTTTTCATACCCAATTGTCAAAAAGCAGCCAACTGCCCCCTAAACTTAATAGTTTTGTGCTATAAACATGACAACCTATTCCAGTGGTGAGGATTCAATTACTCAGGGCTTAACTTCCCATTTTAAAAGTTTTTCCTCTGCTTTTTGCTTCTCTAGCCTGCCCTCGGTTGACCTGGCCTCATTACTTGTTAACTCCACCCCTGGAGAAGCAGAGCACAAGAGGCCACACATTCAGAGCGCTGGTAACCAGTCAGTCAGCAGGGCTGAATGGGATGGTCATAACCATCCAGGCGGGGTCTACCAGTAAATTCAGATTACCAAGACAAATAAAAAGTGCCTGCACTGCCTGTTAAGTATAACAAAGGCAAGCTAGTCCATCTTTCAGACTAATGATTACAGAGTGGTTTAGCCACTCCATTTCTTTGAACAAGTAAGAACAAGACACATGAACCAAGAAGTTGACAATACATTGTTTGCTTCTGTGATACCAATGCACAGGTTTTAGAAAGGGAGTAAAGATCATTTTCTATAAACGGCAATTAAAACAAAACTACTAAGAGTCTTACTGAAAATAAGATATCAGAAGTGTCTAATTTTTTTTAAATGACAATTTATAATCCTGTTCCCAGGCATCACGACATAAACAGAGGGTGAATGATCAATACAAAAAGTTAGACCGGCTGTACCTCTGAACTAATATAAACATCACTTAGCAGGATTTGCAGACACAAGTAAAGAAATACTGATACAGAGAAAATAATCACTGAACGCTCTTCTAATAGACTTATAATCTAAAAGAATAATGGAAACTCAATTACTGTCACAGTTTCATCACTGGATGCTCATGGAAGCCTCTAATCTCTGCTTTTCTTTCATCCTCCAATTGTCACATTAAACAAAAGCTCAATTGCTTTTCTATTAATCATTTTTACAACACAAGAAAAAAGGAAAAAGCCTTGTTTTTCCCTGCGATTATTAAAAGGGGGATAGGAGTTACAGAAACTCAAGTCTCCACACAGAAGGATCGAAATCTGTGCTTGTTCATTAACCGTCCCACATAACACATTCATGTGTTATGACCTATGTGAGAGTTAACGGATTTCTTCCCCCTTGTGGGGGGGGGGAGGGTAACTTTGGATTTCTGGTAAAGACTGGATATAGGTCAAATCCTATTACCAAGAATTAATTAAAATACAAATTATTTTGGTTGTGCAAAAACTGTGATATGCTGAGTTTCTGTGATACACAGAGTTCTGCTTTAAATTATATGGCTCAGGGATCTCTGCCAGCGAGGAGCTTCTCAGTCGGGGTGACAAGGTGTTAAGGGTCACAATTTTCCGGTATGTAAATGATCGGAGGTGTCATTTAAATGTTAGCCTCCTTCCTCTGTAGGGCAGTCCCTAGAGCGGGCACAGAAACTCTGCCAAAGCTCTCTTTTCAGGAAGCCAAAATTTCAGGAGCTGTTTCCCCCTCTCCCTACTAGCTCCCCTCCACCCTGCAACATGTTAGAACAACATGATAAAAAAGTAGTAACGCTTAAAAAAAATAGGATTTTGTGTATACATAATCTATTCTGAACATTTATGTAGCTTCTCATAAAAAACATATAAATGAAAGCAACAAAATATACTTGTCTTAAGAATAATTAATGGCTCATAAACTATTAGAAAATAGCTGGGTTTCTGAAATTCAACTAGACAGCTCAAAGATGAACTTCCCAAAGTCCATCAAACTTCTAACAAATTCTGGGCTGTGTGTATGTACTAATATGTGCAGAGATATACCGCTTCACTGGGGAAAAGGTACACAGCTTCCTCAAAGGGGCCATGACTCAAAAAAAAGTTAAAACCACTGCAATCAAGTAAGATCAGTTTTATTTATTCGAAGAATAATTTTAAGTACACAAAGAAACTGGGTTATTTAGCTCAAGTCAATGAAAACAACAGAGACTCTGACCACACTTCCTACCTCTGTATCCCAGGAATCATGAAAGACAGGGTTTCTACTACTCCTTTTGGTCTGCGGGGGAAGATGGTGGTCTTCTTCATTGCCATTCCTTCTCCTTTTCCTGAAATTAAATCACAAGAAGAAAAAAAAATCCAATAATTGATCCTCTGGACACCTGAAATTGTAAATCATAACAACAAATTTGCCCTCTTGCCTGATAAAACACAACTCATCATATGCTATCCCAATAGGTAAAAAGTTGGAAGTACAGCATCGCTGGCCACAAAGACTGAAAATATAAAATAGCAGCAGTAGGGGCGAGCTTAAATTAGTACAACTGACTTCTAAAAAGAAGCTTGGCAACTTTAAATGCCTACTGGGAATAAATAAGTACAGGGTGATGCTAATGACTAAGCTTCCAAATTCCACCTCATTAAGGTTATCTTCCCTCTGCATTTCCTGAAATCACAATTTCAGGTTATTTCATCTGACCCCCTTCCATATGACAGTATGTAAGACAGGAGTGGCTGCCTCTGCCCAGGTACCCCAGCAGTATCATCAGAGGTCCAGGGGTCTCTAATCTGCAGTTTTCTTTCATCCCTGATTTTCCCCCAATTACTACATGCAACAAAAGCTCAATGCCCTCTCACATATTAGATCACTCTTCCATCATTGGAAAGGCTGCTCTGGGGACACATTAACTCTTGTTACTCTACACCGTCACCATGCACGCACGTATTGTATGTCATTTCACCAGATTGTTACTTTGAGTTTACAGCACACACTGCTCAAAATCTTCAGGTCTAAGGAAAAACTACACATTTACCACAGAACCACACATTTACCACAGATGGACAACAGACACAATCTGTATATACTTGATTCAAGAATGAAGTGCTCCTTGAAGGGGCAGCCCCGGTGGCTCAGTGGTTTAGCGCCGCCTTCAGCCCAGGGTGTGATCCTGGAGGCCTGGGATCGAGTCTCACGTCAGGCTCCCTGCATGGAGCCTGCTTCTCCCTCTGCCTGTGTCTCTGCCTCTCTCTCTGTCTCTGTCTCTCATGAATAAATAAATAAAATCTTAAAAAAAAAAAAAAAGTGCTCCTTGAAGGACTTCTAAGCCCCTAGAAGACTCTAGAAAATAGAAATAAACTAGAGGAGGCATCATTTGAAGGCAAGCTGCCTGCAACTGTGCTGTCCAGTATGGTAGCCACTAGCTACGTGAGCTTATTTACATTTAATTTAATATCCAGTTCCTTAGTCACACTAGCTACATTTTCAGTGTTCAAAGGCCACAGGTAGCTAGTGGCAACTGTACTGGACAGCACAGATACAGGGCATTCCCATCTCTGCAGAAAATGCCACTGGATAGCACTGGCAAGAGGCCAGTTTATACAAAGCAGCATAACCTGTTATAATGAAAACCCTTAAAAGATTCAAATTTCTATAGCAAGAGGAAAAAACAGCTTTGGGGAAAGTGCTGAATTTGAGCACAGTATCATCTATACAACTGCACATTTTCTTTGGGAGCAGTATGGCATACTACGGCAGGTGCATGATCCTAAGGTTCTGAGTTGAAGTCTTGATACCAGAGAAAATTTAAGTTCTCACCCTGAGCTCAATTCCCTGTATTCTGCAATACTCCTGAAATCTGAATACATCTAACTTTATTAATGAGTATAGATCCAGTTGAGGCTTGGAGTGATAAATTGGGAGTGTGTGGTTCTGATAAAGCATTAACCAAGCTGCAAAGGGGTATACCACTGGCCCCGTTCTAAGACTCGGCTGTTTCTAGGACCATCATTTCTGCTCTGTAACCTTTCTCCCAGGGTTTTAGATCTTAACTGCACGTTACTTTGAAGTATTTGGAGGTTCAAAACTAGGTGAAAAGCAGGTTTGATACTCATTTAAATGGATGTGCTACTACCACAGATTTGAACCAAGGAATTACTACTTTCATCATAATATGACCAGAGAATTGTTTTGGAGATGAGCAGCAGTGACACAGCAAGGTCCAACAGAAGGCCAGTTGACACCCCAGGGAAACTCGCTGAATGCTGGCCTCCAAACTCTTATCAATATGCCAGCAGCTGACTGTGCTCTGGGCTGCTGAGCTACTCTAACCGCTTATGAGCCTGACCCAAAGTTTCCAATGTCCTCATTTATAATCCAGGCTATAGCTTCCCAATGACAAGAAAAGAAATGTCAAGAAGGTTCTCAGGCAAAGTGTAAGAACAAAAAGGATGGGCTGGTTTTTCAGATTCCAACTAACTTTCCGGGAAAGTACCATGAAATACCCCTGCCTCATACCCAGCTGCTTTCTCAGGGCACCCAAATTAGCTCCTGTCAGGGGCCCTCTCCTTTGGATAGTACTCGATTAAGAATGAGCCCTCCTGTTCTCTCTCCTTTTCTAGGCTCTTTGCAGATTCCATCCTTGAAATATTCTTTCAACAGTATTGTTAGTAGCTGCCAAGATTATAGCAGGTTCAACCCTACTCACAAAGTCAGATTACAGCCTTCCATATTAACGCAACAGACCAGGTTATAATTTTAGCAGCCACCATATAATTGATTATATTCTCCCCAGGCATCTAGTTACAGATTGTTGTTTAGCATCTGCTACTTCTAAGGATGGCTGATTACATCACTACCCATCATTTCATTTCTTTCCAATCTTCCTGTCATCTCCTAGAAACTAAGCATAGAAGAAATCTTTAAAAGTATCCACATTAGTGTTTTTCAAACTTTAAAAAAAAAAAAGCAACAGAGCCCTTTCTTTTTCTGGGGGTGGGGGGGGTAATCCCTCAACACATATATATGTATACATATACGTATATGCATATATACACACATATATAGACGCGTATACACTCTTTTATATACATTATATATATGTGTGTATATACACACACACATATATATGTATATACACTCATATATAAAAGAAACAAAGGACTTCTTTTGGTTAAAGTAGGGGTTTCTTTGACATACATCTTCCCTTCTATGGCCATCCCAGTATATTTTGGAACAGTCTGAAAAATCACCATCTCAGATCAACCCCTTATCTTAAAATCGAGAAAACAGATCTAGAAAACTGAACTGACTTGGAGATATGATGACAGCCGCAGCTGGCAGAGCTGGTCCGTCATATTCCATGAAACACTGGGTGAAAAAGTAGGTGAGAAGCCCCAGTCCAAATCACATGGTTTCTTTTATAGCAATGATGTTACCAGTATAAACACGCTGGGGTTATTTGTGTGCTAGATAAAAGGCATCTGCTACCGGTATAAAAAAGCACATTCAGATTTGCTTATCCAGCCGCGAGTAAAAGAAATCTTTCTGCAGGAAATCTGTAGGCTTTTTCAGATACAGAGACATCACTGGAAACTATCAGAAGCATCAACCAGGTTGGGAAGGAAAACAACGGCAGGTACATCTGGCTCACTCTGCCAAAGGTTCCTGTTCCTAATTCCAACGCCAGGTCCCTAACTGGGCCTCTCATTTCAAATTTAGGCCGCTCTTTTCTACAACAAGCGGGCTTCTTCATGCCCCCCTCACTACGTACCCGAGACTCCATCATCCAATAACCCAGTGCATTAGTACGGGCGACCCTAGGTTTTCTCCCTACTGAACCAAATAAAACCTCAGGATGTTCCCCAGGATCCTCATCCCTGAATTAACCATCCTCCGGGGCCGGCGCAGGATCTCCGTGCGAAGACTCTGCCAACTACATTCGGAGCCAATGAATCAACACGGAGCACCAGGAGGAGACCAGCAGAACCCAGCAGAGGCGACCCTCCTGGACTCGCTCGGGCTTTACGGAGACGAGCGGGCAACCTGGGAAGACGGGCGCGGACCAGGGGGACTCGGGTTCCTCCTCAGAACAGGGGCGGTGTTGGGACGTGGGATCCCACGACGACACGACGACGAGGGGGTTCCTCTAAGCGGAGGCGGAGGTGCTCCTCTTCACCTGGGGTGCCCGCACCTACCTTCTTACAAGCGGGAAGGCAGCGGATGAGCCAGAAGCCCGCGCGCGCCGAGCAGAGGCAGCCGCCGTCGGTCCGGGGGAGGCCGGGGTCCAGGCCAGGCTCGGCGCACAGGTGCACGGGGGCACGGGGGCACGGGGGCACAGGTGCACAGGGGCACGGGGGCAGCAGCGCGGCGCGGCCCTACCTCCCCTCCCGCCCTCGGAGGCAAACGGCTCCGCGTCCCAACAGTTTAGAACCCGCCTGCTGAGCCCAGGCGGGCCGCTCTGGACACCTGCCCTCCCCATCCCTCCCCGCTGCAGGGTCACAGCCAACCCTCCCGTCTGACCTTGGGGACGCGGCAGCCTCGCGCCCCGGCCCCGCCAGGACGCCCTGTGGGGGCTCCGTCCTCCCATCCCCCCACCTCCTATATTTAGGACGGGGGAGCTTTAGGGCCGCTGCCTCTCCCCCGGGGCCCTTCAGGCCGCGCTCCGAGCAGGGAGGGCCCGGGGGGGGGCCGGCGAGTGACCCCTCCGCACCCCGGGGCCCAGGGGCCCAGGTCCCGGCGCATCCCTCCTCCGCCTCCTGCTCCGGCTCCTGCTCCCCGCCCCCTCCCCGGGCCGCACGGCACCCGGAGGCACCGTCGCAGCGCCCAGGCCTGCTCGGAGCCCCCCGCTCCGCGCGCCCCCTCGGCTCAGCCCCCCGCCCAGGCCCGGGGAGGAAGGGGTCCCCCGCGGTCTCACCTGGGGCGGAGGCGCTCGCTCATGGCAGCCGGTGGAGGGGAGCGACGCGGGGCCGCGCCGCGAGCGGAGGGAACCGACGGGGCTGTGCTGCGGCGGCCGCCACGCCCACCCCCTCGGGCCTTGGCTCTGGCCGCGGCGCGGGTGGACGCTGCGGGCGGCGAGTACCCCTCGGTGGGACCCGTACCGCCGCGACTTCCGGCGTCCGCTCCGCGCCCCCCCATGTCGCGGCCGCCGTGGTACCGCCCCCCCGCGCCTGCGCACTGGCGCGAGCCCGGCCGCGCCGACCGGTAACCCCGCCCCCAGGAAGAGGCGGGCCCCGAGCGGGGCGGGGCGACCCGGAGCTCCTGCGGGGCGGGGGCGGGGCGGGCCTCGGCAGAGGCGGCCTCGGCTTTCGCCTGTTCGCAGCCGAGCGGGCGCGCCGCGCAGTCAGCCCAGGCGCAAACCGGACTAAATTGTGTCCTCACAGGACGGCGCGGGGGCCCGAGGTAGGCCCGTGTGCGCGGACGGGGCCTTTGAAAGCGCGGCTGGGAAGCGTCAGGCAGTGACGCGGGCGGCCCGCGGCGGGGGCCTGCCCGGCTGGGGCAGCGGCTGGGGCCTGGGGCCGGGGGCCGGCGGGCGCGGGGGCTTCCGGAACGCCGCACCTGGCCAGGTGAGGACGCCGCTCGGGGCGGGGCGGGGCGGGGCGGTCGGGCTGTGTCCTGCGGCCCACGGCCCGTGTCGGGGTGGGGGCGGGGGCGGGGTGCTTCCCGGGGGACGGGGACTCGGTCGGGGGGCGGGCGAGCCTCTTCGGCGTCCGTGCGGCTCCGGCGGTCCCCGCCCCCTCGGGGGAAGCGGCAGCTCGGCTTCCGGAAACGGTGAGGGGGCGGGGGGGCGGGGCGGGGACCGCGGCGGGGACTGCGGCGGGGGGGGGCCGGGATGGGGGAGCGGGGCGGGGCGGGGATGGGGAGCCGGGGAGCGGGGCGGGGCGGGGATGGGGAGGGGGGGCGGGGGAGCGGGGCGGGGCGGGGATGGGGAGCCGGGGAGCGGGGCGGGGATGGGGAGCCGGGGGGTGGGGCGGGGCGGGGACTGGGGCTTGGGGGGGCAGTGCTGGGATGGGGAGTGGGGCGGGGAGCAGGGCGGGCTGGGGACCCCGGCTGGGTCGAGGGAAGGGGGCCCGCGGGGGAGCAGGGCGGGGCTGGGATGGGGAGGGGGGCGGGGAGCAGGGCGGGCCGGGGACCACGGCTGCGGGGGGCGGGGTTGGGGAGGGGGGCGGGGTTGGGGAGCCCGCCGCTAGGTGAGGGGGCGGGGATGGGGAGGGGCGAGCCAGGTACCGCGGCTGGGGGGGGAGGGGATGGGGAGGGGACGGGGATGCGGGGGGCGGGGATGGGGAGGGGACGGGGAGAAGGGCGGGCGGGGGACCACGGCTGGGGGCGGGGGGAGGGGGCGGGGCTGGGGAGCCCGCGGCGCCGTCGTGGGAGGGGCGGCTGGCGGGAGTCCTCCGGGCCCTGCTCCAGGCAGGCGGGCGCGGCTTTAACTGTTTGCGTCCCGGAGCACCGATTCCGCGCCGCGCCGCGCCGCATCCCTTCGCTGCTGTGCAGTCGAGTCACTTTTCTGATGGTGTCTTGTGCAGGGCCGATCGTTGAAACCCAGTCCTGCCCGACTGGGGAGCTGCGACCGTGAGGCATGCAGATCCTAGAGAAACGACCCAGAATTAGCATTCTTGTGCAGAAGCTCCAGTAGGAAAGTGGTCCGTCCCCCACGGTAAGACGCTACCACGTGAGGGTGCAGGACCTTTCAAGTAGGCTTCAGTTGTGCACATTTTTTAAGTCAGCGGCCCGTTGATTATATCGTAGAGGGGGGTACTTCCAAAGGAAGAATAATTACAAGGTTGTTTTTGTTTTTTGTTTTGGCGGGGAACAGCCTTGTTTTGCCCAAGTTCGGGCATAGAGGATCCTAAATGGATTGGCCAGGATTGTCTATTTTGTTTCTAAGTGGTTTCCATCTCACTTCTTCCCCTATTTAGTGATCAAAATGTATTCACAGGCATAGTCCTCTGTGGTGATAGCGTCTGCATGTTTGTATCTAGAGAAGGAATCCATTCCACCGCTGTCCTGTGCCAGGCTCAGTGCTCGAAGAGGGACAAGTGGTACAGGGTATTCATTATTTTTTCATGTTTTTGCATGGTATGAGTATCACAAAGGTTTCAAACCAAGCGAATTTGCCCAGGGGTCTACTGCACTGCAAACTATAAAGAAAAAAGTAGAGCACTGTGTTCCCCTCTGTGGATGTTATCATTTGTGCATCATAAACCCTTTTACGGTTAACCCGTAACACATAAACCCGTAACACATGTTACTCGTACAGTGTTAGAGCTTCATTTCTCATGCAGAAATGATGAAAGGTCTAATAGCCTCTTGTACTACAGTGTAGTGGATCTCCCATGTACCGCTTTGAAAACCGGGACTCTGAGCAACAGCCTTCAGGTCCTGGCCTGAGTTTTTACTGTTCACCATTCTTAGTTGATGTGTTTAGGACTTTTAACAGTTTCTTTATCCTCAGGCAGTAACTAGTTGACTTGCTGTAATCTTAAAGAGCAAACATTTTAATCTGGTATTTTGAAGATTTAATGGTGTACTTATTTATTTATTTATTTGAGGAGAGTGAGCTAGCAGGGGGAGAAGAAGTAGACCCCATTGAACAGGGAATCCTACTAGGGGCTGGATCCTAGGACCTGAGCATTATGACCTATGCTGAAGACAGATGCGTAACCAACAACCCCCTAGGCACTCCCTAACTCGTATTTTGGACAACTTTTCCTTCCATTAGCCATTAATTTCTTAGATTTAGATCTTTTGGCTTTGTTCATCTACTAGTTAGGGATATCGATAAAACTCTTTTGGTTGTTTTTTACTATTGATTGATTCTTGGAAGACTTTAAGAAATGTAAAATGCCAAACGGAAGTAGAGACAAGAATATTTATCTTAAAACCAACTGTGTTTTCTGTTTTCTATCCCTGTAAGAAAAAGTAAGTCACAACAAATTTTTTAAAACTTCAAGTTTCTTCCAAATGAAAGATACACATAAAAAAGAAATGTTAGTATTTTCCAATTATGTGCCCCTCATAATCTTGCATTTACCTTTTTCAGGAATAGGAAAGTGATACTCACCCAGGATGGAAGTGTGTCCTTACTGTAAGAAGCCATTCAAACGATTAAAATCCCACTTGCCATACTGTAAGATGATAGGACTAACTGTACCTGCTGATCAGTCCAAGCCAGCTACACGCCCACACACTAAAAAAATGAAAAAAATCACAGACATCAAGAACACTAAAGACAGAGAGTTAGAGACGGAGAGTAAGAAGAGAAATCCTGACTCGGTAAAATACAAACCAGAACAGGCAGTGAAGTCTTTTCCACTACTGACTGTTGGTTTGGAAAGTAATACAAAGGCAGATAAAGACATTAAGAATACAGTTCAGTGCTCCATCAAAAAGCTAAAAAATACTAAGCCAAAGATTACTTTCCAGGGAGAAACGAAGGCTCAGTTTTATGCATCAGAGAACACCACTCCTAAAACAGAACTTGCCAAAGATTTGCCTGCATCAGGAGAAAGTAGAAGTAATCTTTCAGAAACTGAAACATCTTTACTTCTTGGCCCAGTTGAACCTTCTTTGTCAAATCAAGATAGAAAATATTCTTCAGCCTTACCCAATGATGTACTGACCACTTCTACTAATTTAAGGTTGGACAAAATTGATTCCCCAAGACAGAAGCTTCTAGTAGATTTATTAGATATGCCTATTGGTGATTATCACAGTTCTCCCGTGAATCTCAGTTACGGGGTTGAAAGAACAACGTCATTGTCAAGCAATGAGAGTGTGTCCAAGGCCAGGGGCCACCTCTCAGAAGTCTCTACTGATGTTAGAGACTCCAAGACTCAAGAAAACATGGAATCACAAATAAATTTTAAAGTTAGCCCAGTGGATGCCATCCAAGTCAAGGAGACCCAAGATAAAGGACAGAAGCTTGGAATAGACACACGTGGGAACAAAGGAAATAGAGAGAAAAGCGTGTCTGTGCTAGAAATGCAGGAATGGGCTTCTATGAACGGTGGTGCAGAGAACTTTAGTAGTGGTGATTCAGCCACAGAGAAGAAATGTCAAGATGAAGGTCCGGGTTTGCATTTGTTCACTCCAAGGGAGACAGCCTGCAGTGAGCTGCTTTCTGCATCACAGTCCCATAATCAAAGCCTTGCCTCTCTAGCTGTCAGATTTTTTCAAGAAGAAAAAGCAGAAGCCTGCAGTCCTAACCAAGTCCTCAATGTGAAGGCATTAACAGAGAACAGTGAACGAGCTTCTGTGCAGCACAGATCTGGCTGTGGGCCCCAAGTATCACACCATGGGTGCCAGCGAACCTTACATTCAGTCCTGCCTCACGCCTCCTCCAGCCCCTTCAGTCAGATGGGCGTTGCTGATAGGAAGACCCTTTCAAGCACCCTGGGGCTGGAGTGGTTTCCAGAGCTCTATCCTGGTTATCTTGGACTAGGAGTGTTGCCAGGGAAGCCCCAGTATTGGAATGCAGTGGCCCAGAAGCCTCACCTCACCAATCCCCAGGGAGAGAGACTGTCACAAGGTAAACATGCTCATTTACAAGGGCCATCCCACCCATCCAGACAGCTCTGTGCCTTTTGAATTAATAAGGTTCAGAATACTCCTGCTTTTGCTTATTTAGCTTGATTTTACCTAGGCATTCCAGTAAACCAGACTTAAAATTGTTCTGAAAACATTAATTCTTGCTCCAGAATTAGTATCAGTGATTTATCACGCTCCCTTCCCCTGCACGCACCATTGAAGGCTGGACTAGGCCAGGTCGGCCGGTGACATTGATCACTTGAGTTTCCGCATCAGGAGGAAGCTTGGCCATAGGGCAAGTATTCAGGCTGTCTTGAGAGATTTCGGTAAGGAGTCGAGGAAAGAGATGGGACAGACTGAGTCGCCTCAGAAGGTGTCTGGTGGCTCCTTGGCAGTTCCTGGAATGGGTTAAGTGGCCCCACAGAACCAGAAGTTCCTTCCATTTCAGGGACTTTCACTTTTTCCTGCGGGACCTTACCTTTGGATACTGGACTGCCTCTGTAGCTAGAGTACATGAAGTTTCTTCATTTTCCTCACCAGGAAGCTTTAGGGTTTTTCTTAAAAACCTTTTCTTAAAAGAGGTTTTCTGAAAGCACAGGTAATGCAGCACTCATCTCTTGTGTATGTAGCATTCACTAGTGCTTTTAGTTTAGCTTCAACAGGAGACCCGTAGCAGCTCAGAAAAGCATCACACTTGAAGAACTACTTAATATTTCTTATAGGGATATATATTTCCTCTCCAGTAGATCTTGTGAATTATTACATATTCACTAAATCACAAGTCATCTGGCCTGAAAAGCATTTTCTTTTAAAAGATTTCAAAACAGAGAAGCCTGGGTGGCTCTGCAGTTGAGCATCTGCCTTTGGCTCCGGGTGTGATCCCAGATTTCTGGGATCAAGTCCCACGTCGGGCTCCCTGCATGGAGCCTGCTTCTCCCTCTGCCTGTGTCTGCCTCTCCGAGTCTCTCATGAATAAATAAAATCTTTAAAAGAAAAAAAAAAAAAGATTTCAAAACAAATGTAAGTGAAGAATATTGCTATCTAAAGCTACATCTTCCTCACCTGCTGCAGTGATTGCCAGTTTTGCTCCAAACAGACCTAACATCTAGGCCCTCTTTATGAAGTTATAATCTGTTTCAAGGTCAGAGTTGGGCTTTCAAACCCCTTCTCCGTGTTGACATAGAATTACACTGACATTTCTGTTGCTCTTCTGTTTTGAGAATGCTTCCATTTTCTTATTTCGACCTTGCCGCTCTGAGAGGTAGGCAGTGATTTTTATCTCTGCTTTGCAGGTTTGATTAAACAGGCACAGAGAGGATAAGTGGTTGGTTCCAGGTCATGTTGCCAGTAGGTGGTAGGGCTGTAGGTAGAGCACGGTCTCTCCAGACCACATTTCATCCTTTCTATTAGACCATATTGCAAAAAGTGTGCCATAACTAGAAACACAGGTGGTGGTTAGATCTGTGTACCTCTTGGTTTGCAGTGGCCCGTGGCAAATCTTTCTGGCAAGTGGAACTTTCTTATTTCCTGTACTATCTTTAATAGTGCTGGGGAGTGTCTCTGACACACAAGCTTTTCATTTCAGAAGAAAAGGGGAGGAGACTAACAGTCAGATGATGACAATATCAGCCACTGCTAGGTGTGTTGCATTATTACCTCATTCAACCCTCCTGGCAACTCAGGTGACTGTCACTGAAGTCACAGTCTTGCCCTCTTTACAGGCGAAGAATCTGAGCCTCAGACGTGTTAAGCGACTTGCCCACATTCACACAGTAAGTGGTCAGATAATCTTGAGTAGGCTCCACACACTCTAAGTCGAGTCAGGCACCCCAGGTTCAAAGCTGTTCTGTCCTCTTTTATCGGTTACAGTCTGCAGTACTCTGAGTAATTTGGCAGACTGATAGTTTTGAGGACACCACAGAGTTGGGTTTCAGTAAGTCAGGAACGAGAATTAGGCTTATGGAACTTGGCAGCATTAGGAGCCATCGTGTGAGGTTTAGGGAGAAGGATTTTCACGTCCTTACTACCCAAAAAAAGTAGTTTTCCCAGCATTAACAAAAATAGATTTTTAGAAGTTCAAGATTTAAATTACTAGAGACTCAGCAAGTACTAGTGTCAGAAGGGTCCTCAGCAATAAAAATTGGTTTCCTTTCTTCAGAAAAAGCCTTGTGAGCACCTAGCTGGGGGCACTTGGCTGAATATTGGCCAAATTCCGGTGCCTTGGCTTTCGGGACTCCAGTTGAAGAGATCTAGGTCCTTGGATCCCAAACCTGGACAATTGACAGTTTCACATAGATGAAAGATTCCTGGACCTCATTCCCAAAGACTGATCCTGAAGCGAAGGTCTAATCCTAGGTGGTTGTGTTTTGGTTTGGTTTGGTTTGGTTTGGTTTAAGATGGTATTTATTAATGAGAGAGGCAGAGGGATGTGAGACTCGATCCGAGGACCCCGGGATCATGCCGAAGGCAAATGCTCAACCACTGAGCCACCCAGCATCCCTAATAATCCTGTCTTCAAATGTTTCTTAAGTGTTTCTACAGAGGAGCCAAGTTAGAGTACAGCTGGTGTTGGGGAGGCCACTGGAGGTGGGGGCCTCAGACCCAGGATAAAGGTGTTGGCAAACAAATGGGGGTAGAAAGGTTTGGAAAACACAGTTCATAGAACTACAGAATGCAAAAGTTGGCTGGTGGGACTAGGAGAACAGAAAGTGAAGAAACCTTTATAGGGTCATGGGTTTGGTTGGGTTTGTTTTGTTTTTTTTTTTTTAAGATTATTTATTTATTTTAGAACACAAGCGGGAGGGGGCAGGGTGAGGAAGAAAGACTCCCCACTAAGCACAGAGCCCCACACAAAGCTTGATCCCACAACCCTAAGCTCACAGCCTGAGCTGAAACCAAGACTTGGCCATTTAACTGACCGTGCTACACAGGTGCCCCGATCGTGAGTTTTTAAAGGCCTTGCGCTCATCATCAAACAGCATTTCCATCAATAAGCTACCCTGGTGAGATGTTTGAGACAGCACACATGGGGAAGAGGCTCAGGATAGTCGGGATTGGAGCAAAACTGAAGTATGACAAGCCAGGGTGGGGTCTGCTAGTAGCTAAGGAGGTCATGAAAGGGGATGTTTTAAGTAAAAGAGCCTGTGACAACAGCCAGAGACATGAGGGGTGAGTCAAATCCCCTGACTGGAATTGCAGTGAGGCCAGAAGGGTGACAGGCAATGTTAGAGGTATAAAGGTAGGGACAGTTCCAGGGTTCCTATCAGTGGAGCCATTGTCACTAGATTAGGGATGCAAGGACGTCAACACTGGCAGGTCAAGGATAACGTCTAAATGAGATGACAGTGGGTGTTAGCAGTCCTGGGCCCACAGCCAGGCAGAAAGGGTTGTAGGTCAGAACCCAGGGTCCCTGAGTAGCAGGAAGGATGACACTGGAGACACTCAAAGAATTTCTATGGATTCTGGGCTGGCCTCTCCTGGGCCTCGGGCTTTTAATCCCATCTCAGGGCCGGAACTGATGTCATTTAGTCAAGTCTGAACCCTTAGTGAAGGAGGCTGCTGGCAGAAGCAGGAACAGAGTTGAGGGAGGGACCACCCCGTTTCTAGCATGGCAGGGGAAGTGGTTCTACAACTGTAGTTTTCACAAGTGTCTCTTACCACCTTTTTCCATTTTTTTCCGAGAATGGACTATGCCATGCTTTTTTTAGAGAGCTTAATCTTCACTTTGCAAAATAATTATCTTCTGTGTAATTTCTTGGAAGCCAATATGGGTTTTCTCATTGTTACTTAATGTGATGATCATTTGGGTAGCATTTTTACATCCATAGCAACTTTTATTTCATCTGCTGAACCTGTCATAAATACTTGCCTTATTTTATCCTTTATCTTGATGAAGCCAAACAAGACCAGAGAACAGCAACAGTAGAGATTCTCTACCTGTCATTAAAACAGAAAAAAAGGCATAGGAAGGCTATAAATAAATAGCATAAGCCCTCCTTCCTGGCTCTAAGTTTGTTACATGTCGAACATAAATAAGAAATGTTGGCTGGTCAGTAATAGCAGTGGACTAACAGGGCACACATGTTGACTCTGGTACATGTAGTGACAAGTAGCAGTAGGTACTATAATAGAAAATCACGCCTTCTGGTAGTATGTTTAGCCAATTGGAGAGAACACAGGCAGTTCATTTCATTAAACATGTACACCTGGATCATCTGTGCACTATATTCATCAGATCAAAAACGTATCCAGGTCCTGATCCCCAGGGGCTCCTTCAACCTTTTGAAGAACCTCTTTTTGACTGGGAATCAACTGCTTTGACTCCGCGCCTTGCTAGCTGCAGCTCCGCAGAGCCAGTAACCCAGATGTTTAGATACACTTCCTGCAGCCTGGCCCTGGGGACTGCAGGCACGAAGTGTCGGGAAAGAGACTGACTCTAGATGAACCATCACAGTGCCTTCTGTTTGGAACCGTAGTTCCTTTGTTGGAAAGAAGCTCGACTGCTCTCAAGAGTTTGGAACCCCCGACCAGACTTACAACCTCCAACTTGTTTCTGATGAGGCTCTTGGGAGCTGTCCAGAAAGGTGAGCTGGAGTCACGGACTGTTGGGTTGTGTTGCTGGTTCTGAGCATTTGGAAAAGTTTCTCTTACTTTAGCCATGGCTGTGACAGCAAGGCTAAGGAAAAGAGACGAGTGTAGAGTCTTCCTTCTCTTCTCTTTTTTACCCTGGAATGTGATGTAGTTGAGAACACTAGGAGAACAGCAGCTGCCACTTACGGAACAGAATTCATTTCTGTAATATGCCCCCTGCCACCTACCCTCCCCTCTCCCTTGCCCACCTCGATCCTCCCAAAGCCAGGAGGACTCTACACAGTTGTATTAGTCTCCTTCCCACTTATGATTTCAGCCAAACTCTCAAAACAAGAGTAACTAAATTTATTAAAATTGAGGTCTTCCAGATTTGAGCTTGTTCATCTGTTTAAAAATTACCTATGTGGTGGTAGGTGGTACGTTCTGTGCATTACAAACCCACCGCCCAGGCTAACTAGGAGAACCTGAGTAACTGGCAGGTCACGGCCCCTGGTTACAGTTCACCATAGCAACCAGATATGTTTCTTTTTAAACAGGCTGGATCAGGTGCAGCACCACCGTGAGGAGTGGAGTTGGGGGCGTCACCATGCTCTTCACGGGGTACTTCGTCCTGTGGTGCGGCTGGAGTTTCCGGCATCTGAGTAATAAGCCTTTTTGATATTTTTAATCTATATCGCAGGTCACATCCCATTACAGGGACTTCCGGGGGATTCTCTGAATTGCTTTTTATATTATAGCATTGCATTATCTGACATGCCCAGTGAATGAGGTACTGCCTGAGGCTCTGGGGTTTCTTATTAGAGGTTTTGGTTATAATGACCTTTATAAGACTTGACTACGGTTTACATAATTGCTCCTCTGCTCTGCGTGAGGTTGTCACTGGAGATCTGGTGGTCTTCTGCTTTCTCCTTAAAGTAGTTTGCCTGCCAGATCAGCACTCTTCTTAATTCCTGCCTTAGAACTTTTTAACATTGAAACCAAATAGCTTTATATCCCAAGAGAGGGGGAGAAACAATACAGCTGTCACTCATGTGTCTAAGGGTCACAGAAGTCTTCATTAACATTACTTTCACCGTCTAAAACACAATAACACCCTTCTAGTTAGGAGCTTCAGCTTGAGTCAGGTCTTACCAGGAGGAAAACTATCTGGACTTCATTTCTCTTTTAGTTCAAGAAAACTTTTCTCATTTTTTTTTAAGTATTGCCTTATAAAAAAATATGCTGTTGTATGTAGCAGAATATCAAAAAAGCCTAGTATTTTTTTCAGGTAAAAAAAGTCCAGATGCTTTCTGAAAACTTGCAGTGTGAAAGTACAAGATAACCATTAGTACCAATAAAATTCGTAAATGGTTAATAGGATTTCTGGAATGCCAGGACTTGGGGTTCCCGGCTGGCTCAGTCGGTGAAGCACATGACTCTCGATCCCAAGGCCATGAGTTCAAGCCCCATGTTGGGCATGAGGCCTACCTAAAATACTAATTTTTTTAAATGAAAAAGTAAGACATGACTAACTGGATTATTGGACTGATTGGGTATCTAGTAAGTGGGAAAGCAGGTCAAGCAGCAGAAATAGGACTGCTGGGCACCTGCTAGGTATCATGTGACACACCTGTCCATTTGTGACAAAGAGGGGTTCCTTTCCAATCAGTCCAGCATGAACAGAGACTCCTAAAACCTCAACTGACTTCTTTCCCAGGGAAAAGGCTTCCCCTTAAAAGCTTAGCTGTCTGAAAGGGCTCAACTTGGTTGATACCAGAGGTGGTTTTTCACATCTTTGAAGAAAGGGAAGCAGACATTTCTGGTTGCACCAAAGACTTTATTTCTAAACCTAGAAAACAGAAGGGACCCAGAATGATCTATACAGGCAAAAGGCAGAAACAGTCCTTAGGAGTGGCCCCTTGGATCCTTACACTTCTCTGTTTATCCAAAGAGCTGCAGCGCTGGCGCAAGTGACGACGTGGACACCACGTAAGGAAGCTCGGAGGCTGCAGGGAGCGTGCGGTAGAGGCAGCTGCGGTGCATGTTTAACAATGTAAAATGGTTTGGGGGTTGGGGAAGGAGTGAAAAGAATAAAATTATTGGGATCTAAAACAGTTCTATACGAAGTCAGTTCTTCCCACGTGGACAGGTCTCGTTCTGTGTGGACATTTCTTCGGCTGGCTCTCAGGAGTGGCACAGTTACTGAAAAGACTTTGTTTGCTCTTAAAGGCTGCTGGTGTTCAGGGAGGCATGAAGATTAAATAGAGGTCACTAAAATTTTTTAAGTATTTCTTAATTCTCAGGAAATATTGAATCTTTTAACTCTTTTTCCCTATAATTATTCTCTAAGCTTTGGCATTTTCTATTCATCCACATGGGATACCAGGCTACATATGTACTGATACAGAATAGTATGTGGAGTGGCAGAAAATGGGCTTGCATCAGGGTCTTTGGGGTCCTTGACTAGATCTTGGCAGGCATGAGAAACCTAAAAAGTACGGGTGGATTCAGAGTTGCAGGTGAGCCTATGAAAAAATCCTTAGTATGTCCTTAAGCTGATTAAAATGAAATGGCACGCTGAACAGAATTTTAAATCACTTTTTATACATCTTAAGTGAGTATAATAATGAGCAAATGGTTTCTGTTTCTCATCTCTTCTTGGAAACTTTCAGAATCCCACCCCATCACTTCCTAAGAATTTCAGTGAAATACTCCCGACATTCCTTTTACTTTGTTAGGGTTGTTTTTGGCTGGTGAGTTTTCTGTGTCTCTTTCCCCCATCAAAATGTTCAGTGTTTTTTCTAATTTGAAGGCTTCTGCTTTGGCCCCTGGACAGTAACTTGACAAAAAAGATAGATCTATCAAGATAAGATAGATAGATAGAAAAGGATAGATCTAGTTACTAGCTAGAAAAGGTTTTGAGGAAGCATGATCTAGATAGCACGGGTGGGTAACTGTTGCTCCAGGCCCTTTTCCATCACGGGGGTGATTTTATCGATCATAGACACGTTTACATCTATCCGTCTGTTTTACACACACACACAACATTGTAGCTTTGCTTGTAATATCCTCTTGCCAAATACAGGACACCCATCCCTGTTTGGTCCTAGCTCCTTCAAAACTATAAGTAAGTGGGTGTGCTCCTGTAAGGCCAGCATGTATTTGCACATCTCTCTCCCCTCAAAACTTGAATTCTGGCTCTATCTTCTGCTTTATCTAACTTTTCTATTCCCAGTCCCTGGTCTCTCTCTAATTATCCCCAATGGGAGTAATTTAATTCTGCATCAATTTCTCATGGTTGGGGGAAAGGTATACTAGACTTCTCCATAAGGAAAAATTCATGGTTGAGGAAGAGTGCTACTTTTGGTTATCTTAGTCTAATATTACGAAGTTCATTGAAATTCCAAAAACTAGTTTGTTTGTTTTTTTAAGATTTTATTTATTTGTGAGAGACACAGGCAGATAGACAAACAGGCTCCCTGCAAGGAGACTCAACCCAGGAACTGTGGCATCATGCCCTGAACCATACAGGCTTCCCCAAAACTGTAGCTTTCATTTTGAAAGGGCTTTGTGTCCATCCTTTGCAAATGCCCTTTAAGAGCGGTACCTGGGGAGGGATGCTCCCTCCACTTCCCCCTTTGTTCTCAGTCTAGGTCTGAAACCCTTCCAGCTGCCAAGGTGGCGGAGAACACCAGATAGCCTTACGCCCACTTCCCCAGACCCCTCAAGCAGGCCTCAGCAGGCTACAATGGCCTGTGGCAGGGTCCAGACCACTCCTGTTTTGTAAATAAAGTTTCCCTGAAGCTCAGCCTTGCTCCTTTGGTTAGGTGTTGCCTACAGTGGCAGAGCTGAGTAGTTGTGACAGAGACCAAGGGGTTTGCAAAGTTGAATCAGGTATGACCATGTGTGGCCCCTGCCCTAGAGGGGTGGGACCCTCCCAGTAGCCTCCTTTGGAGTGTTGACGGCAACTTGGGAATCACTGCTCTAAAATGTTTCAGGTTAGGAAACACATTTAAGTAAACACCTTTCTTTTTTTTAGATTTTATTTATTTATCCACAAGAGACAGGCAGAGGGAGAAGCAGGCTCCATGCAGGGAGCCCAACGGACTCGATCCCATATCTCCAGGATCACACCCTGGGCCGAAGGCGGTGCTAAACCACTGAGCCCCCCGGGCTGCCCAGTAGTAGACCCTTTTCTTGAGGGGATACCTTGGATGGCTCAGTCGGTTAAGTGTCTGCCTTTGGCTCAGGTGATAATCTCGGGGTCCAAGGATCGAGCCCCTCATCGGGCTCCCAGCTCAGGAAGCCTGCTTTTCCCTCTCCTGCTGCCCCCCCCCCCCCCCCCCCCCCCCGCTGTGCTCACTCTGTCAAATAAATAAAATCTTAAAAAAAAAAAAAAAAAAAAACCTTTCTTGAGTTAGAACCTTGAGTGTCCTGGTGCTGCCCACAACACAGAAGTGCGGTGGTGGCCCTGAGGGGCAGCTCGGAGATGCCCCAAGACTGACTTGCTATCAAGAACACTTAGCACCACTGTAGACTCTTGTCAGAATCAGAATGCTAAGGCAGCCCGGGTGGCTCAGCGGTTTAGCCTGATCCAGGAGACCCAGATTGAGTCCCACATCAGGCTCCCTGCATGGAGCCTGCTTCTCTCTGCCTGTGTCTCTGCCTCTCTCTCTCTCTCTCTCTCTCTCTCTCTCTCTCTCTCTCTCTCTTTCTCTGTGTCTCTCATGAATAAATAAATAAGATCTTTAAAAAAATGCTAGGCCAGTGGGATGCCTGAGTGGCTCAGCAGTTGAATGTCTGCCTTCGGCTCAGGGCGTGATCCCGAGATCCTGATCGAGATCCACATCAGTCTCCCTGTGGGGAGCCTGTTTCTCCCTCTGCCTGTGTCTCTGCCTTTCCCCCCGCCCTCTCTCTCTCTCTCTCTCTCTCTCTCTCTCTCTCTCTCTCGTAAATAAAGTCTTTTTTAAAAAAATGCTAGACCAATGTAACGGTTTCATTTATGAAAAATATTTTTCATTCCTGAAGATAAGTTCCTTAATGAGGAGTGAACTACGTAATCATGATCCCACTGGTCCTAAAAGGATAGCTGCTGTTTTTTGCCAAATTTAAGACAAAGGCGGGATCCCACACTCAGAATGTTTAATCTGACATGGTCCATACCAAGAATCCTAACTCCCATGTAGCAGGAAAGAAGAAAACAAAGAAGGAGTCTTAACTGAGGCCTTTGAACTTGATAACCGAGCGTGGATTCTTAAATGGTCCAGGGGACTCTGAGGTAGCCATTGGCAGGGTCTCCGATTCCTAGGTAACGCCCACAGCCAGAGAGGGAGAGTACCTGTCCACTTGCTGCTGCCATCTGGGATGGGAGGATGCTTGAAGACCTTTCATCCCATCTTTTAAGGATGTCTTTATAAAGTTCCAAATAATCTGAGTTGTTGAGGTCAGCTGATAACCGTTGATTCTTTTCCTGGATTCAGATCCAGACAAACTACACGATCAAGGGATTATACTCCATAGCACCAGCTTGCAGTCATAACATAAACCTGGTTTATGTATGCAAATATCCCTCCAAGAGAAGTTCATTTGTACAGCCAGTCCCAGTCACGTATGTGGTCTTGCGGGTGCAAAGCTTCATCCAGAAAAACTAGATATTCTTTTCAAAACTGGAATTATAGATGAGTGAGCCTGACCTGCAGAAGCCAGTGCCCGCAGACTAGAGGCAGGAGTAACTGCTCATCTCTTCACAAAGCCAAGAAAAGTCAGGAATGCTCTTGATTTGATGTACCAGGTTAAACAGCCTCAATTTTGTCTCCCAAAATGCTGCTACATGTCTTCCACGGCACAAGCAGGGGCTCCCTTTAGGTCAGAACAGTGCTTAGGTTCTGCTTCCACGGCAGCAGCTTGAGTTCCCAGACAAGTCTTCCAGCAGCATGCAGAGAACCCATACGAACAATCCACATGCACCTTCCTGTCCACCTTGGAGAAGACTCGCAAGGGGGGGGCGGCGGGGGGACCCATTCTGGAAGGTTGGAAATACTTGTAGGCAGGCCCGAAAGCCCTGGCTGTACTCTTGTGGTCTGTGTAGGGTGGGTTATCCCCAGTGTTAGCTACCGAATTTAAGCCTGAATGAGAATATCTGAAATAGAGTGTACTAGAGAAAGTACTTTTTTCTAATGCACATTAAAAGATTTGGCTGTTAGACTCAATGGTTATGTTAGCAGTGGGGTATTTTACTCTTATGGAAAACCCTATTTGCTGCCACTGTTCTTAGTCCTTTTTATCTTGATTTATAGATCATCCTAATTACCCTGCTCCCTGTGTTCCTCCTACATGTGATTACTACCACTCTTCATAACAAAAAAAAAATTAAATATGTATTTTTAATCCCCCTCTTACTATTTGCCTCTTCCAGACCCTCACCTTTGAGATGGGTGGGTGTGGCCTTGGGCAAGTTATGTAGCTTACTGGAGCCTCTTTGGATGGTCTGAACTGTACAGTGAGGATGGTCATACCTACCTGGCAGAGATTTGGTGAGATGAGAAGTCCTGTGTCAGTGAATTCCAGCTAAGGCTGACATACAGCAGGAATTAAATTATAACAGCTCTCCTGCAACTTCTGTGGCATCAGATTCTAAACGTGAACCAAGCGAGGAAGACCCCACCACAGCCCACACTAAAGTCTGGCTGCCATTTGGGTGCCCGCCTCTGTCAAAGCTAAGCGCTGTGCAAAGTTCTTTACCTGCATGCTCTCATTTTATCCTTCTGACCATCCTGTGAGGCAGGTGCCATGCTCATTTTTCACAGGAAGAAGCTGAGGATTGAGATTAAGTGGTCTGCCTCCATTGTTTTGTGACATTTGTCTCAGGGGCTGCCTTGCTGTGGGCCAACATTCTTTTAGACTGCTCTGTCCCCTTACCCTCCATCTCTGGGTGGGCCGGGCAGCTGTCTCTATCTGCCAAAGGTGGAGGGGACCGGTGCCAGTCCTACCACACACCTACTATTTTCTCTGCTTCCCCAAAAGGCTCGACTTAGCCTCCCCACTCCTCTCCCAGTGGATTAAATCGCATTGCCATCTGACTTAGGCATCAGCATAGATAGGATGGCATTAAATGGTCTATGTCACTCCCTCGCCTCCCCCAAGAAAAGCCTTGTTTGTACCAGCTCTCTCCCCAAAACTCCTCACATAAGGCATGCACAGAATATAGCCTTAAATTTAAGTAAGCCATACAGGGAAGCAGCTGTCATGCTAAAGAAAACCGTTGGATTTAATCACTAGTTTATAGCAGCAGGTGAGGCCATATGCACAAGAATTGCTGCATGCAGCCCCGGCTTGTCTGTGGCAAAGTGTACAGGAGCTGTGCAAAGTGTAATGCTTGCATTTCCCACAGACCTGAGTTTGGGGTGTACATACATTCTGCTCCCCCATTTTATGGATACCTCGTCCTACCACAGTCCATCTGCCTCCAGGCTTGTCGTATTTTTAGCAGCTCGTTCATTGTAAGATTAGAGGAAATAAGCCTGTGTGCAGCAGGCTACTACTTCCGCATCTCACACCCTGTTCAGGACGACAATAGGGCTCACTGGGACATTGGGAACAGAGGATCCCACAGGATGACCATTGGGTATCTTCACTGGGAGGTCTTCAGTTACTGCACAGACCAGGGGTTATTTTTTGGTAACTCCTACCTGTTGGAGTCTTACTGCACTGGCTGGCATAATGGCCCATTTTTCGACACTAAAAGAGAAAGATTAATAGAGTGACATTTTGTAAATCAAATCCCCAGAGAAATACCCAAAACTGTCTAGGGAACCATAAGAGCTAATTAGCTGTCATTCTAAGGAATTTGGAGGATTCTCTCTTAAAGGAACTTCCATTTCAGGCCCGAAAGACTTGGAGAGTCAAACCAGCATCACTTTCCCAGGGAACAGGGCTCTGGATGTTCAAAGGCCCCACCATCAAATGCATGAGAAAGGCAAGAGCTCTGTTCCCTTCCCTTTCCTGATGGAGCTTTCTCTTACAGCATAGAGAAGTCAGGAGCACAGGACAATGAAGACATGATCTCATGAAGTTATGTTTTTCTTCCTGATAATCAGAAAATAGCAAAAAAAAAAAAAAAAAAAAACCATCCACAACAAAACCAGAAAAACAAGGTGCTGCATTCCTTTCCTCACCAAACCCTGCCCACCCCCCAGATCTTGAGGATAGTATATATGAACTCAGAATTTGTAGGAAACAAAGAATAAGGTAAAAGCTGTTTAACTTAGAGCTTTTAAAGAAAGACAAAGTCTGGCCAGGGATGTGAGTCAGATGAGGTTGTAGAGACCTAGCAGGAACTTTGGGTTACTGGTGCCCCCCCCAACTCCCCTCATTCAGTCCTACACCCCAGTGTGTTCTTACCCAACCGAAAGGGAGTCACACGCTGCAGCTGCTCACCCCATCCTCCCCACCCCCCACGCCCACACACGTGGCAGTAGCAAGGTCTGTCCGCAGCTACCCACCCTGTAGCACGGGCCCTGCTCCTGTGTCCTGAGCCCCAAGTGGTAGGAGACCCGGTGCTCCTGGGGCCTCCTCTGAGGGTGGGGAAGCAGGCAGGCCGTCAGGGAAGGGGGCTTGCGAGGCTCCCAGGCAGAAGCAGCAGGTGCTGAGCCCCGTGGCCAGTGGACAAGCTGCTGCTAAGGTCAGGAGGAAATGCTGCAGACATTCCCTCTGTGCAGATGTGGTGACTTTATACCGAGGGCGGAGGCCCTGGCCAGGGGTTTAGGCGGAAACCAGGTTTCCAGAGGCCTTTATTTACAGTTTTAGCTGCCAAAGACATGCCTCCTGATGAGAAGTAGAGTCAGGTTTGCGAACTGCCCCACCGGCGCTGAAGAGGCTTCCCACCCTCTGGCAGAGATCCCAGGCAGGAGCAGTAGGGGGCACCCTCCCCAAGCCCGCGCCGCCTTCCCTGCGGCCGCTGGACCGGATGTGGGACCGCACTGATCAACAGGGCCTGAGCCGAGCCCTGTTCCCACGCCCCGGTCGACCTCGGTCGGACTCATCCGCAGCCCGACACTCAGTCATCCAGATCAAGGGGCACGGAGCCTTTCGGTAGAAGACCAGATCCTAAAGATCTGTGGCTCTGCAGGCCCGCGGGCCTCCGTCGCAGCCCCTCGGCCCTGCCAGGGCTGTCATAGGCGCGAGGCGGGCTGTGGCTGATACGGAAACGATGGGTTTTGCCCTGATCAGTAAAGCTACGAGAACTGACAGTTTCATTTTCCTATGTTACAATATATTCTTTTGTTTGCTTTTTTTTTTTTTTAACTCCCCCACGATCTTATTTTAAAAATCATTCTTAGGCGCCAGGCTGTACAAAAACAGGCTGTGGCCAGATTTGGCCTGCAGGCTGTAGTCGGCTGGCCCCCTTGTAGGGAGGCGCTCGGGGAGAAGCGGGTATGTTCCCACAGGGACTGGGCACAACCAGGAAGGCCCTGATTCAGGATAACACAAATCCAGGGCTGGGCCCCTTGTTCTTTATTTAAAAACCACACACATTGGGCACCTGGTTGGCTCAGTTGGTAGAACACTCCACTCTTAATCTCGGGGTCGTGAGTTCAAATCCCATGTTGGGAATAGAGATTACTTACACACACACACACACACACACACACGCATGCACGCTATCCAGCCAAGGAGAAGGAAAGCCTCAGGGGCCGACAGGACTGAAGCAGAGGTTACAGAGGTTGGAGGGGGTTTGGGTGGTGGCGTGTGCCTTTCCCACGAGGGGTACTTGGAGCAGATCGTGTGAGAGTGAGGGCTGTGCATAGTGCGGTGCCAGAGAGAGAGAGCTCCCCAGGGAGCATGTGCAGTAAAGGGAGCGAGACACACCTGCCCCTCCCTGCCTGCACTCACCTTCGTGTAGCTCGAGTTGAATAAAAGATTCATCTTGGGACTGAGGGCAGTACAGAGAGAGCCGATTACAGCCTGGCTCCAGCCCCCCGCCCCCCATCACCTGCTCATTAGCATGCTCCGCGCCAGCCGGCTGCAGATTTCCTGTTCCTGAGCCCTGTGGGGAAGGAGCCCATACCCCAGCCAGGGGATGCAGGAGAACTGCAGAGGGTTGGGGTGGGTCTTCAGTGTTTCTAGTCATTTCTAGAACAGTCTGTGAAGAGCTCTATGCCCGTGCCCAGCACGAACACACATCAGCAGCCTGGGGTGGAGTTAGTGCAGCACCAGGCGGGGGACGGGGCTGTGTGTGCACAGGGTAAGCCAGCAAGGAGACCCCTGGGCAGATGCTCGCCAGACACTTCACTTCCCGCCTCGGGCCAGTGAAGGTATGGAAAGATCTAGATCCAGAAGCCAGGGAACGGGCCCCATACTAGGCAGGAGTTGCTGGTGCAGGGGTCATACTTACTGTGCAAATTGGCAGTGAGGTCCCTTGGGGCAGAAGCCCACTTAGTAGTTAACGCACATGATCTTAGGGACGTGGTGCTGCAGGACAGGGGCCCTGCCAGGCAAAGCACAGCCAGAAACACATGACAAAGCTCACGGGGAGGCTATGGCAGTCATAGGCTCCCCACATCAGGGGTGTATAAGTCTCCCTGAACCTTCCAGACTGCCCCAATCAGCTGCTTCCTAGCCATGTGACCGGGAGGGGAAAGGTGACCTCGGAATATGTTGGGGTGGGGGTCAGCTGGCCAGTCCTGGGCAGCGGGGTTGGAAGTGTCCCTAATACACTGTCTTGGAGGATCTACAGGGCTGTAGACGGGTCATCTGCTGTCTTAGCTCCAGAAGGTACGACTGAAGAAAGGCTAACCCTGCAGCTTACTTATCTTCCCCTAAAATCCCCCAAAACCAACACCACTGAGACCTCAGAACAATGTGCCTGAAGACAAAGGAAGATCAAGCACATGGTACTCCGAGCAGGGACTCTGATGGGGAACCTGCCTCTTCCTGGGGTAGGTGGAGCAAGCTTCAGTGGCAGCATAGCCCCAGGTACGCAGGTAAGAGAAGTAGTGAAGAGAATGCACTAGAACGTCTCCTGTGGGTCAGCCCCTGCGCCAAGATTCCCATGGGGTCCTATAGCTGAGCGGCTCTACAACCCTCCGAGGGAGGCACTTCCCCTTTTCATAAGTGAGGAAATGAGTTCAGCAGTTTGTTCCAGTCACACAGGTGATACATTCTGAAGTCCGCTGCGGGAAGCCAGCGCCGTGCCACACCAGGCTGAATGCTGGAAGGTCGCAGAGCGGGCCCTGGGCGGAACTAGGGGAAAGAGCTTGTTGGGAAGGCCCCACGGGGCCTCATCAGGAATATGCCTCCCTCCCCTGCTGGGGACCTGCCCCCCGCCCCATCCTGATCACCTAATGCTCCCTACCACTGGGGCCTCACCATCCTTGCAGAAACCTTGGTCATACCAGTCCCGGGTCCCAGGACAGTCCCGGGTCTTGAAAGCTGGAGTCACGTGGAGGAAGGGACATTCCTTGCTGTTGCAATCACCTGAAAAGTCCGGCATTCTTAAAGAGCATTCTTGAAGTCTTTATTGTCCCTTCTGCCCGCCCCAAACAGGACTGACCTTGGCCCTTCCTTAGAAGCCACCGGCCTGCCTTCTGTCATCGGCGCTTCTCCAAGACATCAAGGTTTTTTCTAATCTGCCCTGCAATCTAAGGAGGATGGACCCCAAGACTACTGGCTAAGCAGGGCGTGGGCAGGAATAAGCACATCTGGAAGAGTTGAGGCTGGGCCCGAGGAGGGATGGGAACGGGAGGCATTTGGAGGCCACCAGAGAGGAAGGAATGAGAGGAGACGTGGGGAGGGAAGACCCAGAGAGCGAGCAGCTACAGATCCAAGAAGACACATCGTGGACGCATCATGATGAAAGCCCTCCCTGCTTCATCACCACGAGACCGACGATTCGCCCAGAATCGGGGCACAGTCCTTTTGGCGGAAATGCCAAGAGCAGTGCCCAGAGCTCCAAAGTTGGCACCGGGGTGATGCTAGGCGAGACACAGAGGGACCCCTGTAGTATCCCAGCACTGTAGTCTGTCTGTGGGTCGGACTAGGACTCAGGTCCCCTAGAAGGAGCCAAACCACTTGAGAATTGTGACAAGAACCCTCCTGGATTTCTCTTAGGGGCCCAGGGGCTTTGAAGGAGCCCACGGGGAAGATTCAGCTCATTTTTCACCTCATTTGAAGTAGAGAACCAGTGACTGCTTCCCGTCTCATCCTCCTTAAAAATCTGCAACTCGGTACTTCTCAGAACCAAAAGGAACTTCACGGTGTTCACCCCATTGGTTTTCAAACTGCTCCGGAGTCTATTTTATACATTGTGCTTCTGCAGGTTTCCCTGGGACAAGAGTGCCCTGGATGCCGAAGGGTTTTAAGCCATCATTCCCTCCCGGCCCTCCCACCTCTCGAACGAGGACCCCAGGGCTCAGACAGGGGAAATCCCATGTCCACATTCACCCAGCCTCCTCACATTGACGAGGGGCTTAAGTGCTGGCCTGGCCTCAGAGGAATGGAAGTGACATCCCTGCCGCCGCCACCACCACCACCACCACCATACCCCCACCACCCCCAAGACTGGTGAGCATTGGACAGGCCAGGTGGTGGGAAGTCACCTGTGCAAGGCTCCCTTTCTGGCCTGGCCTGGCCTGGGTGCACGTCTCCGCCTTCCTCTGCCGGCCAGCAGGTGGCCCCCGCACCTCACCCTGCACTC